>NC_136499.1:116874625-117137125 GCF_053919585.1 Euprymna scolopes | reverse complement strand
TTATAGAATATTACTGCCAATAATCACAGGTTTCCATACCAATTGATTTGTTGGATAATTTTATTCTGAAGTATATATATATATATATATATATATATATATATATATATATATATATATATATGAAGATTGCAACGTGTTACCAGACCAATGCCACTCCCTCATACACTGAAATTCCATGAGCCTGAAATGACGGTTTTAGTCCTGCCGGCGAATTCACACGCTCAATCAGACATGACACTGAAAACGGGCATTGGTATGCATACATATATATACACACATACGCATACGTAATATATACACATACATATCGATAAACATAGATATACACATACATATCTATAAACATACACATACATATTTATAAACATACACACATATATACATACAAAATACATAATACACATATATACATATACATACACACATGCATACATCCACATATACATACATATACATACACATATATACACACATATACAAATACAAACACACATATACATATATATGCACATACAAATACGTACACATATATGCACATACACATACACACACATTTACCTACATATACATACACATACATATATATGCATATATACACATACATATACATACATACACACACAAAGATATATATATACATATATACATACAAACACGCATACATATATACACACATACATATATACAAACATATACACATAAATATGCATACATATACATACACATATACATATATAAACATTTCCCTACGCAATATCTCTGTCAATTTGAAGTCTACAGACTCGAAATTTGATATACAGGGTACTGAGATTTGGGAAAATCAACGTGATCAGATTTCGGTCAGACATTTGGCGATTAAGGGGTCAAAGTTCAATGATTTGACTTTTGAGAACTCTACCAAACTCCTCCTACAATTTTGGGTCTAAACACTTGAAATTTTAGATATAGATTCCTTGGACATGGATCTAACGTAATAACTTGATTTAAGCCCTAAACTAAAGATTTTAAGGGGTCATAATAGATAATAAATTGACCTTTTTTTTGCTCAGCATACACCTGGGCAACGCCGGGCACACATGCTAGTATATCTATAAAAGTGAAAGTGTATGTGTGTGTGTGTGTGTGTGTGTGTGTGTGTGTGTGTGTGTGTGTGTGTACATTTCCATACGCAATATCTCTGTCAATTTGAAGTCTACAGACTCGAAATTTGATATACAGGGTACTGAGACTTGGGAAAAACGACGTGACCGGATTTCGGCCAGACATTTGGCGATTAAGGGGTCAAAGTTCAACGATTTGACTTTTGAGAACTCTACCAATCTCCTACGACAATTTACGTCTAAACACTTGAAATTTTAGATATAGGTTCCTTGGACATGGATCTAACTTAATAACTGAATTTGATCCCAAAACAATAAATTTCAAAGGGTCATAATAGGGGTCAAAGTAAAATAATAAACTTTTTTTTTTGCTCAGCATACACCTCCAACCACCCGGGAAACGCCCGGCACACATGCTAATATATATATATATATATATATATATATATATATATATATATATATGTGTGTGTGTGTGTGTGTGTGTGTGTGTGTGTGTGTGTGTGTGTGAACGTGTCTGTGTGTGTGTGTGTGTGTGTGTGTGAACGTGTCTGTGTGTGTGTGTGTGTGTGTGTGTGTGTGTGTGTGTGTGTGTGTGTGTGTGTGTGTGTGTGTGTGAACGTGTCTGTGTGTGTGTTTGTATCTGTGTACATTTCCCTATGCAATAACTCTGTCTACGGACTTGAAATTTCATATAAAGCGTGTTGAGATTTGGCAAAATCTATGTGAGCCGAAAACAATAAATTTCAAATTTAAAAAATTGACTGCTGTTTTCTTTTCTTTTTTTCTTTTTTTTTTTTTCTTTTGCTCAACATACATCTCCAAACACCCATGCAACGCGGGGCTAAAATGCTAATATATATATATATATATATATATATATATATATATATATATATATATATATATATATATATATATATATATATATATATAATATTTGTTTATTGGTTGTTATAACTGACAAAGTGGATACAAATATTAGCTTGAGAGGAATATTTTATTTTCTTAGTTTTTACATACTTTTAGAATTCTGTGTCTGCTCTTCGCAGGACACGAGTGACAACGTAGAAGCCTGGAGACTGACTGTCCAATTCTTTTTAGGTCAATCATCGGTCAAAGAGAGAGAGTGTGGGGGGAGCGAGCAGCAACAGCAGAAGAGAAAAGGGAATAGATTTTTGGGTATCTTGGTTAGTTGAGTTCTTTTAGAGAAAGAGAGGATTAAAGAAACACTATCTTTTCTTCATGGTAGTAGTATGTGGCCTGAGGTCACTTAGGTTCACTCCTACATATATATATATAATTGTGAAAGTGTCTGTCTGTCTGTTTGTGTACATTTCCCTACGCAATAACTCTGTCAATTCTCAGTCTACGGACTCGAAATTTGATATACAGAGTGCTGAGATTTGGGAAAATCGTTGTAATCCATTTTCGGCTAGAAATTTAGCTGTTAAGTGGTCAAGAACTCTACCAAACTCCTCCGACAATTTTGGGTCTAAACACTTGAAATTTTAGATATAGGTTCCTTGGGCATGAATCTAACTTAATAATTTGATTTGAGCTCAAAACAATAAATATTAAGGGGTCATAATAGGTTTGGGTCGAAAGTTTGAGCTACCAATATAATATAAATGTATGTATGTATGTATGTATGTTTGCATGTGTGCCTAAAACTTTCGACAGAGGCGATGAATTTTCACAATATCAGTTTTGTTTTGAAACTCGACTCTTCAGACGACAAATACCGAAAAATTGGCTAAAAAACATTAATTTCTTTACCCTCAACTGGGCACTTTTCTACAGGGAGGGGTCGCTTTTTACGCCGATATTTTCCAAAGTAATCCCCTCTTTTCGATTGTCTAGCCTTAATTTAAACCTACGTCACTTTCGGTTTGACGGTGGCCGTAACAGCAAAGACGTCAAGTTTTTCCCCTCGTTTTTTTCCTCCTTTGCGGTACGGGTTCGAGCATGCCTTCCTATTACCACATTTTTTTCTCAACGCACACCTCCAAACACCGGGCGACGCCGGGCTTAAATACTAGTATATCTATAAAAGTGAACGTGTGTGTGTGTGTGTGTGTGTGTGTGTGTGTGTGTGTGTGTGTGTGTGTGCATTTCTCTACGCAATAGCTGTCAAATTTCAGTCTACAGACTCAAAATTTAATATACAGGGTACTGAGATTTGAGAAAATCTTTGTGATCGGTTTTCAGCCAGAATTTTAGCTATTAAGAGGTCAAAGTTCAACCATTTGATCTTTGAGAACTCTACCAAACTCCTTCGACAATTTTGGGTCTAAACACTTGAAATTTTAGATATAGGTTCCTTGGACATGGAGAATAATTCAAATAGTATTTTATTTCTTTCTCTCTCTCTCTCTTTATATATATATATATATATATATATATATATATATATATATATATATATATATATATATATATACTACCTCCAGTCGGAAATAGTTGGTGCAAAATTAAAACTGTCCGCGTTTTAGGTTTTGTCACGCACCATTTCAATGTTTTACTGCTTGTACTTTAAAGCGTGCTTAATTGAAAAAGAACAGTTTTCGTTCTAAAAGTCATTTAGAGTTTAATCTATGCAAATTACTTTGTTGACTGTTAATCTATTTATAAAAATACCTGCAGTGGCTATATAAATATGGAAAATGTGGTTGATGCCAATGTGGAAGGTAAAAACAGAAGTGATAAGAGAGAATTGACAAATTCAAGACGAACAGCAGTTCTGCAAGCGTTGCTACAAAGGTCTAAAGGGCGCATCCTAGAACGAGGTGTAATCAAAGATATTGCCACAAAATTCGGTATAGGAAGAAATGCCGTAGGCAGAATTTTGTCACGGGCACTAGACAGTTCGTCCGATATATTGGTACCAATGGATTCTTTGAGCCGTAAGTTTCTCTGACCGAAAAAAGGACTATAGTTCACGGTTGACAAAAATGAACACCATTCCCTTGAGAAAAAGAACCACTTTGAGGTCTACTGCTCAAGCATGTGGAATTCCTAAGACAACGTTTATTGCAATGATGAAAGATGGCGAAATTCGGGCATATTCAAATGCTGTAAAACCGCTTCTCACGATAGAAAACATGAAATGTCGCGTTGATTTTTGCCGTTTGCAGTTGGATTTAAATCGAGGAACTTTTAGAGAAATGTTTGATGCCATACATATTGATGAGAAATGGTTTTACATGACGCAAAATGCAAGGAAATTTTATTTAGGCAAAGACGAACATGATCCTTTAAGAACCACTAAAAGCAAGCGTTTCATTACAAAGGTAATGTTTCTTGCTGTCGTGGCTCGACTCCGTCGCAAATGTTACTTTGACGCGAAGATTGGAATTTGGCCATTTGTCAAACAAGAGGCGGCTAAACGTAACAGCAGAAACAGGTCTGCTGGAACAATGGTAACTAAAGTCATGGATACAATCACCAAAATTCAGATTCGTGAATTCCTTGTTGAAAAGGTCCCTGTTTCCACACGGAACAAATGGTCAAGTGGATCCATTGAAGAACGAATCATAATTCAACAAGACAATGCTAAGCCACACGTATATCCAACGGACCCTGTGTTCAAACAAGAATCGGAGAGATTAGGCTTGAACATTGAACTGGTCAACCAACCTGCAAACAGTCCGGATCTGAATGTGCTTGACCTAGGTTACTTCAATCCAATCCATTCAACACCAAAAGGCTCCAAAGAATATTGATGAATTAATTGAATCAGTTGAAACCAGCTTTCAAGAATTAGAAAAATCGAAGTTGAACAACATTTTCCTGACATTGCAGGAGACAATGGAACAAATAATTTTGGCTGATGGTGGCAACAATTACAGGCTTCAGCATGTCAAAAGCACAGCTAGAAAGAAAAAGAAAACTTCCCACTTCAATTTTGATATCAGAAGAATTGAAAAGTAAATTAACACAATTGAATAAATAGTTAGATGTTTTAGCTTTTTGCATTATTTTTTTGTATATTTATTTAATCATACATTGTAAGAATGTACGTAAAATCAATTGTCAATTTAATTAAGTATAATTATTTGGTTAACCTTTATTTCCTTTCAAAAGTACTGCCTTATAAAACTTGAAACTTGTATGCACCAAGTATTTCCGACAAAACTGAAATTTTTTGTGCACCAACTATTTCCGAGCGGAGGTAGTATATATATATATATATATATATATATATATATATATATATATATATATATATATATATATATATATATATATATATATATATATATATATATATCCTATTATTATATAAAAGAAACGTTCTGTGTGAGAGATTTCATTTCCTATGGACTCGAAAACGGTTATACCGATTCTTATGAAATTTTACACGAAGGTACTTTATATGCCCATCAGTGTTCTTAGAGGGGTTTTATATCAGAATGTATTTGATAAGTATCGATAATCGATAATCGAAATAATCCAATGAAGAAAGAACATGCGTTTTTTTTTACCAAAGTTAACACCTTGCACAGCCTAATATTCCAAGTGAATTTAGGATTTTTTTTACCACACAAGCAGAAAGGCTAGACATATATAATCAACAGTATATTCTTTGATATGGCAGGGGCACATTCGAAATGTTTCTCTTTAAAGCACAACTGAACCATGGTACTTGACTTTTTCATTTTAAGCTAAAATAGAAGCCATTATAACCGCACAAGACGAAAGGCCCAGCATATAAAATCAACAGTAGGTTCTTTGATATGACAGGGGCGCGTTCGAAATGAATGTTTCTATTTCGTGCACAACTGAAGTATAATACTTGATTTTTGCGTTTTTAACTTGAATTTAAGTCGTTATATAAAAAATAATTTTATAAAATCAATAATAGTTTCTCTATAATGCAATGTAGACTACAATATATTGTGGGCCAAGCCACTGTTGGAAGGCGTGTGAAGTTTCCTACTGGTACATTGGGATGGTCTCCAACGAGAGCAGTCAATCAATCAATTTGATTGAAAAGTGAGCGATTTTACCAATTTCGATAACAATAAAAATATGTGAGCGTGAAGCATTTGTTGATCATCATTCAATCCCGGGCAATGTCGGGTGTCCTGCTAGTTATTTTATAAACTATCATTTCAGCCCAACGTTACCCGGCTGTTTGGAGGTGTATGTTGGGCAAAAAAAAAACGGTTGGTTTTTTTTTAAATTTGACCCCTATAATGATTCCTTAAAATTTATTGTTTTCGGCTCAAATTAAGTTATTAAGTTAGATCCATGCCCAAGGAACATATATCTAAAATTTCAATTGTTTACACCCAAAATTGGCGGAGGAGTTTGGTAGAGTTCTGAAAGGTCAACTCGTTGACCCTTGACCCCTTCACAGCAAAATTTCTGGCCGAAAACCGATCACAAAGATTTTCCCAAATCTCAGTACCCTCTATATGAAATTTCGAGTCTGTAGACTGAAAATTGAAAGTTATTGCGTAGGAAAATGTACACACACACACACAGATACACACACAGATACACACACAGACACGTTCACTTTTATAGATATACTAGCATTTCAGCATTTCACACACACACACACACACTTTCACTTTTATAGATATATAGATTGTGTCCTAATGAACACAATAGATTCTGAACATGGGTGAAAGGAGGATTATGAATTAGCTGAGAATGACCGATAGAGCAAGCAGGACAGTAGTCAGTTTCTATTAACCATAATATCTTACCTCTACCCTTTTTTATTGCATTTTCAACTCAAACAAGACACAGTGTGATTTTGATGTAGAGGCTGACTATCAGGGACATAAGTTGCAGGGATACTGTGTAGGGAGTTGAGCAGCAAGATGTCTGTTCACATTACACTTGAACTTCTGCATGTCAGTACAGTTGGCGAAACCCGGAAGGGAATTCCAAAGGCTAGCAGTTCTGGGGAAGAAACTATTATAGTAGACAGCTTTCTGACATCTGGTGGTCTCTACTGTGTAGGGGTAGGATTTTGCTGCTTGTCGGGTTTGTCGAGAGTATTTACGGCGAGGGGGTACGAGGGGTTGTAGTTCATCGCAGCATCTATCATTAAAATACTTGTAAAAAAGACAGAGGTATGCAGCATTTCATCGACGAGACAGAGGTTGAAGCTATTAGGTTGGCAACTCTCTTTTAAACTCTTTCTAGGAGTGAGAGACTAGTAGCAGATGCACCAACCCAACTGTGACAACAATACTCCATACATGGGCGAATGGTGGCCTTGTAGAGCTCCGGGATCCTTTCAGGCATAAGTAACTTTGTAGTACAGTAGAGAGAGCCCACCTTCCTTGCAGTAACTTTGGCAATGCCTTCGATGTTACTGTTCCAACTTATGTTCCCTGTGAACGTTAAGGAGTTTGAACAAGGGTCTTTCAGGTAATGTATCTTTAGCCATAGCTATCGGTGGTTGGTAAGGTTTCTTGTAATTATTAAAGGAAACAAGCTTAGTCTTGACTGCATTGAACGTTACCATCCATTTTTGCCCCCATTCCACTACAGATTGGAGGTCTTCCTCTAAGGTTTCCACCATTGCCTTGGATATGTGTTCATTGATTTTCCCCTCGTGCCTGTTATAGAACGTGGTGTCGTCAGCAAATATGCGCATCAATTTTATTAGGGAGGTCATTTATAAATATCAGGAATAATAAAGGTCCAAGGATCGACTCCTGCAGTACACCTACATTTATATCATATTGCTTAGACGTACGACCGCCGAGGACAACCTTGATTCTTCTCTTACTTAAGAAGGATTCAATTATGTTAAGTATTCGTCCAGTGATACCGTATGATCTGATTTTCATGAGAAGACCATTGTGCTATACCTTGTCAAAAGCCTTAGATATATCTAGGGCTACTTCCTTTCCCTTTCCTGCCTTATACAGTAAATGGTATATATATTTAGAGATTACAGTTAGAATATCTGCTGTAGAACGGGCTTGCCTAAATCAATATTGATGGTCGGACAAAAGTTTAGCAACTGTAAGGTCGTGGACTTGATTAACTATGGACTCAAATATTTTGGCTAAAAGAAGGAGGAGACTAATGGAGCGATAATGTAATGGATCAGTTCTTTCACCAGAATTCTTGTAACCTGGTACCACAGAAGCAGTTTTCTAGCAGTTAGGAAAGCAAGATTCGTTAAAGCATTTGTTGAAAAGAACTGGAGAAATCTCAGCGGAGTATTTTTTTAATAGTACAGCCGAAATGAGATCAGGTCCACATGCTCTGGAGGTGTCTAGGTTTTTTATGATACCATGTACTTGAGAAGGGGTGATGAAAATAATAATAGAGCAGAGAAAGATTAGCAACGTCTCTTCTGTTAGAAATAATTTATAGAGGAGAAGAGGATATCACCCACTAGATTTCGAAGTCGGTTTTGTACCCTGTCAAGGCAGAATAAGATGTTCTGAGCTGTTACATTTCTTAATTCTACGTCGTACTGTAACAATTAAGAATAAGTTTGTTTGGTTTTTTTTTAAACCCTACAGCAACACTAGTTCTAGCAATAGTTGGCTTGGAAATAAAACAGAAAAGAAGAACCTTAGCGACATCTGACATGCATTTAAAAATCTACTTTTCATAACTATATCGGTATCCAACAACGTTTGTTTCCCTATAGTCAAAATAAAAAAAAAGACTTTACTCTGAATAAATTCCAAGAAAAAGTTTTATCATTTTTTTTATTACTATATAGAATAAGAGACAACGAAATGGAGTTTCATTCTATATTAATAAACAAATTTTATTTGTTATCCTCGTTAGTAGCATGTACATGAAAGAAATGGGTTAGTAGCTGGAATTATTCTTGTGTGTAAGGATAGTATGAATATTTTTTTTTTTTTTTTTTTTTTTTTACATTTTCACCCCAAACAAGGTACATTGCCACTTTGGTGTAAGGGGCTACTATCAGAGGAAACAACTACTGGGATACTATGTAGGGATTTGGGCAGCAAGATGTTGGTTCACGTTGCACTTGAAATTCTGCATGTCAGTACAGTTGGGGAAGCAGTGACCTGGAATGGAATTCCAAAGTCTAGCGGTTCTGGGGAAGAAACTACCAGAGTAGAAAGATCTTTTACATCTAGGGATTTCTACAGTGTGGGGGTGGGATTTAGCAGTTTGTCGGGTCTGTCGAGGGTGTTCACGTCGTGGGGGCACAAGTGCTTGCAGTTCATCAGAGCATTCACCATTAAAATACTTGTAGAACAGGCAGAGGGATGCAACGTTTTGTCGATGGGACAGAGGCTGAAGCTTACATGCCAGTTTAGGGCCTATCAGATTTGCGACTCTCTTTTGAACCCTGTCAAGGAGCGAGAGACTAGTAGCCGATGCACCAGCCCAAATATGACAGCAATACTCCATACATGGGCGAATGGTTGCCTTATAGAGGTACAGGATACTTTCGGGTGTTAGTAGTTTTCTAGCACGGTAAAGAGAGCCCACCTTCCTTGCAGCGGCCCTGGCAATGCCCTCGATGTAATTGTTCCAACTCATGTTTCCTGTGAACGTTAGGCCAAGGAGCTTGAAAGACGTACTCTCAGATAAAGAGTCGTTGGCCATTGCTATAGGTGGTAGAGAAGGTTTCTTGTAATTATTGAGTGAAACCAGTTTAGTCTTGGCGGCATTGAACGTGACCATCCATTTTTGTCCCCATTCCACTACTGATTTGAGGTCATCCTCTAGTGTTTCTGCCATTACTATAGATATATGTTCTTTTGTTTTCCTGTCGTGCCTGCTATAGAGTGTGGTGTCATCAGCATATATACCCATCTCAGAGGCAAGTTTGTCGGGGAGGTCATTTATGAATATCAGGAACAGTAGAGGTCCAAGGATAGATCCCTGGGGAACTCCCGCATTTATATCATATTGTTCAGATGTACGACCCTCGAGAACAACCTGGATTTTTCTCTTATCTAAGAAGGATTTAATTATGTTAAGTATTCTACCAGTGATACCGTATGATCTAATCTTCCTGAGGAGACCCTCATGCCATACCCTGTCAAAAGCCTTAGATATATCTAGAGCTACCGCTCTGCCCTCTCCCGCTTTGTCCAGTGAATGGTATATGCGTTCAGAGATTACAGTGAGGATGTCTGCTGTGGAACGGGTTTGTCTAAATCCATATTGTTGGTCGGTCAGAAGTTTAGCATCTGTAAGGTGCTGGACTAGAGCATGGTTAATTAAGGTCTCAAATATTTTGGCAAAAAGTGGGAGGAGGCTAATAGGGCAATAATTTAATGGGTCAGGTCTTTTGCCAGAATTCTTGAATACTGGTACCACAGAAGCAGTTTTCCAACAGCCCGGAAAGCAAGATTGATTTAGGCATTTGTTGTAGAGTTTGGAGAGAACTGAAGCTACTTCGGCTGAGCACTTTTTTAATAGCACAGCTGGGATGAGATCGGATCCACATGCTTTTGAAGTGTCAAGGTTTTTATGATAGCATGCACCTGAGCAGGGGTGATTTTCAGATCGTCTAGCGTGGCGTCTGTCCGCATAGGAAATTGAGGTATGGGTGGTTGGAAGGGTCCAGTGTGTAGTTTGAGGCAAACCGACTGGCAAGCATGTTAGCCTTTTCGGTTGCTGAGCAAACAACATCGATTGTTGGATGGTGGGGAATTGTTGATTATCCATTATTTACTACACTGTTGTAGATTTTCCAGAAGTCACGAGTTCCTAGTTTTTGTGCTTCTATGCGTTTTTTAGTGGTTTCCGTAAATCCCCTCTTAGCTGTCGCTATTTCTTTCTTAACGTTACTTCTAGCTTCTACGTACTTCTGTCTGTTTGAACTGGACTTATGTCGGTTAAACCTGCGGAATGCATGCTGCCTTTGAGTAATGGCAGTTGTGCAAGTCGAAGTAAACCATTGGGGAGAGTGGGGCTTGCTATAGAATTTCCACATGGGTACATGCGCTTTGATTGCAGTTTTGAACCATTCAGTGGTCTCGTTTTCACACTGTTCAGCAGGAAGACAAAAAATAATTCCCCATGGGGCGTCTCTGATAAGATCTCTGATGGCTTCCCAGTCAGCCTTTTTATAATATCTCGTTGTTTTGAGCACTGGCTCTTCAGTTTTAGGTCTAGAGTTTAGGGCGATTTCAACCATTATCACTGCATGATCAGCGTTCCCAAGTGGCCTGTCGGCTTTAATTATACAATCATCAGGAACTTTGGTCAAAAACAGATCTAAAAGTGATGCGTGTTGTTCTTCCTGATCAGGGAAACGGGTTGGAAAAGTGACAATTTGTGATAGGGAGTGAGATATAGAGAAGCTATGAGTTGCGCTGCCCGCTGCATCTGTGTAAGTAGAGAATCAAAGCCAGTTTTTGTGATGGACATTAAAGTCACCAAATACATGTACTTGGGCGCTAGTGTCGAAGGAGAGTGCTGTGTCTATGCTGTCAGATACTTTGTTTATTATGGTGCAGTCTTGGGTCGAGGGAGAGCGGTAGAGAAAGTAAAAGTAGCTAATGTTGTGTTGCATAATTAGTCTAAAGCACATAAAGGCTTGATCATCCGTTTCTAGGTTTGTTTCTCTAGTCAAGGGAAGGGTATTACGAATGTAAACTCCAAATCCGTGCATATGTCTGTCAGAGTCCTTACGGCAGAGTGGGAGATATCCAGGCATGTTAAAGTAGTTAGAGGGGATGGAGGAGTGTAGGTTAGTCTCACTTAGTGCTAAGATATCCGGGGTATTTGTTAGGAGAAATGCTTCAACATCAGTTAAATTAGTTCTAAGCCCACGGATATTTGTGAATGCAAGCCTCAAGGGAGGAGGCAAGTTGGATTTGTTTGACCCTAAGCCTGGTTTAAGCTTATTTTTAGATTGTACTGTCATCATATTTTTAACGAGTTTCAGTTAGATTAGGGGGAGCCGAACAGGAGGTTATGCAGAGTATCACACATGCATTACAAGTAACCATCAGCTGACCCTCCATCAACTAAGACTGTGGCCTCAGGAAAGCCCACCGGGGATGAGTGCAGGGTCCCTTTCCATGCGCGACATGGCACTGCAAACATCCCGATATTATACAACTGTTGATGGAGCAGCCGCTCTAAGCGCTACCAAAGAGTTAGGGCTTCTGTACTACCAGTCGGAAACAGCAGCCAGTAACTGTCAATCCGGTACCCTCAACCCATCAGAGGAAGGTCAACCCAATCTAATTGCTCAGGCATATATGGTACTCAAGCACTCTCAAGTGCCCAGCTTTAGGGGTGGGGTGTGTCAGGAGTGGGGAGACGGCGTTCATTGCCCTAGACAGGAAACAAGATCTACCACTGGGTGTTTCTGTCGAATCACTGTGATAGTATCTCTGCCCCTGACTAATAGGCAAAGAAGGAGTATGGAAGCCGGGCGATAGACAGAACCTATCTACTCCTTAAGCAATTTAGGTTTGCAAACCTGTAATTTGTTTGAGTCACAAGCTCTAGGAAGGTTGTCATCCAAGACTGAAGAGGCGTCCCTCCCCTTTGGTTTAGTTTCAGAGTTTTCCTTCTCCTAGACGGATGATCTGGAAAGATCTACTGGGTCCGTCACCACTGAGAGGGTTTGCTCTGTGCCTGGGTTCTAATACAGGTATTTCTGCGACCCCGCATGGTTAGTTAATGTTACTGGGTTAGTTTGTAGAGGTTATATATCTGCTGAATAGTTAGTTAGTTTGTAGAGGTTATATATCTGCTAAATAGTTACACTCCTCAAAGTGAATTAGGGACATTGTTATTTCATTGTTACTGGATAAAGGGGTTGAGTAGAGCTCATGCAGTGTAAGCAACTATGATTGTAAGAAGGCTTGTTAGAAGGAGATAATGAGGTTTGAGGCTTTCCCTTTATATATATATATATATATATATATATATATATATATATATATATATATATATATATATATTTTTTATTTTTTTTATTTATTCATGTTAGCTTGGGTCTAGGATAACATTAAAGTGTGAGTAGGTGTTAAGAATTGAACTACGAGTTGTGCCCAAACTATATTTTAGATGTCAGCAGGGCTTGAGATGCGAGTGCAATATAGTACGGATAAAACAGTAAGTTTTTAGTCATGTGTAATAGATATATGGGCAGGTTTTAGTAGGTGCGAATAAAGTTGAAGGTACAAAGTGAGTTTCTATTATTGAGAGAAGATAATTTCAGCTTTCAAGTAAGAGTTATGGACATTTAGCATAGCAAGGAGCATTGGTTCAGTTTCGTATTAGCGTTGCAAATCTATCTAAGAGGAGACATAGTTGTGTAATGCAGTGCGGTGTGCTTTGCTTCCGAGTACGAACTTTGGCTGTTAAATACCTAACTGGAATAGGAATGAACTCCAATGCATGTTTAATAGGTAGAATTGTATACATGTTTAGTGATGACTAAGCAGTTAGCATGTGAGGGTTAGGGGCTGGAAGTTAAGGATTCCACTACAAATGCTGTGAAATGTAAGAGTTAAGTGGCGGTTTGGTGGGAAGGAGCAGTTTGTTAGCCTTCAAGAGACAGGGGTTATTAATTTACAAGAAACAGATCTACATTAGGATTTAGAGTGGCAGGTAAGGTTTTTTTTACCAGTATGTTATGTTTGTAGTCAGTAGTAGTTGGAATAGAGAATTCGACAGTTCTGTGACGTAGATAAGCACAGTTAATGGAGAAAGAAAGGGAAAGGTATTTAGTGTGCGTCTAGTCCGTGTATCGACGTGAGTAGTCCTGTAGCTTGTAAAGAAAGTTTGTGCGTGTACAATGTGCTGTGGACAAAGGATTAAAGAATCCTGCAACGTAGATTAGATATCCGACAAGCCTATAGGAAGAGAGAGAAAAGTGTTCGGTGTATATGTGTTGTAGGAATGTGCATCCGATAGTAGAGACAGGGCAAAGGGTTAGCGTCTCGTGGTAGGAAAGAGTATGTGTGTAAAGCGCACGTGGAAACAAGTTTTGATGATAGCCATGTTGGCTTGCAGTACTCATGTTAGCTTGTGTCAGTGGATAATTATATATATATATATATATATATATATATATATATATATAGGTTCTTTTGAGTCAGTATCTCTGGCTGTTGGTTCAACTCAAATGGTTGCCCTGGGTTATCTAATGAGATGTATCCATTACTGTTATTGGACGGAGTGCTGACTTCTAGTGGGTTAGTGTGTTGTAAAGACAGTATGAATATTATACCGGTTTGTTATGGAGAGAATAGTTCAGTTTACATGTGTTTTTAGTCATTAGTAGCTGGGATAAAGAATTAAACAGTTATGCCACATAGATAAGCTATGCCAGTTAATGGAGAAAGAAAGGAAAAGGGATTCAGCGTGCATCTAGTCACGGCTACTGAGAGAGTAGACCGGTTAACATGTCAGCGTGACGTCATTACCAGATCAACATATAGGTAAAGGTGCCTAAACTTTCTAGTATTCAACCACGTGGCCATAAAAAATATTTTTCGTTGCCTTAGATTGTGGATATGGTAATTTTATGAAGCTAGTTCAAACATGCATGTTTTTTATTCTCCTGAAAAGAAAAAACAATTTTCCATTTGGATAATTATAATAATTGCAATTATTATAATTGCAATTATTATAATTGCACATTAGGATAATTTTAATCTAACAAAATATAACGGTAAGTGGATTGTTTTTGAATTTTTAAATTTATCGAAGGAACTCGAACATTTCATTTTATTTTTTTAAACTGCAAAACAAACAATTTTTATATGAGAATATTTTTCAGTCCGTTCTTTTAATAATAAATAAAACTTTTCATTGGGTATTTCCAAATATTTTAAAGTTAGAAGAATTTTTCACGACAGTTGTTTTTATTTATTCATTTAATATACATATATATATATATATATATATATATATATATATATATATATATATTTTGTTACTAAAATGATCGATGGATTCAATATTTAAGCACCGGGCGTAATTTATTTCTTTGAAATATATTTAAAACTTAAAAGTTTGGCTGACGTATATGAGTGAGGGCCCTATAGCACAATACACATCAGCTCCGATTTTGTATGCATCATGTTTGAGAGAACTATTATTATCTGAGATTAATAATCTGAAAAGAAAGGAAAGAATTTTGGCGTGTTTATTATTATTATTATTATTATTATTATTATTATTATTCTTATTATTATTGTTACAACTACAACAACAACAACAACAATAATAAAAAGGTACTTCACGGGGAACATGGACCCTGCGTAAATGAGTTTTAATTTAATAGTTGCTCCCTAAAAAGTGAATACACAAAAGGTTTTCATTGATTTATTTAATCAGGAAAAAAATTGTGAAGATACTATTTGAGGCAAACAAAAAGGCCAAAAGCATTATTTTGAACTAAAAAATAAATGTATGAGTGTGGAAAATATTATGTAATAATAAAATTAAATAAAATTAAAAAAAATTAAATAAAATTAAATTAAAATTAAACGAAAATTAAATTAAATTAAATTAAAATTAAATTAAATAAAAATAATTAAAATTAAACTAAAATTAAATGAAAATAAAATAAAAACAAGCACGAAATAAAAGTATGAATCCAATTTTATTCAAGAAAAAAAAATTAAAAAAATAAAATACACGCTCGATTACAAAAAAAAGTTTATGAGATATATGCGAAGAAAGTGAAAGACAACCTCAGGGGGCAGCCATTAAATTAAACCCCGTTTGTGCAGGGTCCATGTTTCTCATGAATTGCCAAAAAAAAAACAGTAGATGTCATCGACTGTCACCACACCAACTAGTTGTGAAGGACAGGGAGGATGGAAAGTCCGAGGTGGGAGAGTACTAACCAGATCTCCTTTGAAAGTGTGCAGTTCAAATCTGCTACCTTGGGGAGGTATTTTATCATGCAAACCGCAGGAAACACAAAGGATCGATGCCAACAAGAAATTAATGGCAAACGGCTGTTGCGATAACATGCAATCATCTGCACAAGTGGTCAAGAGGAAGAGAAGATTGGAAATCTGGGGAGACTTGTTGTCACTCGGTCTCCAGCGAATACCACAGGTTACTGCCAGTGAGCGATCACTGATGATGGCCTGTGAGACAACTCCTAGTGAGTGAAATAATAATAATAATAATAATAATAATAATAATAATGATAATAATAATAATAATAATAATAATAATAATAATAATAATAATAATAATGTCCCCTCCCAAATTCACCACCACCCTGATTTAATGTCGTAGATGTTTACTATATTTTCTTAGTTTTTAACCAATGTTCACATTATGGTATGATTGTCTTTTAGTAGTTATGTGAACTTCATTTCCGTATTTATTTATTCTGCACTGATATGAAGATGAAGACAATAGCGGAGTATAGGATTCCTAACCATGGAATTAATGAAAATACGCTACACATTTTGATGAAAAACATGGGAAAAAATGGACATAGAAGAACAGAAAACCAAAACTTTAAATATAATTTCTGTATCAAAAGTTGTCATAAAAAACACACTTTTTATCACAAGTTACAACCGGTCGAGAAAACAGGTGGTTCTTTTTGCATAAAAGAAAGGAAGATAACACTTCATAATGGCGTTGTTTAATTTGTGAGGCACCCACTTGTCAAATTTTGTTGTCTTTCCAATCTCTCGCAAGTCGTTGGAAATTCTTGTATATGCAACGTCCAATTAAGAAGCAATTGTTCTTGAACTGTTATGCGTGGGTTCCTTTTCTCCACATTAAAAAACGACCCTGGTGTCTAACTCTGTTCCGTGGGGAAGCATCGTAAATAGGGACTTTGACTAAAATCCTTAATTGATCATTGTCAACATCTGATGGCCAACAATTGCGCTCATTATCTTCAAGACTCTTGTCACTGCCACGAAATTTCTTAAACCACCACTGTGCTGTGTGTACAGTAGTGGTTTCTGGGTCAAATGCTTCGTTGATATTGAGAGCTGTTTCGGCAGCTTTTCACACATACATAGGGACAATTTGAGAAATAAGTTGGCACAAGTGAATTAACCCCGAAAAAAAAAAAACCCACTAACTTCCCTTAAAATAGTTGCTGAAACTACTGACAACAATTCAGTGTAAAAAGATGACTACATTTTTATAAATTTTAAATTGTATTTATGGCAATGGTGATCAAACACACGAGGTGCCTTAAATAATTTTCCAGACTTTTTTCCTGTGGACACTTTTATTGATAAAACTTTTGTCCCCTTTGAAGTAATCTCCTTCGGCTGTAATGCACTTGTTGTACCATTCCAATAACTTCTGAAAGGACCCATGGAAGTCCTCTTGTAAGAGCATGTCAATGACCCTCGTCACAGCCTCTTTCGTCTCCTCAATCGTCTCATAACGACATCCTTTAAAGTTTTCTCTTGAGCTTAAGGAATAGCCAAAAGTCACAGGGTGCAAGGTCTAAACTATAGGGAGGATATGGAACTGTCTTGATGCCCATCTTGGTCAAATAGTCTGTGATCTTCTCTGGACACATCTCATAAGACGCATAGCAATAACATACTAAATTTCCAAGAGTCTACGACAATTTTAAATACCTAACACGATTAGTCAACCTTCTTTTCTTAAGGTCATTATATCGATCAGAAGCAGATTCTTGGTGCCTCATAATCTTCTTCGCCAGCCTTTCTGTTCCTCAGGCAGTAAATTGTTTTGGACTAAGTGATCATTAGGGCTAGGACAACAGCATATTCTTTTCATTGTTCTGACTTTCGAGTATATATCCGTTGATATCTTATTTGCTTTTACATAGAGTGATGTGGTTCTCTGTTGATTAAGTGTGTCTTACTGTGTCGGATATATACTAGAGAGTCAAAAGAATGAAAAGAATATTCTGTTGTCATAGTCCTAGTGATCATATATACTTTCAGACAATATGCTAATAAAAAGTTTCTATATAACTGAGAGAAACATCAAACTAACATTCAAACCATTTCACATTATAATTCATTATAGGTAACAAAAACAAGATTCTTCAGATGCGAGTCAATGGTTATATATATATATATATATATATATATATATATATATATATATATATATATGAAAGAAATACTATTATATAAAAGGAAATTTGACTGTTTTTTGTGTCTGTTCCCTATAGACTTGAAAACAGTTCGGCCAATTTTTGTCAAATTTCACACTTTATGTGCCTGGCAGTGCTGTTGGATAGGTTTTGTATCAGAATATATATATATATATATATATAGTAAGTTATGGAATATATATGGCAATTAAGCTACACAGAATATTCCGCGTTTCATCCAGCATAAGCCTGATGAATCCTAGCATGGATGAAACACAGAATATTCTGTGTAGCTTAATCGCCATATATATTTTATAACTCTTAAAACCTAGCTCTACCTACATATTGAGCACTGTTGAAGTAAATACATCAAGTTTACGCATAAATTTATACTTCCGTATATTAATTTATGTGATTAAATGGACTAGTTATATATATATAAAAGGAATACTATTATATAAAAGGAAATTTGTCTGTGTGTTTTTTGTGTCTGTTCCCTATGGACTCGAAAACAGTTGGGCCAATTTTTGTCAAATTTCACATTAAGGTACTTTATGTGCCTGGCAGTGTTGTTGGATAGTTTTTGTATGAGAATTTCTTCCATAAGTATCGATAATCGATAATCAAAATAATCCAATGAAAGAAATAACAAGTGATTTTGACCAAAGATAACATCATACACAGTCTAACCACAAGAGTGCACCTGAAAAGTTTTATTACCACACAAGCACATAAAATCAACAGTAGGTTCTTTGATATGACAGGAGTGTGATCAAAATGAATGTTTCTGAACACAATTGAACCATGATACTGGACTTTTTCATTTTAAACTTAAATTCAATCCATTATCATTGCACAAGCAGTAAAGTCCAGCATATAAAAACAACAGTAGGTTCTTTCATATGACAAGGGCGCGTTTGAAATGAATGCTTCTATTTAAAGCACAACTGAAGTCTGATACTTCCCTCAAGAGTGCATCTGAGAAGTTTTAATTCCACACAAGCACATAAAATCAACAGTAGGTTCTTTGATATGACAGGAGTGTGATCGAAATGAATGTTTCTGAACACAATTGAACCATGATACTGGACTTTTTCATTTTAAACTTAAATTCAATCCATTATCACTGCACAAGCAGTAAAGTCCAGCATATAAAAACAACAGTAGGTTCTTTCATATGACAAGGGCGCGTTTGAAATGAATGCTTCTGTTTAAAGCAAAACTGGAGTCTGATACTTAACTTTTACATTTTAAACTTTAATTTTTTTAATTTTTTTTACAAGGAGTTCACCACTTATCAAGGCCCGGAAGCCACTCAGGGATAAGGGTTATTGCATGTACAGTACGTTGTACATTAGTGTTGAGATTTCATAAAGTGTCTACTTAAGGGGGCGGTTCATCAGGAATTTGTTTACGTTGGATTTGAAGTCATCTAAGTTGTAGTCAGGAGGGAAGCAGGCAGACGGAACAGAGTTCCACTGGCGTGCTGTTCTAAGAAAGAAGCTGTGTTCATGGAATCTACGTTTTGATTTAGGCACAGATAGAGAGTAAGCCATTATATATCTCAAAATGGTTTATCAGATCAACAGTAGGTTCTCTACAGTGCAATGTAGACTACAATCTATTGTGGACTAAGTCACCGCAATTGGTCTCCAACTAAAGCAGGCAGTCAATCGATCTGATTGAAAAATTGACGATTTCACCGATTTCGATGACAATAAAAATATGTTGATCATTATTCAGTCCTGGGTAACATCGGGTGATATATAATATTAACTAAAATATGAGAAATGAAGGTTACATATAACTTTATTGTGATGTCACGGCAATAAGGAAAGAAAATAATGCAGAAAGAACCTATTTAGGTCATGGTTTTTCAAAGCTAAATGCTTCTCATCAGAAGAGGAAAATATCCAGCAGTTTAGAAAATATGATAAATAGATAAAGTTACAACATTCAGATTGGAAGTGAAGGGAATATATAATTGAAGACATATTTGAGAAAAAAGGAAAACAAGAATCAAAAACATTAAAGTATAAGATGATGAAAGGAATTTAGCGTACATATATAGGGAAGTACACAAAATATGCACAGAAATATAATTAATCTAATATATAAAAGTTTATATGTCTGTCTGTCTCCATATTTTCAAATTCTATCTCTTTCGAAACTAAAAGTCGCAGAGCGGCACTAGGGACCCTAAATGGTTGGAATTTTTACGGGCCATTCTTTTATGGGTTTTTAGTTGGTTAAAATAGTTTTTAAGGGATCAAAAATGGATCAAAATTGAAAAAAAATCATTATACATTTTTGTACATTCAACTTAGTTTATTTTTTATTTTTAATCAGTGGATACCTGTTATGAAATTAAGTTCCCTGAAAAAGAATTTCCCTTAATTTGATCAAGTGTTTTTTTTTTGTTTGTTTTTTTTTTACAGCGCAAAAACAATGTTTTATGACAGGGAGTTGAAGGTAGCCATGTTTTAATTTTTAGATCAGAGATTAGATTTTTAGAGAGGGGCGCCATGGGGAAATAACTCAGTCTAAAGGCCGATACCCCTCTCCTCATCTTAAATAATAGCTTTTCTTCTTTCCTCGTGGTCTTAAAATCGAAACATGGCTACCTTTTGCTCGGTGTTATAACAAATTGTTTTTTCTGCTGTAAAAAAAAAAAAAAAAAAAAAAAAAAAAAAACTACTTGATCAAATTAAGTGAATTTTTTTTTTTTTTTCGGAGAACTTAATTCCATAACAGGTACGTACAATACAACATTTTTTTTTTTTTTCAATATTTTCATTTTTTAATGTCTTGATTAAACTGCACGAGTACCAAAAAATTAATTAAAAATTGGATTTACTTTTGGTAGTCTCACTTATTTTATCCTCTAGTCCTCACATTCCATGAGCGATGTTTCTGACATAAGGCAAAGAATTGCTGTTTTATGGATTGTAATCTATTCATCAAATATATATCATTGACTATTTTTTCACCTTGAATTAATATTTTTTGGTGCAAATCTAGAGTTTAGCCTAAAAAACACACACACACACAGAAAAATCTTTATGATTTACAAACCCGTCACAAGCCGAAAATGTCATATTCAAAACGTCACGTAAAATATCACGTGGTATTTTGTTTGTTTGTTTGTCAATAAGAAAATAAAATGGGCAGAAGGTGTCCACACCCTAAAAATGTGTGTTTTTCACCTTTCTTTTTTTTAAGTTTTATTTTTCCTTCGACGATTATCATTGATTACAGACTTAATAATCATATTAGCGGAATAAATTTGGAGAAAAAAAAATTAATAACTTTTAAGAAGGGGGTTCACTTTCTCGTTATAAAGTTCTAGACACGTGACACATCGGTAAAGAAATGGACAGTAAGTCAGGTAGCAATAAAGTGGAACATTATAACGAGAAAGTGAACCCCCTTCGTAAAAGTTATTAAATTTATTTTTTATTAAAAAATTTTCCGCTAATATGATACTAAAGTCTGTAATCAATGATAATCGTCGGGGGAAAAAAAAACTTTTTAAAAAGATGTAAAACACGCATTTTGTGGGCACTCTCGTATAGGTCCGCCAGTATTTTTTTTTATTTTAGAAAAACCAAATTTACTGTTTTTTACCGAAGCAAAAAAGAAATCAAATTTATAACAAATAAATGTTACCAAAGGCAAGATAAGTTAATCTTCTACCTAACTAGATAGGTTTGTAGAGTTTTGACTTAATGTAAAATGTTTATTTGGCTTGTGACGTCACTTCCTTTTAAGCAAAAACCAGACATGCGCACCCAGAACACTAACTCCAGTATAAAAGTCAACAAAACCTGTCAATTTCCCTTTTTCGTCTGGACCAGCGTTCGAGCTGCTTAGTCGACGAACCGACCATACATTCTAATGTCACTTTCCCTGCTACTGTAATGTGGGGCAAGCGCAAGTACACTTTATACGCTTTCCCTCTCCATGAACTGGATTGACTTTCTCACTCTATCTCCCTTTCGTCTTGGCCCATCGACACAGACATGTGAGCGACGTTCTACTGAGCTTAACCCTTTCTTTCTACAGACGGCTTGCCACTTCACGTTTCTCTATTGCATTCTCTTTCCTTCTACGCGCGTAGTCGTCAACGGCTGAATGAACATGTGTACACAAAGACTTTCATTTCTCAACAGAAAATAAATGACATGTTTATTTTATTCCAGCATTCGAGTTCTTTTGTTTCCTTCATTCAATTCGTTTCATTATTTTTTTCTTGTAGCGAGTTAGGGTATTTTATATCCTAGTCCGCAACAGGCTCGAATAACAACTAATGTCAACCTGTACACGAGCATTAGGGCTTAACATTGCGGCAATTTCTCCTTGTGCTCGTGTACAGGTTGATATTAGTTGTTTTTAGAGACAAATAAACATTTTAGATTAAATAAAAACACGACATACCTATCCAGCTAGGAAGAGTAACTTATTTTGCCTTTCGTAACATTTATTTATTCTATATTTGATTATTTTTATCACGTTTTCGAATATCTGTGGATTGTAAAATAAACCCGAACATTTTATTTTCTGATTTTTTTTTGATTTTTTTGATTTTTTTTAATACACGATATGACATATGACATATTGTTGATATGTTAATAAATTATTGTTTGGTTTTTAAACGTTTCCGTTGACTTACCGACATTTTCAAAAAATAAAAATAAAAAATTGAAATGAAAATCGATTGTTTGCGCTTGATTTTACCATCGCTGTTACTTTTCCCCCACTTATGGATACAGAATGAAATTTAATTTCCTTGTATAAAAAAAAAAGTACTTGATCAAATTACGTGATTTTTGGAATAATTCATCTTCGTCCCGTGACTGATACGGGCATCATTCGAACTTTTTTTTACATTTTCTTTACTTCTAATTCAATCTGAATAAGCACCTATTGTTTCAATAGCAGCAATCCTAAAGCTGAAAAGTTCAAGATAATTGAAGATTTCAAAACGACGAAGAATGATACACTTTGTTAGTTTCCAATTTTTCAAGGGAGGCTACTCTATTTTGTAGCCTAATTATTTCCCTTATATTTCTAAGGGAAATAACTTTGGCATTTTATTAGTCGCAAAATTAATGCAATAAATGTCGGCGCTTATGGCAACGGATCATCAAATCTAAGGGAGATAACCAACATAAACATAGGAAAAATAAGTATATTTTGCAAGATATAATTTGGGAACAATCAGTAGAACAATGAAATAATGTTAAACGGGGGGGAAAAAAATGTTTATACGATTACTGTAGCCGAGTTCCGGAAATTGTTGAAACAGTTTACGAAAAGGAAACAAGTTAGCGAGCGAAGTTAATCAATAAACTTGAAATATAACAATGTTAAGTAACAAAATAAACTTATTAATTGACGTATTACACAAAACGGTAACAACTACAGCAGAACACCGACCACTCTAATTTGTTTTTTTTATTTTGTTTTTGTTTTTTTTAGGGGTAATCGGTAATCTGAAAGAAAGAGGGAGCCTGTTGGAAGCACAAAGTGTATATAATGGCACCCTTGAAATAAAAATAAATGTTTTTGTTATATTTTAATTTTAAACGTGTTTTTTTGTTTTTGCAAGTTTTATTTTTTCAAACATATTTACGTTTTTTTTGTTTTTTTGCAAACATATTTAAGTTTTATTTTTTCAAAAATAAAACGTAAAAATAAAAAACGTAAAAATAAAAAACGTAAAAATAAAAAAGGTAAATGTTTGAAAATAAACAAGCAACAAAACGTTCGTTTTGTACAACAACTGCTTAACTTTTTTACATCAATTTTTCTGTTTTTCTACATTTCGTATCTGGGGGCACATTTAATCCACTGGGAGCGATATACCCCCAGTCTTCGTTAAGACATGCATCTAGGAGAAGAAAAATCTCTTATACCCTGTCTTGTGGCAGCCATTACACCGACTGAGATTAGCAGTTGTACCAAAAGTGTGATTAGTTCTACATAACGCCTTCTCTGTTATAAACAAATCAAATGTATGAATTTACGAACAACTTAGCTGTTGTGGCGGACTTCAAGCGTCAAAATTGACGGGAGTGTCATCATATATATATATATATATATATATATATATATATATATATATATATATATATATATACTAGCAGGGAGACTGAACATTGTCTAGGATTGAATTAGGATCAATATTTTTGTCATCAAAATCGGTGAAATCGCCCATTATTCAATCAAATCGATTGATTGCCTGCTTTAGTCGGGGACTCATTATGGTGCACCTGGAGGAAGCTTCACATGTCTCTTGTAGTGACTTAGTCCACAAATCTTATCCTGTCTTGACAGAGGTTCAAAATAGACTTCGTAGCCTAGTAGGAGATGCCCTTTTCTCTTCCCTGCAACCTCTTGCTCAGAGAAGAAACGTTGCGAGTTATCATTATTTTCATGGCATGTGCTCATCTAAGCTCCAATCTATGGTCCCCACCTCGCCAAAATTTCACAAGAAACACTTGTCTAGCTGAAACCACTATAAAAAATTTCCCTCAATCTTTATCTGTGCCTAAACCTAAACGTAGATTCCATGAACACAGCTTCTTTCTTAGAACTGCACACCTGTGGAACTCTCTTCCATTTGCCTGCTTTCTGGTTGGTCATCTTCAAGTCCAATGTAAACAAGTTCTTGATGAGCCGGTCCCCTTAAGTAATCCAATTTACAAAATTTACACTTCTAACGATTACTCTGCTATTGTACTTTTGACTACTGTACACTCTTTAACCCTTATCCTCGAGTGGCCGCTGGGCCTTGATAAGTGTTGATTCCTATGTAAAAAAAAGAAAAAAGAATATCTGTAAATCATAATTTGGTTATAGTCAGCTAATGTACTTCCTAACCTCCAGCATGGCTGCTACAAGAATCGGTGACAAGGAAAATCAGTTCATTCACTTTTATTATTTTTCAATATTTCTATTGTGAAGCGAAATATAATATAGATCAATCAATAAGGGTTTTATCACTCAATGAGAAACCTCTTCCTGGACTTTAGCCATCTATCTCTGTCCCGAGCTATCCACTGCCATGGGACCCATGCGTTGTATTAGGTCGTCCCTATGACCTCTTATGATCACGAGGTGTCCATTCCGTTGTCCTGATAGTCTATTTGTTGTCATGTTGTCTGGCTACGTGCCTGACCCTATCTGTGTTTGGATGTTTTGATAGCAGTATAAATGTCAATAACTCTTGTTTGTTGGTGGATCCAGATGTTTGTCTTTATGTCTTGTATAGTGATGTCCAACATTATCTTCTCCATCTTCTTATGTGCTAGTGCCAAGATTTCACTATGGTGAGTTGTCAAGGCCCATGTTTCATTACCGTTGATCATCGCAGGTAATATATATTTATTGAAGATCTTCCCTTTGATTGATATATTTGCTTTTCAGTTTCTCGTAATATTCTCCACTTTCCCAATGCTATCCTTTTCTTTATCTCAGGGAGGAGATCTCCATCTATCGTAATTTTCTTTCCCAAGTAGATATAGCTTTCAACTTCCGTCCAAGGATAGAATACTGTTGCCATATCTGGGCAGGAGCTGCTAAAACAGCCTATCCTGCCTTGACAGAGTACAAAATAGACTTCATGGCTTAGTGGAGGATGCCCTTTTCTCTACCCTGCAACCTCTCTCCCACAGAAGAGACGTTGCGAGCCTATCCTTGTTTTATCGTTATTTCCATGGCAGGTGCTCGTCTGAACTCCAATCTCTGGTCCCCCCTCGCCAATCTTTCACGAAAAACACCCGTCTAGCTGAATCCACTGTGAAAAATTTCCCCCACTCTATATCTGTGCCTAAATCAAAACGCGGATTCCATGAACAAAGCTTCTTTCTTAGAAGTGCATGCCTGTGGAACTCTATTCCATCTGCCTGCTTCCCACCTGACTACAACTTGGATGTCTTCAAGTCCAATGTTAACAAATTCCTAATCAACCGCCCCCTTAATTAAACACTTCATCAAATCTCCACACTAACGGAATGTACTTGCAATAACCCTTATCCCTGAGTGGCTTTCGGGCCTTGATAAGTGGTGATCACTGTGTAAAAAAAAAAAAAAAAACTTCCTCAATGGTCTTTGCATCAACAATTATTGGCGATTTGGCAGTGTGCTTGGTCTTCCCAAGATGCATGTTGAGGCCAACCGTTTTGCTCTTAGAGTGGATGTTGTTTCGAATACCATTTAGTTTCCGAAGAGAGTGTGCCACCAGTACTATATTATCAGCAAAGATGAAATGTGACAGGTGCTCGGCATCAATGTTAGCTCCCTTACCCTGACACTTAATCCGACTGATTATTGCATCCTGGAGAAAAGCTGTGAAGAGTGTGAAGCCTTTTCTAGTCTCACACAAAAACACGCGTTCACATCTTAAGCCATATTTCTTGTCATATACATACGCGCACACAAACATACGTGCGCACACGTATACACACGTAGCTGTCTTCACGTTCATGTACATACACCCACATTCACGTGCATACACACACACGCTAACATACACACATGTACTCATATACGCTAACATACACACATGTACTCATATACGCGCACACGTACACACACATGGGCAACGTCACTTCCCCTATGAAGGAAATCCACACATGCGCAAAAGACTACCGGAAACAACTATAAAAGCAAGAGCAATAAGCTGCTTCGTCCTTTTCGACTTAGCTCTCGAGCTGAGTGGTCGTCGGACCATTCGCCCCCCCTTTCGGGGCGCCCGCGCACGTCACGTCCCCTGCTACTGTATGCGTGGGGGAAAGAGTTAACAGACAGTATGTACACCTTACATGTTTTCTATCTCCAGTACCTGGATTGACTTTTTCTCATTCTCTCTCTATATATACTACAATAGACTTTCCTTCTCACCAGCTAACAGCGAGAGACGCACATATAAAAATTTTATTTAATAAAAGTATTTTTTCATTAAAAAAAACTATATAAACATTTTATTAAATAAAATCATTTTTGAATTAAAAACTCATATAATCATTTGATTTAATAAAAACATATTTTTTAATTAAAAAAATTTATATAAACATTTTAGTTAATAAAAACATTTTTAATTAAAAAAAATCTTATATAAACTTCTTATTCAATAAAAGAAAGTTTAAAATTATTCTTTTTTTATTATATTTAAAAGCAATATAGTAGTACTTTGTGGATCGCATAATACTTTGAGAATAGCATATTAATGTGGAAAAAGGTAGCCCTGAAAAGGGCTGTTTGAACTACTGCTGCTGGAAAGCTTTGACTAATATTGCTTTAATTCGGAAAAATATTTCACTTAAATTATTCATTTGCTTTTACCCGTTCAACGTTGCTATCATTTGAATACTGTTTCATTAAAATTATTTATTTGTTTGAAAAAAAAACAAAAAAAAAAAAAACAAAGATTACTTTAAAAAAATCCAATGTTGCTTTAATTATGCGATCCATAAATTACTACCATGCGACTACTACTGTCTGTCTGCTTCCTGACATCCAACCAGCGACCTTCAGCTCAGCCCAGTTCCTTCCAGCGACACTTGGTGCTTCCTGCAGCCTTCCAGCCCTTGGTGTTTCCAGCTCCATCCTGCACCTGCCGCATCCTCCTGCACCCTTCCAGTGCCTACCACAGCTTCCTACAGCCTTCCAGTGTCAGCCTTCCTACACCCTTCCTGCATCACTCGCAGCCATCAGCAGGTTACCATTTTTACTTACTTCCTTTTTTGTAAATAAAAGACGATGTATCAGAAATTTCGTGAAAAATATTGAATAATTCCACCCCGTCTTTCCAAGCTTATAACTCCTCGAAAAATGTAATTCAAGCCCTAATTTTTTTTCAATTAAAGGACCAAGGACCAAGGTGTCATTAAAAAAAAAACAAAAAAAAAACAAAAAACAAACAAACAACGTGCGTTTTTGTTTTTTGTTTTTTTTAAGGTTTTAAACTTCGGACTTTACAGGTAAATTTCTAAAAAAAAACACTGCTTTTTTTGTTTTAAATTTGAATATATTATTTATTGATCTTTTATCTTCAATTTGTGATATATAACACTTTGGTGAGTAAATTAATTCGACCCCCTGTCTTTCCAAGCTTATAACTCCTCGAAAAATGTAATTCAAGCCCTAATTTTTTTTCAATTAAAGGACCAAGGTTCCATTAAAAAAAAAAAAAAGAAAAAACAAATAACGTGATTTAAAAAAAAAGGTTTTAAACTTAAAACTTTACAGGTAAAATTCTAAAAGAACACTGTGTTTTTTTTTTGTTTTAAATTTGAATATATTATGTATTGACCTTTTCTCTTCAATTTGTGAGTAAATTAATTATTTACTTTCGGGTGACTAAATTAAGTATTTACTTTTTAATAGACACTTAAAAATTGGGATGGGGGGGTCGTGAATTTAAAAAAAAAAACGTTTGTCTAAAATATTATATTCGATTTATTGGAAAGAACATAAAATTTCACATTGACCCTGAAAATATCGTAAAAATAGAATCAATAGAAAAATTTTGATAGATTTTTAAAATTTAAAAATTGAAAAATATTGAGTTTAAAAATTGAAAAATATTGAGTTCGGAAAATTCATTACTGTTTTAAAAAAAAAAAATATTTCTATTACTTTTAAAACAACTGTAATAGTTTATTTTGGAAGTATAATCCATAAAGAAAATAAATAACCCACTTTTAACAGAGAAATTCCGAGATTTTTATATTGTATTCGCAGTTTCGTGTTAGGGGTGTCAAAAATTCCTACAAAAATTCTGATACTAATGTAAAAGTGCCAAAAAAGTACTTGATCAGTTTACGTGATTTATGGAATATGACATCTTCGTTCTATGCAGAGTACGTATAGATCATTAAGATTGCCTTGTATATATATTTTTTTAATCAGTGTAATTAATATTCTAAATAAGCACGCCCACAAAAATTATGCATTTGGAAAAGTCAAATGCAAGGGAAATAACTCCGTTTGACTAAGAGATCCGTGATTTCGGACCAATGCAAAATTAGAGTGTATATTTTATTGAAGAAATGCTAAGGTCTTTAATATTAACGAAGCAAAAAAAAAAAAAAGAAAAAGAAAAAAATGAAAACTGCTACGATAGTTGCATAGGAATTTTAACAAAACTGCGATGACTTTTTTTTATGTAACAAAGTTTAGAACATATTAATAAAAAATGTTAAAAATCTTAATATTTTTTGGTAAATGTGTAGTTTAGCGGCGTAAATTATTTCATAAACAAAAATTTATAAAAACTATTTATTTTTATATAAAACATTATTAGACCCAAAGGCTCCAATAAACCAGAAAAAATTTCATTTTTATTATTTTTTCATCATTTTTTATTAGACTAAATGTACGTACGACATCCGAAGCCGCTGTTTTGCTTTTAAATTTTGGCCTTTCTATGGTTTGAAAGATTGGCCTTTTTAAGGCCAAATTTGGCCTTTTTTACGCTCTTTCATCACAACAAAAATATGGCGGTCAAAAACATAGTTCACGAAAGCCTGTAAAAAAATCCAAATTTGGCATTAAAAAGGCCAATGTGTCAAATCTTAGAAAGGCCTAATTTTAAAAACAATATGGCGGCCTTTATTGTCGTACATTTAGTCTAATAAAAAAATATTGAAAAAAAATAATAAAAATGAATTTTTTTTCCGGTTTTAATTAGGTCTTAGGATCTAATAATGTGTTTTATAATTTTAAGTCTTTATAATTTTTTGTCTGTCAAATAATTTACGCCGCTAAATTACACATTTGCTAGTTTTTTTGGTTGTTATAAATGTTTGCTATCTCTTACAAAACAGTTGCCACAGTTTTCTTTTCTTTTTTAATGTTAAAATAGAGTTACCTCTCTTAGAACATTAAGTGAAGCTTCCGAATTGCCCATTTTTTATTTTTTAATAATATTGTGTTCCTCAAAGTTGCATTGGTTGAAGTGTCAAAAAAAAAACAAAAACAAAGGATCTTAGTCAAATGGAGTTCTTTCCCTTGTTTTGGTGATGCTTTATGAAAAAACATCAAATAGTTTTCTTAAAACAGTTTTCCTAAAGATTGTTCACCTGTTGCGGGGCCGGTTGTCCGGGGACCATCGACTCAACAACTAACAAGGTAGACATGGGCAAAAAGTAAACAGCAAAAAGGCAAAGAAGAATGACAGACACAGGTTGTTTGGTTAAAGACGAAAGTTCGCCTTTTATTTGCAAAGGAAATGAAAAATCATATGATCTGGATGCTGGATGCTAGTTGTCCGGAAGGGCGTACGTCACTGGAGGCTAAGGCATGGAGGTCTGGAACAGGTACTGTAGACGTAGTATGGTTCAGGGTTGCTTGCTGGGTCTGGAACGATCGGCTGGACGTCAGGGCGATCCAGAACGGATGGTGGACACTGAGAACGCGGGGATCAGTGTTAAGAAATGGACGACACTGAGAGCTTAGGATTAGTGTTAAGGAACGGATGGTCGGTAGGGAGCCAGGTGCAGGTGAGGTTGCAGACCAAAGGAGCAAAGTGCATATGAGGTTGCAGGTCAGGTGTAAGCGAGGTTGCAGGTCAGAGGAGCGAGGTGCAAGCAAGGTTGCAGGCTAGAAGAGCGAGGTGCAGGTGAGGTTGCCAGAAAACTGCAGGAGTAAGCTGGAAGGCACCAAGGGCTGAAAAGGCTGCGGGAATGATTTGGTTGGTTGTTTTTGTTTTACGGCATATCAACCCTTTTCGGGTTATTTAATGCCGAATCCAAAGATTTTGAAGAAAAATTTTTTTAATAGAATATATTTGTTGTTTTCACGTCGGTTTCTATTTAACCCATAGTTGGGACCCTAACAGGTACTACCACTCCGGGTCAGAGTGGGCCTGGGAGCAATGGTAATTAAAGGGTGGCTCCACACTCCCCAAAGCCCACAAACTGGGGCGTCACCACTGGATATAGTTTAAGGTCATATCCAGGACCCCCATTGAGGGACTTTTACCCTCTGCAGGGGGGCAGTTGGCGTATTCTAATGCCCCACCGACAGGGCCTGCGGGAATGAGCTGGAGACTGGGAGTGAAGTTTGCTGCTGGTAGGTTTCAGGAGGCAAGCAGAAGTGAATCACATTAATAGAAAAACTTATAAGCCCTAATAAGGGCTGATTGTTTAGCCCTGATAAGGGCTGTTTGAACTGCTGCTGAGATGGCTGGTGTCACTGGGAATCCTTCGGTGGTGAGTTCGATCGACGTGACTGATAGCGTCAACATCGCCATTTCAGGAGTCTCCTCCTACTCCCCTGCCGAGTCTGTGTATTTATTTGCTTCCCCACTGAGCAAATTAGGCACAAGGCCATTTTTTAATGTGGAGAGATTGGGAAAATGAGGACCAGCTCCACGGGGAGTAGGGGAGCTGGATAGTGACAATTGGTATGAAGGGTTTTCCCTACATGGACCAATAACTGATTGCCAATTGGCAATGGTCTTATATGTGGGGGATTTGCTTCCCCACTGAGCAAATTAGGCACAAGGCCGTTTTTTAATGTGGAGAGATTGGGAAAATGGGGACCAGCTCCCCGGGGAGTAGGGGAGCTGGATAGTGACAATTGGTATGAAGGGTTTCCCCTACATTGACCAATAACTGATTGCTACAAGAGCAAATCTTATATGTGGGGTTGGTATTTATTTGCTCCCCCACCGAGCAAATTAGGCACAAGGCCGATTTTTAAAGTGAGGAGTGAAAGGGAAATGGGGACCAGCTCCCCAGGGATTAGGGGAGCTTGATAGTGACATAGGGTCTTTGCTTGCAGTATCTGCCGGAACAGATGGTATTTATTTGCTCCCCCACCGAGCAAATTAGGCACAAGGCCAATTTTTAATGTGAGGAGTGAAGGGGAGGGGGAAGGGAAAAGGGGGACCAGCTCCCGAGAGGTGGGAAATGGGAGCTGGTTAAAGGTCAGGTATGTGGGGTTGTCCCCACATCTGGTCTTTGCTTGCAGTATCTGCCGGAACAGATACTACACTTGGCTCGGGGCCAGAGCTGCCGAAACTGAACCCTGATTAGGCCGAGGCTGGCTGTATTCATTTGGCCAGCGTGATGTTAGTGGTGTCATACCAATAAGACAAACAAACGACTCTAATTAATTCCAGGACGAAATTTATGCAATCAAAGCAGCTAGAGGGTTTATTGATTCCATTTAAATTAATTTCGTCTAAAAGTATGAATTACTGGCATTTTATTTGATATATTTGAATTCCAATGTGCAGCGTGAAGTTGATGATGAAAAGAAAGAGAAGGTGAATGTATTCACTGAACCCGTATATGTTCATACGTTTAGCTGATAGTCGTTATCATCTATGTTATTACGGATTATAACGACTACCAGTTGTCAAAATTTTAGCTTTTCACAGTTGTTATTTCTAACAAATATTAGGTTTTAAAATGTTGTCCCTTAGTTTTGGACGCTACAGTACATATTTCTGTGGAAATATATTTTATTTCCTTGTGATATATACCAATCCTTATTTAAGAAGCTCAATGTAATTACAGAGCAATATTATGAATGAATGACAAAAGTGTATATTCCAAAGTTCATGATGTTGACCATCTTATAATTTATTCCTTTAATTCAGTTAACATTTACAATTCTTGACAATATCTGTTTCATAGCGCAACATCAATCACTTAACTATTATATCAACTAGTGAATCTATTTTGCCCTTAACTTATCAGAAGAAATTCCAAATGGCGCAATGGAAACATATTATAAGGTATTTATAGTTTCTCTTCCAATTTTTGGATTTTAATCATGTCAAAATGCACTTTATTTCCTTTTGACAGATTGATTGTGGCTATTTCTTCTGATGAGTTAAGGGCAAAATAGATTCACTAATTGATATAACAATTAAGTGATCGATTTTGCGCTACGAAACACATACTGTCAAGAATTGTAAATGTCAACTGAATTAAAGGAATAAATTATAAGATGGTCAACATCATGAACTTTGAAATATACACTTTTGTCATTCACACACACACACACACACACACACATATATATATTTTTTTTTTTCCTGTAAAAGTCTGAGGAAGCTACAGACGGCCAAAAAACCGGCCGGGTAACTGAAACAATAATGTAACTTAACAGAAAGATACAGTAATAAAAAATAAAACATATATATATATATATATATATATATATATATATATATATATATATATATATAAGAAATAAAAATTACAATAAGTTTACCAAGGTAATCAAAATGGTAAACTTAAAATATATTATAAATATTAAAGAGTTACTATTTACAAGTAAAGTAATCTCAACCAGATGTAAAAGCTCAATAAAACCGAAAAGGAAATAGATGAACAAATGATTAATAAAACATGTTAAAAAAACATCTTGAAAAAGAGTTAAAAACATATTTAATTTTAAAAAAGGAAGCACAAGATAAGTTGATAGTCCTTAATCCGCGGAGTTTCGAAGAAATACTCTCCTTCTCATCAGAGGGCAGGAATTAGCAAAATGCCGGATCGGATTTTGCATGTAAAAGTATTTAATGAAACCACAAGTAAGTCACAGATCTTACTTGGTTAAAAAAAAAAAAAGGTTGAGGTAAGGGGAATAGGAGGTAAAAGAAAAAATGATAAAAAGATTTCACATGAATGGATAGTCTGGTGAAGGGTAAAAAATCCAAGAATGGTAAAATCCAAACACGGTCGAATTTAAAACTTCCAATCCAACAGGTAAGGTGTATATATATGTGTGTGTGTGTGTGTGTGTGTGTGTGTGTGTGTGTGTGTGTGTGTGTGTGTGTGTATATCGCTTTGCTTTAATCTCCTCAAGTCCATGTTAAAACTTTTCCAAAATCAGGATTATATTTCCGAGAAATTGGAAGCTGAATTACCTCCCTTGCTAGCTTCCCAATTCGAATTAGAAGATTTTGATACCAAAACGCTAGATTTTGCAAATGTCTTTTTTCATGATTAATTAATTTTCTACCTCATCGATTTTCGTAAGAGTTATATATTTTACTATTTATGATATGACAATTACGTAGGTACCATTTGTTTTACTTGAAACTCAATAGTTTTTCGTTATTTGAATACAAGCACCGTTAAATTTTTATAGTTTTCATTTCGTCATTTTTTTTTTTTTTTAATAAGGGACGAATTTTGTTTCTACACCGGTTATTGGACTTGTTTTGTTATTTTATTCTTTTCTTTATGTTTCTTCGGAAAAAAATTATCTTTTATTTTCCAGGTTCTTTTTTTAAATGTGGATTCTGTGAAAGTAAGTATTATTTTTTTAGAATAAGTGATTATTCGAGGAAAAAGAAAAGAGTTCGTATTGCTATGAAATGAGAGAAAATGTTAAAATTAGGAGAGTTGTTTTTTGGGGGTACTTATTCAGAAGTGCAGTGGCTGCAGTGCAGTCAGTGCACTTGCACTACTGCACCCCTGGCAGCAATTACTATTTACAGAGTGAATATATCATATTCCAAAAATAACGTACATCGATCAAAAAAAATTTTTTTTTTTTTTTTTTTTTTACTATGAAAATCCAAATTTACGATTTTTAGCGATTTTACTACTTACTAACTTGTATTGAACATAAGGTTGGTTGTGTTTTTTTGTGTTTTTTACATCGACACTTCGAATTAAGATATCTCCCCCCCCCCTTATTTATTTAATCGGATTTCATCACGCATTGCGACTCGCTTGAAATTTGATTTTCTTGGAAAAAAAAAGAAAAGAAAAAGAAATACTTCATCAAATTATATGATTTTTGGAATATGTCATCTTTGTTCTCTAACAAGTTGCATCACTTTTCTTTATTTTCTTTACTTTTAATTGCCGCCATAAACGCCGATCTGAATAAGCACTGTTTTTTTTTTTTTTTTGTTTTGATTCTGGACATTAGACGACTTGGTACTCCTTGGCTGCTGCTCAATTCCATGCCGGCCAGCATATTTATTTAATAGCTGCTCCCTTACAAAGGCTAACGCATGCGCAGATAACATTTTATTGTTGTTGTTGTTGTTTATTTATTTACTTTTTTACAAACATTTTTAATTTATAAACGGATACATTTTGGTAAATTTTTACATTAGGTTACACCTCCACAATTTTTTTTAAAATGGCGACTTTGGAGTGTTTATTCCGAAAGCCGTCCTTAATATGGGGGGGGGGATTCTGAAAGATGGTCTTAACATAAAATTACCCAGAGAATTGTTTTCTTTTACACTAATTTCTTGGTTGTAAAAAAAAAAAAAGTGGATTTGTTTCTGCTAGGTGGTAGTGTCAGTTGAAGAGAAGTAGATTTGTTTATCATGCGCGTGTACAAACATGGCGGCCAGTGAATTACAGTGCATAATACAGGTTTTTATATCCCGAAAACTACTTGTCTCTGCAAAATGTAACTAAGATTATTTTATTCAACATAGTCGAAAACCTATAAAAGTCATCATTTTAAAGAAAATTGTGGAGGTGGACCTAATGTAAAAATTTACCAAAAATTCGTCCGCATGTAAATTAAAAATGTTTGTAAAAGTGAGAAATTATTAATAAATAGTTTAGTTACTTTTCTTTTTAATATTCTTTTAACAAGTTAAGAAGCCAATGTAAGTAAATAAATAAATTAAAAATGTTGTCCATGCATGTGCTAGCCTTTGTAAAGAAGTCAGATTCTCTCTCCTCTGATCTCGAGCGCGTGGTACAGTGGGGAAAGAGGTGGCTTGTTACTTTTAATGCATATAAAACCAAGCTCCTATCTTTACATCATCAACGCTCTGATCCCCATCTGGCATCAATTGAAATGGATGACTCTCGACTAGGGAAAGCTCCATGTTTTGACAAGCTTCTGGGTTTGACCTTTACTTCTGACCTGAAATGGAACACGTACATCAAGTCTGTTGCCAAGGTCGCTGGAAACATGGTAGGATCCTTCTACCGCTCCAGAAGATAGCTCACTGCTGATGCAATTCTCTATCTATATAAAAGACAAGTACGTCCAAGGATGGAGTACTGTTGCCACATCTGGGCAGGAGCTGCTAAAACAGCCTATCCTGCCTTGACAGAGTACAATATAGGCTTCGTGGATTAGTGGGGGATGCCCTTTTCTCTTCCCTGCAACCTCTCTCTCACAGGAGAGACATTGCGAGCCTGTCTTTGTTTTATCATTACTTCCATAGAAACTGCTCATCTGAGCTCCAGTCTCTGGTCCCTTCTCACCAATCTTTCACGAGAAGCACTCGTCTAGCTGAAACCACAGTCAAAAATTTTCCCCACTCTTTATCTGTGCCAAAACCAAAACGTAGATTCCATGAACAAAGCTTCTTTCTTAGAAGTGCACGCCTGTGGATCTCTGTTCCGTCTGCCTGTTTCCCACCTGACTACAACTTGGATGTCTTCAAGTCCAACATAAACAAATTCCTAATGAACCGCCCCCATTAAATAAGACACTTTATCAAATATCAACACTAGTGTACTGTACATGCAATAACCCTTATCCCTGAGTGGCTTCCGGGCCTTGATAAGTAGTGACCACTTTGTAAAAAAAAAGAAAAGCTATTAAATAAATATGCTGGCTACCATGGAACTCAACATCCAAGTTATATGTCTGTTTGTCTGTCTGTTAGTTTGTCCATCTCTCTTCATATTTTCAAACTCTATTTCTGCCGAAGCCAAAAGTCACAGAACAGTGCTAGGAGCCTCAAATGATTGTATTTTTTATGGATGGTTCTTTTATAGGTCTTTAGCTTGTTAAAATAGTTTTTAAGGGGTCAGAAATGGATTGAAATAGTTTTTAAGGGGTCAGAAATGGGTTAAAATAGTTTTTAAAGGGTCAGAAATGAGTCAAAATAGTTTTTAAGGGGTCAGAAATGGGTTAAAATAGTTTTTAAAGGGTCAGAAATGAGTCAAAATGAATGTATTAGTATAAACATTTACTTTGAAATAAAATTTGTTGTGTTTTCAATAGTCTCTTTTTTATTTAGAGACTAGCCTGAGTGCTCAGCATTGCCTGGGTCTTTGCAGGTGTGTGTTGAGCAAAAAAAAAAAAAGTGGTTGTAGGCAGGCAGGCTCAAACCCATAACATGAAAGAGGAAAAGAATATGAAAAAAAAAAGTGATGTCTTTGCCGTTGCATCCATTGCCAAACTGGAAGTGGCAAAGGTTTAAATTAAGGCTAGTCAATCGAAAAGAGGGGATGACTTTCGAAAATATCGCCGAAAAAAAGCAACCGCACTTTATAGAAAAGTGTCCAGTTGAGGGCGAAGGAATTAATGTTTTTAGCCAATTTTTCAATATTTGTCATCCGAAGGGTTGAGCTTCAAAACGATACTGATCTTGTGAAAATTTGTCGCTTCTGTCGAAAGTTTTAGGCAGACATAAAAACATACATATGTACATACACACACACATACATACACACATACATACACATACATGCATACATACAAATATACATATATGCATGCATACATTTAAACAGACAGGTAAGATTTATATTATTTAAAAATGATACTATGCCAACAGAAATGAAATGGTTAAAAATAATAACCAAAACAAGTTATATTATTTATTTGCAATGAAGATTGATTTTTATGTAGAGTGCATTTATATATTTACAAAATTTAAAATTTTTTATCGGATTTGTGTGACACTGCATTTAATTTTTTTTACATTGCAAGCGAACTTTTGTGAATTGACAGTTTTATTAAAATCAATAATGAAAGCAAGTTATATTATTTATTCAATATGTACTTTATAATTTAGACTATTCTTTGTAAACATATAATTTTCAAAGTGTTTGATATTTAAATTAAGCCTTAATTCAGAATTCTTTGAATATTAGTATCAACATAAACTTTGAAATAAAATTTGATGTGCGTGCAGTAGTCTCTTTTTTTCTTATAGGTGATACAATGTCCATGCCAACAGAAATGAAGCCATTTTCTTGTACATTTTTCTGAATATTTCTATTTTGGACGAAATATAGAATATGGACCCCAACCAACTTCAATGCAAAAACCAAAAATAAAAGATACATATTGACTGACACTGGTTTACCTTGATCTTCGCACTTACATCACTTCTGTAAACAAGAGTGCGTTTTTTATATATTTACACAACTTTTATAAAAGTTTGAATTGATATTTTTATCAAGAATAATAATAAAAACGAGTTTTATATATTATAAAGGGAAAAAATCTCAATGTATGTGTGTTTGTACATCTGCCTATAACTTTCGACAGAGGCAACAAATTTTCACAATATCAGTATCATTTTGAAGCCCAATCCATCGGACAACAAATATCGAAAAATTAGCCAAAAACATTAACTGGGCAGTTTTCTACAGCAAGGGTCGATTTTTTTTTCCGCTGACATTTTTTGCAAGTCATTCAACCGTTTTGTTCGCGTCACTTGATATTTCATCCACCTGTGACGTCACAACCATGGTGGGCACATCGGTAAAACAGTTTGTTTTTTCATCTCTTCTTCCTCTGGCACGTTATGGGTTTCTAGCCTGTTTACTGTGCCTCTTTTGTTTTTGCGCTCGCAATTTTCCTTCTTTTTTTTTATTTTTGGCTCAACCAACACCATTACACACACAACCACTTTCTTTTCCTCCTTTGCATTACAGGTTCGAGCCTGCCTGCCAACTACAACTTTTTTTTTTTTCTCAACACACACCTCCAAGCATCCAGGCAACGCCGGGCACCCAGGCTAGTATTACTTAATCGGGACCAAGATTGATTTTCATGTAGAGTTATCACATCGTGGTTGGAGAACCAACCTGGGGTGTTCTACAAAAACGGTTTCCAGAGCTGCATCTAACGATGGGAGAAATACATAACTCTGGGTGGTTCCTATGTAGACAAAGGCTAAGAACTGTGCCAAGTTTCGTTGCTCTACTGCTATGGGAAGTGGGTCAGGGGCATTTCTTATTGTACGCCCCTCATATTGTGTAGGGAAATGTACACAGACACACACACACACACTTTCATCTTTATAGATATAGATTTATGGATAAAATGCCTATGGCAATATAATTATGTAACATGAAAACCATATAAAACCATTATCAATGTGTACAGTATTTTTCTTGCATTCTATCGTGGCTGTACTTTTTTAATGCTTACTAAAACTGTGTACTTTAGAATTTAAACATGCTAGTGTTTGATCTATCTATCTATCTATCTATCTATACTCCTATAAATTCGGTTTTCTTTTGTGTGTATCGATATTCATATTAAAAACCCTCTTTTCTATTTATTTAAAAAGAAAATACAATTTCCTTATATCTTGGCTGTGGAATTGCATTCACTAGCAAAAGATCTAGCTAATTTGCATATTCTTTTGAACATTCATTTTAATTAATTCTCTATTAGTTGCTTCGGTTTTCTAATGGGATAATCATCTTTAGTTAACTATTATGTGTAATTATATTCATGCAGATATTCTACATGATTTATACTTGCGTAATATGTGCGTAAAAAGTTCATAGTAAACACAAAATTGTTTCCATATATGTTTATGTATACGTATATATTTTTGTTAAACAAATCTATATATATATATATAAAAGTGAACGTGTCTGTGTGTGTGTCTGTGTATATTTCTCTACGCAATAACTCTGTCAATTTTTAGTCTACAGACTCGAAATTTGATATACAGGGTACTGAGATTTGGGAAAATCGATGTGATCGGGTTTCGGCCAGAAATTTCGCTGTTAAGGGGGACAAAGTTCAACGATTTGACCCTTGAGAACTCTACCAAACTCCTCCGACAATTTTGGGTATAAACACTTGACATTTTAGATATTGGTTCCTTGGACATGGATCTAACTTAATAACTTGATATGAGCCTAAAACAAATGTTAAGGGGTCCTAATAGGGGTCAAAGTTAACAAAAATTACTATTTTTTTTTATTGCTCAGCGTACACCTTCAAACACCCGAGCAACGCCAGGTACCCATTTCTAGTATACATATATAAAAGTGAAAATGTCTGTCTGTGTGTGTGTATTTCCCTACCAAATAACTCTGTCAATTTTCAGTCTAGAGACTTGAGATTTGACATAAGTGTTAGTGAGATTTAGGAAACTCTTTTTAATTTAGCTGTCAAGGGGTCAAAGTTTAACAATTTGATCTTTGGAAACCTTACCATACTCCTCTGCCAATTTTAGGTATAAACACTTGAAATTTTAAATGTAGGTTACTTGGACATGGATCAAACTTTTTAATTTGATTTGAGCCACAAAAAATAAATGTTTAGCGGTCAAGTGGGGTCAAAATTTTAAAACTGATCTCTGCGATATCTACCAAATTACTAAGCCAATTTCTGATCCAAACATTTGAAATTTTACATAAAGGATGTTCCGAGATGGGGCAAGCTTTTTATAGCTTGGGTGGAAAATTTGAGTTTCCAAGGGGTCAAACTTTAAAAGATTTGACCGTTGCAGTCTCTAGCAAACTACTCAGCCAGTTTTGGGTCTAAACATTTGAAATTTATACATAACGGGTATTCAGACATGCGGCAAGCTTTTTAATCAGTTCTGGAGTGAAAATTGGTTGCCAAAAGGTCAAAGTTGAAAGAGTTGACCTTTGCAGATTCTAGCAAATTCCTCCGCCAATTTTTTATTTTCATTTGAGACCAAAATAATAAATGTTAAGGGGTCAAAATTAGGGTCAAAGTTAAAAGAATTTAACCTCTGCGGTCTCTACGAAATTACTCAGACAATTTTTGGTTTAAATATTTGAAATCTTAAATAAAGTGTATTCACACGTAGGGCAAGTTTTGAGCAAAGCTGGGCTGAACTGCTAGTATTTAAATAAAGCCTTATTTCTGGATCCTTTGAATACAGGGTGACCAAATAAAATGGGCCCAACTCTAATTAGGCCCCGTTTCTTAGTGTTTTGTCCAAATGAAATGAAACTTTGGTCATAACTAGTTTATTATATTCAGAACATCACATCAAAACACTAGGGTCTTTGCCCTTTTTTTCTCCGTTCTACAGCATATGTTCTAGATGGCCTCCATTTAGCTCTGTGCATTTCTTGAGGTGCAGCACGAAGTTGTCCATGACATTCTTACAGACCAAATTGGTAATGGCTTTCATCTCCTCCCTGATGGCTTCCTTGAGTTCCGTGATGGTTCTGGGTTTCTCTGCATAGACTCTGTCCTTAAGATAGCCCAAAAGAAAAAAATCTGGGGGGCTTAAGTCCGGGCTATGGGGTGCCCACTCAAAATCAGTCTTGAGACTGATCACTCGGCCTCCGAAGTTCTCTTTCAGCCAATCTCGGGACAGGTTTGAGGTGTGAGAACTTGCTCTGTCCTGCTGGAACCAGAACTTGCTTATGAGCGATAGGTAGATGGGCTGGAGCTCATTCTTGAAGTTTTTGAGGACCTCCACATACCGCTCCTTGGTGACTGTCACTGCTGCGCCAGATTCTTCGATGAAGATTGGTCTGATGATGCCTCTGGCCAAGATTGCAGCCCACACTGTGCATTTAGGAAAGTGCAGGGGCTTGATGACTACTTCATTGGGTCTGAAGGCCCCCCAGAAGACATTTGTCTTGGAGTTTGCCTTTCCATCAAGATCGAAGTGGGCTTCATCTGAGGTCCAAAGGAGTTTAAGGAAACTTGGTGTTTCCTCAATCTTCTCAAGCATCTTGACTGTCATAGCCCTCCTCTGCTTCTTGTCTGAGGCTGTAAGGGTTTGCAGCATCTTATTCTGTATGAGTAAGCCCTGATATCGTCACCAGCACTCTCCTGTAAGTCTCATGGGACATACCGAGGGACTGACTTCGCTTACGCACAGAGCGTTTCGGACTCTGCTGGAGAGACTCTCTCACTCTTTCGACCAGCTCGGCTGTTCGCTTCTTGGGACGTCCCGAGTGTCTCTGACGGTTCTCTCTGGAAGCGTTGAGGTTCTCCATGGTCCCATACTTCTCGAAGTGGTCCACCCAATTTTGAATTCTGCTTTTGGACGGAGCCTTTTCACATTCGAACTGACGCATGAATCTGTCCTGGGTTTTCTTAAACGAGCCTGTCTTGTAGTAAAATTTAACACAGTGTATTCTTTGTACCAGCTCCCACTGGAGTCTTGGTGTACTCACGGTCGTTGATTCTGCCATGTCTTGTAAAATAAGGGCAATCGGTGAATAAATAATGGGGATATAACATAAAATGTACATGGGGCCCATTTTTTGGGGTCACTCTGTATTAGTATAAACATTTATTTCGTAATAATTTTTTTTCCTTTGCAGTAGTCTCTTTTTTATTTACAAGTGATACAATGCCTATGGTAACAAAAATGAAACCAATTTCCTGTACACATTTCGGAAGTTCCTTCTTAGATCAAAATGGACACGACACATGCGAAGTTACAGTAGAGAGAATCCATTTTTTGTAAAATATGTAGATCTTTTATTTCTAACTTAAAAACAAAACACTTGGATAAAAACATAAAAACATGTCAACGCAAAGAATGGAGCTCCGTGATGAAAACACTGGGATATATGAGGGGTGTGCAATAAGTAATGCCCCTGACCCACTTCCCATAGCAGTAGAGCAACGAAACTTGGCACAGTTATTAGTCTTTCTCTACATAGGAACCACCCAGAGTCATGCATTTCTCCCATCGTTTGATGCAGCTCTGGAGATCATTTTTGTAAAACACTCCAGGTTGGTCCTCCAACCATGATGTGACTTCAGAAATCAAGGCTGAATCATCTGGGAAATGCTTTCCTTTCAAAAACAAGTTCATGGCTGGGAAGAGGTGAAAGTCAGAGGGTGCAAGGTCAGGAGAGTAGAAAGGATGGAGGAGGATTTCATAACCACACGCCCGTGCTTCTGATCTGGCAACATGCGAGTTGTGGACCGGGGCATTTTTCTGCAGGAGGAGGGTAACTTTGCTGATCTTGCCCCGCCTCTTGATTTCGATAGCTTCCCTTAATTTCCTCAAAAGTGAAGCATAATAGGCTCCTGTAATTGTGGTACTCTTTGCCAGGAAATCTGTCACCACTACTCCATCCTGGTCTCAGAAGACTGTGAGCATGACCTTGCCAGCAGAGGGCTGCACCCTTGCCTTCTTTGGAGGTGATGTGTCCAAGTGCTTCCACTGCATTGGCGTGGCTTTGGTCTCTGGATCATAGTGATGGACCCAGGTTTCATCCTGTGTAATCAGTCTTTTGAAAAACTTTGACTCATCTTCTTGGCACATCTCCAAATTCATCCTCGAGCACTTGACGCGTTCTCGCTTCTGGAATGGTGTGAGCAACCTTGGAATCCATCTGGCAGACACCTTATGCATATGCAAATCGTCATGATAGTTTCCACAGACCCTGTACTAATCTTGACATTTTGGGCTATTTAGCGAATAGTAATGCACCGATCTTCCAAAATGGCAGCCTCAACTTGACGGACAGATGCCTCATCAATGGCAGAAGGGGGTGGCGACCAGGTCTGGGAGCTGTTTCTACAGACTTCCGGCCATGTTTGAATTCACAATGCTAACGTTTTACAAGGTCATATCATGGGGCATTATCAACATAAGTTTTGTTCATTTCATCAAAAGTCTCCTGTGGTGTGCATCCTTTCAAATACAAAAACTGAATCACTGCTCGGCATTCAACAGACTCCATTTCACACTTGACTCAGTTCTAACACCTGAAAAACAGAAACCACAATTAGTTCAGAGCTATAATTTGCCACATAACCCGTAGAAATATAAATCATTGCACATGCAAAATTTCAGCTAGATCAGACAACTGGAAGTGGGTCAGGGGCACTACTTATTGAACGCCCCTCATAAATGTAAGTCAATAAAAAATCAAAGGTCAACTCCAAGTTATCCATAAAAATAAATAACTTAATTAACTTTGAAATAAAATTTGTTGTGTGTCTAATATTTTTTTTTACTTACAGGTAATACAATGCCTCTGCCAACAGAAATAAAACCATTTCTTTGCACACTTTGTGGAAGTTCCTTCTTAATTGAATCAAAATGGACAAGACACATGCGAATTCACAATGCTGAGAATCCATTTTCTTGTGAAATATGTGGGTCTTCATTTTCTAAACAATCACGGTTGACAAGGCATCTTCGTGTACACACTGGAGAGAAACCATTTTACTGTGAAGAATGTGGATCTTCATTTTCCGATAAATCCAACTTAAAATCACACACACGCACACACACAAGGCAGAAACCATTTTCTTGTGAAATGTGCGGATGTTCATTTTCTAAGCGAGCGCATCTGACGCGGCACATATATATACACAGTGGCGAGCGTCCGTTTGTCTGTCAAACATGCGGATCTACATTTTCCCGTGAAGTGACTTTACAAGTTCACGTACGTTCACACACTGGCGAGAAGCCATATTGTTGTGATGTATGTGGATGTAGTTTCACGCATCAATCGCATTTGAAAACGCACGCAAGTGTTCACTCTGGAGAGAAACCATTTAGCTGTGACGTATGTGGATCTTCGTTTTCTCGAAAATTTTCTTTAAAAGTTCACACACGTATCCATACAGGAGAAAAACCATTTTCTTGTCAAATGTGTGATTCAGCATTTTCCCAGCAATCACAGTTGATACGGCACATGCAACATCACACTGGAAAAGAAAAGACATGAGATTTGAATCTAAAAATCAAAACACTTTGATAAAAATCTAAGTGATCGAGAAATTAAAAGTTTACTACAAGAACGGAACTCCGCGATAAAAACATTTAGAAAAAAATGTTAGTCATAAAGAAATCAATGGTCAATGCAAGGAATGGAGTTCAGTGATCAGTAAGAAGTATCTGAACTAAAATATTTAAACAATGATGAAATATGCGAATCTAAAAACAAAACACTTGGATAAAAACATAAGTCAACTTTAACTTCTTGTGAAATGTGTGCTTCGGTATTTTCTCAGCAATCACAAATGGTATAAAAAAAACAAAACCCTTGCATAAAAATGTAAGTCAACTCAAAGAATGGAGCTCCGTGATAAAAACACTTGGAAAGAAAATGTTATTCAAAGAAATCAATGGTAAACACCAGGAATGGGGTTTATGATCAGTAATTGGTACATCATATGCGTCATCACACTCTAAAATGCAGGTTCTGCCATACAGAACTGGAAAGTGTTAGTCATCTGATATCAAGTTGCAAGGTTCTTTTAGGGCACAGCTACTATACAGCAAGACATGATGGAGTATGTAAGTAACTCCACTGGACTATCTGTAAATAATTAAACATCCAGTGTAGCAGCAAGTCCTGGAGCATCAACCTGAAAGAACAGTTGGAAATGACTTATATACCATACATTATGACCATGTAATCCCTACAGCCACCTACCTTAAAAATGCTGCTGTGAAACCTGACATGGAATAAGACAGAGAGAGTAGGAACCTTGGTTGAAGTGAGTGTTCCTAATGATGGCGGTCTGAACAGAGCTGAAAGGGAAAAACAGACCAAATATCAAGGTCTCATGTATGATATGAAAAGAAACTGGAATCTTAGAGAGATGTCAGTCATACCCGTTATTATAGGTGCCGCAGGGCTTATGAAGAAGAACCTGAAGTCCTATCTAACTAATATTCCTGGTAAACCAAGTGCAAAAGAGATCCAGACAATTGCACTTAAGGGAACAATGAGGATACTAAAAAGAGCTCTCGGTTGGTTTCAATACAAAGCAGGACAATGTTGGCAGCTGGTTTATCTGCCCATACCCAATGTTACAATCTTCAAAGGAAGAAAATTAATATATATATATATATATATATATATATATATATATATATATATAATTCATTAAATAATTTGATTTTTTGTGAATCAATTCTGTTTTTGATCCAACTTATAATTGTCTTCGCTTCTTTGATCAAAAACAGAATTAATAGACAAAAAACTTGTATTTTATTTAATGAAATATGCTCCCTAAATATACATTGGGGATAAAATTTTTAGTATGATAAAAATTTCAAGTTTCTAATGTAATAAAAATGTTTAATAGTTTAAATGTTCTAAAATTGAATTATTCTTTCTTCAACACACGAAATTATCAAAAAGATTAATTGCATTTGTGTGAATCTATCCTTTATTCTCCTGTACAATTGGTAGCTCTTTCTTTTCATTAAACTCTAAATCAACACGCCACTTGCAAATACACACTGGTGTCAAACGGATGTTTGATGTGAACGGGAGGGAACTTGAATGCCTACTAGACGCTGTCCTCGAGTATCTAAGGTCTCTCTGTACAGGGGTTTGTCAGAACAACCTGGCATGAGGATACTTTTTCCACAGAAGTAAATCCTGATCAAATATTAAAAATCACATAGTAGTCGCTGCACAAATAAGATCTCACTATGGCTAACTCACATTAGCTTTTAGGGGGAATGATGCACCTTCTCCAAGTGATATTACCTCAAGTAATAGCACGAAGCTGGATACTCCACCAGACTAGATAAATTCTTGTCCTGGAATCCAGTAAAACTAAAAGACTAAAATGAAAGATATACTACAACATATAAAAATGGTTAATTGGGGAGCTGAAAATTATGTTCCCAATTTCTTTACTAACTCAGTGTTTGAAAGATAAAGAACTTAAATCAAAGATTCGAATATCTAGGTATCTCATATAGAGTTCAAATGTTAGCCCCAGGTTGTGGGCCCCTTGATTTCTGAGAACTTCGACTGAAGTAAAATAAAACAAAAAAATGTTAAATTTGTGTTTATCACTTCTTTATTCTCCTGTACAATTTGTAGCTCTTTCTTTTCAATAAAATCTAAATCAACATGCCACTTGCAAATACACACTGGTGTCAAACCATTTTGCTGCAGATTATGTGAATCTTCATTTACCAACACACATACATAATACCATGCTGCTAAATACTCACATAAGTATATTACTTATGTACTTATGCATGCATATTCACACTATGAACATATGAACCTACATATTTCTTTATCACACAAATTTGTATAAATGAATATATGTATTAGTTAAAAAACTTGTCTCATATATATATATACTAGCAGGGTGCTTGGAGGTGTGTGTGTTTTTGAGTAAATCAAAACAAAAATCGTTGATCGGGTGCTTGTTTCAAAAAAAAAAGTTTTGGTAGGTATGTAGGAAGGATTGAACCCGAAGCTGTGACACGCAGTAGGAAAATAATAAAGTGTGAGATAAAACGTGCGGCGTTTAATGGAAACATGTTTGAATTTATTTAAGTAAGATAAAGAATTGGCAGGTGCCCGTACTTGACGACTTAATGAGGTCAACTTTCAGTGCGGGGCAGTATTTTATTTACTGTGGGTCTGTTCGCTTCGTTTTTTTATACGAAAAAGTTGAATCCACATGCGGTGATCGAAAAATGTTTAATATTTCACTTTTGAAAGTCAGGCAACTTAAATAGACAGGTGACCTCTGTTGTTAACTCGTAGATATTATGATTTCGATGGGATATAAAAAGTTTTAAGAAGTTGTGAGCCGACCGATCACTTCTCGGAAAAAAGCCTTTCTCGGACATACACGAAAATCCACACACACACACACACAAACAAACATTTTAGCTTTTATATATATAGAAGATATATATATATATATATATATATATATATATATATTTGTAGTCATCGACATACAGTACTGTTTCATTGTATCACAACTCATCAGTGCCGCTAGACTAACATCTCTCCCAAGCCGAGGGTTGAACCTAGAACCCCCGTGTTGACAGTCGGCAGTTCTACCCAACAATCCACAAAGCGATGCTCGCAAATAATCTCGATAAATGTCTATTTTAAACAAACATTCATCCATCACTTTTATATTGCTCAAACCGCTTAATTACAAACAGACAGGTGAAAATATTTTTTCAAATATATTTCACCATTTTTATACAAATTTTTTAATTTATGAAGCTCAATCTAATTACAAAACAAATATATATATATATGTATATAAAAGGCAAAATGTGTGTGATCATTTCGTGTATGTCTTCAAAAGGCTTCTTTCGCACACGCTCCCAGGGTCGTTACTATCGCTTAAAACTATATCATAATATCTAGGAATTAGGAAAGCGCGTAGCGTATAGATTTATTTACGTCGATTTTTACAAAATTATTGTTATTTTGGCTTCTCGCGTGTTGATTGGGCTTTTTAGTATAAATAAAATGAAACTAAACTAAGCTCAAACGGACGTGTTCGCGGCAATGCACCGGGAACAGACGCTTACGCTGCGTGACTTCTATTTTACCTTCTTAATTAGGTCAAATGGAAGCAGCAAAGTTAACTTTTATTACGCACGCCTGTTTTTATAGTTATAGTTAGATAAATAAATTCAAACACATCTACGCTGTATGTCGCGGTGGCCCAATGGTAACATCGCACGGTTTTTTTTTTCACACATTAATTTCCAACTCAAGGGTACGGGTTCGATCCTCATGCACTCACCTACCAAAACATTTTTTTTTTATTATTTAAACCCCCCCCCCCGGAGTTTTATTTACTTCAAGACACCCGGGTATCGCCGGGTACCCCCCCCCCCGCTAGTATATATATATATAACAAATGACAAAAGTCTATATTCCAAATGTCATAATGTTACAAAAGATAAAATTGAAAATTCGAAATGATGTAATAAAAGATAAAAGGTAATTGCAATTCTCTTCCAATTTTCAGGTTTTCTAATCATGCCCATATACTAGTGTTGGGACGATTAATCGGAATTTAAAAAATCAGAAGATTTGGGGGTATTGGAATTGGTATCAGAATCTGAAAAATTGATGCCTATTTTCCGATGCCAAAACAATTCTTTTAATTGTCTTTTTGTTATTTGATTTTGTTTAAACCAAAATCTTCCATTGCTGGTAATACTGATGAAAATAATACATTTTTATTGATTTTAAAATACCATTAAAGTTAAAATCGATAGATCATTCCCCATAAGTGTATTTTGACGTTTAGGAAAATTTCTGCATATTTAACATGTGTTTTGGGGGAAAATCAGGAGAAATAACTATCTTATAGTTAAATAATTAGAGATTTATAAAGAATCGGAATCAGGAATTTAGCATGGAATCGGTAATTGTATCGGAATTGGGAAAAATACTGGAATCTTCCCATCACTACCAAATACATTTTCTTTTCTTTTAGTTGCTATATCTTCTGACGAGTTAAGGGCAAAATAGATTCACTGATTGATATAATAATTAAATGAATGATTTTGTGCTACAAAACAGTTGCTGTCAAGAATTGTTAATATCAATGTAATTGAAGGAATAAATTGTAAGATGGTTAACATCATGAAGTTTGGAATATAGACTTTTGTCATTTGTTATATATATATATATGTATATACACATATATAGTCATCCACATACAGAGCTGTTTCGTTGTATCACAACTCATCAGTGCGGCTAGACTACCACCTTTCTCTAGCCATGGATTGAACTTATAACTATCGCATTGATAGTCGGCAGTTCTAACCACTTCACCAAGGATAGATGCTTGTAAACGACTTCATCAAATGTCCATTAAATAAACATTCACCCATCGCTTTTACACAGTGATGGAAGATTACTGAAGTGTAACATATGCACTTACAAGAGTTATATAATGCTCAGAGACGAACCATCTTCAACACACCCATTCAAGAGACTAATTGGGATGATATAATAGCACTGTCCCAATAACACACTGACCCGCTAGAAGTCAGCACTCCGTCCAATAACAGTAATGGATACATCTCGTTAGATAACCCAGGGCAACCAGTTGAGTTGAACCAACAGCCAGAGATACTGACTCAAAAGAACATATATATATATATATATATATATATATATATATAATTATCCACTGACACAAGCTAACATGAGTACCGCAAGCCAACATGGCTATCATCAAAACTTGTTTCCACGTGCGCTTTACACACATACTCTTTCCTACCACGAGACACTAACCCTTTGCCCTGTCTCTACTATCGGATGCACATTCCTACAACACGTATACACCGAACACTTTTCTCTCTCTTCCTATAGGCTTGTCGGATATCTAATCTACGTTGCAGGATTCTTTAATCCTTTGTCCACAACATGTTGTACACGCACGAACTTTCTTTACAAGCTACAGGACTACGCACGTCGATACAGAGACTAGACGCACACTAAATACCTTTCCCTTTCGTTCTCCATTAACTGTGCTTATCTACGTCGCAAAACTGTCTAATTCTCTACTCTAACTACTACTGACTACAAACATAACATACTATCCTTACGCACAAGAATAATTCCAGCTACTAACTCATTTCTCTCTAGTACACACTAATAATAAGACAGAAGAACTTTATTTAAGTAGTATACTTAATATATGCAATCACCGTACGCTTGCTTGTATTAAAGTGTCCTCCATGATACCCATATCATACCAAACCACTGCACGTGGCTCATAATTTAACTGTCACTATATTTGTAACTGCAATATATATAATCCCAGCTGTGATACTAGGGCTAATTTTCTGAGTAGATGCAACACTCTGCGCCTGACCTTAATGACTACAATTCCAAATCCCAACGAACTAGCTGTTCCTATAACTGGGAGGAAAAAACCTAATAGCTAGCTACGAAATCTTATACATTTTACCTCCAAGACGATTGCGTTTGCCTTACCTGCATGCAAAAAAAAAAAAAAAAAATTCCCCCCTTCTTCAAACTAAACCTTACCTGTAACTCAAAAATCCTAATCGAAATCTATCTGTAAATAAATAACCCCTCTTCTCTTGAACGCTAACAATCTACTCCTTCCAACCTATCCGCCACTAAACTCCCACATTGCCCCGCATCTGTAGTGGAATCGCTAACTTCCAGCCCCTAATCCCTCACATGCGAACTGTTTTAATAGCCATCACTAAACATCTATACATTTCTACCTCTAAGGCATGCATTACAGCTCATTCCTATCCAGTAAGGGATTTAACAGCCTATGCACACAGAGGCAGGTACTTAACAGCCAAAGTACTCAGAAACAAAGCGATCTGCACTACACAACTGTCTCCTCGAGTTTTGCAACGATTAATACATTATTGAAACGACACTCCTTGTTATGCAAAATGCCCCATGACTCTTACTAGAAAATACTTACAACTTCAACTCTATTCGCACCTACTGAAAACCTGCCCATATATCTATTCACCTAATTACGTATGACTCAAAACTTGCTGTCTTATCCATGCTATATTGCACTTACATCTTAACCCTCCTATCATCTAAAATAGCTCGGGCACAACTCGTAGCTCAATTCTTAATACCTACTCATACTGTAACATTATCCTAGACCTAAGCTAACATAAATAAAATAATAAAAAAAAAAGGGGTAAGACTAAAATCACATTATCTCCTCCCTAACAAGCCCTCTTACAATCATAGACGCTTACACTGCATGAACTTCACCCACCCCCTTTATCCATTAACAAGTAAATAGCATGTCCCTAAATCACTTTGAGGGGTGTAACTAATCAGTAGAGATATAATCCCCCACAAACTAACCCAGTAACACTAACCATGCGGGGTTGCAGAAATACCTGGATTAGAACGTAGGCGCGGAGAAAACCCTCTCAGGGCTGACGGACCCAGTAGGTCTTCCCAGATCATCCTTCTAGGAGAAGGAAAACTCTGAAACTAAACCAAAGGGGAGAGAGGCCTCTTCAGTCTTGGATGACAACCTTCTTAGAGCTGGTGACTCAAACAAATTCACCGGTTTGCAAACCTAAATTGCTTAAGGAGTAGATAGGCTCTGTCTATCGCCCGGCTTCTATACTCCTTCTTTGCCTATTAGTCAAGCGCAGAGACACTATCTCAGTGATTCGACAGAAACACCCAGCGGTAGATCTTGTTTCCTGGCTAGGGCAATGAACGCCGTTCTTCCCCATTCCCAGCACGCCCCACCCCTAAAACTGAACATTTGGGAGTGCTTGAGTATAAGATATGCCTGAGCGATTAGATTGGGTTGACCTTCTTCTAAAGGGTTGAGGGAACGGATTGACAGTTCCTGGCTGCTGTTCCCGACTGGTAGTACAGGAGACCCTAACTCTTTGGTAGCGCTTAGAGCGGCTGCTCCATCAACAGTTGAATAATATCAGGTTGTTTGTAGTGCCATGACGCGCATGGAAAGGGACCCTGCACTCATCCCCGGTGGGCTTTCCTGAGGCCACAATCCTAATTGGAGAAAGGTCAGCTGATGGTCTACTTGTGATGCATGTCTGAAGCTCCGCATAACCTCTTGTTTAGCTCCCCCTTACCGAAACTCTTAAAAAAAAAAAAATATGACGACAGTACAATCTAAAAATAAGCTTAAACCAGGATTAGGGACAAACAAATTCAACTTGCCTCCTCCCTTGAGGCTCTCATTCACAAATATCCGTGGGCTTAGAACTAACTTAGCTGATGTTGAAGCATTTCTCTTAACAAATACCCCGGATATCTTAGCACTAAGTGAGACTAACCTACACTCCTCCATTCCCTCTAACCACTTTAACATGCCTGGATATCTCCCACTCTGCCGTAAGGACTCTGACAGACATATGCACGGACTTGGAGTTTACATTCGTAATACCCTTCCCTCGACTAGAGAAACAAACCTAGAAACAGATGATCAAGCCTTTATGTGCTTTAGACTAAACATGCAACACAATATTAGCTACTATTATTTTCTCTACCGCTCTCCCTCGACTCAGGACTGCTCCATAATAAACAAAGTATCTGACAGCATAGACATGGCACTGTCCCTCGACACTAGCGCACAAATACATGTGTTTGGTGACTTTAATGTCCATCACAAAAACTGGCTTGGATTCTCTACTCACACAGATGCAGCGGGCAGCACAACCCATAGCTTCGCTATATCTCACTCCCTATCACAAATTGTTACGTTTCCAACCCGTTTCCCTGACCAGGAAGAACAACACGCATCACTTCTAGATCTGTTTTTGACCACAGTTCCCGATGACTGCATAACGAAGGCCCACAGCCCACTCGGGAACGCTGATCATGCAGTGATAATGGTTGAAATCGCCCTAAACTCTAGACCCAAAACTGAAGAGCCAGTGCTCAAAACAACGAGATATTATAATAAGGCTGACTGGGAAGCCATCAGGGAACTAATTAGAGATGCTCCATGGAAAAATATTTTCTCTCTCCCTGCTGAACAATGTGCAAACGAGACCACTGACTGGTTCAAAACTGCAATCGAAGCGCATGTTCCCATGCGGAAATTTTATAGTAAGCCCCACTCTCCCCAATGGTTTGGGTCGACTTGTGCAACTGCCATTGCTCAAAAGCAGCATGCATACCGTAGGTTTAACCGACATAAGTCCAGTTCAAACAGACTGAAGTATATAGAAGCTAGAAATAACGTTGAGAAAGAAATAGCGACAGCTAAGTGAGAATTTACGGAAACCACTAAAAAGTGCATCGAAGCACAAAAACTAGGAACTCGAGACTTCTGGAAAATCTACAACAGTGTAGTAAATAATGGGCAATCAACAATTCCTCCACTAACCAACAATCACGAGGTTGTCTCCTCAGCAACCGACAAGGCTAACATGCTTGCCAGTCGGTTTGCCTCAAACTCCACACTGGACCCTTCCAACCACCCCCTACCTGACTTTCCCATGCGGACAGACGCCACACTAGACGATCTGAAAACCACCCCTGCTCAGGTGCATGCTATCATAAAAAACCTTGACACCTCAAAAGCATGTGGACCCGATCTTATCCCAGCTGTGCTATTAAAAAAGTGCTCAGCCGAAGTAGCTCCAGTTCTCTCCAAACTCTACAACAAATGCCTTAATGAAGCTTGCTTTCCGGGCTGTTGGAAAACTGCTTCTGTTGTACCAGTATTCAAGAATTCTGGCGAAAGGACAGACCCATCAAATTATCGCCCCATTAGCCTCCTCCCACTTTTTACCAAAATATTTGAGACCATAATTAACCATGCTCTAGTCCATCATCTTACAGATGCTAAACTACTGACTGACAAACAATATGGATTTAGACAAGCCCGTTCCACAGCAGACATCCCAACTGTGATCTCTGAACGTATATATCATTCACTGGACAAAGTGGGGGAGGGCAGAGTGGTAGCTCTAGATATATCTAAGGCTTTTGACAGGGTATGGCATGAGGGTCTCCTCAGTAAAATCAGATCATACGGTATCACTGGTAGAATACTTAACATAATTAAATCCTTCTTAGATAAGAGAAAAATCCAGGTTGTCCTCGACGGTCGTACATCTAAACAATATGATATAAATGCGGGGGTGCCCCAGGGTTCTATCCTTGGACCTCTATTGTTCCTGATATTCATAAATGACCTCCCCGACAACATTGCCTCTGAGATGGGTATATATCCTGATGACACTACACTCTATGGCAGACACGACAGGAAGACGAATGAACACATTTCTAAAGAAATGGCAGAAACACTAGAGGAAGACCTCCAATCTGTAGTGGAATGGGGACAAAAGTGGTTGGTCGCGTTCAATGCTGCCAAGACTAAACTAGTTTCATTCAATAATTACAAGAAACCCTCTCTACCACCCATAGCAATGGCCTACGACTCTTTATCTGAGAGTCCATCTTTCAAACTCCTTGGCCTAACGTTCACAGGAAACATGAGTTGGAACAATTACATTGAAGGCATTGCCAGGGCCGCTGCAAGAAAGGTGGGCTCTCTCTACCGTGCTAGAAAACTACTAGCACCCGAAAGTATCCTGTACCTCTATAAGGCCACCATTCGCCCATGTATGGAGTATTGCTGCCACATCTGGGCTGGTGCATCTGCTACTAGTCTCTTGCTCCTTGACAAGGTTCAAAAGAGAGTCGCAAACCTGATAGGCCCTGAACTGGCATCTAAGCTTCAGCCTCTGTCCCATCGACGAAATGTTGCATCCCTCTGCCTTTTCTACAAGTATTTTAGTGGTGAATGCTCTGACGAACTGCAATCACTTGTGCCCCCACGACGTGAGCACCCTCGACAAACCCGACAGGCTGCTAAATCCCACCCCCACACTGTAGAGATCCCTAGATGTAAAAGATCTTTTTACTCCAATAGTTTCTTCCCCAGAACCGCTAGACTCTGGAATTCCATTCCAGGTCCCTGCTTCCCCAACAGTACTGACGTGCAGAAGTTCAAGTGTAACGTGAACCGACACCTTGCTGCCCAAATCCCTACATAGTACCCCAGTAGTTGTTGCCCCTGATAGTAGCCCCCTACACCAAAGTGGCAATTTGCCTTGTTTGGGGTGAAAATGTAATAAAAAATAAAAAATAAAAAAAAAATAATGAAGATGACAAATTAAGTTGCTTTTGAATATAGAATGAAACTCCATTTCATTGTCTCTTATTCTATATAGTAATAAAAATTTCGTTGCGTCTTATTCTATAAAGTAATAAAAATTTTGGTGTCACTTATTCTATATAGTAATAAAAATTTTGGTGTCACTTATTCTATATAGTAATAAAAATTTCGTTGTGTCTTATTCTATATAGTAATAAAAAAAATCATAAAACTTTTTCTTGGAGTTTAGTTTGACTACAGGGAAACAAACGTCGGATACTGATATAGTTATGAAAAAGTAGATTTTTAAATGCATGTCGGATGTCGCTAAGTTCTTCCTTTCTGTTTTATTTCCAAGCCAACTATTGCTGGAACTAGTGTTGCTGTAGGGTTTTTAACAAAAAAAAAAAAAAAACTTATTCTTAATTGTTACTGCGCAACGTAGAAGTAAGAAATGTAACAGCTCAGAACATCTTATTCTGCCTTGACAGGGTACAAAACCGACTTCGAAATCTAGTGAGTAATATCCTCTTCTCCTCTCTATAAATTATTTCTAACAGAAGGGACGTTGCTAATCTTTCTCTGCGCTATTGTTATTTTCATCACCCCTTCTCAAGTACATGGTATCATAAAAAACCTAGACACCTCCAGAGCATTGTTCAGGGTAAAGGTTTCTCATATAAAAATTGTTTGTTTTGCAGTTTACAAAACTAAAATGAAATATTCGACTTCCTGTGATAAATATAAAAATTCAAAAACAATCCACTTACTGTTATATTTTGTTAGATTAAAAGCATGCTAATGTGCAATTATAACAATTGCAATTATTATAATTGCAATTATGATAATTGCAATTATAACAATTGCAATTATGATAATTGCAATTATCATAATTGCAATTGTTATAATTGCAATTATAATAATTGCAATTATAACAATTGCAATTATTATAATTGCAATTATTATAATTGCAATTGTTATAATTGCAATTATAATAATTGCAATTATAACAATTGCAATTATAACAATTGCAATTATAATAATTGCAATTGTTATAATTGCAATTGTTATAATTGCAATTGTTATAATTGCAATTGTTATAATTGCAATTATGATAATTGCAATTATAATAATTGCAATTGTTATAATTGCAATTATGATAATTGCAATTATAATAATTGCAATTATAACAATTGCAATTATAATAATTGCAATTATAACAATTGCAATTATAACAATTGCAATTATAACAATTGCAATTATAACAATTGCAATTATGATAATTGCAATTATGATAATTGCAATTATAACAATTGCAATTATAATAATTGCAATTATAATAATTGCAATTATAATAATTGCAATTATAACAATTGCAATTATAACAATTGCAATTATAATAATTGCAATTATAACAATTGCAATTATGATAATTGCAATTATAATAATTGCAATTATACCAATTACAATTATGATAATTGCAATTATGATAATTGCAATTATAACAATTGCAATTATTATAATTGCAATTATAATAATTGCAATTATAATAATTGCAATTATAACAATTGCAATTATAATAATTGCAATTATAACAATTGCAATTATTATAATTATCCAAATGAAAAATTGCTTTTTCTCTTCAGGAGAATAAAAAACATGCATGTTTGGACTAGCTTCATAAAATTACCACATCCACAATCTAAGGCAATAAAAAATATTTTTTTATGGCCACGTGGTTGAACACCGGAAACTAGGCATCTTTACCTACATGTTAATCTGGTAATGACGTCACGCTGACACGTTAACCGGCCTACTCTCTCAGTAGCCGTGACTAGATGCACACTGAATACCTTTTCCTTTCTTTCTTCATAAAGCGGCATAGCTTATCTATGTGGCATAACTGTCTACTTCTTTATCCTAGCTACTACTGACTACAAACACATGTAAACTGAACTATTCTCTCCATAACAAACCGGTATAATATTCAAAGGCCCAGGTAATGTCTGCAGCCAGAGAAAAAGAGAGAGAGCTTGTTGCCAGTTTCATGTTTTATAAACTCGGTCACATGACTGAGAGCTGGCGTGTGATTGGACAAACCAGCGACTGTAAGGTGGTAGAGCTTGATTAATTATGGACTCAAATATTTTGGCAAAAAGAGGGAGGAGGCTAATGAGGGCGATAATTTTATGGGCCAGTTCTTTCAGCAGAATTTTTGTAAACTGGTACCACAGAAGCAGTTTCTCAGTAGTCAGCAAAGCTTATTCATTTAGGGATTTGTTGAAGAGTTTGAAGAGAACTAGAGCAACCTAAGCAGAGCATTTTTTTTAATAGTACAGCCGGAATGAGATCAGGTCCATATGGTTTTGATGTGTCTAGCGTTTTTATAATATCGATGCCTACGTTCAGTTTCAAAAGACAAGGGGTACACCTGTAGGGGCAGTTGTGCATGTAATTGTGAAGCAAGGGTTGCGCAATCCTCATCCAAACCTCTCCTGAATCGACACTGTTTGGGTCTAGTGGCAAGGAGAAGACCAGGACAACTGGAAACAATGTTGAGATAAGCGGAGAGCACATACAACACCTGGAAGTCCCAAATGGTCACCCATTTAGTCTTAACCAGGCTCAACATTGCTTAACTTCGGTGATCCAGTGGGAACCGGTGTGTCAACATGATTATGCTGTATGATAACACAGTAGAATAATATCATGTACTTGAGAAGGGGTGATTTTCAGATCATCTAGTGTGGTTTCTGTCCACAAAGAAAAATCAGGGAAGGAGTGGTTTGCTGGTTCCAAAGTAGAGTTTTAAGCAAACTGATGGGCAAGCATGTTGCCATGCAAACAACCTCATGATTGTTGAATAGTGGGGGAATTGTTGATTGCTCACTATAGGCTACACAGTTGTAGATTTTCCAAAATCACGAGTTCCTCATTTCTGCACTTTGATGCATTTTCTGGTGGTTTTGGTGTATTCTCTCTTAGCTGTCGCTATTTCTTTCTTACAATTATTTCCAGCTTCTATAAATTTCTGTCTGTTTGTACTAGTCATATGCCGGATAAAACTGTGGTATGCATGTTGCCTCTGAGCAATGGCAGCTGCGCAAGTAGAAGTAAACCATTGGAGAAAGTGGGGTTTGCTATAGAACTTCCATGTGAGAATATGTGCTTCAATTGCTGCTTTGAACCGTTCAGTGAGCTCATTTGTGCCCTGTTTTGCAGGAAGAGAAAAGATATTTCCCCATGGGTATCTCTGGTGTGATCTCTAATGACATCTCAGTCAGCCTTATTGGAGTACCTTGTTGTTTTGAGCAATGGTTCTTCAACTTGGCGCTGAGAGTTTAGAGTGATGTCTATCATTATCACAGCATGATCAGTATTCCCGAGTGGGCAATGAGCATTTGTTACACAATCATCAGGAACTGTTGTCAGAAACAGATCCAGAAGTGAGGCTTGCTGGTCCTGACGAGCTGGGAGTTGAGTTGGGGGTGTTACTGTCTGTGTCAAGGAATGGGATATAGAAAAGAATTTAGAATTACACTTAGTTAAAAAAAAAATATATACTGAAAAATCTTTATGATGCATGCACCCTTCATGGAACGAAGATGTTTTATTCCAAAGGTTACGTAAATTTATCAAAGATTTTTTTTTAACTTAAAACAAAATCAAAATTTACGATATTTAACGATTAATAATTTTGTAATTATTTTGAACACAAACAAAATCGCTGTAGTCGAATTGAATTGTCATGTCTGAAATTCTAAAACAGCATGGCAGTTCCTTATTTGTTTCTTTATAAAATTTTATTTTCTTAGTTAAAATGTAAAAAAAAACTACTTGATCAATTTGCGTGATGTTTGGAATTATTGGGATTTTCCCAACTATAGACGGTAACAAAAATAATGTGACATCGACAACAAGAAAGGAACACAACACAAATGAAGTTGTTGTAAAGAAACTTGTATTGATAGGAAAGAGAAGGAAGAAAGAATGTTTCTTTGCAAAAACAGTCGCTTTTGCAGAACTTATCTATGAATCGTTTTTTTTTTTTTTTTAACGTTGTTTGTTTTCTGTGGAGTTTGGCCAAGTTGAGGTAAAAAAGGGGAAGCCTTGAATTCTTTGGTGACTGCTGCAATTGCTGTCGAAAGTTCTCCCACATGTCCGGTATGAATGGCGGAGAAGACTGAAAAACACGTGCTGTCTTCTAGGCTTCAACAAGCAAAAGAGGAAGAGAATTCGCTCTCGAGGGGGTTAGGAGGAATCTAAAAATGGAGGTCTGTGATTGGTTGTTTTTTCATCCAATCACATGGCACCCCGTTAGTGACTCCTTAATAATTCCAACAGAATATGACATTAGTCGATGTATCAGAAGCGGCCATTAAAAATGCGTGATAAAACCTAATAACTCAACTTACTATCTTTTCGAAGCTTTTAACTACTTGAAAAATGTGAATCAAACCCTAATTTTTTTTATCAATTAAAGAAGCAAAGACCAAATCTTTTTAAAAAATAACCGGTTAATTAGCAAATTATGCAATATTTGTTTTTTTTAAATCGGTTTTCTTTAAAAAGATTTGAAGAAAATAAACGAAATTTAACTTACGTTGATTATAAAAAATCGATATAAATTCAAAAAAATCACTTACCTATAAAAATACTATTGAATGGTTAGTTCCATTCTTCATTGTTCAGAATTTATCCATATTTATAGTTTAAAATCCATTTATTTTTTAAACGGCTATTTGAAAATCCCGCCATGATGGAAACATTTTACGTTTTTATCAAAACCGGAAGTAGTTTTTTTTTTTTTTTATTGTTTTGAACTATGGGTGGACAGAAGGAAGTAATAACCACACGTTCGCATTAGCCGTCTAGCCTTGCGCATAAAGAAATTTGTTCCTTCATATCTGAAAACTAGTCACATTTTACTAATAATTTTTTGCTTTAAAAAAAAAAACAGTTGATGAATTTTTTTTTTTTTTCTCAAAGAAATACACGAGATTTTGGTTTAATATATTTAAATACCACTTTATGGAGAGAATTTTTTTTTTAATATCTAAAAAAAAAAATTGAATGAAATAGAGATAATTTTTGTGATAAAACGAAACTTTCTGCGCAATATAAGAAGATTATAAGGTTTCATTAAAAAAACAAAAAAAAAACAACATGCTTTAAAAAAAAAAAAGGTTTTAAACTTTTGACTTTACAGGTAAATTTGCACAAAACTATTCTTTTGTTTTATTTTTTGTTTCAAATTTGGGTACTCTTCCATAATTTGACCCGAATTCTTGTGAATTCCTGTCAGGCATGGACCGGGCGAGAAACGGCAATTATCGGTGTCAGCCGAGTGTCGTAACAGACGCAGACTAATGAAAAAAAAAAAAAAAAAAAAAAAACGGAAAAAATACAAATGCAAATATTAAAAAATAACAAAATACCTACCTTGAAAAATGAAGACACGTTTATTTCATTTTAGTATTTAACTTTTTTCTTTTTCTTTTTTTGCAAAATATTTATCAATAGAAAGTTTGTTTATTTTTTTCTTCAAAAAAAGATTTTTTTTAACGTATAATTGTTAGGTGTAAATACAAGTTTTGGGGTTTTTTTTTGTTTTCTTTCTTTTTTGTAACCGTATTTTTTTGTTGTATTTTTTATTTTTATTTTATAGACTTGTTGTTCAGTCAAGTTCTTTTGGTGGGACTGCCCATTCCAGGAAAAACCATCCTTTACACACGATCTTTTTTTAAGTAAACATTTGTGTTTACAATTGTTGCACCTCATTTTTTGGAGACAGCAATTTCTTCTCCTGACAATATGAACTTGTCTGCATCGATGTTTTCATTTCTTTTTCTAACATGTATATGTAGGGGAATAAATAAGAGCACCGGATTACCGGTGTAAGGTAAGGAGTGAGGTCCCTTGAGAAAAGAAGAGGAGAGTCCGTACACATGAGGCACGGACGCAAAAAGTTCTTCTCCAAAAAGACAATGTTGGACAGGCAGAGTACAACTCTAGAATACAGTCCTCACTCCTCCCGTAAACCCCACTATTGAAGTGAGTAATCTTTTTACCTTAATGTTCTGAATTGCAGTGTTGTCATGTTTTCATGTTTGTTAATAAATTCTTGCCGTTTATACTTGTTGTATGTTTAGTAATTATTAAAGCTGGTCGGTAGTTTTGGGACTTGGAAGAACCTAAACCCGTACCAACATATAGATTTGTTTTCTTGCCTGTCATTTTTCTGTTTGGCGAGTTTGAAAATATATTTGTTTGTCAGCTTTTCTTTTCTTCTTTTTTTTATTTTTGTTGGTTTAGTCGCTTTCTTCCAATTCGAATGTCTGCTTCCATTTAGATAGCGCTTTTTCATTGGCTAATCAAACTCCCAAACATTCAATTAATAAAATAAATAAATAAATAAATAAATAATAAGTAACTTGAAGCGAGGTGCTCGCTGGGCAAAACAACAAACAGCTCACTTAAAATTAACTTTTCAAAAACATTAATAAGAAAACAAATATTTAGAAAAATTAATTAAAAACAAATAATCAGACTTGGCTTGTTATAAGAGGTGTAAATTTATTTGCCCTGGTGTATCACACTCGTGTTTATTTTGAGTCCGAAAAAAAAAGAAGAAGAAATCCTTCTCGACTGGTCAAATGTTTTTGGCGTTAAGTTGGAAAGAAACGATAAATTAATTTTCTTTAGAAAAGCCGTTCGGGTAAGGAGCGGAGTGAAGAAGAATGTTTTTCTTTTTTTTGTGTGTGGTTTCACCCTTGGAACCGGCACAGGGTGTGTCACACACGAGCGACAGAGTGTGGCAGTAACGCGTCTTACTCCTCTGGTGTTCGTGAGCAAAAAGAGAGCGAGAGACTCCTCGAATTTAGCGCCACGGCTTTTTTTTTTTGTCTTTTTTTTTAGCTCTCCGGAAACGGTGAATGTTCAATGTCACTGTCAAAATTAGTTCCGCTACAAACTCATCAAAAAATAAGTCACCCCCACCCCCTTAATATCACCTTAAAAATTACTAAAAAGATAACAGAAAAAAAAATTAAATAAATAAAATAAAAAATCGAGTTAGCGTTTCAACATTTGAACAACGCTCGCTCAGCTGACACCGATAATTGCCGATCTCGCCCGATCCATGCTTGACGGGAATTCACGAGAATTCGGGTCAAATTATGCAAGAATACCCAAATTTGAATATATTATTCATTGATCTTCTATGTTCAGTTTGTGGAAAAAGTTGTCAAAAAACAAATATAGAACAAATAAATGTTATCAAAGGCAAGATAAGTTACTTTTCTACCTAACTGGATATATTTTTTGTGTTTTTATTCAATGTAACATGTTTATTCAGCTCGAAAAACATGCAGTGTTTACCGATGTATTGGAAAATTCAAAATGGCAGCCGACTCTCTCTCGGAGAGGGTACGTTTGAGAAAAGGTGTTATAAATAATAAACTAGACAAAATACTGTTAGAAAACAACCGAATACATGTCAACTTATGTCACGGTAACATATATTGAGCGAATTTCTAACAGTATTTTGTCTAGTTTATTATTTATAATACCTTTTCCCAAACGTACCATCTCCGAGAGAGAGTCGGCTGCCATTTTTAATTTTCCAATACATCGGTAAACACTGCATGTTTTTCGAGCTGAATAAACATGTTACACTGAATAAAAACACAAAAAATATATCCAGTTAGGTAGAAAAGTAACTTATCTTGCCTTTGATAACATTTATTTGTTCTATATTTGTTTTTTGACAACTTTTTCGAATCTATGTGTACAGTAATACAAACCCGACATTTCAAAATGGCAGAAGGGGGGGGGGTTAAAAAAAATGTTTGTCTAAAATATTATATTCGGTTTATTGAATATTATTCATTGATCTTCTATGTTCAGTTCAATGCGCTCTCATAAAAACGTGTTTTTTCCGCTGTAAAAAAAAAAAACGAAAACAAAAAAAACTACTTGACGAAATTAAGGGAAATTTTTTTCAGGAGAACTTCATTTCATAACGGATACATACAATTTAAACTTTTTTTTTTCGATATTTTCATTTTTTAATGTCTTGACTAAACCGTACAAGTACCAAATTAATTATAAAAATTTTAACAAACATTTCAAAATGGGGGTGTGAATTTGAAAAAAAAACGTTTGTCTAAAATATTATATTTAGTTTATTGGAAAGAGCATTTCCACATTGACCCTGAAAATATCGTAAAAATTGAACCAATAGAAAAATTTTGATAGATTTTTAAAGTTTAAGAATTGAAAAATATTTAACTCGTAAAATTCTATTGCTTTTATTTCGTACATAAATTATTTATTAAAATTTTAATAGACATTTCAAAATGGCGGGGGGGATTTAAAAAAAAACGTTTGTCTAAAATATTATATTCGGTTTATTGGAAAGAGCATAAAATTTCACATTGACCCTGAAAATATGGTTAAAATTGAACCGATAGAAAAATTTTGATAGATTTTTAAAGTTTAAAAATTGAAAAAAAAATTAACTCGTAAAATTCAATTGATTTCATTACGTAAAAAAAAAAAAAAAAAAAAATGGCTGCAGGAAGCCGCACCGACACTTTGTAAACACTGTTTTTTTTTTTTGTTTTTTGTTTTTTTTTAAATAAAAAATAATATTTCTATTATTTTTTAAACAACTTTAATAGTTTAATTTGGAAGTATATTCCATAAAGAAAATAAACAACCCACTTTTAAAAGAGAAATAAAGATTTTTTTTTTTTTTAATATTTTATTCGCAGTTTCATGTTAGGGGTGGCAAAAATTCCCCCAAGTACATCATCAAGATTTTCTGCAATTTTTGTAGTTTTTAATTAAGTGCAATTCTTAATAAGCACCTTAAGAAGTCATATTAACCAATTTCAGTAAATGTGTAGTTTAGTGGCGTAAATTATTTGACAGACAAAAAGTTAGAAAATTTTTATATATAAAACATAGGCACCGCCAAAACTGGGGGGGGGGCAGGTAAGTACTTTTTGACGGATCTTCTTTTTAAAAATCTACCAAAAATCAGGTAATTATCCAATCAATCCAATTTTCAGCGATTATTAAGAGAAGAATGAACTTTATAACAGTGTACTTATTTTTCGTAAACGATATTTATATATATATATATATATATATATTTTTTTTTTTTTTTTTTTTATTACATTTTCACCCCAACCAAGGCAAATTGCCACTTTGGTGTAGGGGGCTACTATCAGGGGCAACAACTACTGGGGTACTATGTAGGGATTTGGGCAGCAAGGTGTCGGTTCACGTTACACTTGAACTTCTGCACGTCAGTACTGTTGGGGAAGCAGGGACCTGGAATGGAATTCCAGAGTCTTGCGGTTCTGGGGAAGAAACTATTGGAGTAAAAAGATCTTTTACATCTAGGGACCTCTACAGTGTGGGGGTGGGATCTAGTAGCCTGTCGGGTTTGTCGAGGGTGCTCGCGTCGTGGGGGCACAAGTGATTGCAGTTCATCAGAGCATTCACCACTAAAATACTTGTGGAACAGGCAGAGGGATGCAACATTTCGTCGATGGGACAGAGGCTGAAGCTTAGATGCCAGTTCAGGGCCTATCAGATTTGCGACTCTCTTTTGAACCTTGTCAAGGAGCGAGAGACTAGTAGCAGATGCACCAGCCCAGATGTGGCAGCAATACTCCATACATGGGCGAATGGTGGCCTTATAGAGGTACAGGATACTTTCGGGTGTTAGTAGTTTTCTAGCACGGTAGAGAGAGCCTACCTTTCTTGCAGCGGCCCTGGCAATGCCTTCAATGTAATTGTTCCAACTCATGTTTCCTGTGAACGTTAGGCCAAGGAGTTTGAAAGATGGACTCTCAGATAAAGGGTCGTTGGCCATTGCTATTGGTGGTAGAGAGGGTTTCTTGTAATTATTGAATGAAACTAGTTTAGTCTTGGCAGCATTGAACGCGACCAACCACTTTTGTCCCCATTCCACTACAGATTGGAGGTCTTCCTCTAGTGTTTCTGCCATTTCTTTAGAAATGTGTTCATTCGTCTTCCTGTCGTGTCTGCCATAGAGTGTAGTGTCATCAGCATATATACCCATCTCAGAGGCAATGTTGTCGGGGAGGTCATTTATGAATATCAGGAACAATAGAGGTCCAAGGATAGAACCCTGGGGCACTCCCGCATTTATATCATATTGTTTAGATGTGCGACCGTCGAGGACTACCTGGATTTTTCTCTTATCTAAGAAGGATTTAATTATGTTAAGTATTCTACCAGTGATACCGTAAGATCTAATCTTCCTGAGGAGACCCTCATGCCATACCCTGTCAAAAGCCTTAGATATATCTAGAGCTACCGCTCTGCCTTCCCCCGCTTTGTCCAGTGATTGGTATATACGTTCAGAGATCACGGTGAGGATGTCTGCTGTGGAACGGGCTTGTCTAAATCCATATTGTTTGTCAGTCAGTAGTTTAGCATCTGTAAGATGATGGACTAGAGCATGGTTAATTATGGTCTCAAATATTTTGGCAAAAAGTGGGAGGAGGCTAATGGGGCGATAATTTGATGGGTCTGTCCTTTCGCCAGAATTCTTGAATACTGGTACAACAGAAGCAGTTTTCCAACAGCCCGGAAAGCAAGCTTCATTAAGACATTTGTTGTCTTACAACCCCTCCCCTTGTTTTGAGGCGGTTCCAAATATGCTTAAAATAATCATCTGAATCTGAACAAAACATATTGTGTTATTGTAAGGGACAGGATTATAGATTTAAATAAAAAATTGTTTGCATACCTTATTTTGACGTCTGAATATCAGAACTTCGATTGTGTTTAATTATCCCGCTTTTGAGTTTTGAAGTGTGAAATTCGGTGAATATGTTAAGTAAAATAATTAATTTAAGTTAAGCAAAACAAAAACAAATTTTTTTTAAAATATTTATACAAAAAATCCATTTTAAAATCTTTGATAAATAAATTAACAATTTTTTTTAGCGAGCCGAATAATGCATGACCACTATTAACCAGGGCAGGCTTTGAAGAATTGATACAAAAAAAAAAAAAAATTCGATAAATATTACGCCCTTTGTGTTAAAAATAGCATCATTTTTTCGATCCTGTTTGAAAACGTTTGCCGCCTTTCGACTACGGTGGACCAAACGCGCTGAAATAAAAAAAATTTTATTTATTTATTTTTTTTTTTTACATGGGTGTCACCACTTATCAAGGCCCAGAGGCCACTCAAGGATAAGGGTTAATAGGTATACATTAGTCATTGTGATTTTAGCATAGTAAACAGTGGGAATTTTATAACTTGGATTACTTAGGGGGACGATTCAATTAGAACTTGTTCGCATTGGACTTTTTCTTTTTCTTTTTTTTTTTTTCATAGGCATCAACACACTATCAAGGCCAAGAGGCCACTCAAGGATAAGGGTTAAAGAGTGTACAGTAGAAATTGGACAATATAATAATCATTAGTAATGAAAATTTGTTAAATTTGATAACTTATATGGAACGGCTCATCAAGAACTTATTTACGTTAGACGTGAAGACAACCATATTGTAGTCAGCCGGAAAGCAGGAAAACGGAAGACAATTCCACAGGCGTGCAGTTCTAATAAAAAAGCTTTGTTCATGGAATCTACGTTTAGGTTTAGGCACAGATAAAGAGTGGGGGGAATTATTGATAGTGTTTACAGCTAGACGAGTGTTTCTTGTGAAAGTTTGGCGAGGGGGGACCATAGATTGAAGCTCAGTCGAACACTTTCCATGAAAATAACGATACAGCAGAGACAAACTCGCAACATCTCTTCTGTGAGATAGAGGTTGCAAGGAAGAGAAAAGGACATCTCCTACGAAGCTACGAAGTCTATTTTGAACTCTATCAAGGCAGGACAAGTCCTTTCTAGCAGCTCCTGCCCAGATGTGGCAACAGTATTCCATCCTTGGACGTACCTGGCTCTTATATAAATAGAGAATAGCATCAGCAGTGAGATATCTACTGGATCGATAGAAAGATCCCACCACTTTTCCAGCGGCCTTGGCAACAGATTTGATGTACGTGTTCCATTTTATTCTGCTTTAAATTGCCCCCCCCCATTTTGGGGAGCCTGGCCCCCACACACATACACATTAAAAGCCAAACTCATACAAATGGTCACCCATCTGGTACTGCCCAGCCTCAGCGTTAATAATACATTGAAATTTTCGTCACTGAAAAATAAGATTTTTTTGGCCTGTTTGGTTTTCCATAGTTTGCTTTTTATTAAGTACAAACATAAACATTGTCTAGATCGACGCGAAGTAACTGGTTGCCTATATGAATAAGTGGAATTATTTGAAATCCAGGTACTTATATTATAATATTTTTGCATATTCTCATAGAAAATCATCCTAAATCTTAGTTAGTTTTTTTTTTTTTTTTAAATATTTATGTACGTCGTTTGTGCCAGACAAAAAATGTAAATTGTTAACTTTTTGGGAAAATTTAACATTTAAAGTTTAATTAAAAATAGTAGGAAAAGTTTTACATTATTCTGTTTTCTATATGATAAAATTCAGGGTTTTATCTTTCCGGAAACAAAAAAAAAAAAAGTTACTCAGAAATAATGGATTTTAATAAATGTAATTTTGTTTTAAAAAACAACAACAACTTAATTTTTCGGCCATTTTTGGCGGTGTCTGTCCCAAAGGATGAAATAACACTAGAAAAAAAAAAAAATCATTTTTATTATTTTTCATCATTTTTATTAGACTAAATGTACGACAATCGACGTACATTGTAGTCTAATAAAAGATAATGGAAAAATAATAAAAATGAAACTGTTTTGGGTTTTATTTCAGCCATTTGGTCTAATAATGTGTTTTATATGAAAATAAATAGTTTTTATTAATTTTTGTTTGTCAAATAATTTAAGCCGCTAAACTACACATATGACCCAATTTCATACGTTTTAGAAAATATACAAAAAAATGTTTGCTGTAATTCATTTCGAAATTTAATTATTTTATAAAACCGGAAAATAGTTTGGTACTTGTACAGGTTAGTCAAGACATTAAAAAATGAAAATATCGAAAAAAGTTTAAATTATATGTATCCGTTATAGAACGACGTTCTTCGAAAAAAAAAAATTTCACTTAATTTCACCAAATAGTTATTTATTTATTTTTTTTTTTATTTATTTATTTATTTATTTTATTTTTTTTTTTTTTTTTTTTTTTTACAGCGGAAAATACGTTTTTATGAGAGTGCGTTGAAGGCGGCCATCTTGGATTTTAAAAAAAATTGTTTGAATTTTAGAAATGATAAAGGGAGATAACTCCAATTAAAGCGCTAACACCCCTCCCCATCTTTAATACTAGCTTTTCTTCCTAAAAATCGAACATTTTGCTCGGTATCATAACAAATTGTTTTTTCGCTGTAAAAAAAAACAAAAAACTACTTGATGAAATTAAGTGCATTTCTTTTTTCAGAGAACTTCGTCCCATAACGGATACGTACAATTTAAACTTTTTTCGATATTTTCATTTTTTAATGTCTTGACTAAACTGTACAAGTACCAATATTTTAATGCAATAAAAGTTAAAATAATTGTTTCATCTTATGTTATTGTGTTAATTTAGTATTTGTTTTTGCTTTTACCACAAAGTTAAGCGCAACTTTGACATTTTCGGAGCAACTCTGAAAACTTTAAAAACTTGAATTGTCTCAATGTCCCACATTGTTTGGAGAGTAAATCTTCAAAAGTAAAAATAAATAAATAAAAATGATGATGATGATGATGTTGTTGTTGTTGTCGTCGTCAAAAACTAAAATACAGAAGCGTCGCATTTGGAAGTCATCATCTTCAATATACATGGGCCATGTATATTGAAGATGATGACTTTGTATTACATGGCCCATCTTTTAAACATTGCACAATGCACAACGTAACTATTGACCGGACATTTTTTACAAAAGGAATGTAGTAATCATCTACACCGCTTCCTTATGAGCGTTTCCTTTTTTTTAATTTAGCAATCGAAATGAATTTTTTTTTTTTCAGTTTAACGTTTAAATTGTGTTTGTAAATTTTTAAACATTTTATTGCAATTTTTTACTTTTAATAACGCAAATGAAAAAAAAAACATCACGAAATTCTTTTGATTTATTAAGAAATTTCGACCAAGTTTTTTGTTTTCAAGACAAAAGAAAAAAAAAAAGGAATTTCCCGCGTTTTTCCTTTAATAGATTTAATTTCTACGAAAGAAAGGTAAGTTTTTTTTCTCTCCACTCTTTTGTACGAAAAAATTTTTAATAAGAAAAAAAAAAAATGAAAAAAAAAAAAAAGCGACGCTAATTGCAGAGGAATTGTTATTTTTTTCGGCTCCTTCGAAGAATATATATATATATATATATATATATATATATATATATATATATATATATATATATATATATATATGCGTTTACCAAGTTCCATATGAGTTTGTTTGCAATAACACGTCAACTGGCGTATGGGCTTGACGATGAATGTCCTAGAAAAGTAATTTCCGATTAATGTTTACCAATTTTAAAATAGTTTGTTATTCTGTAAGGGGGGTGGGGACAAAACAAACCAAAAAAAAAAAAAACAAACAAACAAAAAAAACAAAAACAAGCTTGTTTGCATAAAAAAGACGTGACTATTTAAAAATGCGACGATAATTCGCAGAGGATAAATATGACGACTTTTTTTTTTTTTTTTTTAATGTAACTTCCATAGAATGCTCTGTTTTACAGGTGTTTTAAAAATGGAACGGAAATTTAAATTTCGTTCCGTTTTAATTTTTCATTCATGCGCACAAAATTCGAAAGTAATTGATAAAATAATAAAAAGTAAGTTGAAAAAAAATGGATCGCACAATTAGGTGTATCAGAATTGAGGGGGGAGGGATTTGACACCCCTAACACAAAACTACGAATAAAATATTAAAAAAAAAACTCGTAATTTCTCTTTTTTTAAATGGGTTGTTTATTTTTTTTATGGAATATACTTCCAAATTGAACTATTAAAGTTGTTTAAAAAATAACAGGTTCTGGATATGACCTAAAACTATATCCGATGGTGAGGCCCCACTTTGCGGGCCTTGGGGAGTGTGGAGCCACCCTTTAATTGCCATTGCTCCCAGGTCCACTCTGACCCGGAGTGGTAGTACCTGTTAGGGTCCCAACTATGGGTTAAATAGAATCCGACTTAAAAAAACAAATATACTCCATTAAAAATCGTTCCTCAAAATAACTAGATTCAGCATTAAATAACTTGAAAAAGGTTGATATGCCGTAAAACAAAAACAACCAACCAACTAAAAAATAATAGAAATATTTTTATTTTTTAAAAATCGTGTTTACAAAGTGCCGACGCGCCTTCCTGCAACCATTTTTTTTTTTTTTTACGTAATGAAATCAATTGAATTTTACGAGTTAAATATTTTTCAATTTTTAAACTTTAAAAATCTATACAATTTTTTTTATTTTTTACGATATTTCCAGGGTCAATGTGAAGTTTTATGCTCTTTCCAACAAACCAAATATAATATTTTAGACAAACGTTTTTTTTAATCCCCCCCCTATTTTGAAATGTCTATGAAAATTTAAATAATTAATTTACTCACCAAAGTTTTATATATCACAAATTGAACATAAAAGATCAATTAATAAAATATTCTAATTCAAAACAAAAAAAGTGTTTGTTTTTTTTAAATTTACCTGTAATGTCCAAAGTATAAAACCTTTTTTTTTTTTAAACAACATTAATTTTTTTTTTTTTTTTTAAGTGGAAGCATATGTTATGCTTAGATTGTCAAGTAAATATTGGACGCTGACGGCAATTTTTTCTATTTCATTCAATATTTTCGTTTTTTAGATATTAAAAAAAAAATCCACTCGATAAAGAAGAATTAAAATATATTAAATCAAAAATTCATGTATTTCTTTAAGAGAATGAAAAAAAAATGAAAATTTGATAGAGCGAATTTTTAGTAATCGGTAAGAATACATGAATGAAATGTTATGGTAGCACATACTGACCACTTTGTAGTTGAAATGAAATATGTCAAAAATACAAAAGGTAGATAAGGCTGCATGGCATAAATAATTATTTTTGTCACTTTGATGCTTCTGTATATAGCAAATCAACGAACATCCAGTTTCGATAATGGTGGATAACAATTGTCAAATAGACGGTTTTCCTGGACTTTTGGTTTAAAAAACCTTTTATTTAAAAAATACATGCAATATAATATATAAATATGGACAAATTCTTATACATGAAGAATGGAAATACCCATAGCTTAGTAACTTTGAGCAAGTAAGTGATTTTTTGGCAGTTATATTAGATTTCGATTATGTTAAACTTGTTGATTTTCATGAAATCGTTTTTAAAGAAAACTGATGGAAAAAATATTGTATATTTTTCAATTAAACCGTGTATGATTTTAAAATTTGGTTTTTGCTTATTTTATTGAAATAAAAATTAGGGTTTGAAATTAAATTTTCATATTGTTATAAGCTTGTAGACATGGAGAGTCTATTTAATCAAATGTTTGCAATGGCGACTTGCCCCAAAATTCTGATACACCTATAGCACAACCGTCGAAACGTACAAGTTGCAAATATAAGAATTTTTATGCAATAATAAAATTTGGGGACAAGATTTAAGTAGGTTTCTCAATGAACATGGAGTATTTTTTAAAACGGACATACGTCCGAAGTGCCAGATTCTGAAAGCTGTTCTTAACATGAGGAGCTTGAGGCGGGGATTTAAGGCTTGTAAGCACACCCGAAAACCTGTAAAAGTCGACATTTCCAATGTGGATGGTGAATTGGACTAATGTAGAAAAAAAAATCAAATTGTCGTTTTCCATTAAAAAATTAAATTATTTCGTCTTTGTTAATAAAATTTTATTTTTATAAAAAAATGTTTTTTTAAAATTTGTTTTCTTAAAAAGTACGATTTCAATTACTTTCGATTTTTTTTTTCTTTTTAAACAACCGTAAAACAGAGCGTTCTCCGCAAGTTTTACCTAACAAAGTTTATAACATTGTTATTAATGTGTTTTGTAAGCTAAAACTTAGTTACATTAAATAAAACAAACCATTTTTTCTTACTGCTTAGTTAGAATGAAAAAAGAAAAACCTACTGTTTTGCTACAACCAATTGATCAAAGTGTAGTATCTGTTCTTCAGATGCTGCACTTCTATTTCTTGTTCTCTTTCGGTGGAGGAGAAATCCTTCACGACTGAGACAATTTTTATTTTTGTACCTTTTCTCCACGTTAAAAAACGACCCTGGTGTCTAACTCTGTCCCGTGGGGAGGCATAGTAAATAGGTACAACCATTTGGTCCCTTAATAATCACTTAGAAATCGAAAATTCACAAAATACTGGTGGAACATTACATTTTTTTCACTATTGATGCCATTTATTGATGAGATTTTGTTTAATTTTCAATTTTTGAGCAATAATCGATGGGTTGAATGGTTATAACAAAAATGTCATTGTTTCTTTATTAAAACTTAATAGATTTGGTACTAGTTTTGTTTTATAATAAATAGACGCTTTAAAGTAAGTTCAAACACAAAAATACTTATCCCAGTAGGTAGAAGAATAATTTACCTTACCTTTTGGTAACATTTATTATATATTTATTTTGGTCAATTTGCAGTTTTTAAATGACAGCTTTTATATTTTTAGGGTCTGCTGAAAACGAATATCACATCTAAAACTGTCATCAATAAATAAATTTCCTAATATTAAAACATTGTTTTTATAAACTAATTTGTTGTCGTATTGTTTTTTGTGAAGTTCTGCCAAAAAGACAAACAATACAAAGATAAAAACTATTAGGTAATACATTGGAAAAAATGATGTCTTAATATCAGGGAAAGTATTTGTCGGCAACAGTTTTAGATTTAATACTCATTTTTCATCAGACCCCAAAGCCATAACTTTAAAATTGAGTGTTGCGTTGGAAATAAACTGCAAATTTTCTTTTGTCATTCTTTTTTTTTTTTTTTGTTTTTACTGGCTAGTGTAGCAAATTACCTAACATTTATGTCGTGGAATTGGCAATAGCCGAAATGGGGGGAAATAAAGAGTTTACCTCGGATACGTCTGTTGTTGTGTTGTGGGCTGAGTGGAAGGGAGTTCCCAGATGGCGTCCATGGGTTTTTATGTACTTTGACTCCATGCAATTCTTGCAGAATCGCGTGTGCTCTTGCGCGATTATACAAATATATAATTCCAGCCTCTATAATAGCAGGATGCTGGAAAGCAGTCAGGGAGTGTTTTGCAGATTGTGTGTACGTGGTTCTCGCGGTTGGATTGTTCTTTGTTACGAACCATGAATCTACAAGAAGCGAGTCTTTCTGACATTTTTTCTGTCTCCTTCTTCTTTCTCTACAATCATTACAGCCAAGAAATCCCTCTCTTCTAAAGGTGGGTGGTGCAGGGCGAAACTGACTATTTCCTATCTTTTTCCTGATTTTTACCTACTACATTTTGCTACAATTCAATAGAAGTTTAAGTATACTTACAGGAAGTAATTAAGTATACTTACAGGAAGTAATTACCAAACGAGTAATTAAGTATACTTACAGGAAGTAATTACCAAACGAGATTGGAAGAGATTAAGATGAATGGTATACCAAATTTTAATGAAACGAGTTTTATAGAAAACAACACAAATAGTATGAAAACCAAAAGTTCATAAGAGATATTTTGGCAATTACATATTAGATATATATTAATGGCTTGACAAGGCCACAGGGGAGACAACCGAAACAGCAAAACTGAAGTTGGCCTGCAGGACACTATAGATACAAATGTAGGCAAATTTGAGCATATTATTTTGGTTTGAAAATATAGGTTGTTTTTAACTCCTTGTCATAAAATTTTAACCATAGAACAGTATTATAATCTTCTAAAAGCCTGGGTCCCGGATATGACCTTAAACTATATCCAGTGGTGAGGCCCCAGCTTGCAGGCTTTGGGGAGTGTGGAGCCACCCTTTAATTGCTATTGCTCCCTGGTCCATTCTGACCTGGAGTGGTAGTACCTGTTAGGGTTACAACTATGGGTTAAATAGAAACCGACTTGAAAACAACAAATATATTCTATTAAAAAGTTTTTCTTCAAATTCTTTGGATTCGGCATTAAATAACCTGAAAAGGGTTGATATGCCGTAAAACAAAAACAACCAAACAACATCTAAAAGCCTGCAAATTTTCATGTAGTTTCGTTCCATAGAACAAAACATGAACATTTCAACATTCAATTTGGCGACGGGTATAGATATATCCGTTTATAAATATATACAACTTTTCTGGTCAATATTATAAGTTTGAAATCTCGGCAACTACTGATTAGAATTAAACAAATGTAGGCTTGTTGGAAAGGTAATGACCTGAATTGTGTAGTGAGCTATGTGACATTTGCCCTTACGGTTACTGTTTCAAGAAGTGGAGGATCACTTTTCTATATTAATATTTTTGTAGGTGGAAAGATACTGCATCTTTACCAATACTTCAATCATAGTCATTTGTTTTTCTAGTTTTACATATGAATTACAAAATGTCTGATATTTCTCCAAAACCTCTGGCCTTGATGGATGGGGGAAGACAAAAACTTGCTGCTATGGTTGCAAATGATCTAAAATAACACCAAGGGGAGACTTGATTCCAAGTATTTCTCATATGTTATATCTCTCCCCTCTTTGGTTTTCATACGTAAAGTAAATTTCACAGTGTATAAAGATTATTTGATACTGGAGATATTCATAATCGTGGCCTATTTCCAAAAAGGGGGGGATATAATATATCATAATATGGGGTTATTTTCTGGAGGGAAAAGAAAATGGTCATAAAAACATGTATGTGTCTTGTGTATGTGTATTCTCATGCGCGCAAAGTCATGTTTACATCCCACAAGATGGAGTCAGCAACGATGTTGTTATTTGTTATTTGTGCATCCTAGACTAGCTGGACTGATTTGATTTGCATATGCAAAGATGTGTAACATAGTTCCTTTATTGCATTATGCAGATGAGCAAATTACAACATTGTGTCTATGCGTGCACATCATACATGTGCATGTTGAAAATGGTGATTGCTATAAAATGTCTCTGCCGCAGATTTGTTCAGGCCGTATATAGTGGTCGCTACATCGCTCTACTAGGGGAAAGGTGATATAAGAAGGAATAAAATGCTGCAAATTGAAGACAGTCCAAAAGAAAATTCTTTTTCATCAATTGTTGATTTGTGCAATTGCCTAGATACGATGAATTGCATAATTTCAAAAGAAACGAGCCACATATGTTCGCAAGGTGCATTATGGACATTTGCATCCATTTAGTGTATACCGTAGGCAAAGGTAAAATGTCATAGGTGATAATTCCTCGTCATTCCTGTAGTCTGCTGCGATCAGCATTATTGATGGCTTGAATGGAACCAGTATGTATGCATGTAGCGCATCAGCATTGTGTAAGAATGCGATGTACTTGTAAGAATCTCCCTTATGCATGCATGAAAAAGTATCAAGATTGCTTAAGAATTCGATGTGCTTGTAATGAGCTTGTTCCGAAGTGTTGAGCGTGGTTGTCCCAGGAGGGTTTATTAATTTCCACATGTGGGAAAAATGGTGGTATCTCCATTGTGCGTGAGTGGCTGTGGATTAGCGTGAGAGCATTGTCTGCATTGTATCACAAGCTCCATTGTAAAATATTGCATTAAAGACGCATTGATAATCACCACTGGCAAAAATGTTGGTAAAATCCTGTTGGTTGGTGGGTTATCCAATGTGCTGGCTACAGCAATGTCAATTCGTAGGTCTGTATTTTGGCGCTAATTGACTGTTGCCAGAGTTCGATTTGTAGAAAAATCATGTTTATTTTTCGATTTTTGAGTGATTATTCGCAAAAATCAATAATTTTATTGAGACAAGTGTTGTTATTTCATAAGGAGGTCCGTGGATATGTGTGTCATTGATTTACTGACGTTGTGTAAGATGATTGGAAAAGAAAGATTAGTTTCATTCTTTTTTCTTTTCTTTGAGTTAAGAAACCAAAGCATAATGCTGTCTATCCAAAAAGGCAGAACTTTAACCAATGCAGGTGTAGTCAAATTCGATGACACTGTGGTGTTTTCCATTTCTATGCTGCATTAGTGTTCTGCTCCATCACTATCGTTTGGTAATTCCTTGATCATGGTCCATATACTGCAGAAGTTATTCACTGAATTCCAGCATCATTGTTTATTCAATAACAGTTAATATAGTGAGCAGTTCTGACGTGTCTGAGTAGTCAGGAGTTTCCGGATGAACGTGCGGACTTGGAAAGAGTTTGCATGCAGCTGAAATGTGCCATTGTATTTTATCGGTGTGTCCGTCAAATTCCGAACTCACGAGGGTCACCAGTTCATATTTTCTTTTTTTTAATGAAGGAATCCATGTTTTTTTTCTTTTATCTTTTTCGAAACTCCTAATGAGAAATTTTATGAGATCCATGTGGGGAGTGCCGATGTCGCATGACACCTTTATGTAAAATTAGCTAGGGTGCCCGGCGTGGCCAGGGTGTTTGGAGGTGTGTGTTGAGCAAAAAAAAAGTGGTAGTAGGCGGACAGGCTCGAATCTGGAGGAAAAGAACATGAAAAAAATTGTGACGTATTTACTTTTGTGTCCATCACCAAACTGGAAGTGACGTAGGTTTAAATTAAGGCTAAACAATCAAAAAGACAGGATGACTTTTGAAAATATTGGTGAAAAAAAGCGACCCCTCCCTGGAGAAAAGTGCCAAGTTGAGAGTGAAGGAAGTAATGTTTTTAGCCAATTTTTCGATATTTGTCATCCGATGGGTAGAGCTTCAAAATGATACTGATCTTGTGAAAATCTCACCTCTGTCGAAAGTTTTAGGCAGACATACAAACATATATACATACATTTAAACAGACAGGTAAGATTTATATTATAAAAGAAAACTAGCCTGTGTGCCCGGTGTTGCCTAGGTCTTTGGAGGTGTTGAGCAAAAAAAAAAAAAAAAAAGAAGCGAACAAAATAATCCTGTTTAAATGTTAAAACTTTCTTTAATAATTGGAAACAAAAGCAAAAAAAACAACGAACATTATGGAAAATAAAAAATAAACGAACAAAAAAAATGGCATAAATAACTCTGTTTAAATATTAAAACTTCTTTTGAAAAAATCAGAAAAACAAAAAAATAAACTGCGGTCGTGATGGAAAAATAAAAAGAGAAAATAAAGAAATAAACAAACAAAAAAATGGCATTAATAACCCTGTTTAAATATTAAAACTTCAAAACTTGGAAAAAAACAAATGTCCGATATGTGGGTGCGAATGTGGAATCTTTAGTCGCATGAGCAAAGTAAAGTCATTTTTTTTTAATTCTATTTAAACCAATTCAAGAAAGAACGTTTTTTGCGTTTGATTAAATTTTTGTAAAGCAACGATTTTTTACTACCCTTGAAAACGTCAATTTCTATAGAATATAATTGACTATTTTTTTCTAATTTTCACATATTATTCGACCAAGGTTTCACCCTTTCAAATGGTACTGGTTTTGACCCGGTACAATGCCACTGAGAAAAGTTTTAGCAAGATATACAAACATACATACATACATACATTTCATAGCAATCACTGTTTTTAACATATGAACATATGAAGTATGCGTAAAGACAGGTGAGATTTATATAATAGATGAACAACAGTTATGATTCCCCCATCTGGCATCAATTGAAATGAATGGCTCTCGTCTTGGGGAGGCCTCATGTTTTGACAAGCTTCTGGGCTTGACCTTTACTCCTGATCTTAAATGAAACACATAGATTAAATCTGTTGCCGAGGCCGCTGGAAAAATGGTGGGATCCTTCTATCGATCCAGTAGATATCTCGCTGCTGATGCAATTCTCTCTATATATAAGAGCCAGGTACGTTCAAGGATGGAGTACTGTTGCCACATTTGGGCAGGAGCTGCTATAAAGGACTTATACTGCCTTCAGTTCAAAATAGACTTTGTAGCCTCATAGAGGGTGTCCTTTTCTTTTCCCGGCAACCTCTTTCTCACAGAAGAGATATTGCGAGTTTGTCTCTGCTTTATCGTTATTTTCATGGCAAGTGCTCGGCTGAGCTCCAATCTATGGTCCCCCCGCTCGCCAAGCTTTCACGAGAAACTCCTGTCTAGCAGAAAACACTATCAATAATTTCCCCCACTCTTTATCTGTGCCTAAACCTAAACGTAGATTCCATGAACAAAGCTTCTTTCTTAGAACTGCACGCCTATGGAATTGTCTTCCATTTTCCTGCTTTCCAGCTGACTACAATATGGTTGTCTTCAAGTCTAACATAAACCAGTTTTTGATGAGCCGTTCCATATAAGTTAACAAATTTACCAAATTTCCATTACTAACAATTACTATATCGTCCAATTTCTACTGTACACTCTTTAACCCTTATCCTTGAGTGACCTCTTGGCCTTGATAAGTGGTGATGCCTATGTAAAAACAAAAAAAAGAAACATTATTTCAAATCTAAGAGCAATGTTAATGTTTTTGTAGATGGAGTGTTCATTCAAAAGGATTCGCTATATAGTGTGAAAAAGAAGAAAAGTTAATGATTATGAATTTTCGTGAAAAAGCTTATGTAGGAGAGTTCTAGAATGTTCCGGACTATTTGTTGTATTACTGCTTGTGATGCGTAACATAGTTCCTGTTGTTTGAAGTCAGCAGAAGGAAAGGAGAAAAAAAGGGAAAAACAGATCAAATGAACAGAGGTCTTACCGCGTGTGTGTCGGGCGAGGTTGGGTGAAAGAGAGAGAGAAATCAAGATGGCGCCCATAGTTTTAAAAGGCTATTTGATGATGAATCTGGTAATTTTGGAAAATGTTTTTATCCTTCAAGTTGATTATATCTTCCAAAATTTATTCACAAAGTGTGATTCAGTAGTTTTGTTTTACGGTATATCAACCGATTTGGGGTTATTTTATTACGAATTCTGTAATTTTGAAAAAAATATGTTTTTAAATATTTAGTAATGATGTTTTCTTTGATTTTTGTAGTTTGGGATTCATTTGCCATAAGATATAAGAGATGCATGGTGAATCTTAATACATTAATTGGAATCGTCCCATCACTAATATATATATATATATATATATATATATATATATATATATATATATAAAATTGTACAGAAGGTCAGAAAAACATTGGTACCATTGATATTAAGCTTAACATAAGGGACGCCAGTTAATGTTAAATAATGTTAGGCTTTCGTCAGCCATGAGAAAACAACATGGTTGATGAGAGCCCAACATTATTTACCATTTACCTCCTTATGTTAGGCTTAAAACCGACGGTACCAATGTTTTTTCTGGCCCTCTGTACAATTTTAAATAAGTAAATATTAAGTTCTTATATAGAAATTTTTTCTTTGTAATTGAGCATTTCGTTGGAATTCTTTCCCATAAAACAGTAAACATATATATATATATATATATATATATATATATATATATATATATATATATATATATATAGCGTGAGATAAGACACTGATAGAATTCAGATGAAAAATTCTGATAGATATTACTTGAAGTAATACTTTCAAGGTGATCCTAGCCAAAAATCGATTTGCTCCTTCTTTTATCAACTTTTCTTTTCGTATAATTTTTTCCATATAATTATCCACAACCACGCAAAAACTATTTTAAATAATTGTGCTGAAAAGCAAAACTAGCGTCCATTCACAGCTGAACATTTTGCTAACTGCATTTCATTTCCTCTGATGAGTCATTGTTGAAAATCCATTGATTAAGGAAATTAAAATAATCACTTCTATATATTCCTTTTGTCAAGTAATAAAGTCTTAAATCGAATATGTGTCTCTATATGTTGTTTTTTCAGAATTTAAAATTTAACCACGAAACTTATATATATATATATATATATATAAATATGTCTTATGAACTTTTGATTTTCATACTGTTTGTGTTGTTTTTATAAAACTCGTTTCATCAAAATTTATATTTTTCCCTTCCTTCTCAAAAAGAGTAATATCTGTTTTACACAAATAAAATTAATTTCAATGTGAAACTTATGGCTTTCTTTTGCTAAGCAAATACTATAAATATAAAACTCTGAATACCTTAACTACATAGATCAATAAATAATGAATAACTCAAAGTTTAATAAATAGGTAAGTAATAAGTAAATTATTAAAAAAATAAATACATAAGTTATTAAACAACTTAACATTTCTTTAGTTATTTAATCCTCAATCTCGTAATATGAAATAAATAATAATATGAAATAATATCGTAATGAAAATAATAATAAATATCGTAATAATAAAATAATAATAAATAATGATAATAAATAATAATAATATGAAATAATATAATAAAAATAATAATAAATATCGTAATAAAAATAGTAATAATAATAAAATAATAAGAAATAATAATAAAAATGATAATAAATAATAGTAATTAATAATAATAATAAATAATAATAACTAATAAATAATAATATGAAATAATATCGTAATAAAAATAATAAATATTGTAATAAAAATAATAATAAAAATAATAAAAATGATAATAAAAATAATAATAAATAAAAATAATAATAAATAAAAATAGTAATAATAAAAATAATAATAATAAAAATAATAATAAATAATAATAAATAATAATAAAAATAATAATAAAATAATAATAAATAATAATAATAATAATGTAAATAATAATAAAAATAATAATAAATATCGTAATAAAAATAAATACACAAATTATTAAACAACTTAATATTTCTTTGGTTATTTCATCCTCAATCGTAATTTTATAAAAATATTTTCATGTTTCAGTTCTTTTGTTTTATACATTTCGAATGTGCCCCTGTCCTATCTAAGAACCCACTGTTGATTTTAAACACTGGGCTTTTCTGCTTGTGCGGTGATAAAGATTCTCAAATGCACTTGTGATGTTAGGCTTTATAAAGTTGTTAACTTTGTCCAAAATCTATTTGCTCCTTCTTTAATTTTTGATTATTAATAAATAATTTTCAATACTTATCAAAGGTACAAATACCTAAGAACACTCCCAGACACATATGCAAGTAGAGATAGGAAAAATGTTACTATTTATTGTTTGCTAAAAAAAAAAATTGTTCGAAAAAATTGTGTTCTTCATACAATTGTGAACTGTTACAAAGGTAAAAAAAAAGGAGCAGCTCTATACAGAGAAAATTATTAGTGACAAGCAGCCTACAGTGAAACTATACGCAAAAAACTGCTGAGTTATGAGATTTGTAGTTATATAGATTTTATTTCCATAGCCCTTGCGCCCCTGAGGGGGGGGGGGCATAAGCCATCTCCAACTTTTTATAGATGCTTTTGTAGCGAGTTCTTTTTTACAGGGTGAGGGTGCTGGCCCCATGCCCAACCTTCCCAGAAGGTACATACAGCGCCAGCCTTCCAAAATGGTCACCCATCTGGTACTGGTCAGGCTCGACGTTGCTTAACTTCAGTGATCTGGCGAGAACAGGTGTGTCAACGTGATTGTGGCATACTATACATTTTATTTATAGGAAAGAAATACAAGTTTATAAAGTTAGCTCATATCTTAAATTGAGTTCAGAAAAGTGTTTGTACAAGTTTATAAAGTTAGCTCATACCTTAAATTGAGTTCAGAAAAGTGTTTGTACAAGTTTATAAAGTTAGCTCATACCTTAAATTGAGTTCAGAAAAGTGTTTGTACAAGTTTATAAAGTTAGCTCATACGTTAAATTGAGTTCAGAAAAGTGTTTGTACAAGTTTATAAAGTTAGCTCATACGTTAAATTGAGTTCAGAAAAGCGTTTGTACAAGTTTATAAAGTTAGCTCTTACCTTAAATTGAGTTCAGAAAAGCGTTTGTACAAGTTTATAAAGTTAGCTCATACCTTAAATTGAGTTCAGAAAAGTGTTTGTACAAGTTTATAAAGTTAGCTCATACCTTAAATTGAGTTCAGAAAAGTGTTTGTACAAGTTTATAAAGTTAGCTCATACCTTAAATTGAGTTCAGAAAAGCGTTTGTACAAGTTTATAAAGTTAGCTCATACCTTAAATTGAGTTCAGAAAAGCGTTTGTACAAGTTTATAAAGTTAGCTCATACCTTAAATTGAGTTCAGAAAAGTGTTTGTACAAGTTTATAAAGTAAGCTCATACCTTAAATTGAGTTCAGAAAAGTGTTTGTACAAGTTTATAAAGTTAGCTCATACCTTAAATTGAGTTCAGAAAAGCGTTTGTACAAGTTTATAAAGTTAGCTCATACCTTAAATTGAGTTCAGAAAAGCGTTTGTACAAGTTTATAAAGTTAGCTCATACCTTAAATTGAGTTCAGAAAAGCGTTTGTACAAGTTTATAAAGTTAGCTCATACCTTAAATTGAGTTCAGAAAAGTGTTTGTACAAGTTTATAAAGTAAGCTCATACCTTAAATTGAGTTCAGAAAAGTGTTTGTACAAGTTTATAAAGTTAGCTCATACCTTAAATTGAGTTCAGAAAAGCGTTTGTACAAGTTTATAAAGTTAGCTCATACCTTAAATTGAGTTCAGAAAAGCGTTTGTACAAGTTTATAAAGTTAGCTCATACCTTAAATTGAGTTCAGAAAAGTGTTTGTACAAGTTTATAAAGTTAGCTCATACGTTAAATTGAGTTCAGAAAAGCGTTTGTATAAGTTTATAAAGTTAGCTCATACCTTAAATTGTTTGTACAGTGTGTGTGTGTGCTGGTAGATGATGCATGTAGTAGTTCTTGTTATGCATTGTTTAGCATGAGGTGCACTTGCGCAGAGCTGTGGGACATGCATTCGTATTGTTCAGAGTCCAGTGACGAAGAGAGAGAAGAAAGAGATGTATCAGATTTCACCGCATGTATATGTGACACATATTACATGTTACATGTTACATAGCGTTCGCTTATGTAACAACAAAGAAAAGATAATTAATGTTACGTTAAGGGTCCAGTCTTGTGTTTATGTGTCTGTTGACTGGGAATTTTAATTCCTACAATAGTATATCAATCTTTTCAGTAATTTTAGAAAAAGTGTTTATGCTTGAAGTTTCTTATGTCTTCAAATATTCATTCATTGTGTTTCGTTTGTTTTTTGCTTTTACATGGGGGTCACCACTTATCAAGGACCGAAGGCCATTCAGGGATAAGGGTTATTGCGTGTACAGTAATCAATGAGATAGTATTGTAGTAATCATTAGTATTGGGTGTTTTGATAGTGTCTTACTTAAGGGGGCGGTTTGTCAGGAGTTTATGTTGGACTTGAAGACGTCCAAGTTGTAGTCAGGTGGGAAACAGGCAAGCGGTAGAGAGTTCCACTGGCGTGCAGTTTTAAGAAAGAAGCTTTGCTCATGGAATCTACATTTGGATTTAGGCACAGATAAAGAGTGGGGAAAATTATTGACAGTAGTTTCAGCCAGACGGGTGTTTCTCGTGAAAGATTGGCGAGGGGGGAACAAGGGATTGGAGCTCAGACGAGCACCTGCCATGAAAATAACGATAAAACAAAGACAGGCTCGCAACGTCTGTTCTGTGGGAGAGAGGTTGCAGGGAGGAGAAAAGGACATCCCCCACTAAACCACGAAGTCTATTTTGTACTCTGTCAGGGCAGGATAGGCTGTTTTTAGCAGCTCCCGCCCAGATGTGGCAGCAGTACTCCATCCTTGGACGTACCTGGCTTTTATACAGATAGAGAATTGCATCAGTAGTGAAGAGAATTTGGAGAATACATGAATTTGACTAAGATTTGTTACATTCTTTCTTACTTAAAAGAGTAAAATCTGTCTTTCACATATCAGATAAATTGCAGCTTTAAACTAAGAACTTTTCCTACGCAACTACTATAAATACAGGAGCTATAATTAAAACTTAAAAATATGAATAAATAATAAATAATGAATAACTAATAAATAATGAATAACTAAAACTTAAATAATATAATATTAATTAATAAATAAAACACAAATAAATAATCTATAATATAAATCTCACCTGTCTGTCTGTATGTATGTTTGTTTGTATGTCTGCCTACTATGTAACCCAGTACTACCTGCCTCATGGTCGAGTCACCAGCGACTAAACTGGTTCCCCACCAGACTTGTTTGGTGAGGAGGGTGGCTAGTTTCCCTGAAGGATTAAAAACAAGACCTTCCAAAGGGTGAATGAACCTTTTTTCGGGATCAACAGCCAACTAGCACCATGTGTGTTTGTGCGTTGGGGTGGAGAGGGCTCCCGTAAGCCATGGTGAAGGCAACCTTTCTAAGAAAGCAAATCTCTGATTTAAAAACCATAAAGCGAGAGACCAGTACCCACATTAAGCTGGTCTGCAGTTTAACTTGTTGCTCTTGCTTGTTGCTGGATGTTAACATTTTGAACTGAGAGAGAGACTTAGCTGTTGTACAAAGCTAAGACTTTGTAACATCATCTGTGTATAGATACTCCCTTAAAATGGTCCTGTGGCGATGGAAGTCATTTTTAGGCTCATGTACTTTAAGTGTCTAGGGGAGTGGTACTCGTCTGACAAGACGTTGCAATCATCATATCTGCCTAAAACTTTTGACAGCTTCAATGGATTTTCATGAGATTGGTATTGTTTTGAAACTCACCCCTTCGGATGACAAATATTGAAAAATTGGCTGAAAACATTAATTCCTTCACACTTAACGTTGCCCGGGTGTTTGGAGGTGTGTGTTGAGCAAAAAAAAAAGAAAGTAGTAGTAGGCAGGCAGGCTCGAACCCATACCACGAAAGAGAAAAAAGAATGTGAAAAAAAGTGACGTCTTTGTGTTGTGTCCATCGCAAAACTGGAAGTGGCAAACATCAAAATCGAAAAGAATGGATGACTTGCGAAAATATCTGTGAAAAACGCGACCCCCTCCTGTCCTGTTGTGGGTGAAGAAATTAATATTTTTGGCCAACTTTTTGGTATTTGTTGTCCGAAAGTTCAAGATTTAAAACGATACCAGTTTCGTCATGTTCCGACGCATCTGTGAAATTTTTAGCAGACATACAAACACACAGATTTTTGCCTTTTATATTATAGATTATATTGTACCTAATATTTAAAAAGTTTTAAAAAATGACTTGTGTGCAATTCCACTACTCATGTATAACAAAGTTGTATTTTCTTTTTTAATAAATAGAAACAAGTGATTTTTTTTTAGTGATTAATCAATGCACCAAAAAAAAATATAAATTTATAGGAGTATAGCATTCGGACATACTAGGTTGTTATCTCATAGTTTTACTATGATTTTAGCAGAATTCTATGTAGAGGTTTTTCATCCAATCAAATTATAATGATTAATTGAATATTTATGTAAAGTTTAAACATTAAACTTTAAATGGAATTCTTTCTTTTTCTATTCACAGATGTTCCTAATTGAAAAGCGCTTGATGAATTTGGAGTGATACTTAAACAGTGCTAACATCTAGCCCTTAACTAGCTTGATTGCAACCCCATGTACTTATGTTATTGAAGCGGTTATGAAAGACACCAACTGTACCACCTGTAACTGCACTAAAGATTGATGTTCAAATATCTTCAAGAATAATGTAATGGTCGAATGCTAAGAGTGTAACGTTGTCCACGAACCAACAGCCGTGTGAAGTTTCAGTCACAAAGGAAACCAAGAACAAGAAATAACTCCAACTTGTTCTTTGAAGCAAGAACACCTATTTCGTCATTGATACAGCCGTGACATCAACCTTGTAAACTAGAACATTCTGCACGCATTTCACAAGATATCGAATGTTATCTCATCTCTCATGATCTTTCTCTTTTTTATAGTCCTTTCTCACCACTGGTTTCATTACTTAACAGGCATCTGTGCTAAGTTCTAAGAGAAATACAATATAAGTAATAATACATGCCTGTCTTTTGCTACACAAATAATTAATTCGAGCTGGACATTAGATACAAACACAAATTTTATTCTAAATACTTAACAACTATTTGTGTATCATTGAGGATATTTGTTAATTTCTTGTCTTATTAAATAGATGAAGAATCATATGAAGCCGTGACGTCAACCACATGATCTAGAACATTCTCAACGCCTTTCACGAGATCTCAAATGTTATCTCATCTCTAGTGATCGTGGTCTTTCTCTTTTTTATAGTCCTTTTTCATCACTGGTGACGTCACTTAACGCGCATTTACATATGTGCATCTGTGCGATGTTACAGCATAAATAATAATAAAAAATCTTTTTAATTCGAGCTTGACATTATATAAAAACAAATTTTATTCGAAATACTTAACAACTATTTGTGTATTATTGAGGATATTTGTTCATTTAAATAGATGAAGAATTATAGTAAACATTATTTTTTGTGCTGTAAAGAAGTATTTTGTAATTGAAATCTGCTACCTCAACTGGTCTACATCTAATAACTGAATTACGCAACCAGAATAACAGAAAGAAATGAATTGAAGATCATCCTAATACATCAAACAGCAAAAGACAGGCAAACGCACACCGGAGAGAAATCCTACGAATGCACAGAATGCGACTTTTCTTATATTCAGAAATCCAAGTTATATAAACATGCCTGATAGACTATTTTTGTGCTTGACAGTGGTAATGCTCTTCTGGTTAGTAATGACAGACATTCTTTGAACTTATACCATTCCTAATAGCTTCATCGTCTAGATACACTTTCTTTACATCTGAGCGCACCTCATTTTCATTGTTTAACATTTCACACAAATTGAGAAAATTAATCTGCTGTGTCTACATTTTTTTTAATTAAATTATTTAATGTCGTTAAATGTCAGATAAATTTTGAGCTCTAACTCATTCTAACTTGAAAATGACAATTCCTTCTGAATAAATAACAGCATAAAAATCACCAAATCATTTATGACCGAAGTAATTCATCACCTGCAAGAAGTATAAAGCTAGCCAATTAGCCTTATGTTTGCCATCAAATATGTAAATGTGGCTGAACTAATTTGTATATTTTCAAATAGTTCAGATTTGTCTATTCCGACTTGAAAGAAACAATTATTTTTAACCAAAGTGATTCATAACCTTCAAGTAACTCCAGCAAAAAAGAAACGATGGAAAACCCCATTGAAGATCATCCAAACATAGCAAAAGACACGCAAATGCACGTCCGAGAAAAATCCTACAAATGTAAAGAATGTGGATCTTCTTATATTCAGAAGTCCAAATTATATACACATTTGAGAACACATACTGGTGGAAAACCATATAAATGCAAAGTGTGTGGTTCTACTTTTAAGAAAAACTCCAATTACATTGAACATATGCGAACACATACTGGAGAGAAACCATTTATTTGTGAAGTATGTGGATATTCTTGTTCGCACAAATCAGGCTTAGTTGTGCATGTTCGAACACATACCGGCGAAAAGCCACACAATTGTGGAGTGTGTGGCTATTGTTGTTCTCAGAAATCAAGTCTAATCATCCATATGCGAACACATACAGGAGAGAAACCATTTTCCTGTGAAATATGCGACTCTTCTTTTACGAGTAAATCAAATTTAGTTGTCCATATGCGAATACATACTGGGGAAAGGCCATATCTTTGTGAAGTATGTGGATCTTCTTTTAATCAGAAATTTACTTTTGATGCACACATGAAGAGGCATGTTTAAAATTGTATACGTTGAAGTGAGGATTAGGGTTGGGGTTAGCTCTCTTGTATACGTTGAAATGAGTGTGCTACTTTCCAAAGTAATATATTGGAACCAGACAAATAAAGCTCTCTTGTAAGAGTTCTCAAACATCTACACAATAATCAAGTTTATGTCTAGCAGTGTTATTATTGAACAGTTTGTGACTCTTACTGATTCTTGGAATATATATTATATTCTTGAAATTGTAATATACATATATTAGTGATGGGGAAATTGTAATATTTTTCCCGATTCCGATGCAATTACCAATTCCGTACCAAATTCCCGATTCTGATACAATTACCCGTACTGATTCCACTTCTTTATAAATCCCTAAATTTATAAACTATAAAAATTTTTTTTTGGTTTGATTACCATAAAAAACACATTAAATGTGCATATATTTTTCTCAAATGCAAAAACACGCAAGAGGACGATCTATAGATTTTAATTTTACTAGAAGTTTAAATCAATCAATATTTATTATTTTATTATTACGACCAGCAGTGTAAAATAAAAACAATAAAGGAATCGTTTTGTCATTGGAAAATAGGAAAAAATCTTTGATTCCGATACCTATTCTGATACCAAAAGTTTTGATTTTTTTTATTCCCAATTCCAATTCTGATTAATCTTCCTAACACTAATATGAAGGGTGATCCATTTAAAAGTAGCCCAGAAAAATGTACTAGAGAATGGGAGTGTGTATATATATATATATATATATATATATATATTCGAGGAGTGTGCAATAAGTAATGCCCCTGACCCACTTCCCATAGTAGTAGAGCAACGAAACTTGGCACAGTTATTAGTCTTTCTTTACATAGGAACCACCCAGAGTTATGCATTTATCCCATTGTTTGATGCAGCTCTGGAGACCGTTTTCGTAGAACACCCCAGGTTGGTCATCCAACCACGACATGACTTCAGAAATCAAGGCTGCATCATCTGGGAAACGCTTTCCTTTCAAAAACAAGTTCATAGCTGAGAAGATGTGAAAGTCAGAGGGTGCAAGGTCAGGAGAGTAGGGAGGATTTCATAACCACATGCCCATGCTTCTGATCTGGCGACATGCGAGTTGTAGACCGGAGCGTTGTCCTGCAGGAGGAGGGTACCTTCGCTGATCTTGCCCCGCCTCTTGATTTTGATAGCTTCCCTTAATTTCCTCAAAAGTGAAGCATAATATCGGCCGATCGATGACGTCAGCAATTCAAACTTGGATCTATATGGTTAATCTTCTACCCTTCGCTCTAAGGGACTCTCCTCTGACTATTTCAACTCTTGGCTGATCAACTCTCTGACTCTCACCTCAACTCAACTCTCTTTAACTAACTAACTCTTAGATCCTATATTGAGAATGTCCGTTTGTCTATGACATCAAAAGTGTGTTTTCAAACGTGACTAATTTTCATGTGGCTTTACATATGTTTGTCCAAAACACACTTTTGGCAAACAAAAGAATCCTCAATTATACTCTAAACTATTTTTTTAACAATATATTTTTAATTTGCATTGTCCATTCTTGTAGCTGACATTTTTAATATCATGATTTCTAAACGAATGGACAATCAACTCTTTTTCTGATATAAACAATATTTGACTATTCTAATAGAATTTAACAATAGACTAAATTTCTAACATTCCATTTCTTAATCTTCCGTACAGGGCTCGATTCACTTATCTAATATTCCCCTTTCCATGTAACATAATGTTATTTTGGTGAAATATATTTTTAAAATTATATTTCACTCTTTGTGCATGTTTGTTCTAATTGTTTAGAAGCTCAATGTATGCTAAATCTAACAATATAAATGTAAAAAAAACCGATCGTATTAATGACCATTTGATTCTCCATAATGAAACGGATCTGTAAAAAATGTACCAAAATTTAAACATACTGGAGGAGCTGTTTTGGCAAGAAAATAAATATTATTCTTACATATATATATATATATTCTTTTTTTTATTACATTTTCACCCCAAACAAGGCACATTGCCACTTTGGTGTAGGGGGCTACTATCAGGGGCAACAACTACTGGGGTACTATGTTGGGATTTGGGCAGCAAGATGTTAATTCACGTTGCACTTGAACTTCTGCATGTCAGTACAGTTGGGGAAACTGGCCTGGAATGGAATTCCGGAGTCTAGCGGTTCTGGGGAAGAAACTACTGGAGTAGAAAGATCTTTTACATCTAGGGATCTCTACTACTTGGGGGTGGATTTAGCTGCCTGTTGGATTTGTCAAGTGTGTCTACGTCATGGGGGCACAAGTGTCTGCAGTTCGCCAGAGCATTCACCATTAAAATACTTGTAGAACAAGCAGAGGGATGCAACATTACGTTGATGGGACAGAGGCTGAAGCTTAGATGCCAGTTCAGGGCCTATCAGATTTGCGACTCTCTTTTGAACCTTGTCTAGGAGCAAGAGACTAGTAGCAGATATATATGAGAGTTCCGAATGTTTTAAATGATTGATAATTCATATTATTTGGATGTTTTAGACTACTGTTCTCATCTTAAGTGTTATTTTGTACCATTTCGGCCAATGTAACCTTCGACCTTCTTTGAGTGTATCTTGTTAAACTCTCCTTTCTTATGTAGTTCTAGTTTAATTTTTAAACTCTACATAAAAAAATTGTTTTTACTTTGAGATGATTCTTTTTCAGAATGCTTTTGTTTTGGTCCCTCGACAAAAGGAGGGTAAACCTGTAAAGTCACCTTTGTCCATCCATGCGTGTCACACCTAAATTCTAAACATGAAAAGAACCATATCAAACGAGAATTAATTCTTTTCAAGAAGTTATTTTGAACTGTTTGCATACATATTGAGCACACACATACACATTGTGGTGGAATTGGAAAAATTGGGGGAAATAAAGAGCTTACCTCGGATACATCTGTTGTTGTGTTGCGGGCTGAGTGGAAGAGAGTTCCAAGGTGGCGTCCATGTTGGTGTTGATCACGTGTGCTCTCGCGTGATTATGCAAATATATAATTCTGGCTGCTATAATAGCAGGACGCTGGAAAGCAGTCAGGCAGTGTCCTGCAGATTGTTTGTAGGTGGTTCTGCTGGTTGGATTGTTGTTTGTGACGAACCACGAATCTGCAAGAAGCGAGTTTTCTTCTGCCTTTTTTCTGTCTCCTTCTTTCTCTACGGTCATTACAGCCAAGAAACCCCTCTCTTCTAGAAGTAGGCGGTGCAGGGCGAAACTGACTATTTCCTATCTTTGTCCCTGATTTTTGCTTATTACATTTAGCTACGTGTCACTTAAACATGCACTGATTTTATTTTCCCTCCAAAAAATAACCACATGTGTTCCCTCTCAACATGAAAATTAATAATCATTTACTTTTTACCTTTCCTTCGAGAAACACATTAGCAAAGACTGTCTAATGAACACCTGTTGCAAAATTGAAATAATTTGAATTATTTTTTCTTAAACATTTTAATAGATGTTGTTATTCTATCTCAGTATGGCAATCGCATGTTGTTATTTTTCCGAAGTTGTTCACACCTTTTAAATTTATGTGGATGTTATTTGATAGGACCCTGCTGGAAATTGGATACCTTTACCTTTAACGGTCCCATTGATACTCTACCCCTTTCGACTCATGGATATCTCTGCACCTGCAACCATGATCTTCAATATCAACGGATACTGATTGCAAATTATTTATCTTGCCAAGCCACATTTCCCACACGAGTTTCATGAAGGAAGAAAATAAAAGGATATATATATATATATATATATATATATATATAATTATTTTTTTACTATATATATATATATTTTGTTATTGTTATTTTTCAAGCGATAACTACGGTTAATATTGGCGCCGCCTCGGAGCTCATTTTTTTTTTTATTATTTACTTAGAAAGTTGCCCTTTTTAATTTGGACGTATTTAACATTTTTTATTTATTTTATTATTTTTAAAACAGTAATCTACGTACACGCGTGTTTCGAGGTTTTTTACCTCTCATCAGCGTAGCTTAACTGCCTCCAGGGATCGAACCTCAGACCATGTTTACCACAGTTTGGTGCCTTAACCATTAGGCCATAATCCCTAGATTGATTAAAAATAAACAGTATAATCAATTTAGGGATTATGGCCTAATGGTTAAGGCACCAGACTGTGGTAAACATGGTCTGAGGTTCGATCCCTGGAGGCAGTTAAGCTACGCTGATGAGAGGTAAAAAACCTCGAAACACGCGTGTACGTAGATTACTGTTTTAAAAATAATAATATATATATATATATATATATATATATACAGAGAGAGAGAGCACACATGTAAGTAAAAATGGAAATAAACGAAATAGTGAAGAAACAACAGGGTCACCAATTAGAGTTAGAAACATGAATGAAAATTGAGAAAAACAAAATTTTTAATAAAATCTAATATATAAACTGCTATATGTCTGTCTCCATATTTTCAAACTCTATCTCGTTTGAAACTAAAAGTTGCAGAGCAGCGCTAGGGGCTTCAAATGATTGGATTCTTTATGGGCTGTTCTTTTGTGTGTTAAAATTGTTTTCTAAGGATCAAAAATAGGCCAAAATTGAAAAAAAATCGTTAACCGTTTTGTACATTCATCTTAGTTTTTTTTTTTAATTTTTAATCAGTTCATATGCGTGTCATGTTGGCACTGTGGTAACGTCACAAGCTTTGAAGGCTACAGTTTCAGTTGCGATTTTTACTTTTGAAATCCCAACTTTATAATAATATATACAGAATCTGGACGAATTAAAATACCATATTTAAGTGTAATTTATGTCCAGGCAAAGCTGAATGCCCTCCTCTCCATCGCTAGTATTTTTGTACAAAAGATAAAATTATAGAAGTTACTTTCAATAAGGAAACTTAATTTATGCAAAATTGTGTCTGTTATTGAAAGTTGGGTTAGCAGTGACCAGCAAATATGTTCATAGTTTGAATAATATGTGTATGTAAATAATATATGTATGTGAATATTTGGCAGCGTGGCGCTGCATATAGTTTCTTATTATTAGTGCGTGTATAGATGTGCACACCTTAATGAAGGCTGATACATGAGTCCTTGGGTTTTACTGATATATATGGAAGGGGAAATAGGTTTGAAAATAATATTAAAGGAAAAGTCTAGAATCGAACCCAGTAATCAGAAATTGAAAAGAATACATATTGCAATTTAGATACGATGATAGGAATGTAAAACACTGTCCATTATATTATAAACTAGCGGGGGTACCCGGCGTTGCCCGAGTGTTTGTTTCCGGGACGGAGGGGGGGGAGTTTTAAAAAATGTTATGGTAGGTAAGTAGGAAGGATCAAATCCGGAGTCATGAGTAAAAGTAGGAAAATAAAGTGTGAAAACAAACAAAAAAAAAACATCTGCAACGTTAACAGTTCGGCCACCAAGAAAAGTCCATTCCAGTTGTTTAGGAAAAAAAAAACCAAAAAAAACGACTACGGTAGGTCGGCGCGAACGTGAAAATATAATGTGAATTGTCCAGCACGCTAACCACTACGCCACAGAGCACTGCAGCTTAGTTTAGTGATTTTAAATAACTTCACATGAAAGAACTACGAAGCCAAACCGGTGTTCTCTTCTCAACTGTTCCTTGTGAACGATCCCCAAACGGTGTTAAGTGGTGGCAGGGGGAGGAGGAATTTATTAGAGAGAAAATATTTTACCACTTCCATTGATCCTAACCGATTTTGGCCGTGACTTCTCAGCAGAAAAAGTATAGAAATCTAAGATTATCGAGGAATTTGAGAAATAATAAGCCTATAACACACCTCAGATATTGTTCTGCCGTTTGTGCATATTATATTTGCATGAAATATCTTGATTTTTAATCCTATTAATGTCAAAATCAGACGGGAAAAATGAGTTCATTTTATTTATATAGAGATAACTCTACAATTAGCTAGGTCAGAGCAAGTAGAATCGGACAATGTAAATTAAGAAATGTTTTTGTTTTGCCAAAAAATGTGTATAATATGTAAATCCATATGAGAAGAATCACATGTCTGAGCACATTTTGACGTCACAAAGAAAGATAGATTACAAATAAGTCGAGTTAGCAGAGTAGTCAGAGAGAGAGAGAAGTCCGAGGTCAGTTGAGTTAGCCGGATCCTTTTGGAAGCGAACAGAAAAGGAAGCAAGACAATGTAATTCTGAAAGGCATTCGAATACCTGATCATCATCATCATCATCATGTAATTTGTAAGTCTTCCTTTGTCATCATTCAACCTTAAAAGTAATGTGTTTTTGTGATTCGTCTTTGTAAGAGAACATTTATATGTAACATCCTTTCAAAGTGTTAACTGTCTCCATCGTAACTAATGCATCTCCCCTCTGTGTAAAAAGAACTGCGCATTCCACATCTCTCTCACATCTAAATCCCTTCTACTACAAATAATGAACTTAACAAGTAATTGTCATCATTTCTACTATATACGCCGTTATATGTCTCATTGTCTGTTATATGCCCCCGATATGTACACCCCAACACTACACAACAATACTTCATAAAAACTTACACATTGACAGCCCATCTTCTTTGCAACAGCTTTCACAATGCCTTCTATGTATTTGTTTCAATTCATGTTACCTGTGAATATTAGGATAATTTTAATTTCTATAAACAGAATAAATTCCCTGAAATCAAACTGACTACCACTACTGTAAATTGTTTATAGGAAGCACATACATGTCATGGACCTAATATTCTAAATCGGCCAAACTTTTAAAAAATGATTTTTGCTTCAAATTCCACCTTATGAATATTCTGCTGGAACTAGCTCCTATGCTGACAAAGCAATTCAATAATTGATTAAAGAGAAGAATGTTAATTTCTTGGAAAGTTTTGTCAGTCTGACCAGTATTTAATCTATTTTTGATATGTCGTTCTAATACAGCTTCTTATTCCAGTAGCTTCTATTTCATTTGTTAAAGACGTAGTGGGCGTTGTTGAATGTTGTCTATCACGTCGAAAAAGGTGACACTGTAATTGCACCCGGACGTTGGAATGACAAGGCTTTATTTTTTTTTCAGCTTGACGTCATTATTACACCATGAAAACTGCAAAACGAAAGAAAAACAGACACAAACAAGAAAGAATTAAATGACGATTGAAGAAGGGAAGTAACGAATTTCAAGTAAAATACATGAAAATCATGAGTGAAATTGATTTAAATTCTCTCATTGCTTATCAACAATAATTGTAAAAATAGGTATTTCCCGTAATTTGCCGTGTACGATTAAGAACTCGGGGCTTCGTCTTTACAGCCTTCTTCTCATCTTTACGCTGATCCCGCAGAAAAAGGGTCGGTCACATGACCATTCAATTCAAACACACGATTTGTTCAAACTCATCCATAATCGCAGTTCCAATGAAGGAGCAGAAATAAAATGTAAACAATAACCCGAAGAAATTTGAAACACGACACATCTGTTTTGTTGTCATGGCAACGCATTCACCTCTCTATATAGATGTATCAGAAGTCTTTGTTTAACGCAAAGTAAGAAAACTTTTTGGTTAAAACGTCAAGCAGAGGTTCGCTAATCACAAGTTCAGTCGAGTAGAGTTCGTTGTTCTTAACACAAGATACATGTCAACATTCTCTATTCACATGTCTTAGATGCTTCTCCGACTCCTCCCAGTGACTCGCCTTTTATAATGTTTCGGGTACACTCAATTTGCATATACCACACAAAACTGGGGCTTTAAAAGACAACAGCCGCCATCTTGGCCTTCTTTTTTTTGTCTTTTTCTGTCTTTCAACCTGCTGTCGAGACAGATTCTCGCCCGTTTCTGAGGTAGGTCCTCTCTATGTCTCTCGCAAACAACCAATAAAGAAACAAACCATGTGAATTTATTATGGGCAACTGGCACAATACATGTTTTACAAGAATGTCAGGAGGAGAATATTTTCAACACGCCCATTCTGCATGGTGTTCCAGATGTGTGTGTGTGTGAGATAGGGAGAGAGAGGAAGTCGATATTGCCGCCTATCAGCTGAAACATACAAAAGGGGCGATGACCATATATGTCTCAAACTTGAAGATGTTGCGCATTGTGTCCATGTGTGCACTGCATGCAAGCTAGGCTGAATAGTAGTTTGACAACTGTCTCTATAATGATACTTTGAGTTTACATATTCATGTGAAAACTTACTAGCTTTAGAAAGTAATGAAAAGAGTGACGAACAGGAGAAAGAATGGTTTCGAATCATTCTTCAAACGTCACCTTGACAGGGAGGATCATTTTTCATATATTTGCAGTACTTGGTTCATCAAACTGAGTTTTGTAAATAAATTTTGATTTTTAATTTTATGAAATACTTTAGAGAAGCAAGGCAAAAACTTGAGCAGACGACATTTTTGTAAAAAATAAACACAGTCCAATATTTCCCAGTATGTATCTTGGAAATCATATCTAAATGATAAATGCTGTTGAAAATGCTCACTGTTGCATGATGGGAAATACATAGGAACAGTTTTTCTGATATTCAGAAGAAATAGTGAGAGATGTTAGTTCAAGTGGGATTTGATGTTTTAAGCATCAGATTTGGTAGCGCCATTTTCAGTTCCAAGGTCTCATTTTGCTCACGTGTCAATTTTTATCAGAATAAATTCAAGAGAATGCCTTCCCGCCTATTTACTTTGGAGTAGGCACTAGAAAACTCGATGGTGCTGCTGAAATTCCCTAAAAATAGAATACAGATTAATATTTCTGTTTGGAAAACATACCTGGAATTATTCTACGTTCAACTTGTTGCAACAATTAAATTATGAGTCTTCATGATTCGCATTCCCTTCCTTCCTCATTGTAGGAAGACCTTTTTTTCTGTTATTCCTGGAATAATGTGTAATCGATAATAATTACCTGACAAGAACTATTGAACTTTTCAGCTTCTATGATAACAGGAAGCATTGAACTACAGAATCTTCAACTAGCCACTGTTGAAAAAAAGAAATATTTGTGGTCTCTAACAGATCTGGATTCTGCAAAACGCACAAATGGTCATGACTTGGATATGGTATTATTATGCTTGTGTTCGACTCCTTTAGATCATACACTTCCCTCACCAGGTGAGCTTATATACCAAAGGAAGTTAGCAGGGAACATCCCAGTCAAATGCACCAACCAAAACGCTAACAAGGAGAAAATAATGGAACGACTGTATCAGAAGCAAGAAAAACAGAAGATGTACCATGATCAACATACAAAAGAGCTGCCCATCGGACAACCTGTACGTGTGTTAAATAAAGAAGCAGGTGAGTGGTCTCCTGCAGTTGTCACACAATTGGACCGAGAACCAAGGTCGTACATAGTACAGACCCCCTCCGGAAAAACTCTTCGTCGAAATCGACAGCATCTTAGAGTAATCCCCTCCAGAAGCATAGCACATCCAGAGTTGCACTCCACTGAAATTCCTCAGGAACCTACCAGGACGGTTCATCGAGTATTGAGACGGACAGTACACAATGTTAACAGGCACCTTTCAAACATACACCCCATGGAGTGCCAGACACGGGCACCTGTATGTTATAAAATAACACGAGCGTATGGAAGCAAGGAGAACAAACGAAGTAATTTGGTTTCAACCTTTATTGAGGGTCAAAGTGAATAAGCATATATATCCTCAATCAAAGCCGGAACGGTCAGCTGGGCGTCAGGAAGGCCGGAATAAGGATTAGAGAGGTAGGGATCCTGGCCTGATCAGGTTCGGGATGGATACAGGGGCCTAGATGCTGGTACGGTCTAGGGATGACGTCCGGGACTGGAACAAGCGGTGATATGGTGACTAGGCGCTTTGAATCAAACTGCTGTCGCTGAGGTGCCGCTGCTACTGCTGGATGGAGCTGAAGGGAACGGCTATTGCTGCTGCCGCTGCTGCTGCTAGAAAGTTGAGGGGAACGGCTGTTGCTGCTGCTGCTAGAAGGTTGAGGGGAACGGCTGTCGCTGAGCTGCTGCTGCTGCTGGATGGAGCTGAAGGAGATGGCTATTGCTGCTGCCGCTGCTGCTAGAAGTTGAGGGGGACGGCTGTCGCTGAGCTGCTGCTGCTGGATGGAGCTGAAGGGGATGGCTACTGCTGCTGCCGCTGCTGCTGCTAGAAAGTTGAGGGAACGGCTGTCGCTGAGCTGCTGCTGTTGGATGGAGCTGAAGGAACGGCTGTCGCTGGTATGGTGCAAGGGGTTGAGGGGAACAGCTGTATCTGCTTCTAACTGGTAGCGAGGCGACCTGCTCTGGTCAGCGATCTGCTGGAAGACTGACTTTTTCTCTGACGGCCGGCTTATTTATACGGCACGTGCGGACGTAGTAAAAGGCACATCGGCTCCGGCGTCAAAATGGCCGTCGTATTTTTTATTTGTGTTTGTTTCTCGTGCTTTAATGGATTGTAGAGAATTATCTGTTTGGTGTGTGTATGCATGTGTTATATCGATTTAAAGCTGAGAAAGTTGTGAATGTAACCTAGTCGGTGTCGTATTGTTGGGGTGTTTTGTGGAATCATTATTTGCGTTTTTATGCTATCTGAGTTACGTTTACGGTAGTGTCTGTGATTTTTTATTTAGGTTTTTTCTTTTGCTGTGCAACTTTCTCTGGAGGTTTTCTGTGTTGAAGTAAGGTGCGAGTTATTTTAATGATGTGTGTATTTAAAGAGATGGGATTTGAAATTGTCCTGTGTATTTATTGTGTTTGACTACGTTGTAACGGCGAACAGATTTGTCTTAGGATCGCCATTGTTGCTGCCGTCATTGCCTTGCTGATTTCCGGTTTATTCATGGAAATGTGGAGAGATATGCGAATATAACAATGCTCCCCCAGATCTCGATCATATTTACATGATAAAGTCTCTGAAGCGTGTAGGGAGTTGTCCTCTTGTTGTTCTGGCTGGTAATCTCCTGGGTTGGCCGGCTTGTGAGGATGGCGTCCGATTCTCGTCCGGATTGCATGTGGGGCCGTTCGTGGAATGCTGTTCGTCGGTGATGCTGGGTGGGGGTGGGAGGTTTGTGATAGACAGGTGCGGCGGGCGTGGTGCTATTCGTCGGATGTGCGCCCGGTGTACCCAGGTTGTGATGCCACTCTCATCTTGTACTTGGTACATCAAGCTGTTGGTTTTGGTGATAGTGAAGCTTCCTATCCATTGCATGTGTGTTGATTTGGCCATGGCTGATTGAGGACGGTGAAGTAGGACCTTGTCTCCTACTTGTAGCGGGTTCTCGTGGGAGAAGTGCTTTTCGCGGTTCTCCATTTTATGATCTGCTTCATCATTGGCCAGGGTGACACGGTGATGAACCTGTCTTAGCAGGGCGTTGATTTGCATGCCATATGCACCTGGGTCATCGCTCCTGGCTTCCCTTCTGTGGGGTGTTGGCAAGCCGATGCTAGGGTGGCGGCCCGTGACTGTGAAATGCGGGGAGACACCGGTGGCGTTGTTGATTGTGGCGTTCATGGAAGACACAACAGATTCGAGAACATCTGTCCACTCGCAATTCCTGTCTTCACACAGCATGTAGATGGCGTTCTTCATTGTTCGATGTTGTCTCTCTATGTTCCCTGAGCTTTGTGGGTGCCACGGGCAATGCAGTTCCTGTGTGATGGCCATTTGTTCGCAGAACTGTCAATAGACTTCCCCTGTGAAGTGTGTACCTCGGTCGGAGGACACTATGCGTGGGATTTCTCTGTGTCGGAGGAAGAACTGGTATAAACCACGGGCGGCGTCGATGGCACGGTCTCTTGCACATGGTATAGCTGTGAGATGCCGGCTGAAGCTGTCCAGTATCGTAAGTATATATCTTTTCCCCTTTGAGTTGGACATTGTGACAAAGTCAACAAAGACGAGTTCAAATGGTCTCTTACCCCGCTTGCAGTGGCCCATGGGCCAGCGGGTGCGTCTGCCATAATTTCCCTTGCATTTTGCACATGTGATGCAGGAATCAGCATAAGCCTTGATGTCGTTGTTCTTGGACTCCCACCAGTAACCGGAGAGGAGTTCCTGCATCCGTGTTATGCCTGAGTGGTTGTTGGCGTCGTGTGCTTGATGCAGGTATTTGGGTCTGAGCTTGTATGGTACGACCAGCCTAGGGGTATGTTTGTGGTCTCTTATCATTAGGACCGTGGTTCCTGGTTCTAAGAAGAATTGATGTAGCTTTCTCTTGAATAACTTAGCTCGGTGGTCATCGGGGTCAATTTGTGGGCCGTCCGGGTATGATGTTTGGAGTGCGTGTATGATTCCGGCCAGGGTGTCATCCTTCTGTTGTTCGGTTGCAATATCCAGGTGTTCACAGATTTGTTCAGCAGGAATGGAGGAGTTGGTGTGGTATGCGAAAAACGCGTCGCTGATGCGTCTTTGCGTGTGGGCGTTCCGTGGTGTGTGCGTCTTGGGAATAAGTTTCAGACTGTCGATGTCATTGATGCACCATGATGGGACGTAGATGCGTAAGCTTGAGCCATCCAGTATGAATGTCCTTCCTGCTGGATTGGGGTCGCTGGGAGTCTTGATCTTCTTCTGTCCACAGCCTCTGCTGAGCATATCAGCCCAAACGTTAGATTCGCCCTCCACGTATTCTAATACGAATTTGTAGCACGATATCTCATCCTGCCATCTTCGTATTTTTGCATTGTTGAATTCCCGTTGGTCAAGATATGTCAGAGATTTGTGGTCAGTGAACACCACGAAGGGACGGTTACGTAGAAAGTAGTCAAATTTCAGTATCGCCCACTTCACTGCATATGCCTCGCGTTCCGTTGTAGACCAGTTTTGCTCTGTTGTATTGAAGGAGTGGGACGCGACTCCGACAATGTTCTTCTTCCCGTTGCTGGACTCTTGCATCAGGATTGCTCCGCATGCGACATCACTGGCATCAGTAGTGAGCGTGAAGGGCATGGAGAAGTCTGGAAACGAGATAACCGGCGGGGAGGATAATCGGTCCTTGATCTTCCTGAATGCTCTGTCTGCATTCTCGGTCCAGTGGAATGGCTTGTTGACCTTGTTGAGTTCGTGTATAGGGGCCATGAGTTTTGAGAACATGCTTGATCTGATCTGTTCATGAAGGCGCGTCTCAAGGAATTGTCTGATCCAGACCAAGCGGCCGATGAGACTTTGGAGTTCCTTTCTTGAGGTTGGGGGTTTCATTTCTCCTATGGCACGAACATATTCGGGGTCGGCCTTGAACCCTTCGCTGTTTATTATGCGGCCGAGAAATTTGGCCTCAGGTGCGAGGAAGGAGCATTTGTCTGGGTTCAGCTTAAGTCCAAACTTTTGGAGGGCCATGAACAGTTGTTCTAGTGCGATGATGTACTCCTTGAATGTCTTAGCATGCACCAGGTTGTCGTCGATGTAAGATGATGTGTTGCTGCGAGATGTGACCGTGGCTAAGGCCTCTGCTACGCAACGGGAAAAGATTTGTCCGGCCGAAGTGAGACCAAAGGCCAGGCGTGTGTACTGGTAGCATTTGTCCTTCCATGTGAAGGCTGTTTTGTGCCGGTCCTGCTCATCTATTTCAATCTGCCAATATCCACTACGCAGATCCAGGGATGCAAAATACCTGTTGCCCTTGCCGATTTTGTTGAGCAGGTGATCCATCCTGGGTATTGGGTAGGGGTCCAGATCGACTAGCACTTTGTTTAGTGTTCTTTTAAAGTTTGCAACGACGCGAATTGACCCATTTTTCTTACGTACGGCGAATACTGGACTGTTGAAACCTTTGGGGTCGCTGCAGGCTTCAATGATGCCTTTGCTTGCCATGCGGCCAATCTCGGCATTGACCTCCTCTTCCAGGGCTTGAGCAATCGGATGTTGTTTTTGGCTGCGTGATTGGCCGTTGGTTGGTATCCGAATGGGACGGATGAATGTGCCCTTGTCGCCATTCTCAGTACCGATGATGTCGGCATAGCGGATTAGTAGGTTGGTGGTGGCCTCAAGTTCATCACGGTTGGGATGGTTTGGTAGTGTGAGTCCTGTGTTGTGTTTTAGCCATGTAAGCTTTTCATCCAAGGTGTGGAGTTCGGGATGGGGTCCGATAGCTAGGTAGTCCTGGATGACCTTGGTCTGGGAGTCGTCTGTGGGACTGTTTGGTGACGACGTTTGCCGTACGATGTTAGCTGTGTGTGTGGAGCCTCCTTGGGCAAGTGTGCGTTTGAACTCCACTTTCGCTTTTTCGTTGTCGACCGTGTACGAGATGAGGGTATCATGGCATAGGATGTTTTGGCCGATCAGGATTGGTGTAGATTGTGCCGTTATTAGGGCGTTTATGCCACAGAATGCGGGTGTGTTCTGGTTGCCGATTACAATGTCGCATGTTAGTTGGCCAAGCGCGGTAATGCTGCCATTGATGCCCCTCACTTTGATGTCCGAGCGTTTTATGTGCTTCTTGGCTTCGTCTGGTAGTTGTGATGCTGGTATGATGCAGGTCGAGCATCCTGAGTCGAGCATCGCGATGTCTGAGAACTTTGTGTCGCCAATGTAAAAGGTGGAGTAGACAAGTGGTGAATAGTTAGATTGCTCTTGAAAGTTGAAGACGTGATGGCTGATATTGGAGCGGGTCGGGCGGGGCATCACATCTCGTCCTGACTGAAGTGAAAATCCTGGTCCTCTGTCTCCGGCATGTTGTTGCCTGTTGTTGCGACAAGGGCTTGTGTTTGGGTGCGGGGTGGGTGACGGTATCTGCAATTTTGCCTAAAGCAGGATAGGCCTCTGAGGTATCTCTGGCATACAGGGAAACTTACTGTTTGCCTGCGAGCTTCTTGCTGCTGATGTTGACGTTGATCAGTTTTCTTGTGTGTGTCTGTCAAGTTCGAGCGCTTGCGTCCACTAGAGTGGGTGTGCATGTTTGTTATATGGTAAGGTTTTCTTTGTCTCAAGTGGTGCTCTTGAGAGAGGAGTGCTGAGTCTTGGGAATTGGTGACATCGGATTTTATGCCGCGATCCAGGTATCGCTGTGCTTCAGCCGCTATACCAGTTGCCGTATAGTGGTTGTCCATTGTTCTGACGAGGTGCGGGTAGATATTTGTGTTCCATGCTTTCACCTTTTCACTCATAAGCATTGCGCCTATTATTGCTATGAGTCCGTCAACGGATAGTTCATTGTTTCTGTCCTTTCTGTGTTTTGCCTTGATGTGGACGGCCGCTTCCCTGAGTGTGGTTTCGAGTCGACCGGCAAAATCGGTTAGTTTTTCGCCGTCATGTCGTTCTAAGTCCCAGGCCTTGCTTAGATGTTGGAAGGTGGTCATTTGGCTGCCGTGTGTTGTCAGTAGATACTCCTTCAGGTTGTTGAAGGTGGATGTATCTTGTGCAGAATCCAGCATTTGCTGAAATATACCCTGGTCCAGCATGTCTTTCGCGGCCTTGACAAATTCGCCCTCCAGGCTTGGGTATGTTGCTCCCTCCGGTAAGACGTGTATTGCGTATATTTTGGTGAGCGCTGATAAGAACTGGTTTACGTCCTGTCCAGGGCGGAAGGGCTTCTGTTGTCTCATGGCGTCCCGAATTGTTTGCTGGCGCATTAGCATACTGTAGTCGCTGCTTGTGTGGGGGTTGGTGGCTGTTGTTATTGCTGTTGATCTCAGGGCGGTTGTCATGGCATCTATGTCATTTCGGATCTCCTGAAGTGCCTCTTCCGATGGTTGTGTTGAGCTTGTCCTCAAGTTGAACAGCAGATGCTTCTGTTCTTTGATCAGTGTGAATAGTTCTGACCGCGTGAAACCCTCGTAGCTGTCTGTACTCATCTTGCTGAACGCTCTGACACCAGTTGTTATAAAATAACACGAGCGTATGGAAGCAAGGAGAACAAACGAAGTAATTTGGTTTCAACCTTTATTGAGGGTCAAAGTGAATAAGCATATATATCCTCAATCAAAGCCGGAACGGTCAGCTGGGCGTCAGGAAGGCCGGAATAAGGATTAGAGAGGTAGGGATCCTGGCCTGATCAGGTTCGGGATGGATACAGGGGCCTAGATGCTGGTACGGTCTAGGGATGACGTCCGGGACTGGAACAAGCGGTGATATGGTGACTAGGCGCTTTGAATCAAACTGCTGTCGCTGAGGTGCCGCTGCTACTGCTGGATGGAGCTGAAGGGAACGGCTGTTGCTGCTGCCGCTGCTGCTGCTAGAAAGTTGAGGGGAACGGCTGTTGCTGCTGCTGCTAGAAGGTTGAGGGGAACGGCTGTCGCTGAGCTGCTGCTGCTGCTGGATGGAGCTGAAGGAGATGGCTATTGCTGCTGCCGCTGCTGCTAGAAGTTGAGGGGGACGGCTGTCGCTGAGCTGCTGCTGCTGGATGGAGCTGAAGGGGATGGCTACTGCTGCTGCCGCTGCTGCTGCTAGAAAGTTGAGGGAACGGCTGTCGCTGAGCTGCTGCTGTTGGATGGAGCTGAAGGAACGGCTGTCGCTGGTATGGTGCAAGGGGTTGAGGGGAACAGCTGTATCTGCTTCTAACTGGTAGTGAGGCGACCTGCTCTGGTCAGCGATCTGCTGGAAGACTGACTTTTTCTCTGACGGCCGGCTTATTTATACGGCACGTGCGGACGTAGTAAAAGGCACATCGGCTCCGGCGTCAAAATGGCCGTCGTATTTTTTATTTGTGTTTGTTTCTCGTGCTTTAATGGATTGTAGAGAATTATCTGTTTGGTGTGTGTATGCATGTGTTATATCGATTTAAAGCTGAGAAAGTTGTGAATGTAACCTAGTCGGTGTCGTATTGTTGGGGTGTTTTGTGGAATCATTATTTGCGTTTTTATGCTATCTGAGTTGCGTTTACGGTAGTGTCTGTGATTTTTTATTTAGGTTTTTTCTTTTGCTGTGCAACCTTCTCTGGAGGTTTTCTGTGTTGAAGTAAGGTGCGAGTTATTTTAATGATGTGTGTATTTAAAGAGATGGGATTTGAAATTGTCCTGTGTATTTATTGTGTTTGACTACGTTGTAACGGCGAACAGATTTGTCTTAGGATCGCCATTGTTGCTGCCGTCATTGCCTTGCTGATTTCCGGTTTATTCATGGAAATGTGGAGAGATATGCGAATATAACATGTAGCAACCATACGACAGTTCAAACCACCAGATCTGGACGTGTCGTCAGACCCCCCAAAAGATCCAGAGATGAGACAGTTACTAACTGACTTTTTATTTTTTTATCTCATCATTGTAAATAAATTCCTTTTTTTTCTCTTTCCATTTCAATTATTGAAAGAAGAGGGATGTGATAGTATGAACCATTACCTCCCCTTAAAGAACTCTTCAGTAAAGAAGTCTCGGATATACCTTCGCTTCCGTTTGACACGGAACTGCAGTTCAATAAAAAAAATGGAGACCGTATTCCGCTTCTCATAAATGAATCTCATGTTTTGGTATTCTTTTACATAATGTTTCAGTATCTAAGGTAATTAATAAAATGTCCAATTCTTTTGTAGCAGCGACAACACTTCGTGGTTCGTTAGTTTGAATAGTTTATTAATTCAGTACTGACTGGTGCAGGCATTCAACTTCCCTTCTGATTTGCTCAATTAGAGTCCATCTCTCAGACGAGCTGAGCACATGACAGAGTTAATAAAACATGGTTAAACGGACGGCAAGGGTCCCAACTATGGGTTAAATAGAAACCGTCTTGAAAATAACAAATATATTCTACAAGACTGCTCGTGACCCGTTGGGTCAGTATGTTATATTAGCAATGGAATTCATGTATGAGCGTAACACTTGTGACGTAAAGAAAATAGTTTTTTTTTTGACAAAACAGAAACATTTGTATGAAAGTGTATTAAAATGAAAAAAGAATATAGACAGATTTCTATGAGTCGTTCTGTTAATTATAATTGATTATTTAAAAAAAAAATTACAGTTACTGAATTATAAGTGGTTGGCCATACTTATAGGTAAATGTGCACTGAACAGATACCATAATACTTATAGTTAAATTCAAATTTTGATATATCTGCTTTTTTTTTTACTTCGAATTATGAATTTTTGTATTACGTTTAAGTTATTTTAAACTCCACTCTTCTCATGTTAAATAATAATTTCGAAATAATAACGTTAATGTTTCAGCGTCCCAATTCTTTTGTTTTTTGTTTATTTTAAACCCCACTCTTCCCATGTTAAATAATAATTTCGAAATAATAACGTTAATATTGCAGCATCCCAATTGTTCTTTTGTTTTTTGTTTATTTTAAACCCCACTCTTCCCATGTTAAATAATAATTTCGAAATAATAACGTTAATATTTCAGCATCCCAATTGTTCTTTTGTTTTTTGTTTATTTTAAACCCCACTCTTCCCATGTTAAATAATAATTTCGAAATAATAACGTTAATATTTCAGCATCCCAATTGTTCTTTTGTTTTTTGTTTATTTTAAACCCCACTCTTCCCATGTTAAATAATAATTTCGAAATAATAACGTTAATATTTCAGCATCCCAATTGTTCTTTTGTTTTTTGTTTATTTTAAACCCCACTCTTCCCATGTTAAATAATAATTTCGAAATAATAACGTTAATATTTCAGCATCCCAATTCTTCTTTTCTTTTTTGTTTTTGTCACGTTTAAATTATCCAAATAAACAATTGTTAATACTGTCTGTCCTTTTTTTTTTACATTATGTTTAAATTATTTAAAACCCCACTCTTCCCATGTTAAATAATAATTTCGAAATAATAACGTTAATATTTCAGTGTGTAGTTCATGCGCAACTGGATGTCATAAACCGGAAAGTGGGTTACATACATTGTTACAAGGTCATTTGAGTTTTATAATTATATAGATTAAAATAATTTTCTTCAAAATCTTTGGATTCGGCATTAAATAACCCGGAAACAGTTGATATGCCGTAAAACAAAAACAACCAACTACCCAACCTCTTTTCTTTTCCAGTTTTCAATAATGAAAACACAATTTACGTGGCTCGGACTACACGTCTTGGGGCTTAGCAAAACCCACCCGGTACTTTTTCCCTGGGTTTGACTTTGATGAGGAGAAAAATAATCTTTATGTCTATTTCCTGGCCATAATTTCAACACAACTCTTTGAACAGGAGTATTTAATATGTCTTCTTCCTCATTTGAAGAACAACCAATCTGTCCATTTTTAATAATGAAGCTAATAATGTTGTTTCATTAAATGTAAGGATGAGGCTTTTGTCGTTTCTGTTGGAAGTCGGAGATCACCAGTGTTGGAGATTTAATTTACATACTTATTTTTCTCTGTAAAGGAAAAGCATGTCTGTTACTCGGCATAAGGGAGACATGGAATATAAGGAAAATATGCCCAAATACCTTACACACAATTTATTACCATATCAGTAAACGTAAATAAGGGCAGTAACAATACATAACAGAACAAATACAATTACAGATGTTCATAAATCATCCATGAGATGGTATCTCTATCATTAATAGGATAGATATTTCACAAGCGCCGTCTTTAGCCTCTTTGAAAACCTCATAGCCAGCAGAGAGAACTCGGCAAGCATCAAAGGCAAACAGACAGACAGACAGACAAACAGACTCTCTTTCTCTCTTCTAGCATCAGGGCTTTTCATTGCGAGTGAAACAGTCACATTTGCGAGTGAAACAGTCACATTTGCGAGTGAAACAGTCGCATTTGCGAGTGATTTTTCAAAGTGGCGACTAGAAATAACAGAACAAATACAATTACAGATGTTCATAAATCATCCATCATTAATAGGATAGATATTTCACAAACGCCGTCTTTAGCTTCTTTGAAAACCTCATAGCCAGCAGAGAGAACTCGGCAAGCATCAAAGGCAGACAGACAGACAGACAGACAAACAAACAGACTCTCTTTCTCTCTTCTTGCATCAGGGCTTTTCATTGCGAGTGAAACAGTCGCATTTGCAAGTGATTTTTCAAAGTGGCGACTAGAAATAATGAAACGCTTATCTTTTGGCGATTGTATTTCTTTCACTGACAATCCTCCAAAGCTCGCTACTTAGTGAAAAATATCTTTTCAACATTTTTTTAAATAAAATAAACAAAGGTAAATTATTTAAACAATAAAAGCTTTATAGAATATACTCTTTTTTTAACGAAGGCAGTTTAAAAAAGCATTTGAAGAAAACAGAATATTTATACCTTTAAGTATCAACATAAAATTTATTGTATATTTAGAATTACACTTATTTAAAAATATACAGAAAAATCTTTATAATGTACATACTCGTCACAGAACGAAGATTTCATATTCTAAAAATCATGTGGGTTTGGCTAGTAACTTTTCCATTTGGTTAGTAAACGAAAATATTTAGTTATCAAAGGTCAACTAAAGATAAGTTTGTTAGTAGAGCCCTGTATATATATATATATATATATATATGTATATATATATATATATATATATATATATATATATATATATATATATCAGGGTTCAACATTGCGAATGAAACAGTCGCATTTGCGAGTGATTTTTCAAAGTGGTGACTAGAAATAATGCAACGCTCATCTTTTGGCGATTGTATTTCTTTCCCTAACAATCTTCCAAAACTCACTGCTAAGTGAAAAATATCTTTACAACATTTTTTTTAATAAAATGAACAAAGTTAAAAAAGAGTATATTGTTCTATTAAACTTTTATTGTTTAAATAAACGATAAAAGTTTAATAGAACAATATACTCTTTTTTGTAACGAAGGCAGTTTAAAGAACATCTGAAAACAAAATATTTATACCTTTAAGTATCAACATAAAATTTGTTGTATATTTAGAATTACACTTATTTAAAAAAAAATACAGAAAAATCTTTATGATGTACATACTCGTCACAGAACGAGGATGTCATATTCTAAAAATCATGTGGGTTTGGCTAGTAACTTTTCCATTTGGCTAGTAAACGAAAATATTTAGTTGTCAAAGGTAAAGATAAATTTGTCCATAAGAGCCCTGAGCATAGATGATTTTTACATGAAGGTAACTGCTTGCTAACCTGTGATATATAAAGAACGTTCTACTCCTTGTTTTTCTCACATGGGTACACTCCAACTTTCGGTGGCCAAAATAGACCTTGCGTTTTTTTGATGAGCAATAGAATATGAGTTGACTTCTTTATGTGTTCATTATGAAAGTCACACATTTCAGAGATTTATTTTGCCTCCTGAAAATGCGCTTGTAGATGCCAATTCGAATAAGCCATGTTTTATTAACAATCATATTTTATTAAAATCATTGCAATGGGCAATCTACAAACGTGTATTTCTTCTCTCATAGATTATGGATATCTGCTGCCGTCTATACACACAATGTATCTATACTCCTATCAATTTGACTTTTGTGTATTGATATTCATATTAAAAACCTTTTGTTCTATTTATTTAAAACTAGCCTGGGTGCCTGGCATTACCCGGGTGTTTGTAGGTGTAAAAAAAAAAAAAAAAGTGGTAGTAGGTAGTTTCATTTTATTTATACAAAAAAGACAAACACTGGAAACAAGGAAATTTTTTAAAACTCAATCAAAAAAAAAAAAAAGATAGAGACGATGTCCATTTGTGAATCTGAGATATTGCGCTTTAGGAAGTATAAGAAAACTTCTGTAATCTAACCGATGTGAAAACCCCGACGCAAAAGCCTTTTGTGGACAAACATAAACGTGCGCTTCACTTTGCCTTTTACTTTTAAAATACAACTGTGTTATATATGGGTCGTGGAATTGCATTCATCTGCAAAAGATCTAGCTAATTTGCATATTTTTTAAAACATTTATTTTAATTAATTTCCTATTATTTTTTCGTTTTTTTTATCGGATGATCATCTTTAATTAACTATTACGTGTAATTACATTCATGCAGATATTCTACATGATTTATACTTGCATAATATTTGCGTAAAAAGGTTATAGTAAACACAAACCTCTTTTTATATATATATATTATGTATGTGTATATATATATTTGTTAACAAATTTCTCTACCAAACTCTTCAGTCAGTTTTTTGTCTACAGACATGAAACTTAATATATAAGATATTCGAACCCATGCAAAACTTTATATTTGGCTTTTAGCTGGGGAAAATCGGTGCAAAACCGTGTGAAAATTTTTAAAAATGGAATTTGCTAGGTGAAGGTCGAACAACAGCTTTACGAATATGCATGCATAATGTAATAGCAATTCGTTCAGGTATTGATTTTTAGCGTTCCAGCAAACATGTCTTCATAGCACATGTATTAATGTTAAAGGAAAAATGTAAATTGTGTTTCGATTCTTGGTAGTGACTCATTTTTTTTTTAAATTTTAAATCATTGCTATATATTAGGTCCAATATACTATAGTAATAAATAGGAAATTTGCATCAATCAAAATATCATATTAAAGCGTATTTTACCATCAAGCAATGCAAGGTGGCATGCTAGTATATATATATATATATATATATATATAGATGGATAGACAGATAGAACACATTATTTCTATTAAGAAATATGAGCAATAAAATATGAAATGATAAATGTGATAAATTTCACAGATTTACTTTGCCTCCCACTTACAAAAACATTACAAGGTATGGATTAACAATTATATTTTATGAAAATTATTGCAATGGGTAATCAACAAAACAAAAGAAAATCAAGTCATATAATCTATGTGTGATATATATAAATATAAATATATATATATATAAATATATATATGTATATATATATGTATATATATACCACTCATATGAGCTGATTTCTTTGACATTTGTAATAAGAGTCACAAGTTTCAGATTTATATTACAAGCAATAAAATCTATGTGTAATAATATATCTTTAATCTTTCTTAATATGTTTCATAACATAGTATATATATACACACTATGTTATGAAACACACACACATATATATATATATATATATACTATGTTATGAAACATATATATATACTGTTATGAAACATATATATATATATACTATGTTATGAAACATATATGTATATATATATATATATATATATATACATATATATATACTATGTTATGAAACACATATATATGTGTATATATATATACTATGTTATGAAACACACACACATATATATATACTGTGTTATGAGCAATAAAATATACGAGGATTTCTTAAGTGTTTGTAATAATATTTTATTACAATTATTGCAATCTACAAAAGAAACAAGACCAAGTAATATAATCTGTGTAATATATATATACATATCACTCATCTTGATATGCTTCATAACAGTATATATAGGCAATCTATAAAGCAAAGAAAATCAAGCAATAAAATCTGTGTAGTATATATATATATATATATATATAATATTTTTATTACCGTTTTATCTGCTTAGTTACACATGTTTCAGTTACCGAATCGTATCAACGATCCAACAATTTCAAGAGAATTTACAGAAATAATTATTGACGTGGAAAAAGTATATGAGAAAAAGCACCCCCCAAAATAGTATATATATATATATATATATATATATATATATATATATATATATATATATATACACACTATGTTATGAAACACACATATATGTGTGTATATATATACTATGTTATGAAACATATATGTGTATATATATATATATACTATGTTATGAAACATATATGTATATATATATACTATGTCATGAAACATATATGTATATATATATATACTATGTTATGAAACATGTGTATATATATATATATATACTATGTTATGAAACACATATATATGTGTGTGTATATATATATACTATGCTATGAAACACATATATGTGTGTATATATATACTATGTTATGAAACACATATATATGTGTATATATATATACTTTGTTATGAAACACACATATATATATATATAGATAGATAGATATATACTGTGTTATGAGCAATAAAATATAAGAGGATTTCTTAAGTGTTTGTAATAATATTTTATTACAATTATTGCAATCTACAAAAGAAACAAGACCAAGTAATATAATCTGTGTAATATATATATATATATCACTCATCTTGATATGCTTCATAACAGTATATATAAGCAATCCATAAAAGCAAAGAAAATCAAGCAATAAAATCTGTGTAGTATATATATATATAATATTTTTATTACCGTTTTATCTGCTTAGTTACACATGTTTCAGTTACCGAATCGTATCAACGATCCAACAATTTCAAGAGAATTTACAGAAATAATTATTATGACGTGGAAAAAGTATATGAGAAAAAGCACCCCCAAAAAACAATCAAACAACAGCAACAGTTAATTTAAAAAACATTGGAAAGTGATAAAGAGCAAGAGGGAGTTTAAAATATTAAACCATCTTATCCGCGTCTGGTTTAGTATTTTAAACTTACCCTCGCCCCTTATTACCTTCCAATATCTTTTAAACTTGACTGCTACTACTGTTGTCTGATTGCATTTTTTTGTGCTTTTTGTAATATCTTTTTTTCCTCATCATAATAATTAGTTCTTTAAAATCTAACGAAATTAGCGGATCGTTGATATGATTCAGTAATCAAAAGATGTAACTAAGCAGATAAAACTGTAATAAATATATATATATTTGCTCTGCCATAGTATAGAGCACTCCAAGTTTTTACTAATTACCATTTTTTGCTATATATATACTTTATGAAACACATTATTGATATTAAGAAATAAAATATATATAATTTATGAAAAACATTATTGATATTAAGCATTAAAATATAATTATATATACACACTTTGTTATGAAACATTGATATTAAGAAATATGAGCTGATTTCTTAACGTTTTTGTAATAAAAGCGTCACAAATTTGATAAATTTACTTTTCATCACGCTTATGCATTTGAAGATGTCGATTGAAATAAGATTTTGTAGAAAATGCTGATCCACACACTTCACAAACATAAGGTTTCTCTCCAGTGTGTGTTCTCATATGATTTACCAAGTTTGATTTCTTAGCACAAGAATAACCACACATCTCACAAGCATACGGTCGTTCGCCACTGTGTTTTCGCTTATGCACCACCAAAAGCGAACTGTTTGAAAATGACAGTGAGCACATATCACACCGGAATGGCTTCTCGCCAGTATGCGTTCGAATATGTACGATTAGCGTTGAATTGCGGAGAAAAGAAACGCCACACACTTGACAAGAGAATGGTTTTTCACCAGAATGAATTCGCTTGTGGATCAGCAAATTTGAATTCTGTGTAAAAGAAGAGCCACATATTTCACAACAGTAAGGTTTCTCTTCCATGTGCGTTCGTAGATGGTTCACCAGCGTTGAGTTGTATGTAAACGAACAGCCACACACTCGGCAGGCATATGGTTTTTCACCTGTATGCCTTCTCGTGTGGTTGACCAGTGTCGATTTGTTTCGGAATGAAGCATCACACACGTCGCAGGAAAACGGTTTTTCGCCACTGTGCAGTCGCATGTGCACGACGAGATGTGGCTTGTGTGAAAAAGACGCAGAGCATGTTTTGCAAGAATATGGTTTTTCTCCTGTGTGTTTTCTAATGTGTTTCTGCAACACGGATTTGTATGAAAATGTTAAACCGCATTCTTCACAAATATGAGATTTCTTTTTTGAGTCCATCTGCATATTTGCATGTAAATTAATGCATGTAAAAAGCAATTTGGAGCAAAATTATATTATTTTCTTGTTTTTTTTGTTTTCTTTCTTTCCCTGATTTTACAATTTTTTTATATCAGAAATTAATTTTTTATACTGCATAATTTTCTGCAAGTTTTTGCTGATAATGCAGTTTTTTTTCTTTATATCAGAAACTCTTCACAAGTATGAGGGTTTTTCTTAGGGCCTATCTGCAGTTTGTATGTAAATTTGTTTCTTTCTTTCCTTGATTGATTTTGTGTTTTTTCCTTTACATCAGAAACTATTATAAATTTTTATTATTTATTTATATTTTTCTGATATAGATATGTAGGAGGATTCTTTTTAGAGTCGATTTGCATATTGTTTGTAAATTAAGAAAATAAAAAGGGCAGACGATTATATAATTTTCCTTGTTTTTGCTTGCCTCGATTGATTATGAAGCTTTTCAGAAACTTTTATCATTTATAAACTAAATATTTTATAAATTATAAACATAAGATATTTTATATATATGTATGCGATGTTTATATAATATATAATTTTTGTTCTTGCTTTCTTCCTTTCTTTCCCTTCAGAAACTTTTATAATGTTTTATAATTTATAATTTTCTGCAATGTATATATATATATATATATATATATATATATATATATATATATATAAGATGTTTTTTTAATCGATTTGCACAAAATCTGGATCTTTTTTCCTTTCTTTAATTGATAATGCAGTTTTTTTCTTTATATCAGAAACTTTTACAATTTATAATTTCCTGTGGGGTGAATATACAGGGTGATCCCCAAAAAAAACCCAGAGGATATTCAATTGTTTTTCTGAGCATTTTACAGTCAACAGAGAAAAAAAGGCCAAAGACCCTGTTGTTTTGATGTGATGTTTTGAATATAATAAACTAGTTATGACCAAAGTTTCATTTCATTTGGACAAAACACTAAGAAACGGGGACTAATTAGAGTTGGGGCCCGTTTTTTTTGGGGGGGGGGAGGTCACCCTGTATATACATTTCTTTCTTTCCTTTATTGATAATGCAGTTATTTGTATGAGAAACTTTTATAATTTTTTATAATTTATAATTTTCTGCAAGAAAAATATATGTATGAGATGTTCTTTTTTTGTAATAGATGTGCATATTATATGTAAATTAATAAAACAGAAACTTTTCAGAAAACTTTTAGCATTTTTTATAATTCTCTGCCAGGTGGATATATATTTGTATGAGATTTTGGGAATCGATTTGCATATTATCCATTTCTCTTTTGCACTTTCTACACTATTCTCTCTGTATATCAAAATTTGTCCAATAAATCGAAGATGAGTTGCATATATACAGATGGAGAATGGGGGAAATCGTATATAATTGTTGAGTGTTTTTTTTTTTGTGCATGTGAAAGTTTGGCAAGGGGATCATAGATTGAAGTTCAGTCGAGCACTTGTCATGAAAATAACGATAGAGCAGAGACAGGCTCACAGCATCTATTCTTCCGGGAAGAGAAAAGCGCATCACCTATTAAGTTCTGCAGTCGGTTTTGAACTCTGTCAATAGTGGATATAGCGGGTTTAATTTTCAGTGCAAAATAATTGATCTAATTTAAGGGGGAAAACATTTTAAAACTCTCCTTAATTAAATCTAATTCACTCCAGTGTCATATATATAATGTATCAAATGAACCTTGTTAACACGCTTCAGCACAAATATAAATCTATATTTAAAATTTTTTCTAGAAGAAAAAGAAAAATGCTGTCGAATAATAAATGACGACATTTACAAACAGGCGAATCATCAAGTACGATTTGATTTACATTTAAAAAATATTTTCTTTTTTGTCTTGTTTTTGATGAAGTGTTCATTTTTATATAAAATTTTCTTTGTTTTGCTTGTCAGCAATTTTTTGCTGTTTTCTTCTTTCCTTGCTTGATAATAAAACTTTTAAAACTGATAAAACATTTTTTTCTTTTAATATTAGAAACTTTTATAATTTTTTATAATTTGCTTTTTTTTAACATATTTTCGGTCCATCACTCTTTTCATTACATTTTCTTTTTTCTCATGTTTGTATTTTTAATCCTCTTTCTTTCTTACTCAAGTCAACAATGAGTATTTCAACAATTTGGGACAGATGTTCTTTGGTCTTCTCTATCAACCTGTATTTATTTTTATTTTTTTATATCTTTCTTTAATTGATCATGCAATCTTTAAATTCACATTATGATAAAATGTTTTTTTAATACCAGAAACTGTCTGATTACTTTCCTCTATATCTTCCTCTTCATCCTTTATTTCTTTCTGGACTCAGTGATAAGTACTTTCTCTTATATACATAAATGTTCCAATTTGACCAATAACATCAAATTCATAAGAGTTTATAGCAGTAGCACCTGAAAATAAAAAGGAAATTTAAGTTAAGCACGATATATATATATATATATATATATATATATATATATATATATATATATAAATTCAAAGACTTACAGTTTTTCTTTTATATAACTCTTGTTTATTTCATCTTGGATCTCTTCATTACAGCCATTTCGTTAATTGGATGACAATTCTATGATTTTATGTTTTCATAGAAATTTTCTTTTTCATCAACTTGTCAGATGTGATTTCCATCCGATGTTACCAACAAACAGTTTATTTTGTACATGATAAACCTGATGTGTTCGTTTGGGGAAAAGAAACTCCTTCCTCACGTTGTTACAGGTCGGGCATCTTAGGTCAAACACATTAATAACGATATATATATATATATCATCACTTCAGTTCAGTCTCTGAATGTGGTTGCGCATAAATTGTGAAGCAAGCATTGCAGAATTCCTCAACCACACTTCTGACGATTAATAAACATCTTTTTGTAAATTTCTACTTTACAGCTCTGTTTCTTATTATTACTTATCGTAAGCTCTACTATCATGAGTGGATGTATTGAGCTTTTAATTTGGTTGGGATAAGTACATTTATATTTGGTTTTGGAATTTGCTTTTTCTTGATTAGTAATTTCTTCCTCAAAGCTTTTCTGCCTATATATATATATATATATATATATATATATATATATATATATATTGAGAGAATTAGACCTATAGTCTAAAGAGCAGAGATTATTTTAATGTACTAGTAAATGTATTAATACAATTAAAAGAAAACAGTTCTCGTTGTACTGTAGATATATAATAAACTCGATAGGCCTAGATATTCTAGAGCTATTTTAATATTGAGTAAAATGATTCATAATTTTGAATTAAAAATTAAAAATCAGTTTCAAAAGGAAAACAAACAAAATCAATAGATTGTACGATCGTTTCGGAAACAAAGTTTTTATTGAAATAAACAATATGTCTTGAACAATAATTTGATAAAAAAAAATATTTTTATATTCAAAGTCTCTTCATCAGCAAAAAAAGTGAGGAGGGGAGTTAAAGACACCAAAATAAACTAGTATTTTTGTATTAAAGCAGATATACCTAGAAATATTTTTAAAAAATAAAGAAAAAGCTGTTACTAATTTTCATGTTGATCAATAAAAGAAAAAGAAAATAGGGTGGAAAAATAAGGTTAACAGAAAATATTTTAATATTTCTAATAAAATATATATATATATATATATATATATCATCACTTCAGTTCAGTCTCTGTAATTGTGAAGCAAGGATTGCGGAATTCCTCAGCCACACTTCTGAATTGGGACTGTTTGATTCCAGTGGCAAGAGGAAATCTAGGACAACTAGAAACAAGATGCTTCTAATACTAACACTCTATTCCAGGGGTCTCTAAAGTTTTCGACCAGATGAAAGAGGGCATATTGCTTATTTTTAGAGCTATGCAAGCCAAAATATTAGGTTGGTGCAAATATAATGTTGGTTTTTTGACGTACATATACCTGATAAAAACCGACATAAACTTTGCACCAATCTAATAAAGAAAACTGGACAGGTTTTGCTCGTTAGCTTTCTCATTCTTTTAATCATTTTCTGAACAAAAACAAAAACTGCTATACTATTTCCATTTTTTTCCATTTGTCCCGAATATTTCTATGTTTTCCATAAGAGCTTGTTGGGCCAAGATAAAGACTTTGGTGGTCCATGGGTCATAGTTTGGAGACACCTGTTCTATACTATAACCAATCACCCACTACCCAATAACAAACAATAGAAAATGCATGTTCTCAATTCAAAGATGATTTTAGAGTAAAAGCCTATACAAACTTGAAACTCAAAAATTAATTAGTCATCCTCTAGTTTTTGTTGGGTACTGTCTTTGGGGATTCTTTTCAGTTGCGACGTGTGTCTAAAGATTAGTTTATTGTCTTGCCTTATACTTGCGGAGTTTCCTCTGCGTTGTTCTACTGTCCATGGTGTTGAGTGGTATACTGGAGTTAATTTATTATATCTGTTTTGTTCAAGGAGTACTATATCTCCAAGTTCGATGTCAGACTGTTTAGCTTTCAAGGAAAAAAATATGCAGAAATAGGTATTACACACTAGACTTTTTTCCCCATATAATATATATATATGCGTTTTCCTTAAAACAAATATAAGTTTATAATGTATATATTCAATAAGGCTATCTAAAAATTACAATGATTTATTAAACTCACTGAAAATGGATTTAAACTTTCAGAGCATATGATGTAGTAGAGCTCAGTGTGAATTGAAATATGGCATTAAGAATTGGTCTGTTCCACTCGTGGTCTACGAACTAAACTACTTTTCTTTCTTCTGCATGTTATTATGCCTTCAATGTTTTAACAAGTGAATGTTTCTACTGTTTTTACAGGATTTCAGATTTTTATGTCTTAAACCTTTCCAATTCGTTTTAAAATTACTTTTCCTCTTGGAACCAAGGAAAAAACACCTTTACATTTTATTCTTTGATGAAATAATGGAAAAAATTATAATTGCAAAAAATATTTCCTCTATAGATTACATTTTTAGTGTAATTTTTACTTGCAAGATTCTAATATTTTTCTTGCCTGAATGAACGTGTAATCTTCAGCATAACATAATTTTTATATAATCTTGAAAAATAAAAAATGAATTTAAAGCAGAAACACAGGAAAGTAATTAAAAAAAATGGTAAAAATTATACAAACGTTCATGATAGGAATGTACGGATGCACGGCTGAGGGAAACAAGAAAAAAAAACCAGTAGGTTCTGTGCCCTTCCCTCCCTTCAAGCATGCTAAACGATTTATCATTTGTTTTGATTGTGGGACGCAAGAATCCTTTGCATTTGGGGGAAAATTAAGCTATTTTTTTGTACAAACAAGGTGTTTTTTTTTTCATTCAATATCTTAGGACTACTAATAATCCTTGAAATAGTCCCAGAAAACTAATATTTATTTTTCAAAAAGATTTTTAAAATGAATTTCAATATTTAGCTGAATTTGTCAGTTTCTGAATGTTTTTTTTACATCATGGGTGTCACTACTTATCAAGGCCCAGAGGCCACTCAAGGATAAGGGTTAATGGGTATACATTAGTCATTGTGATTCTAGTATAGTAAACATTAGTGAGAATTTTATAACTTGGATTACTTAGGGGGACGGTTCAATAAGAACTTGTTCGTATTGGACTTGAAGACAATCAACGGAATACAATTCCACAGGCTCGCAGTTCTAAAAAAGAAGCCCTGTTCATGAAATATACGTTTAGGTGTAGGCACAAATAAAGAGTGTGGGAAATTATTGATAGTGGTTTTGGCTAGATGAGTATTTTTTGTGAAAGTCTAGCGAGGGGAACCATAGATTGAAGTTCAGTTTAGAAACATTTTTCATTATAACATTTTTTTCAAATATAAAAATATTTTTTCCTTTGGGAAATTAACTTTAGGCTTTAATCTTTCAAATACAATCAAAAACTAATCAGAAACCTACAAAAAATTATGATAAACCGGCTTTCAAAACTATGTCCCCCCCCCCTATCAGTTTTCACCATTAGTGTATGTGCCAAAAATTTAGAGTTTTATGGTTAGGGTTTAGTGAAAGGGTTCTCTAATAAATCATTGAATCTCACTGGAACCTTTTTAAGTGACGCAATAATCATCAAAGAGAAATACATCATTACATGTTGGAAATCTACATGTGTGAATTTGTGTGGAGACTAAATGTTGAGACAAGTGTCTGTTTGACTATATAATTCTGGACATTAATAAATTTTACAATTTTGGAAAGGATTTATTTAATTTTTATACTTATCTCTCCTAAGGTGCTATGGTGCTGAGGCATGGACTCTTACAAATGTGCTGAAGAAGAGACTGGATGGCTGTAACACACAGATACTCAGGATGGCCCTCAATACATCATGGAGGAGCCACGCAGCAAATCACCAGTTTTATGCTGACCTACCACCAGCATCACTGAAAGTACAGCAGAAAAGGATGAAAGTAGCTGGTCACAGCCTGAAACACAGCAAAGCGGAAGCCAGCAAGCTAGTTCTCTCATTACCAACAGATGGACACTCAAACTGGGGTAGAAGAAGAATGACCTACATTGACCATTTGCTACAGGACACATGATTGGAAAGTGTTTGGGACTTACAAACTGTCATGCAAGATCGAGAGAACTGGAGAAGTCATGTAGATTCAGTGGTGAAGTGTCTTCAAAGACGATGGAGATGAGATGATGATCGAATGATCTCCTAAAAAGAATTTGGCATTTCTCGAGAGATTTCATTGTTGTTTTCTAGACGTTGATAGCTGATTTGCTCCCAATTTTATGTCGCTTTTTTCTTTAATTAAAAACAAAAATATTTCATATGTAAAGTGTGACCAAATGGGTTAAACCAAGAAAATATAATCATGGAAATCTATATATCTAGAAAGGTGTGTGTGTGTGTGTGTGTGTGTGCATGAAGACACTTCTCAACCTACACACTCAAGAAATTTTTAATCTACAAACTTGAAATTTGGTATGTAGATTATTTAGATATATGGAAAAAAACTTTAATAAGTTTTCATCCAGAAAAAAGTGCTTCTAAGGGATCAAAATTGAAAAATTTGTATTTGTCATCAGATTTTTCTATGTCTACTGTTTCACGATTGTGCACATGTGAATTGTTCACATGGCAGATTCTTTATGTTGAAAACACTTTTTTAAGAGTGTATCAAGCTGGCCTAATAGTTATCATACTTGACTCACTGTCTTTATGTTTTGGTTTTGATCTCAGCTGGAGTATTTTTTTTTACTTGCAAGAAGTGGACTTATTAGAAAAAACATAATACTCGCATGCACATATCTCAGTTTCTGTATGAATTAAAATATAATATTTATGCGTATTTTATGACCGGGCAACACCAGGCAGCCTACTAGTAAATAAATAAAGTAGTCATGAATTAAAATATTAATTCAAAATGTCCTCATTTTAAAATTTTTTGTTTTTATTTTGGTACTTATGCAGAATATGGACCATGGTATAATATTTTTTAGATGGGATTTTCAAGTTAAATTCAATTTTTATCATATCTTTTGTTAGTGTGTGTTCAGAGAGGTGACAGATCGATTTTTTAAATATGTGCTATTAACTAAAACCAATATTACTCAACTGTTATGACGAAAGTACTAATATATCCAAAACTTATGAAAATTCATTGAGTAAAAAGTTATTTATAGTTAAAAGTACTTTCTACGGAAAATTGCATTTTTCGCAATGTTTTACAGTAGACAGTGAAGATTGCAGAAACAGGGAACATAACTCAGAAAGTATATTTTAGATTACATCATAATGGTGTCCAACATGTTCAGCCTACATCGAAAGCCTTTTTGGTAATCATGCACTTTACGTTACCATGCTAAAATAATGTTATTATTTAAAAAGCCATTCATTATATGGGGAGGGGAAGGAGTTTTGTAATTATTCTGTACTTTTATCTAAGAATTTAATAAAAATGAAAAGCGGTTAATGTATCACGAGGGGGTCCCAAAATCAAGCCTCGTTCTGACTTTGAAGAAAGGTGGGTGACGTGGTACTCCATCACCAGTGTTGAGGTAGAACCTAACCCCTTTGAATTTTTTTTTTTAAAAAGGAATCACCATTTATCAAGGCCAAGAGGCCACTCAAGGATAAGGATTAAAGAGTGTACAGTGATCAAAATGACAAAATAATAGCAATCGTTAGAAGTGTAAATTTGGCAAATTGGATTACTTGTTTACATTGGACTTGAAGACGGCCATATTGTAGCCAGCTGGAAGGCAGGTAAACAGAAGATGAGAGTTCCACAGATCTGCAGTTCTAAGAAAGAAACTCTGTTCATGGAATCTACATTTAGTTTTAGGCACAGATAAAGAGTCAGGGAAATTATTGATAATTTTTTCAGCTAGACGAGTGTTTCTCGTGAATGTTTGGTCAGGGGAGGGGACCATAGATTGGAGCTCATTTCCTTTGACTTTTTGCTACAAGACCATGTTTTTTCTTTTTTTCTTCTTTTTCTCATGCACACTTCCTAATTTGCATGTGCACATTTTTCTGCTGCTGCTGCTAATCCTTTCACATGCCAGACATCCTTTGCTGCTGCTGATACGTTCCACGCACTCACATGCACTATGTTACACCGGAAGCAAATTTCAATCTAATGAAATGAATATGATGAGCATTATTATTGTTGATATTATGTAAATTATTATTATTATTGTTGATATTATGTGTATTATTATTATTTTTGATATTATGTGTATTATTATTATTGATATTATGTGTATTATTATTGTTGATATTATGTGTATTATTATTATTTTTGATATTATGTGCATTATTATTGTTGATATTATGTGTATTATTATTGTTGATATTATGTGTATTATTATTATTATTGATATTATGTGCATTATTATTGTTGATATTATGTGTATTATTATTATTTTTGATATTATGTGTACTATTATTGTTGATATTATGTGTATTATTATTATTGTTGATATTATGTGTATTATTATTATTGTTGATATTATGTGTATTATTATTATTGTTAATATTATGTGTATTATTATTATTGTTGATATTATGTGCATTATTATTGTTCATATTATGTGTATTATCATTATTGTTGATATTATGTGTATTATTATTATTGTTGATATTATGTGCATTATTATTGTTGATATTATGTGTATTATTATTATTTGTGATATTATGTGCATTATTATTGTTGATATTATGTGTATTATTATTATTGTTGATATTATGTGCATTATTATTGTTGATATTATGTGTATTATTATTATTGTTGATATTATGCGTATTATTATTATTGTTTATATTATGTGCATTATTATTGTTGATATTATGTGTATTATTAATATTTGTGATATTATGTGCATTATTATTATTGATATTATGTGTATTATTATTATTGATATTATGTGTATTATTATTATTGATATTATGTGTATTATTTTTATTGTTGATATTATGTGTATTATTATTATTGTTGATATTATGTGCATTATTATTGTTGATATTATGTGTATTATTAATATTTGTGATATTATGTGCATTATTATTGTTGATATTATGTGTATTATTATTGTTGATATGTGTATTATTATTATTGATATTATGTGCATTATTATTGTTGATATTATGTGTATTATTATTATTGATATTATGTGTATTATTATTATTGATATTATGTGCATTATTATTGTTGATATTATGTGTATTATTATTTTTTTTTGATAATATGTGTATTATTATTGTTGATATTATGTGCATTATTATTGTTAATATTATGTGTACTATTATTATTGATATTATGTGTATTATTATTGTTGATATTATGTGCATTATTATTAATATTATGTGCATTATTATGTTGATATTATGTGTATTATTATTATTTTTGATATTATGTGTATTATTATTATTGATATTATGTGCATTATTATTGTTGATATTATGTGTATTATTATTATTGATATTATGTGCATTATTATTATTGATATTATGTGTATTATTATGTTGATATTATGTGTATTATTATTATTATTTTTGATATGTGCATTATTATTATTGATATTATGTGTATTATTATGTTGATATTATGTGTATTATTATTATTGTTGATATTATGTGTATTATTATTACTTTTGATATTATGAGCATTATTATTTGTGATATTATGTGTATTATTATTGTTGATATTATGTGCATTATTATTGTTGATATTATGTGTATTATTATTATTGATATTATGTGCATTATTATTATTGATATTATGTGTATTATTATGTGGATATTATGTGTATTATTATCAATATTATTATTATCGATATTATGTGCATTATTATTGTTGATATGTGTATTATTATTGCTGATATTATGTGTATTATTATTGTTGATATTATGTGCATTATTATTGTTGATATTATGTGTATTATTATTGTTGATATGTGCATTATTATTATTGATATTATGTGTATTATTATTGTTGATATGTGTATTATTTTTATTTTTGATATTATATGCATTATTATTGTTGATATTCTGTGTATTACTATTGATGATATTATGTGTACTATTATTATTGATATTATATGCATTCTTCTTGTTGATATTATGTGTATTATTATTATTGTTGATATTATGTGTATTATTATTGATTTTATGTGTATTATTATTGTTGATATTATGTGCATTAATATTGTTGATATTATCTGCATTATTTTTGATATTATGTGTATTTTTATTACTGATATTCTGTGTATTATTATTTTTGATATGTGTATTATTATTTTTGATATTATGTGTATTATTATTGTGTATATTATGTGTATTATTATTGTGTATATCATGTGTATTATTATTGTTGATATTATGTGCATTATTATTGTTGATATTATGTGTACTATTATTGTTGATATTATGTGTATTATTATTGTTGATAGTATGTGCATTATTATTATTATTATGTGTATTATTATTATTTTTGATATTATGTGCATTATTATTATTGATATTACATGCATTATTATTGTTGATATTATGTGCATTATTATTGTTGATATTATGTGCATTATTATTGTTGATATAATGTGCATTATTATTGTTGATATTATGTGCATTATTATTGTTGATATTATGTGCATTATTATTGTTGATATGTATTATTATTGTTGATATTATATGCATTATTATTATTGATATTATGTGCATTATTATTGTTGATATTATATGCATTATTATTGTTGATATTATGTGTATTATTTTTACTTTTGATATTATGTGTATTATTATTGATGATATTATGTGTATTATTGTTGATATTATGTGTATTATTATTGTTGATATTATGTTTATTATTATAATTTTTGATATTATGTGCATTATTATTGTTGATATACTGTGTATTACTATTGTTAATATTATGTTTATTATTATTATTGATATTATGTGCATTATTATTATTGATATTATGTTTATTATTATATTGATATTATGTGTATTATTATTTTTATTATTTTTGATATTATGTGCATTATTATTGATTATATTTGATAGTTATATTGTGTATTATTATTGATATTATGTGTATTATTATTATTTTTGATATTATGTGCATTATTGTTGATATTATGTGTACTATTATTGTTGATATTATGTGTATTATTATTGTTGATATTATGTGCATTATTGTTGATATTATGTATTATTATTGTTGATATTATATGCATTATTATTATTGATATTATGTGCATTATTATTGTTGATATTATGCGTATTATTATTGTTGATATTATGTGTATTATTTTTACTTTTGATATTATGTGTATTATTATTATTGATATTATATGCATTATTATTGTTGATATTATGTGCATTATTATTGTTGATATTATGTGCATTATTATTGTTGATATTATGTGCATTATTGTTGATATTATGTATTATTATTGTTGATATTATGTGCATTATTGTTGATATTATGTATTATTATTGTTTATATTATATGCATTATTATTATTGATATTATGTGCATTATTATTGTTGATATTATGCGTATTATTATTGTTGATATTATGTGTATTATTTTTACTTTTGATATTATGTGTATTATTATTGATGATATTATGTGTATTATTGTTGATATTATGTGTATTATTATTGTTGATATTATGTTTATTATTATAATTTTTGATATTATGTGCATTATTATTGTTGATATACTGTGTATTACTATTGTTAATATTATGTTTATTATTATTATTGATATTATGTGCATTATTATTATTGATATTATGTTTATTATTATATTGATATTATGTGTATTATTATTTTTATTATTTTTGATATTATGTGCATTATTATTATTGATTATATTTGATAGTTATATTGTGTATTATTATTGATATTATGTGTATTATTATTATTTTTGATATTATGTGCATTATTATTGTTGATATCATGTGTATTATTATTATTGATATTATGTGTATTATTATTATTGATATTATGTGTATTATTATGTTGATATTATGTGTATCATTATTATTATTATTATTATTATTGATATTATGTGCATTATTATTTTTGCTATTATGTGCATTATTATTGTTATGTGCATTATTATTGTTGATATGTGTATTATTATTGTAGATATGTGTATTATTATTGTTGATATTATATGCATTATTATTGTTGATAGTATGTGTATTATTATTTTTGATATTATGTGCATTATTATTGGTGGTATTATTTGTATTATTATTGTTTATATTATATGCAGTATTATTGTTTATATTATGTGTATTATTATTGTTTATATTATGTGTATTATTATTGTTGATATTATGTGTATTATTATTGTTGATATTATGTGTATTATTATTATTGTTGATATTATGTGTATTATTATTATTTTTGATATTATGTGCATTATTATTTTTGATATTATGTGTATTATTATTATTGATATTATGTGTATTATTATTGTTGATATTATGTGCATGAATATTGTTGATATTATCTGCATTATTATTATTGACATTATGTGTATTATTATTGTTGATATTATGTGTATTTTAATTGTTGATATTATGTGCATTATTATTGTTAATATTATGTGCATTATTATAATTGATATTATGTGCATTATTATTGTTGATATTATGTGTATTATTATTTATATTATGTGTATTATTATTGAGAATATGTGTATTATTATTGATGATATTATGTGCATTATTATTGTTGATATTATGTGTATTTCTATTGTTAATATTATGTGTATTATTATTATTGATATTATGTGTATTATTATTATTGATATTATGAGTTATTATTGTTGATATTATGTGTATTTTAATTGTTGATATTATGTGTATTATTATTGTTGATATTATGTGTATTATTATTGTTGATATTATGTGTATTATTATTGTTGATATTATGTGTATTATTATTGTTGATATTATGTGTATTATTATTATTGATATTATGTGTTATTATTGTTGATATTATGTGTATTTTAATTGTTGATATTATGTGCATTATTATTGTTGATATTACCTGCATTATTATTGTTGATATTATGTGCATTATTATTATTGATATTATGTGTATTATTTTTTATATTATGTGTATTATTATTGTGTATATTATGTGTATTATTGTGTATATTATGTGTAATATTATTGTTGATATTATGTGTATTATTATTGTTTATATTATGTGCATTATTATGATTGATATTATGTGTATTATTATTATTGATATTATGTGTATTATTATTGTTGATATTATGTGTATTATTATTATTATTGATATTATGTGTATTATTTTTGATATTATGTGTATTATTATTGTGTATATTATGTGTATTATTATTGTGTATATTATGTGTAATATTATTGTTGATATTATGTGTATTATTATTGTTTATATTATGTGTATTATTATTATTGATATTATGTGTATTATTATTGTTGATATTATGTGTGTTATTATTATTTATATGTGTATTATTATTGATATTATGTGTATTATTATTGATATCATGTGTATTATTATTATTGATATTATGTGTAGTATTATTATTGATATTATGTGTAGTATTGTTATTCATATTATGTGTATTATTATTGTTGATATTATGTGTATTATTATTGCTGAATAAATGCGGCAAAACATTAACCCTTTGAACAGTGTGTGCAAATTATATTGCAAAAGGCGAAAGCATTTTTAAGATAGAAAAATATATTAAAAACTTTGAAATGTTTAATTAAAACAAAAAAATTCCAATTCTTTAAACTGTTTTATTTTAATGTTTTCTACAGTAATAAATGCTCGAAAAAAAATTTGTATACCTTTTTATTATTTAAAAACAATTTTTTTTTTTACATAAGTCCAACTCACCAGTCACATTAAAAATATCGACTTTTATAGGTTTTCGGGATGCTTACAATGAATAAACACCCCAACCTCCCCATGTTAAGAACGGCTTCCAGAATAGGCCCCCCACCCAACCTCCCAATGTTAAGAATGGCTTTTGGAATAGATACCCCCATCCTCCCCCATGTTAAGAACGGTTTTCTGAATAGACCCGCCTCGACCTTGTCAGCACACCCGGAAACACACAATAGCAGATGTTCTACTCAATAAATTTTCGTAATTCTTGTTTCAATAAAACTTGCGGAGTATGCACTGTTTTACGGTTGTTGTAAAAATAGAATCGAAATTTAAATTCTGTTCCGTTTTAAATTTCGTACATTTTTATATGACGTCCAACTCATCATTCACATTCGACATGTCAACTTTTATAGGTTTTTGGGTGTGCTGACAACATTAGGGTTGTCTATTCCAAAAGCCGTCTTTAATATGGGGAGTTGGGTGGGGGTCTATTCCGAAAGCTGTTCTTAACATGGGGAGGTTAGGGTGTTTATTTGTTTAAACGTACCTGAAAACCTATAAAAGTCGACATTTCCAATCTAAACGGTGTTGGACTTATGGAAAAAAAAAAAAATACCCAAAAGGTGTACAAAATTGACTTTTTTCATTTAAAAATTAAATTATTTCGTTTTTGTTAAAAAAAAAAAAAAAAAAAAACGGGTTTGTATTACTGTACACATAGATTCGAAAAAGTTGTCAAAAAACAAATATATAACAAATAAATGTTACCAAAGGCAAGATAAGTTATTTTCTACCTAACTGGATATGTTTTTAGTGTTTTTATTTAATGTAACATGTTTATTCAGCATAAAAATCATACAGTGTTTACCAATGTATTGGAAAATTTAAAATGGCGCCCAACTCTCTCTTGGACACGGTAAGTTTGGAAAAAGAAGTTAAAAATAAAAAAAAAAACTATGCAAAATACTGTTAAAACCCCATCGAATATATGTCAGCCTATATCGCGGTAACAATATTGACCCAGTTTCTAACCGTATTTTGTCTAGTTTTTTTTTTTAATTTTTAACTCCTTTTCCCATACTTACCGTGTCAAAGGGAGAGTCGGGTGGGCGCCATTTTAAATTTTCCAATACATCGGTAAACACTATGTTTTTCGAGCTGAATAAATATGTTAAATTAAATAAAACCACTACAAACATATCCAGTTAGGTAGAAAACTTATCTTGCCTTTGATAACACTTATTTGTTATATATTTGGTTTTTGACAACTTTTTCGAATGTATGTGTACAAACCCGAAAAAATCTTTCGTTTATTTATATACATAAAAAGTACGATTATTGAATGTTATTCTTTCGATTACTCTTGTTTTCTGGGTGCACAATTAAAAAATAAATAAATGCATAAAACGGAACGAAATTTAAATTTCCGTTCCATATTTATAACAACCGTAAAACAGTGCATACTCCGCATTTATTTCGCCATGGCAATTAAGTAATATTGTTTGGTACTCCTGCAGTATTTTACCCACCGATTTCACGATCTTAGCCGAGCGTTGATCGACATCCGTCGGAAAACGCCGGAACATGGCGAGCGGTACGATACTCTATCAGCCAATCAGGGCGCTTCAAACGAATGCGCAGCAGACGAATAATTTTCATTGAAATTACACACATAGCGTTTCATTTCAGTTATTTTATTGTTCAAAGTAAAAATACACAGCCTTTCATTTCAGCTATTTAATTTAGCGATATCAAATCGCGGAAGGCTACCCGGTTTGGGAAGGAGCTTCTTTCCACATCCTCTGAAAACCCTTTGCTCCCTACTTTGCCTCTCTACAGTCAGTAGAAAATCTTCCAGTCGGAACTAAAGATAAACAGTAATTGTTGTCCCCCCCCCCTACAAACATTACTGAAAAAAAACAAAAACAAAAAAAACATTGTTGTTACTGTTTAATAACGTTTTGTTAAAAACAAACAAACAAAAAAAAAACATTGAAGTGTTTATTACTATTGCTTACCCCCAAAAAAAAAACTATCGGAAAGCAAAATGAACCAAAAAAAAAAAAAAATATTCAACAAAATAAATTTATTTTACTTTAAAAAAAACTTACGGTAAGTGTTTGTGATTTATTTTATCCAAATTTTTTGTATTAATTTTATCCATTTTGTTGTGTGTGTGTAATATCTTTTCCTTGTAATGTTGTTGCTCACATACTTTTAGCGTTCTTGCACCGTAGCTCCGAATTCTCGGCTTTCGTCGGCGTTAACGCCGAAAGCGTTCGTCGCTCGGCTAAGATCGTGAAATCGGTGGGTAAAATACTGCAGGAGTACCTATTGTTTTTGCGGTAAAAGGACATATTAAAAAAAAAAAAAGTCGATCTGTCGCCTCTTTGAACAAGCATCCTTTTATTAAATTGTTAGATGAAAGTACGGATTAGTTACAAAACGTTCTCCCTTTTACATGTTAAGAATGGATTTCTAAATACTAACAGTAATATTTCAACACTGTCCGTATTCTGTATTTTGCATAAGTACATTTATTTATTTATTTACGAGTTTTACAGATGTCAGGGGACTGAGCGAATTAAACATTAATCTTTCGTTCCGTTGAAACCTTAACTCATTTGTAATTTTTACACCGCCTCAACATTACATTTAACGGTGCGTAACATTTAACGACTGTACTTTAATGTAAAATAACTAATATTTAAACCAGATATTGAAATTGAATCAGATTTAATGGCTTTCACTCGTTCATATGTAATTCCTGCCATAATAAAACGACGAGTTTTTATTTGAAATTTAAATAAAGATTTTCATTATTTTAATGGTACTTACCTTTAGACAATTCACGTTTTTGATAATAACAGCTTTCAACACCGGAATTATTACACAACCGGTGTAAACGGTAAAAGTTCCCCTCTGCCTTTTAACCCGTCTCTCTCTCTCTCTCTCTCTCTCTCTCTCTCTCTCTCTCTCTCTCTCAGAAGTCCTCTATTAAATTAATATCAATTCAATGCCAGGTGTTATCCTCGTTTCCACCCCGAAATCAACAGTACCATTCCTGTAATGACCTACCTGGTCCCTGATGATTGCGGTGTAATGGCAATGCCCATTCTGTACAGTTCTAGGAGGTCCACCCTCTCAGGCTTTGCCTTCTCTGTGGGGTATATGGTTAGAAAAGAAGAAAAAAAAAAAAAAGAAACGTACCGGGCGTATCTGCATCGCTCTTTGGGAAAGAAGAACGAAAGGATGGTCAGCGTATTTGTATACGCGAAGGGCATCTTGGGAAGGCAGAGCATGATGGGAGAAGCTATTATTTTTTTCCTGCCTCTTCCTTTTTTTTTCTAGAGAGGAGGATATAAAAGCAGGGAAAAATTCCCTGGGGCAGCAGAGAGAAAAGAGTCGTGAACATCTTCTCTTGAAAAGAATTTTGTATTGCTGACGTTCGGATTGTGCGGTGTGACATTGGTGGCGAGAGGCCAGATGTGGTCGATTAGAAAAGAAGAGGGCAGAAACGTGCTGTTGTCGAGAGAGTGACTCACTCCTTCCCGACCCCCAGAACCGAATCCTGATTATAACCCTAGAAGCTATTTCGGCGAGTCAAGCAGGTTAACATGGCTGACTGGAGACTCTCAACTCAGATGTTGAGAGTCTTCACTGGGGAGGGTGATCTAATTAAATGACTGGAAAAATTAAAGATGGTGGCAAGGTTGCAAAAAATCGAAGACGTGGTCACCCTGCTGCCGCTCTACTTAGAGGGGGGAAGCCCTCACTATTTACCAGCAGATGCGTGATGAAGATAAGGGAGACCTTGCCTCAATGGAGCAAAGACTGAAATTGGTTTTCGCCGAGAGTCCATTTGAAGCACTCGGCAAGCTTGCAAGGTTGAGGTGGACAGGCGAGTCTGTTGACGTCTTTGCTGCAGAGATTAAAAGACTGGTAGGATTGGCTGATTACGTGGGGAGGAGTCTGGAGATGACGGTAAAGCTATACCTAGTGAATGGCTTCCCAGAAGAAATATCCGCAAACATGCAGAGAATCACTGAGATCAATATGATGGAAGTGGACGATCTATTGGTCCATGCTAGAGTCCTAGTCAAGAATGTCAAGGGCCAAATCGTGGCTGCAGCTGTGAGTGGAAATAAGTGCATGAGGCCCCACTTGAATGACGAGAGACAGGCAGCGAGGTGACAGGAGGGGAGGCTTGCCATCAAGAGCTTCCGGTGCCAGGGTCCTCACTTGCTCAAGGACTGCAAAGAGCCGAGACCGGGGTTCATCTGCTACCGATGTGGACGAGTGGGGCACATTAGCCGCTATTGCATTGCTGCACGGGACCAGGGATACGAGTGAAGGGGGAGCCATTGCACCAGTGGTTCCCCCTTCTATGTGGAAATGGCGCACAACAAAGCGTTGCCTCAGTTACCGGTAGTGGTCAATGGGAAGAGAGCCATGGCCCTTGTTGACTCAGGCTGCACCACGACGTTGGTAACGAAGAATGTCACTAGATCATGGAGCGGAACCAGGAGTATTAAGACCGTGGATGGCAGGGAGGTGAAATGCTTGGGAGAGACAACAGCAGAAGTACTGGTGCAAGGTGTGCCTATTGGACTACAGGCCCTGGTGTTAGATTGTCTGGTTGGTGATGTTGATGTGGTTTTAGGTGTAAGTGCGATCAACCAACTGGGGGGGGGGCGCTACGTTGAGAGGGAGCCAAGTAACTTTTGGACGCCTCAGCGCAGTAGGAATGGCAGGAGTGGAAGGTGATAGAAATATCAGAACACAAAAACCAGAGGCTTGCTGTATCGAGGACGAGGATTTCCTGGCAAGGTTCGATGGTGAGAGGTGGATGGTGGAATGGAAATGGATCTCCGGGCCTCAGGAACTACGAAACAAAGTAAGCTGCTACGAGAAAACACTGCGAGGAGAAATAAGAAAAGGATTCGAGGAAGAAGTGGAGAGGTGGATAGAGGAGGGAATTCTGAAACCGTGGACAGGGGAAGAAAAAGAAGTGCTACCATTACTGGCGGTTGTTCAACCCACAAGGAATAAAGTTAGACCGGTACTGGATTTGGCTTTCTATCCTCGACCATAGCAACAGATAATTCACTTTTATGTCCCCACTTACATCATTGAGAGGTCAGTTTAAATGCAGCATAACCGGCCAAACAAATCTGTCGAAATCTTTTGGTAAATTAGTACTCTGCCAATCCATAGACGGGGAAGGTATTTGACAGGCCATTGTTGATAAGGTGAATTAGCACACGTAGAAGAAATAAGAAAAAAATTCTTTTTTTTTTTCAAATTTTTTTATTATTGATTCTCAAATTGCCTTATTGGCGTACGATATTTGTTTTTAAAGAGCAATAGTTTTTCTTTTTTTTTTCTTATTTTTGGTTTAGAAAAAAAAATTTTTTTTCTTTAATTTTTTTTCTTATTCATTCACAAATTGCCTTATTGGCGTACATTATTTGGTTTTAAAGAGCAATAGTGTAAAGGCCAAGATTTGAGTGACACATTTGAATTCGAGGCAGGTGAAGCATACAACGTAAAAAACTAGAGCAAGAAATTTCGCGCATATATAGAGCCGAGGTCAAAATTTCGTGTCGCGAGACACCAGCTCCTACAGTGCAGCAATCTTCTGAACCAGCCCACGGATTTTTTAAAGAGATTAAGGCAAATAATGAAACAGTGCAAGTACGATCTCTCCGTCGAGAAAACCCTTCTGGTCGACCTTTTTATTTTTGGACTGAACATGAAGTCCACACAAAAGGCATTACTCAAAGAAGGAAAGAATCTCAGCATCGCAGAATCACTACATGCTGCAGAGACAGAAGAGGCAACACTGAAGCAGGTGGAAGCAATACAAAACATACATAGTGCACCGCAGATCCCTGAGGAAAGAACAGAAGATGCGCATGCAATAAAGGCGGGGAAGGAATATTATAACAAATGTTACTTCTGCGGAAAAGGCCATTACAGAGGTGAATGCACAGCAAAAGGAAAAAACTGTGGGAAGTGCCGGATGACAGGGCACTTTGCAGTTGTTTGCCGCACCAGAGACACAAAAGACTCCATTTATAAGGAAGATAGACCTCCAAGATCAGCAAAACCCCCAAGATATAGAAACGCTCGTAACATAACAGCACACAGCGATGAAAAAGACGACTACCCGCCAAAAGAGGCATACTTCCATACGATATCAGGACTCAAAACAGCAAAATCGCATACTCCAGCAGATGCGAGAGAGGCATTGCGGAATTAAGAATAGGGAACAAAAGATCCCAAATAAAAAAAAATGCGATGGTGGACACAGGTGCTATGAGCAACCTTATCCTTTGGAAATGTTTCAAAGAACTCAAGCATGTACACCTTCAAGACACTCCTGTCCGACTATTCACCTTTAGTGGTGTTCAAATCGACCAAGTGGGTGTATGTCACCTAGGAGTCAGAGATGGCAACAAGTTTACAAGTGCCAACTTCCATGTAGTAAAAAGTGATAGACCTGCACTATTTGGTCTCCAGACCTCTAGGAAACTTGGACTAGTGACCCTTAATTTTACAATAGGGGCCAATATATCTAAACAAGACCACACCACTTCATCTGTAGTAGTGCAATCAAAATCAGAAGGAATTTCCTAATGTATTCAAAGGCATGGGCTGCTTACTAGGGAAACACAGCATTAAGATTGACCTGTCAGTACCCCCAGTAATACACCCACCCTGTCGGGTACCAATAACCTTCAAAGAGAAATTCAAAGCAGAGCTAGACTCCCTTGTAGCCCAAGATATAATAACTCCCATAATAAAACCGACAGCCTGGGTCCATTCTTTCGTATGCGTCACAAAAGCCAACGAATCTATCAGGCTATGCCTCGACTCTAAGGACTTAAACAAGACAGTGCTGTGGCCACACTTTGTTACACCAACGTTTGAGGAAATCATCTCCAGACTTCATGGAGCAAAATGGTTCTCAATAGTTGACGTGAAATCAGGCTACTGGAACATGAAGCTGGACAAAAAAAATCAAGAGAACTTACGACATTCATCACTCCTCAAGGACGCTATATGTTTAAGCACTTCCCAATGGGAGTCTAGAGTGTGCAAGATGAATTTCAGCGAGCCATGTTTCAGACCTTTGGAGACATTAAGAATGTCTTCTCAATATCGGACGACACCGCTATTGTTGGATTTGAGGAGAGTGGCAGCGATCATGACAGAGCACTCAACGAACTCCTAGAAAGAGCTTCATCTAAGGACTGCATGTTCAACCCAGACAAACTAGTGGTTCGCACACAAGAAATCTCTTTTTTTTGGCCACGTAATATCAAGAGATAGAGTAAAACCAGACCCAAAGAAGACAGAGGCGATCGTCCAGATGAAACCACCAAAAGATGAAAAACAATTAGCAAGCTTTCTTGGGCTAGCAAATTACTTGAACAAATTTTCGCAACAACTGGCAATGCTGACCAAGCTGCTCCGAGATCTTCTGTTAACAAAAACACAATTTATCTGGATGGAACAGGAACAGATGGTATTTTACAGTGTAAAAGATGAAGCTGGAAAAGCAATTTTGCTAAAATATTTTGAGCCAAAAGCGTCGATCACTATACAGGTAGATGCATCATCAGTTGGACTGGGTGCAGTGCAGCCCTTATCCAAAATGGAATGCTGGTCACTCTAGTAAGCAAAACCCTGTCAGGACCTGAGACAAGATACTCTAACATAGGATGCGAAATGCTAGCAGTAGTTTTTGGATTGGAAAAATTCCATCACTATGTATGGGGTCAAGCAGTGACAATAATAACAGTTTACAAACCACTAGAATCAATAGCTCTAAAGAATCTTGTTAATGCATCACCAAGGTTAGCAAGAATGTTACTCAAAATCCAAGGCTATGATTTCACAGTTAAATACAATCCAGAAAAATCCATTCCAATAGCCGACTACATGTCCAGGGTGTCACCAATCCCAGGGGAACCAATCAGGGATGTAGACATCAACATATATCTACTTAATGCACACCTGAACGCATCCCAAACTCGCTTACTAGATATCAAGGCGGAAACATCCAAAGATCCAATACTAAAAGAACTCACCAACACAGTTATGTTTGGATGGCCAGCAAATCGATCCAAACTGCCACTCTCATGTACAAACTTTCTGAAACTATAGGGACGAAATTGGGCTCCAGGATGGGATACTCCTTAAAGGCAACAAAATCATTATACCCCTCTCACTTCAACCGGACATCCCACAGCAACTACATTCATCCTATCAAGGGATAGAGAAAACACGCTTATTGGTCCGAACAGTTCTGGGTCAGTATCAACAAGGACATAAAGGAACTAATTAGAGACTGTTCCACATGTCAGAAGTACCAACTCAGTATCCCATCAGAAACACTACACCAACATGAGACCCTTTAATAGTATTTTGTATAGTTTTTTTATTTATAACACCTTTTTCCATACTTACGGTGTTAAAGAGGGTGTGAGACGCCATCTTGAATTTTCGAATACATCGGTAAACACTGTATGTTTTTCGAGCTGAATAAATATGTTACATTGAATAAAAACACGAAAAATATATCCAGTTTGACAGAAAAGTAACTTATCTTGCCTTTGATAACATTTATTTGTTATATATTTGTTTTTTGACAACTTTTTCGAATCTATGTGTAAAGTAATACAAACCCGAGTTCCCTATAATCTCCGACCAAAAAAAAAGGGGGGGGGGAAATCCATTAAAAAAGAACATAGCAAAATAATCCAGGCAGTCTCTTGCAGTTAAATCCCGGCGAAGTTCGACAACTCCAGAAGGGTCACATCATTATTTTACACCGGCAAATCACGAATATTACGAATTATATTTGGATATACACTTGTGCCCGATATTATTCATACCCCTGGGATCTTTGAGATTTCTATAAGATTATTGCTCAAACCAGAAGGTAGACAATATTAAAGGGATTTCAAACAATAAATCAAGCATAAGCATTTAATTTAAACTCAACAAATAAATAAATTATGCAAGTTTGAAACATTATACAAAGAAAAACAATAATGGCACTAGTTCAAAATTATTCATACCCCTCTTACTAATAGTCAATAGCATGCCCTTTATTCTTAATAACTGCCTGTAACCGTTTTGGATATTTATCAACAAGGTTTTTACAAGCATCAACACTGATTTTTGACCATTCTTCAATGCAGTAGTTCTCCAAATCCCTCAAATTTCTAGGTTTCCGCTTTTTAACCTCAGTTTTCAATATGTGCCAGAGGTTTTCGATAGGGTTCAGGTCGGGACTCTGGCTAGGCCATTCCAAAACATTAATTTGATTATCCTCAAACCATTTCTTGACTATTTTGGCAGTATGTTTTGGATCATTATCCTGTTGAAGGACCCAGTTTGGTCCTAAATGGAGCTTCTCCGCATCCTGTCTAATGTTTTTCTGGAGTATCTCCAAATATTGCTCCTTCTTCATGGTTTCATCTATCTTGACCAAACTACCTGGACCACTAGCCGAAAAGGAGCCCCAAAACATTAGGCTACTACCACCATGTTTCACCGTGGGTATGGTGTTCTTTGGGTTGTAAGCGTCTCCTTTCTTCCTCCAAACGTAAGAAGCATCCATATGGCCAAACAATTCAATTTTTGTTTCGTGAGTCCACAAAATACTTGAGAAAACGGACTCTGGAGAATTCACATGGTTCCTAGTAAACTTTAGACGTGCTGCAAGGTGTTTTCCGGTGTGCAATGGAGTCCTTCTTGGTCTTCTTCCTTTCAGACCATTTTCATGCAGAGTCCTTTGCAATGTTTGCCTTGATATTTTTATGCCAGAAGACTCCAGATTTTCTAAAATGTCCTTAGTAGTGGTGGTTGGATTTGCATTAACACTTCTTACAATATTCCTGGTGGCTCTAGCAGACAGTTTCCTTTTACTTCCTCTACCAATCAAGTTGTTTGTTTTGTGGTGGCTCTGGAATTTTTTGATGATGCTCTGTACTGATGCTGTAGGGACCTCAAATTTCTTGGAAATTGACTTGTAACCTAAACCATCCTTATGTGAATTCGCAATTTTAGCCCTAAGATCATTACTAAGCTCTTTTTTCTTCCCCATTCTAATAATTTTTATTCTTTTATTGGTTTTCAGTTGATATCATTTTAATTTCTGAAAAATGCAAAAAACGAAATGAAATTAATCAAAGGTTGTATAAAAGCATTCAAAATAAGAATCAAACAGGAAACAAAGTCAGAAACTCGATTAATACTGAAAAAATAAGGGGGTATGATTATTTTTGAACATTGCAGATTTTATAAATAGCTGTATATTTCTTTTATTACAAGTATCCCGAGATTTTAAAATGACGAAAATGATCAGAAGAGGTTTATTAAGAATATGTATCAATATGGACGTAAACAATAAATTTTAACAAAGTTACACCTAATAAACTCAATTTTCAAGGGGGGGGGGTATGAATAATATCGGGCACAACTGTATGTTTATACAATCTTACTGTGAAAAAAAAAAAAAAAATAGTAACGTACCGGTGATTAGGGAAATTAGTTCCTTTTATGTGATAAAGGGTTCGAGATTATTTTTCCACCTAAACTCCAGTCCAGTATATTGGCAAGACTGGAGTTTAGGTGGAAAAATAATCTCGAACCCTTTATCACATAAAAGGAACTAATTTCCCTAATCACCGGTACGTTACTATGTCAATAATATATATAAACAATATTGGTATTTCAGAAGTTGTTTTTGAAAACAACTTTAAAAAAAAAAAAACTTCGGCAGGATTGCCGTGTACAGGGAAATCAAGGGACGCAACTCCTGCCAAACTAAAAAGGACGCAAACAGAATCACCGGGGGGCACTTGTTTCAATTTTTCTTTTTCTTGTTAATTTAAATGAACTGTTTGAATAAGTTATTTTTTTAACAAAGGAAGAACATAGAACTTTATAAAACAGTTATAAATTATTTTAAGAAAGAATTATTTTAATAACATAGAATTATTTGAAGAACATAGAATTTTATTAAACAGTTAATTTTTAAAACGAAAAACAGTTATGAATTATTTTAAGAAAGAATTATTTGAAGAACATAGAACTTTATTAAACAGTTAATTTTTAAAACGAATACTGTTCGCGGATGCATCTGATGATTCGTGGAAAACATTCACCCTTCTCTCTTTTTCGCCATAAAAATTCCATCAGATGCAAGCCGAACATATTTTGTCGATTCCCGAACTTTCGTATATGTTTTTTGGCGTGTGACCATAGTCCTTGAATAGTCTGTGTGTGCACTGAAGGGTCCAACGGATCAACGAAGTTGTCTTCGTGGACGACAGTGTCGTGCTCATAAATTCCTTGAGCGAGTCGATCAAGTCCTTGGTAAGCCGCCCAACCGTCAGAAATAATTCTTGTTCCTGGCAGGCACCATGAATTTATGATTGGAAACAGGGTATCTCGATCCCTATTTTCCACTATTGCGAAATTGCACAAATTCGAGCCTCTTTCCACTGCGCCAAAAAGCCAAACGCCCTTCCTCACACGTCCCCTATTATACTTTCGTCGGAAAAAATATGACTCATCCACCTCCACTTCTTTAGGTGTCGAATGTTCGTCTCTCCCACCTAACACGATGGGATGGTCCAGCATGTCCTGTTCACAGACTTCTCTTATGAATGACATCCAATCTACGATTGTATGGTTACTCACACTTGCTTCCTGTTTAATTTTAATCTGCGGCATCTCCATGCTCCAACTGAGCAAAATAACTAAAATCTGCTTTATTGTCAGATGACTTCTCTGTAAGAAGGAACCCATCCTTGGCAAACCACCCTTCTTACAGACAGGACACTTCCACGCAAAACCATCCCCTTTGGCTCCGTTTTTATAGAGAATTCGATCTCTCTCACACGAGCTGCAGAAACTCCTATTCGGTATGAGTCCCAATGAGGCCGCTGTTTGTAACTGTACCTCGTTATTTGGTGGCAGCAAATTATACAAATGCTCATAGGTCCACGTCTGCTCTTCCACTTCAGTCGTAGACATAACGTGGTCAACGATAGTAGTTCTCATTTTGGTAAAAAAAATAAAAACGTAAAGAATAAAAGTATAATAAAAGATTGTAAAAACAAAAAATTAAAGAAGAAAATAATTTAGAAGTAAAACGAATAAAAAACAAAGGAATTAGAAAGAAATGAACTATTCAAAAGAAATCTTAAAACTTGTTATATTATTCCACGTGTAGTAGGTTTAGTTAAAATTCGTAATTTAAAAATTGAAACAGGTGCCCCCCGGTGATTCTGTTTGCGTCCTTTTTAGTTTGGCAGGAGTTGCGTCCCTTGATTTCCCTGTAAACTGCAATCCTGCCAAAACTTCTTTTTATATTGCTTTTAATTAAAGTAAAAAAAGGTTTTCGTAGGTTACAATTATGAAAAGTTCTATTCATATTTAAATGTCTTATATGTTCCGTCTTTTTTTTTTTTTTTACACAATGAATACCTTTTTTAATGAAGGTACTAGTGCAGAGAGTGATCCGCGCTATTTTTTAAATCGTATTTCCAAGTTTAATTAAAGTTTTATATGTTTTTATTCAATTGTAAGGTTGAAGTATAGAATATGTACAAAACATTCTCCTCTCCCCACGCGTAATCTCTTGCAATTTATTATTTCTCTATTTCAAATTTAAATTTATTAATTATAAAACCTTCGGTACTTATGTATTTTTGTTACCGTGCTAAAAAAAAAAAGGTGCTTAAGATATCGTGGAACGTTCTGTTTAAAAGTAAAAAATGTTGTTTAAAAATAAAGAAGTAAAAAATGAGAGAAGAAAGATTCGTGAAAAAAAGATCGTGAAACGTTTTAAAATAAATAAGTCAAAAGTTGGGCTTCTTTAAGTTGTTTTCAAAAACAACTTCTGAAATACCTATATTATTGACATAGTAACGTACCGCACCGGTGATTAGGGAAATTAGTTCCTTTTATGTGATAAAGGGTTCGAGATTATTTTTCCACCTAAACTCCAGTCTTGCCAGTATATTATTGTCTTAAGAGGAACCACTAGGTGTGTCAGAATTTTTTTTTTTTTTTTGGGGGGGGGGGAGGGAATTTTGACATCCTTAACACAAAACTGCGAGGATAATCTTTACGGAGATGGGGTAAATTTATACAAATACCGTGACAGCGAATTAGTAGAAAAAAATGTACCCTAACCCTAACCCTAACCCAGTTTTCAGATTCGGGTTCAGCACACCGAAACGTAACAGAATACTACGTAAAAGATTTTACTAATTCGCTGTCACGGTGTTTGTATAATAATACCGGAGATGGTCCCACAACGCCCGTCTCGTTCTGAGCTCAGGGAGAGTCCGTCTGACGTAGGCGGTGTAGAGGCAGAAAATTACCCCTTCAATAAAGTGCCCAGTTGTTAACTTAAGGAGAAAAAACCCCGTTCCAATAATTAGAATTTTTATTTATTTTATTTTAAACAGTTCAAATAATTAGAATTTTAAAAAATAAACAGTTCAAATAATTAGAATTTTACAAAATAAACAGTTCAAATTTTTGATAATTCAACAGTTCAAATAATTAGAATTTTACAAAATAAATAGTTAAAATAATTAGAATTTAAAAACAAAAAAGCAGTCCACATGATTAGAATAGTCCCACGTGGTTAGTTAACCCTGTAAAATTCTGTGATTTGTTTCACAATATTTGTAAAAGCATCTGTCTGTGACATATCGCATATTTTAGGGTTAGGGTAATTTTCTGCCTCGACACCGCCTACGTCAGACGGCCTCTCCCCAAACCCAGAACGAGGTGGACGTCGGGACCATCTCCTTAAAGGATAACCAACTGCGAATAACATATACAAAACTCGTAATTTCTATTTTTAAAGTGGTTTGTTTAATTTTTTTATGGAATATACTTCCAAAATAAACTATTAAAGTTTTTTGAAAAATAATAGAAATATTATTTTTTATTAAAAAAAAAACAAAAAAAAACAGTGTTTACAAAGTGTCTGCGCGCGCTCAATCAGCCATTTTTTCTACGTAATAAAATGAATTGAATTTTACGAGTTAAATTTTTTTCAATTTAAAAATCTATGAAAATTTTTCTATTGGTTTTATTTTTACAACATTTTCAGGTTTAATGTGAAATTTCATGCTCTTTTCAATAAACCGAACATAATATTCTAGACAAACGTTTTTTTTTTTTTTTTAATTCACCTCCGCCGCCCTTTTAAAATGTCTATTAAAATGAAAATAATTAATTTTCTCACTTCAGATTTATATATCACAAATTGAAGATAAAAGATCAATAAATAAAATAATCTAGTCTTTGCTCCTTTTAATGAAAAAAAAAAAATTAGGGTTTAAATTACATTTTCAAGCAGTTATAAGCTTCCAAAGATAGTAAGTCTAATTATTCAAGTTTTTATCACGCATTTTTAATGGCGATTTCTGACACTGCTAATGAATCACGTAACAAAATATAAATTTATATATACAAAATAAAACAACTTTGAAAATTAAACATTTCTTAAAAAGTGCATTGTTGTCTTATGCTTTTAATAATTCGTGGAAATTCTGTTAATTTTTTTTTTTTTTTTCGTAATAAGATTGTATAAAAATATATCAAAATATAATTTGAGCAAAATGTAGCAAAATATAATTAAAAAAATATGAAACTTTTATAGAGGTTTAAGAATTTTTTTTTTTTTTTCACAGTAAGATTGTATAAACATATATCCAAATATAATTGTTGGTTTGTCACTAGAGCAAAATATTATAATTTTAATGTAGAAGTTTTGGCCAAATGTGTAGTTTAGCAGCGCAAATTATTTGACAGACAAACAATTATAAAAACTATTTATTTTTATATGAAACACATTAATAGACCCAAAAGCTGAAATAAAAAACCCAAAAAATTCATTTTATTATTTTTTCATTATTTTTTTTATTAGACTAAATATATGACAATCGAGGCCGCCATATTGTTTTTAAAATTTGGCCTTTCTAAGGTTTGACAGATTGGCCTTTTTAAGGCCAATTTTGGCCTTTTATACACTCTTGAACTGTTTTTGGCCGCCATATTTATTGAAAGAGCGTAAAAAAAAGGCCAAATTTGGCCTTAAAAAGGCCAATCTGTCAAACCTCAGAAAGGATAAATTTTGGTGCATTTAGTCTAATACAAAATAATGGAAAAATAATAAAAATGAATTTTTTCTGGTTTTATTTCAGGCTTTTGGTCTAATAATGTGTTCTATATAAAAAAATTTTGTTTGTCAAATAATTTACGCTGCTAAACTACACATCTATCAGTATTTATTTATTCATAAAAATTTATAGAAACTTTTAATAATATACATATTTTTTTTCAATGAGTGATACGATTTATCAACCCTTGTTCGACTGACACATGCCCTCTATCGGCCGTTCTTTAAACTAAAATAAAAATACACATATTCGTCTCATGGCACTGTCATGCAGAAGTGCTGCGACTGCCGCGTTGACTTCTCAATTCCACTTCCCGAAAAAAAAAAAAACCTTTAATACCAGGTTGTGTTTATTTTTTATTATATAATTCAAGATTAGACACCCCCACCCCCTTATTAACAAACGATTTCTGCATTAGGTGTGTCAGAATCTTTTGGGAATTTTTGACACCTGCGCGAGACTTTTCTAGTCTCACACGAAAACACGCGTTCACATTTCAAGCTATATCACTTGCCATATACATACGCGCACACAAACATACGTGCCCATGTCCACACACGTACATATATTCACGTTCGCGTACATACACTCACATTCAGGTGTATACACACACACGCTAACACGCACAGATGGACGACGTCACTTCCCCTTTCAAAGTAAATCCACAGATGCGCAGAAGACACACCGGAAACACCTATAAAAGCAAGAGACAAGCTGTTTCCAGCCCTTTTCAGACCAGCCTCCTAGCTAGACGGTCTACGGACCGACAGCGTGCCCTTTCGGCAGGCGCGCGCACACACATGCGTTCCTCACGCCACTTGCTACTATGTGGGATAAAAAGCCAACAAACAGTACGTACACTTTATACGCTTTCTCTCTCCATAACCCGGATTGACTTTCTCACTCTATCTCCCCTTTCGTTTTGGTCCATCAACACAGACATGTGCGTGACTCTCTACTGAGCTTAACTCTCTCTTTCTACAGGCCGGCTTGCCACTTCATGTTTCTCTATTGCATTCCCTTTTCCTTCCACGCGCGTAGTCGTCAACGGCTAATGAACATGTGTACACCCAAGACTTTCATTTCTCAACATAAAATAAACGACATGTTTATTTTATTCCAGCATTTGAGTTCTTTGTTTCCTTCATTCAATTCGTTTCATTATTTTTTCTTGTAGCGAGTTTGGGGTATTTATATCCTGGTCTGCAACACACCCTTAACAAAACTGTGAATAAAATATACAAAACTCGTAATTTCTTGCTTTAAAGTTGGTTGTTTAATTTCTTTATAGAATATACTTCCAAAATAAACTATGAAAGTTTGATTTAAAAAATAATAGAAATATTGTTTTTTATTTTTTAAAACAGTGTTTACAAAGTGCCTGCGCGCGCTCATGCAGCCATTTTTTTTTTCTATGTAATGAAGTGAATTGAATTTTACTAGTTAATTTTCTTTTCAATTTTTCAATTTAAAAATTTATCAAAATTTTTCTGTTGGTTCAATTTTTACAATATTTTCAGGTTTAATATGAAATTTTATGCTCTTTCCAATAAGCTAAATATATCTAGACAAACTTTTTTTTTTAATTCACCCCCCCCATTTTGAAATGTCTATTAAAAAGTAAATAATTGAGTTTCTCACCTAAGTTTTATATATCACAAATTGAAGATAAAAGATCAATAAATAAAATAATCTAATTTAAAACAACAAAAAAGAATAGTTATGTGCAAATTTACCTGTAAAGTCAAAAGATTAAAACCTTTTTTTTTAAAGTCACGTTGTTGTTCTTTTTAAGTGAAACCTCACCATTTGAAAATATTGTCCTGTAAAAATTGGACACCTACATCAATTTCTTCTATTTCCTTCAATTGAAAATTTACCTGTAAAGTAAAAAGTTTGAAACCTTTGTTTAAAAAAAAAAAAAAAAATACATTTATATATTTTTTTAAACCTCACATTTTGAAAATATCGTCCCGTAAAAATTGGACACCGACATTAATTTTTTCTATTTCATTCAATGTTGTTGATATTTTTTTTTTTTCTTTTTTTTTTTAGATTTTTGAAAAAAAAATTTATTGCATAAACAAGAAATAAAATATTTTAAATCAAAAACTCATATAAATTCTTGAAGAGAATAAAAAAATGGAAAATTTGTCGGCGGATTTTTTTTTTAAAGTAAAATTTGATGAGTGAAATGTGATCATTTTTCAAATACAGTGCTTGACTAATTTGATTGCTGACAGTAACCACATGTCAGAAATTCAAAGGGGAGATAAGACAGATATCAAATGTTTGTTTGTTTGTTTATATAGTTACTACCAAGAAATATATTTGGTCTAATGTTTTGTTTTTACGCTTTTGAAATAATTAATTATGGCGCTTTTCAGCCTCCAGTCAACTGGAAGAAAGGGGGGCAACTTCGCTCTGTGACCACACGTTATTAGATTTCAAAGTCGCGGTCTTTTCGAATGGTTGCTTAAAAAATTCTTTTATTTAAAAAGTACATGGTATATAAAATATAAATATGGGCAAATTCTTATAAATGAAGAATGGAAGCGCCCATTGATTAGTATATTTTATAGGTAGGTGATTTTTCGGAATTTGTATATATTTATTATAATTGGATGTTGGGAATAATTTAACCCTGAATTAAAGCTCAGTTCTCACATGTGAAAATGCTACAACAATTCGGTAGTTAAGTTCTTATCAGAAATGCGACGACAGGTTGTAAGAAGGGAACATAATCAAGCAATCGATATTTAAGCAATTTTACTGGGTGAGCAATATAATGAAAACAGACAATATACAGAATGAAGCAATATAATGAAAACAGACAATATGACCTGGCGATTGGCCCGAAATGCACTTCCACTCAACAACATACAATGCAGTTCCGGGTTTTTGGAGTCGCCTGATTGTCCCCGTTGTGGGACAACGGCTGTAGAAACTACAGATCATGCTTTCTTCGATTGCCGCGAACTCCACCAGTACTGGTCGTATGTCAGCGGAGTGACGGCTCGCATCGATCCTGAGCATCCTCGCTCAATTACTGTATCCAATGTTGTGGACAACGTGAGGCCGCCGTGGGACCGGGAAAGACAAATGGTCTACGTTACGATCCTGGCCGTGGCGAGAATGGCGATTTGGACGTTGCGTCTGCAAGGTTGCCGGGGGGTGTTGTCTTTTTCTGATCAAGATCTGATCGCTTTCTTTAAACATCAACTACGGGTGAAGATCAGATGTGATAGAAGAAGGCTGCATTGCGCGGCATTTGACAGAAGATGGATACATGTGGCAAGTCTGTGTGTACAAAGAGGAGCCAAATTTGAATACGTGTTCCCCGCCTAGGTGTGGAACGCGCAGTTCTGTAAAGTAAAATTAAACAAGTAGCCTCTCAGCTAGCTGAGTGTGTGTTCCATCCCTCTCCGATTAGGAAGCCTCCAAGATCCCCATCCCCTCTTACCTGCAATTTTTGTTTTCACCCCTTACTCTAGATTTTACCCATCTTGGAGAAAAAGAAATACAAACTAACCTCCATCCCTTACCCACAAAAATTTCTTTTCTCCATTAACCCCATCTAAAGGGCATCCCCACCTAGAGACTGACCCGCAGAAGCGAGGTTCCTTTTACAAATCTAGTGGAACGGGCAGTCTATCAACTAGACGGGGTTGGGGGGGTCCTACTAATCACCTTTTGTTTTTTCTTCCCCCGCCCTCGACACAAATGAATTATTGTACCATTTTATTGTTATCTTTTTTGTTTTTACACATCAATAAAAAATGTTTTAAAAATTGGGAGTTAAGTAGGACATCCCCCAATAAGAAAGGGTGAATGCGGTATTATGGTGAAAGAAGATACTAGCTGGGAGAAACTTTTGACTTTGTTTAGTTCTGGAGTGACAAGGATGACCAACGACCTCCACAATCCCCCCTTTTGAGTTGGCCATGTGCCTAAGTTTTTTGTTCATCGTTGATTTTGACTTTATTTTTTTAACATGAATAAAAGATTTAATATCTCAAAGTGTAGTATCTGTTCCAGCAGATACTGCAAGCAAAGACCATATGTGGGGGCGACCCCACATATAAGACCTTGGTTAATGAAGGGGAAACCCTTCATACCAATTGTCACTATCCAGCTCCCCTACTCCCCGGGGAGTTGTTCCCCATTTCCCCTTCATTCCTCACATTAAAAATCGGCCTTGTGCCTAATTTGCTCGGTGGGGGAGCAAATAAATATCTCAAAGTGTAGTATCTGTTCTTCAGATGCTGCACTTATATTTCTTGTTCTCTTTCGGTGGAGGAGAAATTCTTCACGACTGAGACAATTTTTATTTTTGTACCTTTTCTCCACGTTAAAAAATGACCCTGGTGTCTAACTCTGTCCCGTGGGGAGGTATAGTAAATAGGTACAATGATTGTTTGCCACATGTTTATATGTACAGCCATGGTCTCCTTGATAACTGGATGTGTCTTGTATAACAACTATGATACTGTCTATGACCAATGAAGAGCTTGACGGTTGTAATAAGGACAGCAGATGGGTTTGTATTTACTAAAGTGTTGTGTGTTATTCGTTTCGAGTATGTGAGCTGATATTTCAAAGACTCTGACCACTCAATCTTTCTTTTTTTTAGATTTCGCTTATTTCAGGTATTTTTTGTTCATGTGAACAATCAATCTGGTTATCCCATCCCAACACTGAAATCGTTTATGAATTTTTCCATGCACATTTTTTTTTTTTGTAAATAAAATAATTTTAAAACAAATTAAGAATTATATAAGTAGGATCAACTTGTTTCAGGTGTATTTTTTCGTATGAAGATTTAATCTGGTTTCGTCATAAAACATGGATTCACAAAGCATTTTTTTTGTTCTAATATCATAATTGTTTGACACATTTCTACATGTACAGCCATAGTTTCTTGATTACTGGTTGTATCTTATATCTACCAAGGCACCACAGTAGCTATACACAGAGAACACTATGATATGCTGTATAAAGACTCTTCAAAGACTCTAACTACCCAATCTTTTTTTTTAGATTTTTTTTGTGTCTTTTATTTATTTTTTTATTAGTTTGTTCAAGCTGGGGATAGAGCATCCTACCGAATGCCAAATATTCACCCATTAACTCATATTATAGCTGAGAGACTTTTTTTTTAAAAGATTCTAACCATTCCTTTAAAAGCAATTGTTTGAAGCTCTCTTGGCCTTGGTTCACAGGGTATATTTGCCAGGTAATTTTTTAAATTCTTTTTCATGAGTCCTATATCATATAATATATCTACATATGTAATCGTGATATGTCTAGTATCTATATATGACCATGTTTATAATGTCTTATCGGTTAGTTAGTATGTATGCAATTGTTTGAAGCTCTTTTGACTTTGGTTCACAGGATATATTTGCCAGGTAATTTTAAAAATTCTTTTTCATGAGTCCTATATCATATCATATATCTATGTATGTAATCGTGATATGTCTAGTATCTATATATGACCATGTTCATAATGTCTTATCGTTTAGTTAGTATGTTAGTACATGTATGTATAACCAAACGTTGACATATGATATCATATATATGAGCTCTTATATCAACTGGAATGACAGAAATCTTAAGATTCCAGTTTCTTTCCATGTCATACATAAAACCTTCATATTTCATTATCTTTTCCTTTTCAGCACTCTTTAACCCAGTATTATTGGGGACACTTACTTCTACTAAGGTTGCTTCTTCCTTCTTGTCCCATACCACTATGTCAGGTTTCATGGTTCCATTTTCTAGGTACCTAGCAGCAGCAATAGGGCAGTCATAGTGTATGACTTATTTCCGATTGCCCTTTCTCGTATATGTTTCCAGGACTTGCTTCTGCATTCGTTCTTCAAGTTTTTACAGATCGTTCAGTGGAGATATTTAAGCACTCAATTGTATATGATCATATAATAGCTATCCCACAACAGAACCATACAGTTAGATATCAGGTGGTTCACACTCTATAATTGTGTGTGGATATTTTTATAATACAGGGTGGAACGATAAAAATGTCAGCCTAAAGAAAACAACACTACAGCTTTATTTTAAAACTTTTATTGAAAAAAAAATCATTTCAGGTAACTTGATTATGTAATAGAGCTGACATCTATTCAATGTAGCTGACTCCAGCCTCAATCACCACCTGATATGGGTTTGGAACTGGAAGTATGCCTTTTTCACAAGTAAGGATAGCAGCAATCAGATTGGCTTTGGTGTTGTGGGAGGTCATGTTGGTGATGTTCTTGATGTATGACTAAACGAAGTAGTTCAGCAGGAGGAAGGGAGCCAGTGAGAAAAGGGTGCAAAGTTGTAGCACTCCTTCTGAAGCCAAGCCTGGGTCTCTTTGTACTTGTGGGTTAGCTCTGAGTTCTGCTGCCACACCCAGAATCTGCCAACGGCCACCTGATTGCACCAGGGGATCACCACACTCTTCAGCACATCCAGGTACACTTTGGTGTTGATTTTCAAGCCAATTTCGAAGATGTGAGGTGGCATGATGTAGCCCTCACTTGAAACCACATGAAAGATTATAACCGTGGCCAGAAACTTTGTTTTCATCACCCTGGGCGTGTTCCTATTGTCTGTGGTAATCCAATATTTTGAGGGTGCTGGTAATGGTGCTGTTGTCGATCAGTAAAGAGCAGAAGTTGTAGAGTGGCGCATCTCCAATCTTGCTGGTTTAACATTGTGTCACTTTCAGTCATGATAAAAGGTTCTTATCCCTCTTGGGATTAGTACATAACTAGCCAACTAGTAGATGGTCTGCAACAACAAAGAAAAAAAAAAGAAAACTGGTTTTCATCAAATGGAAATGGAATAATGTTGTCTTTTCTAGGGCGATAATTTTATCGTTCCATAATGTAATGTGTAGAACTATGATGCTGTTAGCAACCAGTGAGAGACAGTCTATACTTACAAGACTCAATTGGTTGAAGTGTATTTTTTCGTGTGAAGATTTAATCCTGTTCAGTCATAAAACATTGATTTATTGAATGTATCTTATATCATTAGATATAAGATACATTCAGGCACATGTAGAGAGCACTATCATATGCCTTTTGGTAATCAATCCAAGCTATATTAGATTCCTCTTGTAAGATTTTGGTGGGGGGGGGGGTATTGTCTGTTGTGTGTATATCTCCTTAGGTGCGTTTCTTTGTATCTATGTATGTAATCGTGATATGTCTAGTGTCTATATATGACCATGTTCATAATGTCTTATCATCTAGTTAGTATGTGTGTGCATAACCAAACGTTGACATACCGTTTTTCTGCCTCTTGGCTTGTTGCTCGTAGCTGCAAAGGGAATTGCATGCACAAAATAACAAGTCGGAGTTTCTTTAATTAATGCTTAGTTTATTGTTTCTGTCTTAACAGCGCCCATTCTTAACTCTTTTTTGCGTTTCTTTCTCCAATACATCTGCTCCGTCCAAAATCAGATATCAAACTGACCTGCATGCGAGAGAAAAGATATCTTCCTCTTTCTTTCATGCTGTTGCTTTCTCTTTCCCTCCTTCTTTCCACGTTCTCTTTCACACATATCTGAATGACCTATTTCAGGTGTTAATCATCAGCAACTTAACCCTTGAACTCTTCTTTCACCAAACGACCTTCACAGCAAAATCATGATTTTCAACATGCCAGTGTAACTTGAGATAGGTTACATATCACCGCCTTTTCCTACATTGATCAAGAACTGTCGTAAACACTTCTTTTTTGCCTAAAACTTCTTTTTGTACCCTGCTTCTTCTTTTTCCAGATATGCTTGGGATGAGAAATTATCAACAAGATAGTCCGGTCTATATAATTGTGTTGATATATGCATATATATTTGTTCTCTAGTTTCTTAAATGTGAGTATAATGTCTATTGTCTTTATGACGATGTGTATAAGAAATAAGAGATGGGTGTTTATATATTAGGGTGTTGTGTTTCATCGAAGTCATACAAACTAACAACTCTTCCTTTGTTGCCTATACACTTCCTTTTGCACTCTGCTTCTTTTTTCAGGTATGCTATAACTGGAGGTTCCTTAACATTGGGACATATTGATATATACAGTGATGATCATATTTATTGGCACGGTAAAATAAAAGTTAAATTTTGTCTAATAAATTCTAAAAAAGGGATTAAATTAAATTATTTATTTATTTTTTCTAAAATCCGATTGCTGCATCGGAAAGGCCAGTTAAAAATACATAATATACTTTGTTATTTTCTTTAATTTAATCCCTTTTTTAGAATTTATTAGACAAAATTTAACTTTTATTTTACCGTGCCAATAAATATGATCATCACTGTATATATATATATATATATATATATATATATATATATATATACTGTAACGATAATTGTATATATGTACATAAAAAAAACAAAAAACAGATGAACTTAATTGGGCAATAATGATGATGATGATGATATAAAATGATGGTCGTCATATAAAATGATGATCACATAAAAGGAAGCGAAAGGATTCAGAAAGGAAAATCATGCGATCCAAATGGACCAATAAGATGGGGGGGGGGGGGGGAAAAATAAAAAAATAAAAATATTGGCGCCAAAATTCAACAACCAAAAAATCGGAAAACTTTGAAGGGCAGTTGCGGAAACATTTCCTAAGATGACGGACGTCAATATATATATATATATATATATATATTGGGAAATATATATATATATATATATATATAACTATAGGATACAGTGCGACTCCATTGATGGAATATCAACGATAAAAGAAGATAAAAAAGAGAAGATGTTCATCTCAAATTAACGTTAAAAAAAAAAAAAAAAAAAACAGGGTCCTTTGCGAAAGTGAGTCGGAATTTCTGTTATTGATATAAACTGTTATCCCCACCGGCTGTCGCCCAAAAAAATAAATAAAAACATGTTATTCCGGCACTACACCCATAAAAAAAGGAAAAGAAAAGGGGGAGAAATTGCAAATAAATAGATACATACAATAAACAAGGAGAGAGAAAAAAATATATATAGGGCTTACTTCCCTTGGACAAATTTTGTATTTTGTGAGACTAACCCATTCAGGCATCTAAGGGTCGATACATGTGTGAAAAAAAAAGAGGGGAACAAAACAAAACAGATTTGAAATAAGAAAAAGAGGGAAGGGGTGGAGGAGATGAATTAACCTCCAAATTGAACTATGACCAACAGGCTGGAAAATTTTTCTTTCACCTGTTTTTATGTTTTCGTTTTTATACACTGTAAAAATAATAAAAATAAAAAGGGAAAGCTGTATATATGTACATACAATGATGTGTTTGCTCTTTCTTTCCTTCTTGCATGAGATCTGATTACGTTCGCCCACCTATAAATTCACCCTGAGCCTATAAGTATCGTTCCAAGTCAAAGATTGAATATACATACCCCATTCAAGTAATCTTGCCTGACCGAAGAGGGAATAACGGAATGATACTTGGCATGAACTTCCACTAACTCTCTCCTAATTACCTAGAGAACACCAAGTAGAAATCTAGAGGCGAGGTCGTCACAATATATATATATATATATATATATATATATTACATGGTGGGGGGTCACCACTTATCAAGGCCCAGAGTCCACTTGAGGATAAGTGTTAATGTGTATACATTAGTCGTTGTTTAAAGATTTGGTGATTGTCTAGTTTCTTAAATGTGAGTAGAACGTCTATTATCTTTAGTGTTCATGTGTGTGGATATCTTTAAAACAATGTGTATAACAAATAAGAGATGGGTGTTTATTGATTAGAGTCCTGGGTTTCATTCAAGACCAGTCATACAAACTAACAACTGTTCCTTTATTACCTAAACACTTAATTTTGCACCCTGCTTCTTTTTTCAGGTATGCTTGAGAAATTATAAACAGGATAGTCCGGTATATATAACTGGTCTCTTTAACATTGTAATGTGTTGATATATATATGTACGTGTTTTAAGATTTGGTGATTGTCTAGTTTCTTAAATGTGTGTATAATGATTGTCTCTAGTGTTCATGCAGATGGATATTTTTATAACAGTGTGTATAGTACTATGATGCTGTCTGTGACCAAGCCAGTAAAGAACTTAAGTTGTAATAAGACAGCAGAAAGATCTTTATTTACTAGGGATTTTAGACTCGTCTTATGTTGTCAGAAAAAGCTGAACAGCATAAACTACAAATATACAGCTTCTCCACAGAATGAATTCGAATATGGTTTTCCATAATCTGTGCAATCATTCGTTTTTGGGGACTGTTATCTTCATTTTTGTAGTTGTTGTTGTTTCATTACATTCTGGCAAACTCATCCTCTGGCTTTCTTCAGGTAGTTAACCGTGACAGGATAGGGATGCTGTGGACTTTTAACACTGCCTTCCATAGTTGTTGTCGTCTCACTACATTTTAGCCAACAAATCCTCTGGCCTGCTTTAGGTAGGATTGAAACCACTATCTCCAGGTAATGCTCACCTGGAACCATAGAATCAACGCCTCTTACCACTCAATCATTTTTTAGATTTCACTTGTTTGAGTCATGTTTTTTCATGTGAATATTTAATCCGGTCCGATCATAAAACGTTGATTCACAAACCAAACAAACAAATGGTCGATCACCGGTATGAAGTCGCATGTGTACTTTCAAACTTGAATTAAACGAATATGAATTTCCGCAAATTTTACAAGAAAATGGTTTTTCTCCTGTGTGTACACGTGTGTGAGTTTTTAGATTGCTTCGACGTGAGAATGCACGCCCACATGCATCACAACGATGCGACTTTTCCCCTGAGTGTGTCACCAGATGTTTCTGCAGACTCGAACTTTCAGAAAAAGCCACTCCGCAAATGCTACAAGAATATGGTTTTTCTCCAGTGTGTGTTCGAATATGTGTTTGGAGGTTACCCTTCTGTGAGAATGCGGCGCCACAAATGTTGCAAGAATAAGGTTTTTGGCCTGTGTGTATAAGAATGTGGTTTTGCAGGTTTGAGTTCCGAGCAAACGCCATTCCACAGATTTTACAAGAATATGGTTTTTCTCCAGTGTGTATTCTCTGATGGTTCTTCAGACTTGTCTTCTGTGAGAATGCTGATTTACAGATCGTACAAGAATATGGTTTTGCTTTTGTGTGTACCATTTTGTGATATCTTAAACTTGTGTTATCAGAAAAAGCCAAACCACATAAATGACAAATGTATGGCTTCTCCCCAGTGTGAATTCGAATATGCTTTTCCAAACTCGAACTGACCGAAAATGCCGAACCACAAACTTGACAAGAATATGGCTTTTCGTGTGTGTGTATTCGCATGTGAGTTTTTAACGAGGAATTCACGGAAAATGAGGATCCACACACCAAACAAGAATACGGTTTTTCACCTGTGTGCTTTTTTATGTGTCTTTCAAGATAGGAATTTGCAGGAAATGAAATTCCACAAACTGTACAAGTGTGCAGCTTTGCTCCTTTGTGTGTTCGCATATGTGTTTTTAAGTTGAAATTATTTGCAAATGTAGAAGCGCATACTTTACAAGAATATCGTCGCTCAGCCATGTTGATTTGCATTTGTTGTCAACAAGGATTTATTTGAGAAGTTTCACTTCACTAAAAACGAATCTGTCTCATGTCTTAAACTATTTCTACTGTGTTAATGATGCTTGCAGATAATACTGCTGATCTCCTGTGTTAATGAACGTCTCCAGTATAAAACAGCAGTCTTAAATAAACTGCTGAAAATAAAGTTTATGTTGAGGTGGCAGCCCTACAGATTATGACAATGGACTATCCTGACGTCACTCCCAGTGACCAGGTTCTGCTTTTCAGCAATCTGAACCCAAGACTCAGAAAGAGACCATCGTAACTTCACTTTGTCCTTCAGTTCAGCGGAATTCCCACTCAACTAATATCGTTTTATATGTTTCCAATTTGTGTGTCAATAATGTTTTAGAAACGAATTGATAAACTTATTAAATAAGAGTTTTTGTTGAATTCCACAATCGCCATTTTCTGATATAATTTTAATCTGTAAAAAAAAAAAAGATGGAATTAATACAAAAGTTACACAAATCTGTTTCAGGTATAAAACACTGTGTCTTAAACAATAAGTTGCTGAATATATGGCTCAAAGTTTCATCGGTCTGCCATGCTGATTTGCATGGATCATCAATGAATATTTATTTTTAGAAAAAAGTTCATTTTTCTAAAAATTAACGAATGTCATATTTCATTGAATTCCTCATTCGTTATTTTCCAGAATTTGGATTTGTAAGAAAGAAATGGAATTGATACAGAAATTTTTTTACAAAATTTTTCACATTGTCTTAAACAATAGGTCGATTAATATCAGACTCAAAGTAAGCTTAAGACTTCACAATAATAACGAACTGTATGTTACAGTGTTAAATCATGGATTATCTATTATATTAAATAATAAGTTTTCCTGTAACTATGAAAATCTAGACATTAGGGAAGCAAGAAAATAATATTTCAAGTTGCATGAAAAAGAATGATGCTGCAGGTTTCGTTGCAGAAATGTTAAAAGCTAAAGGTGAAAAAGACATTGGGATGATTACAAACTTGATAAATTTGTTTATAAAAGTGGACTTCTCAGTGCGTGTGTTCAATTTGTATTGGTTGTTAATATGTTAAAGTGGTGGTGAAATCAAGTTGAGATGTGTATAAGAAACAAACATTGAACGGAAAATTGAAGGTAAAAAGACTGAGGAATACAGGTTTTCAGCTACACACACACACACTATATATATATATACATATATATAAAATAAATATGTATTAGATATGTTTGCAGTCTGCGCGAGCCATTTCTAGTCTCACACAAAAACATGCATTCAAATCTCAAGCTATATTACTTGTCATATACACAAACATACGCGCCCACATTCACACATGTACATATATTCACATTCACGTGTATATACACACACGCTAACGTACGCACAGATGGACGACGTCACTTCCTTTTCAAAGGAAATCCACACATGCGCAAAAGACCACTGGAAACAAGTATAAAAGCAAGAGACAAGCTGTTTCCAGCCCTTTTTTTAGACCAGCTTCCGAGCTGGGCGGTCTACGGACCGACAGCGTGCCTTTTCAGCATGCGCGTGCCTCACGCCACTTGCTACTATGTGAGACAAAAAGCCAACAGCCAGTACGTACACTTTATACGCTTTCTCTCTCCATGAACTGGATTGACATTCTCACTTTATCTACTACTTGTGCCAGAGAACACCACCGTGTAGCTGACGGCTAACATGGCGCACAGTTTAACTGATGTCAACCCTCTATCTTTTTCTTTGTCTACACGCTAGACTATCATTCCCATTTTTCACTACATCACTCACTTCTCTTCCCACGCGTGAACAAATAGTGACCCGAACGTGAGATGAACACACATTTCCTTTTTCCTTCTATACTACCAATCCCGCAACAAACAATGGTTACACCCGTGCGGACATGAACACGTGTTATATCTAAAACATTCATTCTTTCAACAGTAAATAAATGACACGTTTATCTATTCCAGCAATTGAGTCTTTGTTTCCTTCATTCCATTCGTTTCATTATTTTTCTTTTGTAACGGGATTGGAATTTATATATCCTAGTCCTCTACAAGTCAAAACAATGCATCAAATTTTTGCAAAATCCAGCTCTTGAATCCGTATATAAAATTATCCATAGCATGACAAATTTTTCATGGTGGCTTTTGAATGCGCGTTTGCCATTCAACAGAATTGTATTCCAACACGTTCATATCACAACGACAATTAAAAAAGAAAATACAACAAATCCCACTGGGAATATCAAATAAACAAAAAGACTAAAAAGGTCCGACTCACTTCATCATATCTTCACCTCTCTGACCACAACTTGTTCAAGTGTTCCTTTTCTCAACGCTGTAAATTTTTTAAGTTCGATGGAAATCATTTTAATCTTTCCATTTTTCAATGCCTTCAAACCTTTTAAAGTTAATCACAGTGGATCCCTAAATAATGAAATTATTAACAGGATTGCTAAGGCTACTTTGGAACATTTATAGAATAAACGAGGTATTTGACTGGACATAAAAATCATGGTATACCCAGCTGTTGTTATTTCTATCCTTATGTACGGCTGTGAGTCTTGGACTCCATACAGGCATCATATTCACCACTTGGATGTATTTCATAGGAGCAGTCTACGCTTAATCTGTGGCATTACCTTTCAAGACAAAGTATCCAATGCTGACCTTTTCACAAAGTGCAATATTTCTGGAATTGAGTCATTCCTTATTCAGTGCCAACTGCAGTAGACTGGTCATGTACTGAGAATGTCTGATAATAGGATATCAAAAATCCTTATGTACAATCAGTTGGACGGAGAGAAAAAATGTGGGGGCGACCATTACTGAGGTATAAATACTAGTTAAAGAACAATTTGTTTTCAGTTTTTGAGAACAAGGTCTTGGATTGCAAGGTCTTGAATCATCTGCATGAAAAAAAAGGAAAGAGCTAAATGGTCAGCAGCCATACCATCGACTACATTACTGAATCCACACACTTGTAAGGTTGTGTGGACTCGTTTGTAAGTCTCTTGTAGGACTTAAATGTCATCTGAGGCTGCAGCATAAATGAATTTAAACAATAATTAGTCGGAACCTCATATGTCAAAATCAACAGGAGAATCCAAGTACATATATATATATATATATATATATATTTATATATAGCTATACTACCAAGAGATGACCCAGAGTACTCAAAACAGCTAAACAAATGGCAAAAACAAATGTAGATATTGTTGGAGAGAAATGCATTCGAAATGAGAATTGAACATACCTGTTATGGAATAAAGTTCTCGTAAAATAAAATCACTTAATTTGATCAAGTATTTTGATTTTTTTTTACAGAGGAAAAATGAAAATGTCGATACAATCATGGAAGCAGGGGCCTGGGGGGAAATTCTTAAGTCTAGCAACCTGAGGGAAGAAATTATATGAGTAGAAAGTTTTATAGCATTTAGGGATCTCCACAGCATAGGGGTGGGATTTTGCTGCTTGTCTGGTTTGCTGAGGGTAGCTACATCGAGAGGGTACTAGTGCTTTGAGTTTGTACAAGCACTTACCATTAAAGTACTTGTTAAAGAAGCACAGGGATGCCACATTTCAATGGTGGGACAGAGATTGGTGTTAGGCCAACACTGCGGGACTTATTAGTGACTCTATTTAACTATCTAGGAGTGAGAGACTAATGGCAGATGCATCAGCCTAAATGTGACAACAATAGTCCATGCATGGGTAAATAGTGGCTTTGTAGAGATACGGGCAACTTTCAGGTGTGAGTAACCTTCTCGCATGATAGAGGGAGCCCACCTTCCTCATAGCAGCCCTGGCAATACTCATTGTATCTGTTCCAACTCATGTTCCCTGTGAACGTTAAGCCAAAGAGTTTGAAAAAAGTACTTTCAGTTAATGTATCTTTAGCCATAGCTATTGGTGGTTGAGAAGACTTCTTGTAAATTATTGAAGGAGATGAACTTAATCTTGGCAGCTTTGAATGTGACCGTCCATTTTTGTCACCCATTTCACTACAGATTGGAGGTTTTCCTCTAGTATTTCTTCCATTCCCTTAGATTTGTCTTCATTTGTTTTCCTGTTGTGTCTGTTATGGAGCGTGGTGTCATCAGCAAATATACCCATCTCGGAGACAATTTTATCAGGGAGGTCATTTATGAATATTAGGAATGATAAAGGTCCAAGAATAGACCCTTTAGGTACACCTGTATTTATATCATATTTTTATAATGTGTGTACTCATCATAGAATGAAGACATTACATTCCAAAAATCACATAAATTAAGTAGTTTTTTTTATATAAAGAAAATCGTTTTATTTTAGGGTTTTAAGCGATTTTAAAAAGTAAATTATATCATTATAAGACTGATTTTAATATCGATAGGTCGAATTGAGTCATATCCCCATTATTTACAAAATACAGCTGATTCAAACCCTACATTTCGCTTCATAATAAAATTTGATTTTCTTAGTTAAAAAAAAGTACTTGATTAATTTACCTGATTTCTGGAATATGACATCTTCCATGATAAGAAACGTACATCATAAAGATTTGTGTATTTAAAAAAAATTTTTTTTAAATCGAATGGCGGATCTGAAGAATCCTGCTTTCCTATCTTTATTTCTTTTAATTTTTTCAGTGGATTATTATCGAATAGACACTAGTCTACCAGATTATCAAAATAAAAAAAAATGAAAAATGTCAATATCTAAATATTTGTAGGGGGTGCTCAGTTTCTTATGCAATGTTCTAGTAAATTGGTCATCTATTTTAGAACCACCCAATGTTTTGAAGCCAAATTTCACAAATTTAGCCGTTTATAAGCAATTTGGCATTTTTTATTTTATAATTTCACTTTCTCTGATTATTTCATATACATATTTATGCTTATCTTCTAGTTTTGTCAACCAACATTTACAAAGGTTTTGTCTGGGCAATCAAAAATTTTTTTTTTAATACGCATTCTTCAAGTTTCCTCACTCAACATTTACAATCAAGGGCAATGAATGTGCGTTAGAGTATCAACTAAAGACTTACCTTTAAAGAATATTTGGGTCTGTATTACATGTTTTCACTAGTCGCCAAGTTTGTTTTTGCATGCACACATTCAATAAAAATGTCGAGTGGTTCTAAAATGGATGATCGATTTACTAAAACACTGAATTGGAAACTGAACACCCCTACAAATATTTAAATATTGACTTTTGTTTTTTAATTTTTTTGATAATCTGGTAGACTAGTGTCCATTTGATAATAATCCACTGAACAATTGAAAAAACAAAAAAAAATAAATAAATAAAAAAATAGAGAGGGGAGGGCAAGATTCTTTCGCCATTAGAATTCTAAACAAGAACTATGCCAAAAAAATCAGTATGAAAAGTTAAGACGCTGGAAGTGGACTTGGTTTACCTAAATATGGAATGGAAGTCACTAAACATGAAACGAAATACAAAACCATATGGAAATAATTTATTCCAAAAAATTTTAGTTTTATGTGAAAGGGGAGATCAGAGCTCTGGTTGGATCAACACTGAAAGAAGTCGCTGAGTTTACGTATCTGGGCAGCAACATAGTTTCCACAGAGAGAGATATCGAAATATGCATCTCAAAAGCATGGGCCACATTGGATGGGCTACATTCAATATGGACTTCGAGACAAACTAACAAACTGAAAAGGCAGTTCTTTAGGGCAGTGGTAGAGTCTGTCCTTGTTTACGGTGCTACAACCTGGACACTCACCAAAAGATTGTGAAGAAAACTAGACGGCACATACACCCGTATGCTACGAACAGTATTAAATATATCTTGGCAAAATCATCCCACAAAACAGCAACTTTATGGCAACCTACCTGCCATATCTAATACCATCAGAGAAAGACGCCTACGATTTGCTGGTCATTGTCTGAGGAGCAAGCATGAATTGGTGAGTGATGTATTGCTATGGATTCCACGACACGGACGCAAAAGTAAAGGACGACCTAAACCCATGTACATTCAGCAAATAGCACACGACGCCAACAGTGAACCTGAAGATCTGAGGAAGCTGATGGAAGACAGGAAACTCTGGAGAGGAAGAGTCACATTGGTCCAGGCAAGGAGCCCATCATGATGATGATGTGCTATCATGAAACAATAAAAAAAAACTTTCATTTTTGTTTTTACATTTGTATAAATAGTTAATTTTTGTTTTAACATTTGTGTTATCACGAACAAAACTAATGGGAATTTTTATTATGTACACTTCTAGAAATGTGTCTTTTTTAAAGAATATATTTATGTCTTTCACAAATTTTATCACAGAATATTTTGTCACAAATAATGTGTGTTATCAAAAAAAAAAAAACTTAAACATTTATATCAAAATAATGAAAGAAGTTTTGGGTTTGTAATTCAATTGAAGGTAGCTACGTTTTATGAAGCATTATTTATGGCAAAATTATGTTATAAAATTTGAAATTATTTCAAGGTGAATATATTTTAAATATTTAGAAATTTATTTATAGAAATGGAAACTATGAAAGTTTAAATTTCTTTTTTTAATTAAATACTTCCGCATAAATATATGTTAAATATTAAAAAATTATATTTATAGAAATGGAAACTATGAAAGTTAAAATTACTTTTTTTAATTAAATACTTCCACATAAATATATTTTAAATATTAAAAAAATTATATTTATAGAAATGGAAACTATGAAAGTTTAAATTCCTTTTTTTAATTAAATACTTCCGCATAAATATATGTTAAATATTAAAAAATTATATTTATAGAAATGGAAACTATGAAAGTTTAAATTCCTTTTTTAAATTAAATATTTCCACATAAATATATTTTAAATATTAAAAAATTATATTTATAGAAATGGAAACTATGAAAGTTAAAATTACTTTTTTTAATTAAATACTTCCACATAAATATATTTTAAATATTAAAAAAATTATATTTATAGAAATGGAAACTATGAAAGTTTAAATTCCTTTTTTTAATTAAATACTTCCGCATAAATATATGTTAAATATTAAAAAATTATATTTATAGAAATGGAAACTATGAAAGTTTAAATTCCTTTTTTTAATTAAATATTTCCACATAAATATATTTTAAATATTAAAAAATTATATTCATAGAAATGGAAACTATGAAAGTTTAAATTCCTTTTTTTAATTAAATACTTCCGCATAAATATATTTTAAATATTAAAAAAATTATATTTATAGCAATGGAAACTATGAAAGTTTAAATTACTTTTTTTAATTAAATATTTTCATATGAATATATTATAAATATTAAAAAATTATATTTATAAAAATGGAAAATATGAAAGTTTAAATTCCTTTTTTAAATTAAATATTTCCACATAAATATATTTTAAATATTAAAAAAATTATATTTATAGCAATGGAAACTATGAAAGTTTAAATTACTTTTTTTAATTAAATATTTTCATATGAATATATTATAAATATTAAAAAATTATATTTATAAAAATGGAAAATATGAAAGTTTAAATTCCTTTTTTAAATTAAATATTTCCACATAAATATATTTTAAATATTAAAAAAATTATATTTATAGCAATGGAAACTATGAAAGTTTAAATTACTTTTTTTAATTAAATATTTTCATATGAATATATTATAAATATTAAAAAATTATATTTATAAAAATGGAAAATATGAAAGTTTAAATTCCTTTTTTAAATTAAATATTTCCACATAAATATATTTTAAATATTAAAAAAATTATATTTATAGCAATGGAAACTATGAAAGTTTAAATTACTTTTTTTAATTAAATATTTTCATATGAATATATTATAAATATTAAAAAATTATATTTATAAAAATGGAAAATATGAAAGTTTAAATTCCTTTTTTAAATTAAATATTTCCACATAAATATATTTTAAATATTAAAAAAATTATATTTATAGCAATGGAAACTATGAAAGTTTAAATTACTTTTTTTAATTAAATATTTTCATATGAATATATTATAAATATTAAAAAATTATATTCATAGAAATGGAAACTATGAAAGTTTAAATTCCTTTTTTTGATTAAATATTTCCACATAAATATATTTTAAATATTAAAAAAATTATATTCATAGAAATGGAAACTATGAAAGTTTAAATTCCTTTTTTTAATTAAATATTTCCACATAAATATATTTTAAATATTAAAAAAATTATATTCATAGAAATGGAAACTATGAAAGTTTAAATTCCTTTTTTTAATTAAATACTTCCGCATAAATATATTTTAAATATTAAAAAAATTATATTTATAGCAATGGAAACTATGAAAGTTTAAATTACTTTTTTTAATTAAATATTTTCATATGAATATATTATAAATATTAAAAAATTATATTTATAGAAATGAAAACTATGAAAGTTTAAATTCCTTTTTTTAATTAAATATTTCCATATATATTATAAATATTAAAGAAACAATTTATAGAAATTAAAAAAATAAAATTTTATTTATTTTTTATTTGCGTTGTGATACAAAAAAAAGTGGTCCCATATGGTTTCGTTTTTCATTTTGTGTTCACTATCATTCCATATTTAGCTAAACGGAACCAACTTTCAGCATCTCTACTTTGTGTACTGAATTTTTTTAGACAGAATTTTTCTTTTTAGACAACCCAACAACCTTTGTTACTAACTGGGACATAACATTTAAGTAGATAACATTATTTTCATTTACCAAAATGTGTATTTAAAAGAGAAGCCAACAAACAACTATCCGAAAAAAATACATAACAAGAAATGTTACCGTAGCCAAGAAAAGTCAATTTTATATCTACCAGGCTCTTTTGTTTTGGTTTTCAAGTAGTTTCAGAATAAACACCCCCACCTCCATGTTAATGGCTTTCAGAATAAACACCTCCAACCTCCCCATGTTAAGAACGGCTTTAGGAATAAACACCCCCACATCCCTATGTTAAGAATGGCTTTATGAATAAACACCTCCAACCTCCCCATGTTAAGAACGGTTTTAGGAATAAACACCCTCAACCTTGAAAGCCGTTCTTAACATGGAGAGGTTGGGGTGTTTATAGTACGCTGGGTACTCTGGTAAAAAATTCAAAACGAGGCTTGCTTTTTTCAAAAAAGAAGATGCCGCCATTTTTTTTTTTTCAAATTTGCTCGGACAACCTGAATTTTTTAGATTAAATAAAGAGCAATAAAAACTACTTGAAAACCAAAACAAATGAGCCAGGTAGATATAAAATTAACTTTTATTGGCTATGGTAACATTTATTTATTGTATATAGATTTTTTTTCGTTGTAGTTGTTTGCTGGTTTCTCTGCTACATTACCACAAAAAAATCAGGGATTTAGCAGAGAAGCCAACAAACCACAAAAGGGTAAAAAACTTCAAATAACAAATAAATGTTACCAAAGGCAAAATACGTTACTCTTCTATCTACTTGTGTGTTTTAACGTATTATAGAGCTTTTATTTGGTTTAAAAAACAAGTAGTGCCGAGTTAAGCTAAGCCAACAGCAACATAGCCAACAAGAACATGCTGCCTTTGGAGTGTCAGTAATCGCTCAAAACTCAAAAAATGAAGAAAATATGGTGCTTGTGCAGTTTACCATTAAAAAATCGCTTAATTTGATGAAGTAGTTTTGTTTGTTTTTTTTTAACAAAGGAAAATAAAATTTTAATGAGATCGATCGTATCGCGACCATCTTGGATATTTCCGCAAACAAGGAAGGGGTACCTTTAAACGAAAAAGTGATTAAAAAAGGACAAAATAAAAACGGGATTTAAAAGGACAGAAACTGCCAAGTAAGTGCAAAAAAATAAATAAATAAAAAAAATAAAAAATAAAATAAAAAATAAAATGAAAATAAAAAGGACAGAAACTGTCAAGTAAGTGAAAATAAAAAATAAAAATAAAAAATAAAATAATAAAATAAAAATAAAAAGCTAATAAAATAAGAATAAAAAAATTAAAAGGACAGAAACTGTCAAGTAAGTGCAAAAAAAAAATTAAAATTAAAAATAAGAAAATAAAAAGGACAGAAACTGTCAAATAAGTGCAAAAAAAAAAAAAAATATTATCTAGGTATTTTTCTGCCCATGTTTCAAAATAATCTCGTCCAAGTTTAAGCAGTGATGGAGTTATCTCTCCTGGTGCTCTCTCCTCGTCCGTGGAAATAGCCAAGATGGTCGCAATACGATCGATCTCATTAAAATTTGATTTTCCTCTGTAAAAAAACAAAACAAAAAAAACTACTTGAGTATTTTTTTATTTATTTTTTTTAACAAGAACTTTATTCTATAATGGGTACGTACAATATCTTCATTTTTTAATGTTATTGGTAAACTGCACAATAGGCGCTGCCAAACGAATGTGAAGAATTGTGAAAAAAGGAGCACATGATTCCGTGACGTCAGACTTCTGTTAACTATACAATCTATAGAAAAGCAGAAGCGACTTAATGATTTTTTTTAAACCTTTGTTTATCTTTTTCAGACTGCAATTAATAATTAATCTTTGTTATAATTTTGTTAGGTTTTAAGATTTACAGTTTAAGGATTAATAATATTATAAATATTTATATATTAAATATGAAATACGGTTTTACTGAATGTTCATGTTCGGCTTCCATACTTTTGTTCGGTAAAAAGAGACAAACAAAATGTGAGGGGGGGATACAAAATAATATTTGTGCAATAATATTTTCAAATCGGTTTTAATCTGGCGATAAAATAGCTGACAAGAACCATGTTTATATGAAAACTTAATATTTTAAACAAACAAAATTAATTAAAAATCTATGTTGTAATGGAACATTTTGAAATAATGGAATTTAATCGTTTTAACCTTTAAAAATCAATAAATTTTTAGCAAGTTTATTTTTCTTAGCAATTCAACTGATTATAGTATATATTAATTCGAAAAAACGCTATTTAAAAAAAAACATAATGATATATTTATATCATTTTTTTTAATTGCAACTTCAAGATACGTTTTTGTTCAATATGTGTATTTAAATTTTTAAAAAATAAATATTTTTCATTTAGTTGAACTCTTATGTTTCATAATAAATAGAAATTTCGATAGATTTAAATATATTTTGTTCAAATTTCGAAAAAATAAATAGGGGGGGGGGGACACGCACTAAAAAATATTTCCCCTCATATATTTTACAGAAACTGCATTTTATATGTAATTTCATTCTAAAATGGATAAGTATCGAAAATTTCACGAAAATCTGACTATTAGTTGATTTTTGATATATTTATTAACACGGGTATGTTTTCACGTTCAAATTGCTTACTACATTGGAACGTTATTTTAAAGCGCCAATTATGTAAACACGATTTTCGTCTCGCAATTTCATTATTTTCGTTCGATGAAAAAAAATTTTTTTAAATTATTACTAGTTTATTTTGCCTTTCTTTTAAATGGTACAAAAGTTATATTGATAATATTAACTTATAATAAAGTTACATCGTTTGGTTATCCTGGCGCTCCACACTTCTTTATTTACATTGGAAGTGACGTCACACAAATCTTATAATACGGATGGCTACAATTGTAAAAATAATTTGTTCTATTTTTCTTTCATTTTGAGCTCCTTTTTTCTCCCGTTTAACTTTTTTTTCTCCCATTTCTTATTTTGAGCGGAGAATTTATTTTATTTTCATTTTGAGCTCTTTTTCCGATCCGACGTTACCTTTTATATAGGCACCGCCAAAAATGGCCGCAAAATCAAGTTGTTGTTGTTTTTTAAAACTAAATTACATTTATTAAAATCCATTATTTCTGAGTAACTTTTTTTTCCAGAAAGATAAAACCCTGAATTTTATCATATAGAAAACAGAATAATGTAAAACTTTTTCTACTATTTTTAATTAAATTTTAAATGTTAAATTTTCCCAAAAAGTTAACAATTGACATTTTTTGTCTTGCACAAAAAACGTACTTAAATATTAAAAAAAAAAGGGTTTTTGAAATAATTAATTTATTTATTTATTGTCTAACTAAGATTTAGGATGATTTTCTAAGAGAATATGCAAAAATATTATAATATAAGTACCTGAATTTCAAATAATTCCACTTATTCATATAGGTAACCAGATATTTCGCGTCGACGTAGAGTTCAGATCGACTCTGTTTACGTTTTCGTTTGATGATAAGAAAACTAAGGAAGACCAAACAGGCCAAAAAAACTTATTTTTCAGTGACGAAAATTTCAATGTATTATCAAGCTGAGGCTGGCCAGTACCAGATGGGTGACCATTTGTATGAGTCTGGTTTTTAATGTGTATGTGTGTGGGGGCTAGGCTCCCCAAAATGGAGGGGGGGCAATTTAAAGCAGAATAAAAAAAAATTATTTCAGCGCGTTTGGTCCACCGTAGTCGAAAGGCGGCAAACGTTTTCAAACGGGATCGAAAAAAATGATGCTATTTTTAACACAAAGGGCACAATATTTATCGAATTTTTTTTTTGGTATCGATTATTCAAAGCATGCCCTGTTTAATAATGATCATGCATTATTCGGCTCGCTAAAAAAAAAATTGTTAATTTATTTATCAAAAATTTTAAAATGGCTTTTTTCGTATAAATATTTAAAAAAATTTTTTTTTTTGTTTTGCTTAACTTAAATTAATTATTTTACTGAACATATTCACCGAATTTCACACTTCAAAACTCAAAAGCGGGATAATTAAACACAATCGAAGTTCTGATATTCAGACGTCAAAATAAGGTTTGCAAACAATTTTTTTTTTTTTTTTTGAATCTATAATTCTGTCCCTTACAACAACACAATATGTTTTGTTCAGTTTCAGATGATTATTTTAAGCATATTTGTTCCCACTTCAAAACAAGGGGGGGTTTTGTAAGTAAAAATATATATATATATAAATATCGTTTATGAAAAATAAGTACACTGTTATTAAGTTCATTCTTCTCCTAATAATCGCTGAAAATTTCGTATTGATCGGATAATTACCTGATTTTTGGTAGATTTTTAAAAAGACGGTCCGTCAAAAAGTACTGACCTGCCCCCCAGTTTTGGCGGTGCCTACTTTTATAGGTACTCCTCCTGCAGTCCTGCACTTTACCACCCGAGCTATTTTTAACGCTATTATTTAGAAACCTATTATTTAACATGGGGAAGGGAGGGTGTATTGTAACTATTCTGTAGTTTCACCTAACAATTCAATTAAAAAAAAGGTAAATATGAAGAATTACTCCACCATAGAAAATTCCTTTAAAATTACCACTCTTAAAGGTTTTCGGGGTCGCTGAAAAGGAAACTAACGGGGGTTTTTTTTTTTTTAGTTTTTTTGTGTGTGTGTGGGGGGGGGGGCTTCCTTTCTACCATCGGAAAATTCTTTAAAATTACCTGTTTACATTTGGTGGGAAGCGGTGTAAAATAATAAAGTTCTTCTGCTTGGTTAATGTCGGCACGTTACTTATGTTAAAACGGTTAATTAAACTGCATAAGCACCTGTTAAAAAACTATACAAGTAAAACAAATTATTTTTTACTTGTAAACTCGTTTATTAATTGCAGAAAACAAAAACAAACGGGAGAAAAAAGGAGCTCAAAATGAAAGAAAAATAAAACAAATTATTTTTACAATTGTAGCCATCCGTATTATAATATTTGTGTGACGTCACTTCCAATGTAAATAAAGAAGTGCGGAGCGTCAGGATAACCCATCGTTTTACATAGGGGGGGTAATTACATGGTGACTTTTGGAGGTGCCTACTGCACAAGCACCGAAAATACGGTTATGGTTAACTTTCGTCACCCGTTGTTTACAAAGCCATTTGCCGGAAGTGACGTTTTATCTACGGATGATCAAAACCGTATAGAATGAACCTTTTTTTTTTTATATATATAAGTTTTATTCAAACAGGCTCTATGGACCTTTTTTTTGTATTTATTAACTGTTTTATTCTTTTTATCAAACAAAAATAGAATTTTTATATTGACATATTATGGACTCTTTTTCAAACATCGAAATTTTAAAATTAGTTTTATTTTAAAAAAAAAAAAAAAGAAAGAAAGACGGTGTTTTTTTTTTTAAATTAAATTCTAAACTTTATTTGAATTTTTCAACAAACTTTTACAGAGATAAAAAATAGACTTTATAGATATTAACGAAAAGTCTTTGTTTATTTTAACTCTTTAACAAATTTTTACAGGCATAAGAAATAGACTTTATAGATATTTCATAATTTATTTTAAATATATTTGTTTATTTTAGCTCTTTAACAAATTTTTGCATTCATATAAAAAAAATAGATCTTTTATAATATAAAATTTAAAAAATTTTTAAAGAAAAAGTTTGTTTTTTTCATTGTTCATACATCATAAAAAAATCGTATCCAATAAGACAATACAAAAAAAAAAGTCCATTAAGTTCAAATAAAGCCTGTTTGAATAAAACTTATATAAAAAAGGTTCATTCTATACAGTTTTGATCATCCGTAGATAAAGCGTCACTTCCGGCAAATGGCTTTGTAAACAACGGGTGACGAAAGTTAACCATAACCGAAAATACTGATAGAAATCCAACCAATATGTGTCACAATTTTCGTTCTTATTCCAAACGTACACAGCGTATGCTTTTAAAATAATCTTCATAGTAACGATTACTCCATAAATTATACTTACTTACCTCCAAAGAATTCACATTTTTAAGCAAAAAAAAACAGAAAAGCAAACGTCCTCTTTGAAAAATCGCCGAAAGACTATGTTTTCAGAATCGTTTCAAAAACGCAATTTAAAATGAGACAAAGTCACGTGACCAATAAAATATGGCGTCCACCATTTAATAAAAAATAAATTAATTAAAAATTTTATATTAAACTAATATTAGTTTTAATTAAGCTAATATTAATATTAAAATGAATAAAATACGAATAATCTTATTAGCTACCAATGTTGAAAAAAATTCGTTTTGTTATGCTCCATTTTTAAAGAAAATGTTCTGCGAACCTGATTTTTAAATTATCATTTTGAAGACTGCAACTTATTTATCATTGAAAAAAATAAGCAACAAAAATACAGAGAAATCACGATGATGTACGTACCAGGTCTAGAACGAAGATGTCATATTCTAAAAATGGCGTAACGGAATTATGAGCGACCCTAGATCCGGCCATACCGGTGTCAGGTGAAAACCTCGAGTGGAAGAAATAATAGTCCGGTTACCAAACTGGACTTGTTTTTAAATAATACTTGATTAAATTTTGCATAAAATAAGAAATAATTTTTATTTCATTTTTTTTTTTTTTCAAATAAAATACAATGTTTTTTTTAAAATAAAATACAATGTTTTTTTTTTTAAATAAAATACAATGTTTTTTAAATAAAATACAATGTTTGTTTTTTTTTAAAAAGAATACAATTTTTTAAATAGAATACAATGCATGTTTTTTTTGTTTTTTTTTTAAATAGAATGCAATGTTTTTTAATAGAATAATTTTTTTAAAATAGGATACAATGTGTTTTTTAATAAGATACAATGTTTTTAAATAGAATACAATGTTTTTTAATAAAAAAATATTTTTTAAAAATAGAATACAATGTTTATTTTAATAGAATACAATGTTTTTTAAAGAATACAATTTTTTTTAGAATACAATGGTTTTTAAAAAGATTATAATGTTTTTTTATATAAAATACAATGTTTGCGTGTTTTTTAAATAGAATACAATCTTTTTTAATTGAAAAAATTATTTTTTTAAATAGAATACAATGTTTGTTTGTTTTTTTAAAGAGAATACAATGTTTTTTAAATAGAATACAATGATTTTTTTAATAGAATACATTTTTTTATAGAATTCAATGATTTTTTTTAAATAGAATACAATGTTTTTTAATAAAATACTAGGCACCTCCAAAATTCACCACAGAATTTACCCCGCTTTTTTTTCTTTATTTTTTGTTTACACGGTGGTCACCACTTATCAAGGCCCGAAAGCCACTCAGGGATTAGGGTTATTGCAAGTACAGTACGTTAGTGTGGAGATTTAATGAAGTGTTTACTTAAGAGGGCGGTTCATTAGGAATTTGTTAACGTTGGACTTGAACACATCCAAGTTGTAGTCAGGTGGGAAGCAGGCAGACAGAACAGAGTTCCACAGGCGTGTAGTTATTTGACAGAGAATTGGAAGCTATTTAAGCTGAAATGGCATAATTATGCTATTATTATGTATCTGACAACCCAGTCGATACAATATCAAACTGCACTTTTGCTTCATACATTAGGGGATGATGCTTTGAAAGTGTACTACGGGTTTCACTTTTCAATGCCTGAAGATGAAAGAACACCTACGGAAATTATTCAGGCGTTTGATAAATATGCTATAGGGGAAACAAATGAAACTTACGAGCGTTATGTTTTTCACATGAGAAAGCAAGGAGAAACGGAGACCGTAGAATCTTTTATTACGGCACTTCGAACGTTAGTAAAAACATGCAATTTTTGTGACAATTGCGTTTCCTCAGTACTCAGAGATCAAGTAGTGCTGGGAATACGTAACCCTCAGACACAAGCTGAGTTACTTAAAATAAGACAGCTGGATTTACAAAGATGTATAGACATTTGTAAGCTGTCTGAAAATGCTACGTTACAAGCCAGTATCCTAAGGCCTGAGAGAGTGAGAGAGTATTATCGTTTCCATTTCTTTTATTTCTGAGTCTTTGGAAAACTATTCTCCCAGAAATCAATGATGCCCAGAATATCTTCAAGAAAAGGGGCTGGATCTGCAACAAAGTTCTGTCAGGCTGACTGCGTTGAGGGATTGCCTTCTTCAGAATAGAGAAAAGATGGTGAATACTGCAATAGACGAGTAAAAAACTCTGCTCTGAAATGCGGCATCGTATCCACAAAAAGAAACGAATGGGTTGTGAACGATTGACTGATGCAGTACTGGGGTTTCATACTGAGTTGAGATGGGAAATGCTGTCTGTCATAGGTTGACTGAAGAAATATTTTGCAGATTTCAACAAGTTCACAATCTTGCAAGTAAATATGTTTTTCTAATGCGAGTTGCATTTCAGTGAAAAGAGAAAAGGAACTGGAACAAAGACTTGAAAGAGGACATGAACACGCATGTGACGGGTATAAAGAGAAGTATATTTTATTTGAGACAGGAAGAGGAAGCGGGGAGTGAAAAAAAGGATTATGGGATTACAACGTAAAAGGGAGGCAATCATAAAAAGGTCTATAAGAATTATCGTACTTACTTTCAACACCCCCTTGCTCACAGCATATTATTTATTTATTTTATTTATTTTTTTTTTTCTTTACAAAAACAAAGATATGTGAGAGCAGATTAGTATCAGTTTAGGGTCTGAATAAAAACTTTTTAAACTTCTCCAGCTTCGTACAGGTTGGAGGTTTTGTCATGATGTCGGCGATCATGTCTACTGTGAGACAGTAAATTAATTGTATTTTGTTATTATTCATAGCTTTTCTGATAAAATGGTACTTAATGTCGATGTGTTTACATCTCTGCCAATGAATGGGGTCCTTAGAAAGCGCTATAGTGCTTTGACTGTCACCGAATATTTTGAGCGTGTTCTCGGTGTGGGTCTACTCCCTTAGTTTGGTTGTACCCTTTTGCGACGAACCTGGCCTTGTATTTAGGGGACCCGTCTGCGTTTTCTTTGATTTTATACACTCATCTACTGCTTACTGTCGTTCTGCCTTTGGGTAAGGGTGTTATTCAAGTGCAACTCGAACCGATATCTTGCTGCCCAAATCCCAACATAGTGCCCCAGTAGTTGCTGCCCCTGATAGTAGCCCCCTACACCAAAGTGGCAATGTGCCTTGTTTGGGGTGAAAATGTAATAAAAAAAAAAAAGATGGTATACATTGTTTTCCTTTAAAGAGTCAATTTCCTCCCGCATCACTTGAATCCAGTGGTGTGTCTCTGGGGAAGTCACAGCTTCTCTGTAAGTGCGGGGTATGCCGTGTGCAGCCTTGTAGCAGTAGTCAGTGTCGATTAATGCGTGGCCGCTCTCATCCTGGACTACTGTCACATAGTCTTCTAGGTAGCTGGGCAATTTGTGCTTGCGCATCGGGTATCTTTGCGTACAGCTAGTTTCTACTGTAGACTCGGTTTGTTTGTCGGTATTGGACCGTTCAGGGTTTTCCCTTGACTTTAAATTTTTTATTACGTTTCTTGGGGGAAAATTTGCATCATTATCGCTTGATGAGTGGGTTTGTGTTTGAATGTGTTGGTCGCTGGTATTGTTGGTGAATTTTACCAGTCTGTGTTTACACACTTTCCCGTTTTCTGGGTGGTAGATAAGATATGTTGGGCTGTTTCTATCATATCCAACGAAGATTCCTCTCTGGCACCTTGGGTCTAGCTTTCTTTTTATGTTGCAGTAGGCATAGCAAGGCGAACCGAAAATGTGCATACTTGATAAGTATGAGTTCACCAGTTTCTTTCAGCCGTTCCATTTTGATGAGGCGAGTATGGCACTGAGGTTCCATGTTTTATGTTGTTACGGCAGAGTAGTTTTAGATAATTTTATCATTTCTTAACCTTTTCATGTTTTCAAATGCTCTCATTTAAATTTTGGAATTCAAATTTCAAATGTTCTCATTTAAATTTATAAAAAAATGTTTTCTAAAATGTATGACTTTCCATTTCTTAAATTTTGCGATTAAACCGAACAATTACACACAAGGAATTCAAAAATCACAGATACAAAAGGTTTTTTTTTTCTTCAAGAGGCTCGACCTCTTAATTATAACATTATGAAGAAAAGGAAAAGAACACTACATTGGAATATCCTCTCCTTGATACAGCCATGTTTTTTGGCGAAAATTCGGACTTTAACAACAAAAAAAAGTAAATAAAAATGATTTTATCATTTCATAACATTTTCAGGTGTCCAACTGTTTGGATTTAAATTTATTATTATATTTGTTTGTGTAGTTAATTAACTTAATTTAACATTTTTTTTATAATTTAAATCATACGTTTTTGTTTTGAAAAAAATATTTGGTTTCTTTTGTTCCATATTAACGTTTAGATTAATGTTTACATACTTATTATTATTCAAATTATTGAAAAGAAATTGTTAAATTAAATTAAAATTATGAAAAAGGGGGAATTGTGTAAACATTAGTTTAATGAAAATAAATATTTTGAGGGCTTTTTGGAATTTTGAAGGTTTTAACAGGTTTTCATATGCCAGCAGTGGGGGTGGGTGGCCAAAAGAGGTAATCATATGCTAGCAGGAGTGGGAGCAAAGCATGTAATTATATGTCAATAGGAAGGGGGACAAAATATGTAATTATATGCCAGCGGGGGGGGGGGGACAAAGCAGGTAATTATATGTCAGCACGGGGGGGATTTTATGACCGCCCCACATGGCAAAAACTGATGCTAGGCCACTATATTTATATATATATATATATATATATATATATATATATATATATATATATATATATACACACTAGTATTTCAACCTGGTGTTGTCCGGGTGTTTGGATGTGTATGTTGAGCAAAAAAAAAAAAATAACGGTCAATTTTTTAAATTTTGACCCCTATTATGACCCCTTAATATTTATTGCTTTGAGTTAAAATCAAGTTATTAAGTTAGATCCATGTCCAAGGAACCTATATCTAAAATTTCAATTATTTATACCCAAAATTGTCGAAGGAGTTTCGTAGAGTTCTCAAAGGTAAAATCATTGAACTTTGACTCCTTAACAGCCAAATTTCTGTCCGAAAACGGATTACAAAGATTTCCCCAAATCTCAGTACCCTGTATATCAAATTTAGAGTCTGTAGACTTAAAATTGACAGAGTTATTGTTGAAAAATGAGTGGAAGTCATTTAATAAAAATGTGGGGACACATACCTCATCACCGGAGCCTGCGACATCCAGAAAAGTTTTAAAAATTACTATGAACACATTTTGTTTGACGAAATACTAAGATGCACACAATGTGTGTGTATTTTATTTACAACATTGAGAACCGAAGAGTTACAATAAAAGGGGAGAGAATCCCCACAGTAAAAAGGTTTTGGAAAGGGGCAGATAACCCTATAGCAATTGAATATATATCAACACTCCTCCTCAATTGCTGACAGTCTGCATTATAGTTTATGGAGTCCCAAAAGTTCCCTGAGCCTTACAAACTGTGTGCTTCCAAGTCCTTTAGTTAGCAGGTCGGCTACCATCTCTTTACTTGGACAGTATTCGAGCTTAACAGTTTCCCGCTCGACCAGTTCTCGAACATAGTGGAACTTTATGTCCACATGTTTGCCCCTTCCATGATACTGTGGACTCCTTGCCATACATATGGTTGACTGGTTGTCCTCATATATAAGGGTTGGTGTTACTGGAGATCCTAGCAAGGCACTTTGAAGATTCTGCATCCAAACAGCCTCCTGTGCTGTACTTGCCAATGCTATGTACTCAGCTTCGGTTTGCCTTTTGCTTCTCCAGCTGACTGCCGCACTACTCAGCTTAAAAACATATCGAGATGTTGATCTGCGATCATCCAAATTACCAGCCCAGTCAGCATCGGAGTACCCCAGGAGATTGGTGGCTTTCTTCTTGTCATAAAGTAAACCATATCCTTGTGTACCGTTTAAGTACCGGAGGATATGTTTCACAGCCTTCCAGTGTTCCATTGTAGGTTGAGAGCAGAATCTCGAAACATTTCCAACGGCATGAGCAATATCCGGTTGTGTACTTGTCGATAGGTACAATAGGCTCCCAACTGCAGACTGATACAACTCTTTGTTGACCAGTTTACTTGTTTCCGTTGCCTTCATCAATTTTGTTCCGGGATCAATTGGAGTAGACACAGGTTTGGAATTCTCCATCTGGAACTTTCTCAAGACATCTGCTGTGTATGTAGGCTGTCCAATCCATATTTTTCCGGCTTCGGGATAAATAATCTTCACACCCCAAAAATGGTGTAGTTTTCCCAAATCTTTTATTTTGAAAATCTTTGATATCGCTTTCATGAAATCTTCAATAAAACTTGTGGATTTACATGCCACAATGATGTCATCAACATAAACAGCTGTTATGAAAATGTCTCCTCCTGAAGATTTTATGTAGATGCAAGGATCACTTTCCAACTGTTTGGAGTCCATCTTCTTCAGCTGACCATGCAGTGCTTCATTCCAACATCTTGGGGACTGCTTCAAGCCATAAATACTTTGCTTCAATTTACAGACAAGATGTTCCTTGCCTTTAACTTTGAAACCCTCTGGCTGCCTCATGTAGATTTCCTCCTTCAGCTCTCCATTCAGGAGAGCAGTGGCTATGTCCAATTGATGCAGCTTCAGATCATGCTGTGCTGCTAGTGCAATAACTGTTCGCACCGATTCAAATCTCACAACTGGGCAGAAAGTCTCGTCATAATCGATTCCTTGCTTCTGAAGAAAACCTTGAGCTACAAGTCGAGCTTTATAGTGTTCCATATTACCATCAGCATCGTATTTTCGCTTGAACACCCACTTGCTACCAATAGTTTTTCGTCCACTGGGCAATTCCGTCAGGTCCCATACTGTATTAGAATGTAAGGAAGAAATTTCGTTATTCATTGCCTTCAACTATTTATTCTTTTCAGGACCAGAAAGTGTTCCTTCATGGTTAATGGGTCATTTATGTTATGAGCCATGTAAACCCATTCGCCATACGGATCTGGGGTTTTCTTTAGCCTTGATGATCTTCGAGGTCCTGTTAGCTCTTGTGGGTTGTCTTCATCATCGGAGCTATCTCGGTGTCCAATTTCTACCAGAGATGGTTTTACAATTTCTTCTTTCTCCTGTTCAGCTATTGAACCTGATTCATTGAAGATGACATCTCTGCTATGGAACACTCTGGATTTTCTCGTATCAAAGAGTCGATACCCTTTTATACCAATCCTGTAACCAAGGAATTTGCACTTCTTTGCTTTTGAGTCCATTTTGAATCTTTCATCCTTCGGTACACGGACAAAAGCATCACATCCAAAAATGTGTAGGTGTTTCACATTAGGCTTACGTCCCTTCAGCACTTCATATGGTGTCATACCTTCTACTGCATTTGTTGGGCTCCGATTTCTAATATACGAAGCCGTTGATAATGCCTCAGCCCAAAATTTCATAGGCAGCTTAGAATCCGATAGCATTGATCGAACCATCTCCACCAATGTTCGGTTCATCCTCTCTGCAACACCATTTTGTTCTGGCGTTTTTGGAACAGTATACTCGTGCTTAATCCCCTCCTTCTTCAGGTAGTTTTCAAATTCTTTTGAAGTATACTCTCCTCCATTGTCAGTTCGTAAAACCTTTATATTTTTACCAGTGAACTTTTCCACCATAGTTTTCCATTCACTGAATTTTTGGGGGACATCTCGTTTGTTTTTGAGCACATATATCCACACAAATCTGGATTTGTCATCAATGAACGTGACAAAATATTCGGCACTACCAACCGATTTTGCCTCTATCCTTCCACAAACATCGGTATGCACAATTTCAAGAAGCTGAGTTGCTCACTTTCCTCCAGATTTTGGAAACGATGAACGATGATGTTTTCCATCCAAGCAAGGCTCACAAAACGTAATTTCCTTGTTTATATTATAGTCAAGGCCAGTAACTAGTTGGTCCTTTACTAGTTTTTGCAAGTTCTTTTCTCCAAGGTGGCCAAAGCGTCTATGCCAAATCTCCTCCTTCGTGTTACCATCTAAACAGGAGTTTGCTGCATGGGTTGATTCATTTATATTCAGAACAGTTTAAATAATAAAGGTTCCTAATTTTGGAACCTGTAGCCACCACCTTTTGCTTGTTATCTAAAAATTGACAATTTGAGTCACTGAAGATACAGGTTTTTCCAGATTTAGTGGCTCTGGACACACTCAAAAGATTGTAGGACAATTTAGGAACATATAAGGTCTCATACAACCTGCATTTCTGGTGTTTCCCATCCGGTACACCCACTTTTAGCTCTATTGTTCCTGTTCCTATTGCCTCAGCTGAGAATCCATCACCAAGGGTTCTTTCCTCAGCTACATCCAATTTCCGAAAGTTAGAAAATTTTTCAATATCACTACACATATGACATGTGGCTCCAGAGTCCACAATCCAGTCACTCCTTTTTCCATTAGACAATAATGCATGATGTGTAAAAAGTCCAATACACTCACCCTCACCAGAGTCGCTGGAGTTGTCCTGTATTTTCTTAGTAAAGAAAACTTTCTTTCTTGGAGGGTTCGACTTAACATTCTTTGTTTCAAGTAAACGGCAGTCACGTTTAATATGTCCATTTTTTCCACAGTGAAAACATTTAGGTCCCCGTTTGTTGACATGATGTTTTGATGTCATGGCTTTCAATTCCGTACTGTTAATTTCCCTCTCTTTAATTTTGCTTTCTTCATGCAACAATCGTTCAGTCACTAACACCCATTTAGGAACGTCCTGACTTGCTTCAAGTGCTGTTACCAACATATTATAATCGTCTGGGAGAGTAGGTGAACAACTCTAACCTCCTCGTCAATGGAATCGCCAATGACAGCCAATTCGTCAAATAATTCCATCATAGTCTTTATGTGTTCATGGACAGAGTCGCCGTCTTTTAATCTAAGGGAGTATAATTTTCTTCTCAGCGCTAGTTTATTTGCCCACGTTTTCTTTTGAAATTGGTCTGCCAATTTCTTCCACGCAACTGCAGGGTCGTCAGGGTCTCCAATTAAATACAGTAGTGAGGTTTCTACTGAGAGCACAATAGTCGCTAAAGCCCGGTCTCTTCTCGATAAATATTTCACGTGGGATGCTGGCTCATTTCGTTTGTCCGGAACAATTTCTGTTTCATTAACTATATTCCATAGTCCATCCTTAATTAATGCCATTTTGCATTGGACCTTCCAGGTATTATAGTTTGAACCATTTAGTGGAACCAAGTTGCTTAGTTTTGTTTCCATTGTTATTTAACTTAAAAGAAAAAAAAAAACAATACAAAACTTCGACGACAAGAAAAAAAAAATCCAAGATGGCGAAAAATTACCACACATGTTTGCTTCACTATTATTTTCAAGACGTTATCATGTAGACTGGGCCATAACCAATGTTGAAAAATGAGTGGAAGTCATTTAATAAAAATGTGGGGACACATACCTCATCACCGGAGCCTGCGACATCCAGAAAAGTTTTAAAAATTACTATGAACACATTTTGTTTGACGAAATACTAAGACGCACACAATGTGTGTGCATTTTATTTACAACATTGAGAACCGAAGAGTTACAATAAAAGGGGAGAGAATCCCCACAGTAAAAAGGTTTTGGAAAGGGGCAGATAACCCTATAGCAATTGAATATATATCAACAGTTATTGCCTAGGGAAATGTACATAAACACACACAGACACACAGACACAGACACGTTCACTTATATATATATATATATATATATATATATATATATATATATATATATATATATATATATAACTTTTCAGCTTTAAGATAGTTGCCATTGAAACAAGATCAAACAAAAGTAGTAACAATTTGATTTAATAAATAATGAGATCATACTTTTGTGCTCATGAATTTATTTTTCTACATAGTCACCGTCACCATCATTCTCAATGCCCTTTTGCCAGCGATGGTGTGGTGGTTGTACATGGGTGTTCGGAGCGAATATCACTCTGTCATGACTCTGAAATAAAAAAAAAATCCGTTTCCTAACTGTGCTGACATTTTTCTGCATGGAGAAAATTCACTGACGCATCTCTGCTTCTGGTCCACGTCCATAACAAGGGTTGCTTTCTTAGAGTCTCGGTTGGCACTGAAACAGTAGCAGCGTCAGAAAATCGCCATTAAAATGTGTGATGAAAACTTGAATATTTAGACTTACTATTTTTCGAAGCTCATAACTACTTGAGAAATGTAAATCAAGCCCTAATTTTTTTTCAATAAAAGGAGCAAAGACCAAATTTTTAAATAATATCAGGTTTAATAGAAAAATATGTAACATTTGTTTTTTTTTTAAATCGGTTTTCTTTAAAAAAATATTTCAAGAAAATCAATGAATTTTGACTTACTTCGAATATATATATATATATATATATATATATATTTATATATATATATATATATATATATATATATTTATATATATATATATATATATATATAAATTGCAAAAAAATCACTTACCTATAAAAAATACTAATCAATGGGTTTTTTTTAAATCGTTTTTCTTTAAAAAAATATTTCAAGAAAATCAATGAATTTTAACTTACTTCGAATATATATATATATATATATATATATATATATATATATATATATATATAAATTGCAAAAAATCACTTACCTATAAAAAATACTAATCAATGGGTACTTCCATTCGTCATTGTTAGGAATTTATCCATATTTATATTTTATATTCGATGTCCTTTTCAAATAAAATACTTTTTAAGCAAGGATTAAAAAATAGCACAACATCAGATGTTTCAAAAATGTAATAAAGGGAGACAAATGTCTCCTTTTATTCGAGTTAATAACTAAGGTGACCTGTAAGAACCAGAATTAATTTCCCTTTCTATTGCTGGCTGTAAACAAAATTAGTCATATGGGCTATCGTAGGTAAAAATATGATCCCATTTCACTTATCAGTTTTTGCCGATAAAAAAAATTCCACTCGACCGATTTTTTATTTTTTATTTTTTTTCTCTTAAAGAAATACATGAGTTTTTATTTAATATATTTTATTTCGTCTTTATGGAGTGATTTTTTTTTTAATCTAAAAAAAGAAACCATTGAATGAAGCAGGAAATTCAATCTTTTCAGGACAAAACTTAACAAATGTGAGGTTTCATTTTCAAAAATAAAAATCAACATGGTTTTTAAAAAAGGTTTTAAACTTTGCACAAAACTATTCTTTTTTGTTGTTTTAAATTAGCTTATTTTATTTATTGATCTTTTATCTTCAATTTTTGATATATAAATCTGAGGTGAGAAAATTATTTTCATTTTAATAGACATTTAAAAATAGGGAGGGTGAATTTAAAAAAAAACGTTTGTCTAGAATATTATATCCAGTTTATAGGAAAAAGCATAAAATTTCGCATTAATCCTGCAAATATTGTAAAAATTGAACCAATAGAAAAATTTTGATAGATTTTTAAATTGAAAAAAAATTCACTCGTAAAATTCAATTCATTTCATTATGTAAATAAAAATGGCTGTATGAGCGCTCGCAGGCACTTTGTAAACACTGTTTTTTTAAAACTAAAAAATACTATTTCTATTATTTAAAAAAAAAAATTAATAGTTTATTTTGGAAGTATATTTCATAAAGAAATTAAACAAACCACTTTAAAAAGAGAAATTACGAGTTTTGTATATCTTATTCACAGTTTTGTGTTAAGCATGTCAAAAATTCCCCCAAAAGTTCTGACACACCCACTGGAGTAGGTAGCTGGAAGTTGGTGGACACTGGAGCTGAGCTGGTCTTCTCGAACATTCTCGCCTGTTCATGTTCACTGTATTTCTACGTGAGGGAGCATAACATAGTTCCATTTGTTTTATGTATGCTTGTGGTCCCATCACGACATCATGTACCTACGTGTTTTTTATTTTTTTATTTTATTTTATTTATTTTTTTTACATAGGCATCACTACTAATCAAGGCCAAGAGGCCACTCGAGGATAAGGGTTAAAGAGTGTGCAGTAGAACTTGGACAATATAGTAATCGTTAGTAATGGAAATTCGGTAAATTTGTTAACAAGTGGGACGGTTCATCAAGAACTTGTTTACATTAGACTTGAAGACAACCATATTGCAGTCAGCCGGAAAGCAGGAAAAAGGAAGACAATTCCACAGGCGTGCAGTTTTAAAAAAAAAGCTTTGTTCATGGAATCTTCGTTTAGGCTTAGGCACAAATAACGAGTTGGGGGAATTATTGATAGTGTTTTCAGCTAGACGAGTGTTTCTTGTGAAAGTTTGGCGAGGGAGTGACCATAGACTGCAGTTCAGTCGAACACTTTCCATGAAAATAACGATACAGCAGAGGCAAACTCGCAACATCTCTTCTGTGAGACAGAGGGTGCAGGGAAGAGAAAAGGATATCTCCTACGAGGCTATGAAGTCTATTTTGAACTCTCTCAAGGCAGGACAAGTCCTTTCTAGCAGCTCCTGCCCAGATGTGGCAACAGTATTCCATCCTTGGACGTACCTGGCTCTTATATAAATAGAGAATTGCATCAGCAGTGAGATATCTACTGGATCGATAGAAGGATCTCACCATTTTCCAGCGGTCTTGGCAACAGATTTGATGTACGTGTTCCATTTAAGATCAGGGGTAAGGGTCAAGTGCGTGAGCGTTGAAGCAGTGATTGCTATGAAATGTTCCTGCGGGGGATATATTCCGGCCGGGCATAGCAGTTGCTACAATATACTTAATAAAAATATTTCAATCTTGAATTAGTGTTACCAAATAAAGCTGTCTAAAGATATCAGCTTTCTGACTTATATGCACTAAACGTTAAAATACTTGAAGCATAAAAATTTATTGATACTCCTACATAATTTATACTCGAATTCTCGGGAATTCTTGTTAAGCATGGATCGGGCGAGACTTATTATTGGTTACAGTATTAAATAACCGGAAAAGCGTTGATATGCGGTAAAAACAAAACAACCAAATAGCGAACGGAACGTGTGTGTTAAATTTCAAGGTATACACGTATTCTATGTACACCGGCGGATATAAATACCGCCAATTGCATTGTGGGCAATAGCGAAAATTAAATGATTATTCCTGTCCTCAGATCAATTCGTAACCATCATACGATCTACCACAGATATAAATAGTCGAAACGAAATTATTAAAATATAAAGAAATTTTTATTATAAAACATTTTGTCTTTTTTTTTAATAGTATCTTTTTCCCCGTTTTTCTATGAAAAAAGAAAAAACCATCCTGTCAACGTAAACCTTACGAAAAGAAATGTAAGTATAATTTACAACTATATATCCTGTTCATTTTTCGTATTTTCAGGAATTAAGTTTCAGTCCATTCTGCTTCATGGTAAGACAATTTGGCTTTCTTCAAGATCAGCACCCCTCTGCCTTGACAAAGACTTCGGAAAGCCTTTCTACGATTCTGTCGGCAGGACGAAAAACAAACAAAAAAACTTTAAAATCCCTCCCACATTTTTGGGCGCTGTTTTACAATTTGTTATCATTTTACTAAGAGATTCATTTATTTATTCATTTATTTATTTATTCATACATTTATTATTTATTGTATTTATTTATTTATTCATTTATTTATTATTTATTTTATTTATTCATTCATTTATTTATTTTATTTATTTGTTTATTCATTCATTTATTTATTTTATTTATTCATTCATTTATTTATTTTTTATCTCATAATTTAGGACACTCGATTCAATGTTTTAAAAAAGTTGCTGCAGCTTCTTTTTAAAATGTTTTTATCCAATAAAAATATCGTTGATTTTTCTCTTAATAATAGACTACATTTTGTATTATTAATGTTATCAAGTTTGTTGCATTAAAAAAAACGTCGCAGCTTTCTTTTATTATGTTTTTATTTAATAAAAAAAATATATACATCGTCAGATCGAACGTCCTAAATTATGAGATGAAAAAAAAATGAACGAATCTCTTAGTAAACGAGAGTTGTCTCCCTTTGCACAGTGACAAATTGTAAAACAACGCCCATTTTTGCTTTATAATGTTTGAGTTTTGTTTTTATTTATTTAATTTTATTTATTTTAAGTACTGGTTAGGTTTATGGCCTCGGTATTTATAAAAAAAAGGATTAGGGGTAGGAAAGGATGCCATAGACGCCACAACCAAGAATACATGAAATGAACAACGTTGGAAGAGTGTAGATTCTGACTCCATATAATTAAAGACAGACGAATATTGAAGGTTGAGAACCGAATTTATTTACTACCAACAATTTGTATTAGGAGAGGCAAAGTGTTCGTAGGATGGAATGTGATTTAACAAAGGAGATGAATGTTCGTAAAATGTTTATAGGTATGTATGAATTGACAAGGAATGAATGTTTGTAAAATGTTTGTAGGTATGTATGAATTGACAAGGAATGAATGTTCGTAAACTGTTTGTAGGTATGTATGAATTGACAAGGAATGAATGTTCGTAAACTGTTTGTAGGTATGTATGAATTGACAAGGAATGAATGTTCGTAAACTGTTTGTAGGTATGTATGAATTGACAAGGAATGAATGTTCGTAAACTGTTTGTAGGTATGTATGAATTGACAAGGAATGAATGTTCGTAAACTGTTTGTAGGTATGTATGAATTGACAAGGAATGAATGTTCATAAACTGTTTGTAGGTATGTATGAATTGACAAGGAATGAATGTTCGTAAACTGTTTGTAAGTATGTATGAATTGACAAGGAATGAATGTTCGTAAACTGTTTGTAGGTATGTATGAATTGACAAGGAATGAATGTTCGTAAACTGTTTGTAGGTATGTATGAATTGACAAGGAATGAATGTTCGTAAACTGTTTGTAAGTATGTATGAATTGACAAGGAATGAATGTTCGTAAACTGTTTGTAGGTATGTATTAATTGACAAGGAATGAATGTTCGTAAAATGTACCTTATCTTTTTCACGATGGAGAAGGTTAGGGTAGGCCGGTCATCCTGCTGTCGGTGATGCGTGTCCTGGCTTGTAACTGGAAAGCGAGTGACTTTTTCTTCATCAGCAGCTAGCAGCTCGGCGTCTTCGTCTTTTTCCTCCTCTCTTCTTTGGTTTGTGTGAATTAGGCATTGTTTAGAATTGAAGGCGTTTGGCCCATAACATAAGAGCATAGTCGGCTTATTTCTTTTTCTTCTTCATCTCTTTAGGTCGGGTGGGAGAATCTGTCCGTGCGTTCACTGACGCAGCAGGGCGAATCTCCTCTTCCCACTTTTTGGTTCCCTCATCTTATAGTGGCACACCGGCTCCCAGTGACTGTGATATTTGAGGTGTTAATTTTAGGCACAGAGCTCTGCCATTGGTCGATAATTATTTTGTGGTTATCTTATTTTTTTTCTTCCCAAACGGAAGCGATGCGCGGAGCCATGTGCAAAAGACAATTTTTCATTTTGTTTCTCATGGTGGATGCATTAACATCTGGTTTGCTGCTAATTCTCATCATGTTCCCACAGGTTCAATTCCTGTAGAAGCACCAAAAAAGAATAAATAAAACGTTTTATTTAATAATTGTTTTATAAAATGCATATGTATAATTATCTGAAAAAAAAGTCTAAATAAAATTTTACTGCAATTTATTTTTAAGTCTTGAAAATGGAAATTGGTAAATGTTACCTTATACTACAACAGAACACCAATCACACTAATTTGTTTTTTAGGGGCACTCGAGGTCGCTGACAACGAATCTGAAACTCGTCGCAAATTTAGTGTTTGTATGCTATGAACCCCTAGAACTGTTTTGTGCTATTTCACCGCCTTCGGTAGTGTTTTTCTTACATGCAAACGAGTGTAGTGAAGGCTCTTCTCACATCATGTAGGAATCTAAAGAACTTTTGTAGTTTAACAGGTGCTTCTGCAGTTTAATTTTATTTCGTCTTTATGGAGTGATTTTTTTTTTCAAATCAAAAAAAAGAAAACATTGAATGAAGCAGGAAATTCAATCTTCTTAGGACAAAATTTAAAAAATGTGAGGTCTCACTTTCAAAAATAAAAATCAACATTGTTTTTTTTTAAAAAAAGGTTTTAAACTTTTGACTTTACAGGTAAATTTGCACAAAACTATTCTTTTTTGTTGTTTTAAATTAGCTTATTTTATGTATTGATCTTTTATCTTCAATTTGTGATATATAAATCTGAGGTGAGAAAATTATTTTCATTTTAATAGACATTTTATATTTTTCGTTTTTTTTGGGGGGGTATTCAATTACAGAACTTATGTAGTTTAACAGGTGCTTCTGCAGTTTAACCGTTTTTCCATAAGTAACCAAGTTGCATACCGTTTAGAATTTCACAAAAGTTCTGTTTACATTGGGGAGAGGGGGGCAGGGGTGGTGTTGGGGTGCGTGCAAATTAGAGTGGTCGGTGTTCTGTTGTAGTGTAAGGTAACATTTACCGGAAACTTAATTCAAAGACTTAATCGCTGGCGGCCACGTCTTTTAATTTTTTTGCACCAAAAAGATTTTGGTAATGTTGACTAGTTCTTTACCATGTGGGTGTTATTCAGTCCAACAAAATAGTTTGTCTCAAAGCTGAATTAGGTCAGCGAAACATTGGACCGGGAATGAAAATATGAAACAAAACGAAACCTAGCTTTCTTATTCCCCCCCTACCTTATATTTTGCAGCAAATTATTAGCAAAATGAAACAAAACCGATTTATTTGTTTTTCGGAAGTTTTTAAATCTGTTTTGGGGAGGGATGAACCTGTACAATGCGCATCTTATTGAAAAAAATGGTTCTTTGTGATACTAGGGAACGCTCATTTCAATTTATAGGACCACAAATTGATTTTATATTGTTTTTTAACAAAAACAAATAAAGGTGCTAATGCACTTACTGGTCCGCGCTATTTTTTTAAATCGTATTTGCAAGTTTAATTAAACTTTTACGATATGTTTTTTTTATTCAATTGTAAGGTTAAAGTACAGAATAGGTACAAAACACCCTCCCCTCCCCATTTTAAGAATGGCTTTTTAAATAATAACATTATTATTTCAGCACGGATCAATAAGTGCATGTATACCCAGATAAATGTGAAGCTGGTATTTATTTAGTAGATTTATACCATCTTTTTTTTTTTGACTCTTTGAGCGATTCTGGAGACTTCAAAGAAGAGAACATCATGATGCTATCTTTGCACCTCCACCCGAAAAAACACGAGTAGTGCATAGGTGTTAACTTGGAATAAGATCACAGAAATTCTTCATAGTTTCGGGGGCACCAAATTTCGACTTGAATAATCACTTAAAAGTAAGTTAGAAGAGTAATTTATTTTGCCTAAAAACAGAAGTTTCATTTCATTAGGATAGGATTTCATGTTTTCATTCTTAAATCAACTTCCGCTACTAAACACATCTTTGAAACAAACTATTTTTTAGTAGTGGAGGCAGGCAAAGAATCAGAAACAAAACGGCCCTCTCAACCGGTTCTACGCATGCGCCAGATGACGTCATGACCTGATTTACTTTAAATAGTTGAAAAACTGAACAAATTTCATGTACGTCGCTTTAGGTCAGTTGATTAGCACGTTGGTTCATTATCTAAACGTTTTGGGTTTGAATCATGGTGTGAAATGTCTTCTTTTTGTTTTTTCAATTTTTTAAATTTAAATATTGAACCAGTGTTATTTAAACCATTTTTCACATAACGTTCGTTTTTCTGGTTTTTTTTTTTTACTTAGCTTATTCCCCCCCCCCCAACCACACACCCAAAAACACCCGGGTACCCACCAATTTTTTTAATTTTAATATCGAAACAGGCTTATTTAAGCCATTGTTCACGTGTTCGTTTTTCTGTTTTCATCGTTCATTTGCCTTACGTAAGCTTTTTTTGTGTTTTTTCCCCGCTTAAGTGTTAACGTTGTTTTCTTTTTTTACTTCGCTTATAACAAACAAACTTAACGGGACTTACATAAGTTAGTAAAGAAACTATAATTGCAATTTTATTACAGGAATTAAAAAGAACAAAATCTGCTAGCTGAAAATTAATCTCATTAAACATGTCATTTATTCTTCCTACTCTAACACATTTACAGGTCTCATGTACATTTAACCTACTTGTAATGCACTAGGCCTTTTCTGCTTCCTCTTTCTTCCCTCTCTCAATGTTCAATCGGCCAAACAATATGCACACTTAGGTCTACAGCAAGCAGATCAGATTAATTAAAATTTTTGCATCCAATTCTAAAACTGTGTCTCAATTAGTCATTAGCAGATATCACTCCATTCCCAAATCGTTTTTCATTCACATTTTGTGATCTTACAAAAAATTGTTGATTTTGTACCCCTCACATACATACACACACACACACACACACACACATAAATGCATTATTAATGTTATCAACAAAGACTTTGTACCTCCTTGAAAATATCCAATTGCATCTAAATTGTTAATTGATGACAATTTTCTCACATAATCAACCACAGCTTTGATGACCTTTTCTGAAAAAGAAATATAAATTTTAAAAACTGTTGGCAGAAAATGTGAAATTAAAAGAATAGACAATATTACAAATTTGTCAGAAGATGTCACTTCATTGTCCCGTATGTCTGATTGAAACCATTTCTTCAGAATATCCACTGTCACTTTCCCACGACAGACGCATATCACAACACACTGATAAAACGCAATTTCTAAGCATCACAAATGAAACCACCATCATATAGAAACTAGAAGACATACCCACATATCTGAATATTTTATATCAATTTTATTCAAATAAAATATAAAATTATCTATGATTAAACCCTTACATGTTTACATGGATACATTAGTATGACATTAGTATGACATTAGTATCACAACTTTCCACTAGACAATCTAAATCAAGCTTCCAACCCCATTCCTATATACCTCAAACCAAACATATATAACAAGAAAACAAATGTATACTTATAATTATGTGTATTTACATTCTTGGTCTTTTGGTGAAGATCAAAGTGTAGTATCTGTTCTTCAGATGCTGCACTTCATTTTCTTGTTCTCTTTCGGTGGAGGAGAAATCCTTCACGACTGAGACAATTTTATTTTTGTACCTTTTCTCCACATTAAAAAACGACCCTGATGTCTAACTCTGTCCTGTGGGGAGGCATTGTAAGTAGGTACATTATATATTGTCATAAGAAGTATATTGGCTCATTTTAATAAAAATACAAATAAATATATATATATATATAACTAGAAATGTATTTATAGATTTTATTAAATGATTATAGAATTTACTTGGGATAAATTGTCTTAATACACACGCACATACATGGTCCTGGATATGACCTTAAAATATATCCCCAAAGTGAAAAGTCTGGTGGTCAGATTAATGTGGATGTCATTCAAAAATATTTTATTTGTTTTTATATATTTTTATTTTTTATATATATATATTTATTTTTTATATATATATTTTTATTAACTATATGTATTTATTAGTTAAGTTCACACACACACACACACACACACACACACACACACACACATATATATATTATTATTTGATGTTTAATACATAAAAAGTTAACACAATATTTTTTGCAGCATGGTGCACTTATTCATTTAATCTTGTGCTGGCATGTATTGGAAAGCTTTAAGAAATTGACTTACAAACTAACCGGTCTCTGACCAACTCTTTATATATCCCTCTTTCTCTGAAGACTTTTTTATCACTTCCTGCCATGTTCTTGGCTTTCCTTTGTTAACTGGACCTGCTATGTTAACTGTTCTACATCTACCTGTCCATTCTTTCAATTATTATTGAAACATCTGCACAACTTTCCCTGTACTGTCCAGATTTAATCTTCCTCAAAAAAAAAAAAAATCGGTAACCATCTCATATGAGAATAGTTGGCAAAATAATCCAAATGATATAGAATATGTTCATTTATTCAAAACAAAACAGTAAAAGAATGTTCATGAAATGCCGAAGTGCCATTCTCTAATTTTAAGGTGTCTCAGAATAAGCATTTCTTATTATCTTGCCCTAAACAAGCTTTCCATGTCTATTTGCATGTACAGAGACAGTTTATAGGTTTATGGATGTACGGGGTGACAGCCTGCTTATCATCACTTCATCCTTTTAAGAAAACAAGGCCGTTAGCCATTAGTTGCATGCTCTCATGTAATGAATGAATGCGTGAATGTAGGATTGACATGAAATTCTTAAAGATAAACTAAAATGACCGAAAAATGGGCTGAAATGACTTAAATAAATAAAAAGTAAATGACTTAGAATGACTTCAATGAACTTAAGGATGAATTGAATGACCTTAAGAATGACTTAAATGCTTAAAAAATAACTGGAATCCTTCAAAAACAACTTGAATGATCTGGAGAATGACTTGAATGGCTTTGAGACTGACTGGTTGTAAAGTGGGTGATCATTTTACATTAAATAAAAAAATAAAATAAAAAAAGTTTTGGTAGGTGAGTAAGAGGATCGAACCCTTGAGGCAAAGTTGGAAATTAAAGTATGAAAAAAAACGTGACGTTAACCCTTGGGCCACTGTGACATACTAACGGAAACATGTTTGGATTTATTTAATTACTTAGAATTTGCAGGTACACATTTTAATGTCTTAATGAGGTCAACTTTGACTGCGGGGTTTGTATTTTTATTTTCCAAAGATGTTGGGGGGGGGGGACCAGCTCCCCTTGTCCAATTTGAATAGCAATTGTCTGATATAAGGAAAATATTTCCACATTGATCAAAGCTGATTGTTTTCGGACATTTCCGGCGATGGCGACCAGAAAAATACCGCCAGAATTAGTATCGCTTTTATTATAGGATAAAAGCCTAATCCACAAGCGGCGGGCGAAAACTGTTGAATATTTATCTTCCTGAAGTGGAGCAAATTAAATAGACAGGCGAGATCCATTGTTAACTCGGAGATATTATGATTTATATGTGATATAAAAAGTTTTAAGAAGTTGCAAGCCTTTCTTGGACATACACAAAAAGCAAACATACATACACACATTTTCGCTTTTATATATAGATTTCTTCTCTATTCACAGAAAAATAATTGAACTTGATGTTTGCGGAGTTAGTGGATCAGCAACTCAAATAATTTCTCATTTTAAAATACACGTCCTTAAGGTAAGCATTAATATTATGATGTTTGTAAATTATCATTTTACTAGGGATAAATTGTTGTTTAATGCATAAAAAATAACAGGATTAAATATTGAAAACAACACACAAATACCTTCATTTTTATTATATTTATTTTTCACTTTAAATATTCTTCCTCTAACAAAGTATAAAATATTAAATGGGATTAACTAATAATATTAATTTAATCCATAAATCGTTTAGTTTATAATGATGAAAGTTAAATTCATTGCGATGCCCATTTTCTTTGTGTAATTTAATATTTCTTCTTTATTTACAGCAAACCATTGGAAGATAATTGACCTTGATCTCTGCGGAGTTAATGGATCAGCAACTCAAATAATTTCTCATTGAAAGGGAAGCATTATTATTGCAATGTTTGTACATTATCATTTTTCACTAGGGATAAATTACATTAGCAAAGAAATTATATTTAACAAGCTACATGCAAACAAATAATGATGCGTCTAACCAACCATTGCCAAAGTCAACTGCTTAAAAATGCATATACAAATATTTAAAAATAAAATTTGAGTAAAGTAAGTGACTTAGTATCAATTCAGTCCAGTTTCTTTTATTCAAGGTTTGAGAAGCATAGGAAAACAATCTTTCGTCCTACCGCAGGAAAACAATAATTATAGAATTATGCAACTTGAATTGGTTCGTTTATTTTATTTCTTGTGCAGATTTTGAACCGAACGTATCTAAACAGGCGTTGAGGGAGACAACTCTCTTTTACTAAAAGATTTGTTCATTTTTTCCATAACTTAGGACGCACAAAACAGCGATATTTTTTTATTAAAGCAGAACATTAAAAAGATGAAGCTTGCGACGATTTTTTTAATGTAACAAAATCAATAAAATTAATAATACAAAATGTAGTCTTTACACGACTATTAAGAGAATCGTTTCTGTCTTCATATCATAATTTACAATGTTAAAACCAACGAACAAACGATTTATAATGTTGCGTTATTCATGATCTAGATCGCTAGACATGGATTTGTTTGAATCTGTACAATTAGGCATGCCTTCGCAATCAGACATAAACGAAAAAGTCTCTTGTGCTTTTAATAACAAGTAACTGTTTAGTCTCCAGTGACAATGCTGACAGCAAGGAAGGGGTCACAGGGTGATGGAAGTATGTGTCCACTCTTGCTTCAGTTGCTGCTCCTCTGTGGTTCTCTGGTTGCCTTTCTTTTTATTGCTATGGTTGACATCAGAACATTCCTTCGTGCCTTTTTTGTTTATTGTCTGAAATGTCGGTTAGTCTCAGCTGATACCAAATCCCTGGTAATTCTGCATCCCTCGTTTTGAACTTCTTTGGCGTCATTGCTGGCGCACCTCAATCTAGGATCGTTGCCTTTACTAAAATTCTTGACTTTCTTAGGTTCGGTTTCTATTGGCGTGATCTTCATTAGCCAAGATAACCAATTGTCCTCTCCACAATTATCTCTGCCATTTGCAATTCCTTTGTAACAATAAATCCATCTTGTATTGATAATAACATCATTTTCAAACCCATCAACCCAAAAAATACGAACGGAAACAATTCTTGAAAAAATTCTTTTATTATTAATAGGTCAGCTCATCAAGTTTTTGCTGACATTAGACCTGCAGACAATTATCCCATAGAAAATTGGGATCTTGTTCCACAGAAAATGTTCTTAGAAGTTTATTGTTTGGTTTTAATAAAGATCAAAGAAAATAGTTTACTGTGGTTCTAACAAGACGTTTTTTGCTTGATGTAGTAGAGCTGACATCTATTCAATTCAAACAATACATTAAAAACATTCTTATTCGTACATAAGCCTCTAGTCATTCTGCTAAATTGTATTTAAAATAGTTTCACATCTAACAAAACTTAAATTCGTGATAGTATTTAAAATTCAATTGACTTTCATAAAGACATCTTTTATATGATGGCATGGGAGAAAAAAATTCGAAAACCAAGTGCATATTTCATCCTACCACAGATAAAGATGAGCGTATAAATCCATTTGACAGGAGGACTCTCCACTTCGAATGTACATCAAGTGTTAAACCAGAAAATAGTATTGTGGTTAATAAAATTCTGTAGAAGCAAAACTGAAGATAAACTTTAGAATTGTGTTGCCTTACATTTCTACAATGTTTGTAATTGAAAGTTTTATTCTTCTAAAGTGTGTGATATTTTTGCTAGAAATTTAACCAGCCATGCAAACACACAGCGAAAAGCAATGTTTTCCTTGAAAAGTTTTCGACATAACATTTGCAAAAAATTATAATTAAATAACACAAATTAAAAACCATATCTGACACATTTAGCTTAGAATTTTCAGTCGGTGAAAATTTAATGAATCATAGAAAATTATGTAATCAACATTTTTACCAACTCAGAAACCTTTATAATTTTCAAATGAGTGCGATTTTAAAAGAGGACTTAATAAATTTATGAATTGTTTAGTAAGGAAATAATTACACTAAGACATTGCATGTGCGGTTTCGATTCTACTCAGTGATATTTTTAAATATGAAATCAAAGAATTTTTTTCTAATGAAATAAAATGTAAGTGAAGCATTTTCGTACATTTATAATGAAATCCCACTTCGGAAAAGACAAGAAAAAATATCTGTTGCTATATATTAATTTATTTGTAAGTTCAATGTGGGCATAGGGGTTATAGATACTCCTTATGCCTTGGCATATCGATGTTTCTCATATTAAACTGACAAATAAAGAAATATACACCGATATATATATATATACTATAATTCACTTTGAGCCTAAAGGCGAACACCCATATACACTTTGTATATATATATATATATTTATATATATATACAAAGTGTATATGGGTGTTCGCCTTTAGGCTCAAAGTGAATTATAGTATATGTTCTGTTAGTACACTTTATCATTTCTATCTTAGTCAATGAAGGGAAAATTTTTTGTATGCATCCAAGAACACCTCTTTTTAAAAACCTAGATTTCCCCAACGTTGAAACCTACCTTGCGTCTAATTCTGTCTTCATGGGGAGATAATCAACTACATGTTATAAACAATCATATTTAAAAATCTGTGATATTCAGAAATAAATCCATTTTGTTGCTATTCTGTTTAGAGATAAAACACTGAAAATAAAGCTTAGGCCTGTTACATCATATTTCTACAAACTTTGTAATTGAAAGCCTTGTGTGATATTTTCACTAGAAATTTTATCAGCCATACTTTTGGACAGAAACCTTACTGTTGTAACCTATATATTTTCAAGTAATCTAATTTATAAAACTCACTATGTCTGTTTGTTTGTCTCCATATTTTTCTCTTTCGAAACTACAAACTGCAGAGCGGCACCTCAAATGATCGGATTTTTATGGACTCTTCTTTTATGACTAGTTGGGTTAGGGCTTGATTTCTGAGAACGACTAAATTAAAATGAAAAGGGATAGAAACCATATAATTGTAAAGCATATAAAAATGTTTTCAAGTAGTATGCAACTAAAAGTACACATTCACATGTGTGGAATGTGCTTAGCAGCGTTTTTAAGTAGAGGTCAGTTAAAAACATACTTTTGGACAGAAACCTTACTCTTGTAACCTATATATTTCCAAATAATCTAATTTACAAAATGCACTATGTCTGTCTGTCTCTATATTTTTCTCTTTTGAAACTAAAAGCCGCTCTGATCGGATTTTTATGGACTCTTCTTTTATGACTCTAGTTGGTTGAAATTGTTTTTAAGGCATCAAAAATGGGTCAGAATTGAAGAAAAACTGTTATACATTTTCTACATTCATCTTAATTTATTCTTAATCAGTTCATATGCGTGTCACATCGTATAGTAGTAATGTAGCCAGCTTTGAAGTCTAAAGTTTTGCTTTTGGTTTCGATTCTATTCTGATGGCACCCAAATACTTTTTTACTTTTGAAATCACAACTCTATAATAATATATACGAAATCTGGACAAATTAAAATATATTTAAATGTATTTTATGATCAGTCAAAATTATTCCCCATCTCCTGCTAGTCCATAATTAAAAATTACTGGGAGAGATTTTGAATAACTAAAATAAATCCATTTTGTTGCTATTCTGTTTAGAGAAAATAAAATTTAGGACTGTGTTTGTAATTGAAAGCCTTGTGTGGTATTTTCACTAGAAATTTTATCAGCCATGCAAACAGGTTGGCAAGTTTGTGGTATAACATTTACAAAAGATAAGTAAAAAAAAAACTGCACCTAAAACAAACACTAATGAAAAGCCATATTTATCTAATGCATCTAACTTGGTATTTTCAATCAGTGGGAGTTTAATTAATCATAGGAAAATGAATTTTGTGGAGAAACCTTTTTCCTGTCCAATATGCAACTCTACATTTTCAAGAAATTCTGAATTAAAAAAACATACACAAATACACACAGGAGAAAAACCATATTCTTGTGAAGTCTGTGGTAAAGCTTTTGCACCGAATTCACATCTAAAATTGCATGTGCGAACACATACTGGAGAGAAACCATATAATTGTAAAGTGTGTGATACAAGGTTTTCAAGTAGTGCACAACTAAAATACACCTGCCAACACACACAGAAGAAAAACCTTATTCTTGTGAAATATGTGGAACTGGATTTTCACATAATTGTCATTTTAAAAAAACATTTATTAAAGCACAGTGGAGAGAAACCATATTCTTGTGGAATGTGTTCAGCAGCGTTTTTAAGTAGGGGTCAATTAAAAATACACATATACATACTGGGCAGAAACCTTATTCTTGTAATGTATGTGAAGTAGCATTTCCAAGCAATCCGCAACTAAAGAGACACATGTTGAAACATTCTGGAGAAAAGCCTTATTCATGTGAGGTTTGTGGAAAATCGTTTGCAGAAAATTCAAATTTAAAAAAACATTCGAACACACACCGGAGAGAAACCTTATTCTTGTGAAGTATGTGGTTTGAGATTTTCAAGTAATGATAATCTAAAAACGCATTGTGGAATACATAGTGGAGAAAAGCCATTTTCTTGTCAAGTCTGTATCCTGAAAATTTCAAGTCGTCATAACATAAAAAGACATATGCAAACACACACTGGAGAGAAACCCTTTTCTTGTGACGTGTGTGGCAGGGCGTTTGCCGAAAGTTATTCCTTAAAAAAAACAAGCAAACACATACGGGTGAAAAACGGGTTTCTTGTGAAGTGTGTGGTTGGGCTTTTATAACCAATTCCAATTTAAAAACTCATATACAAACACATACTGGAGTAAAACCCTTTCATTGTGAGCTGTGCGATTCGACATTTTCAAGGAATTATTATTTAAAAAGACACATAAGAACACATACTGGTGACAAACCATATCTTTGTGACGTGTGTAGCTCAGCATTTTCAAGTACTAGTCATTTAAAACGACATATGTTAAAACACACTGGAGGTGTGTCATACTGGAAAATACTGCCGAGGTATATGATAATCCAGCAACACAGATTGCAAGAAAAAAGAGAAAGAAATACACCGAAATCGAAATAGACACAAGAAAGCAAGGATGGGAACAGCATAAAAGAGCAGGAAAGTTTCTGGAAGAGCTTAAACAGGAATGTATAGACAGGGATGCTTCATTCCAATGGCTCAAGAGCGGGAGACTTCCATTTGATGAGGAAAGACTCATTGTAGCCAGTCAAGACCAAGGCTTACTCACAAATGGATTCAAAAAAATGGCTGGCCTACAAGCAAATGGCCAATGCCGGTTTTGCCACTCAGCAATTGAGAGCCCAAGCCACCTAATGTCTGCATGTCCTATCCTATTGGCAGATGGCCTCTACACTGCCCGCCACAACAAAGTATGTAAGTACCTTCATTGGAAAATCTGTGGAGAGATGCAGCTTAACAGAGCGACAAACATCTGGGAACATGAACCACCACCGATAACATCAAATGGAAAAGTGACCGTGTTCTATGACAAAGACATACAGGCGGGGAGATACATAAAAGACAAGGCCATCAAGCCAGATATTGTAATATGGAACAAGCCTGAAAGAACTGCGCTCATTATCGATGTTACAGTCCCAAATGATTTTGGCCTTAACAGAGCTGAACGGGAAAAAATAACAAAATATCAGGACCTAAAAAATGATCTAAAAACGACATGGTCTCTGAAAGAAATAAACATTATACCGGTTGTGATAGGAGCAACTGGGTTAATAAAAAAGAATCTTCATAAATACTTAGAAGCAATCCCTGGAAGACCAAGCTGTAACGAAATACAAATAGCAGCCATAAAGGGAACAGGATCTATTCTTAAAAGAGCCCTCGGATATAAATTTAAATCCTAACAGAATCAAGAGTTAGCTCCAGGAGGGAGCCCCTTGATTTCTTAATACTTACTGAAGTAAAATAAAAATAAAAAAAAGAGAGATATGAAAAATGGGGTAGGAAAAGAAACACAGTATTCGAGGCTCAAATAAAAAATTCACCCTTACCAAAAGAAAAAACAACAAGAACCACAACTAAGAACTTACTTTCAATTGTATCGCAAATACATAAATATCTCCCAAAAGATGTCAAAGAGTCAATTGAGAAGAAAGCTTTTAGTGGAGCAGTGAGTGATTTTACCAAATCTAACACTGCTGAATATGGCCAAACTCAGTGGAATAGGGAGGAAAAATGGACATTGATTTGGTCAATGGAATATGCAAAAATAAAATACCAAAAACTCACAGACAGGAATGTAAGGAATGGCAAAAGATTTTGAAGCACCACTGCCCAAACAAGAAGTGAATTGAGAAGGAAAAGTTAACATGCCAGAAATCTAATTTTCTGAGAAACAAGGTCTTTTCTGGTGAGCAAATATCCCAGCTAAAAAAAGATGTCCATGAAATGGCTAAAAACAACATTTGCCCAATCAGCAATCCCCCCCTATACCCAAGACCTGCCAAACCAAACAAGAGGACACTACAACAAATTCTCACCTGAAACAGCTCCCTGAGACAGTACCAAAAAGTCCAAAGCTTAGATGTCTACCAAAATCAAAGCAGAAATATACCCGACATGCCACTCCATCAAATAATGCAACATCTCCTCAGGAATCACTCCCAATATACCCAACACAATTTAAACATGGGCAGACATACCAACAGTATGTCCCACCTCAACATGTGACATTTGACACGGACCAGTTGGAACTAGAGGAAGAGTTGGCAAACAGAATAGAAATAGCACGATGTCTAGCTGTTGAAGATCGGCCCAGACTGGTAAAAATTAGTATGAATAAAGCCTTCAAGGTGCTCGTTTCAAAAGTCAACGATGCCCTGGAAAGAATCACTCCGATTAACGCACTATTGAGTGAAATAAATCATACAACATACGGGGCAGCATGGTTTATCCAATTAAAACTCTTATCCAAACACCAGGAGAGCAAAAGAGAAAACATGAAGGCTAAATCATATAACCCAGGCTGGAAACGTAAACTCCAGCAAAAAATAGACAGACTCCGAAAGGAAACTGCCCAGATATATGCATTCCTATCCTGTGAAACCCCAGGCAAAAAAAATTAGTAAGAAGGTGAATAAGTTGAAAACTTATTATTCCCTCCAAGACCAAGCACATCTAAGAGCTAAGATGGCAGAACATCAGGCTGAGATAAAAGCCTTAGCTGCACAAATAAAAAATAAAACCAAAAACTTTGAAGCAAAAAGGATAAATAAACTTTTTTCGACAAACCCAAGAATTGTCTATAGGAGCCTCATTAAAGATGAAATAAAGGTGAGCTCCCCACCAACACAAGAAGTTGAAAACTTCTGGAGGCCACTCTATGAAGACACTAAAGTACATAAAGAAAACAACTGGATAAATACCATCAAAGAGGAGAACAAGGAGAAAGAAAAGATGCCATCTCTAAAAATTACCAAGGAAGCTGTCTGCAGGAAGGTAGCTCAATGCAGCAACTTCAAGACCCCAGGAATAGACCAAATGCCAAATTTCTGGTTGAAAAAACTGAGCGCACTTCATCATCACTATGCCAAGGCATTCAATAGAATCATCAGTGGAGATGAAGAGCCGCCTGAGTGGCTTACTGTAGGCAGTACATCACTTATTCCCAAAAATGAGGACACCCACATGGTTAGCAAATATAGACCAATCTGCTGCCTCACAACAACCTACAAGCTCCTAACATGGATAATCACTGATGCAACATACGACCATCTCATTGCTGGTGATTACCTTGAAAGTGAGCAGAGGGGGTGTACAAGGAAAAAGCTAGGCACAAAAGACCAACTAGAAGACTGCAGGAGACAACACAGAAATCTGTAAATGGCCTGGATTGATTACAAAAAGGCCTTTGACAGTATACCTCATTCCTGGATACTTCGCTGTTTGGAGTTGTACAATGTGCACACTGGTATTACATCATTCCTTCAAAAACAAATGGCCAGATGGTGCACCTCAGTTAAATTACAGCACACAGAAGGAAGGATACAGACCCCTAACATAAAGATCAAGCGAGGAATATTCCAGGGAGACAGCCTCCTTTTCTGCTTCACAATGGATCCATTAAGTAAGATACTTAAACGATCCGATGCTGGATACAATCTCAGCATGGGCAGAAAGAAGGAAAAAAATAAAAGAGTAAACCATCTACTCTTTATGGACGATTTGAAACTCTATGCAGAATCCGAGAAACAACTTGTCTCTCTGATAGGCATTGTTAAAAATTATACAGAGGACATCTCCATGGAGTTTGGATTCGACATATGCGCTAAGTGCACCATAAAGAAAGGAAGAAAGACATCATCAGAACATCTTAATCTTGACAATGGCTCTATTGAAGACCTTGAAGAGGATGCTGTCTATAAATACCTGGGAGTGGAGGAGAATGAGACACTTGAACATGGAAAGATGAGACAAAAAGTGCAGGGAGAATACTTCAAGCGACTTAAAAAAAATTCTCTCATCAGAACTATCAGCAAAAAACAAAATTACTGCCATCAATCAACTGGCAATACCTGTTGTCTCTTATGGATTTGGCATAATTAATTGGCCTCAAAACTGCATCAATAGCCTTGACGTAAAAACTCGGAAAATGCTGGCCCTTCATAAAGTCATTTACAAACATCAGTGAATGGACAGGCTGTACTTACCACGGAGAGAAGGTGGTTTAGGCTTCACTGAAATAAACCGCACATACCGAGCTTCAATGGTAAGCATAGGCCAATACATCAAATGTTTTTCTGACCCCAAAATAAAAATGGTGAATGAACACCACACCAAATGTTTGCCCCAGCAGACGTCAACTACAAAGCTCGGTGAAAATTTCAGTGGTAACACACTGGACAACACAGTAGAAGAATATGATAACCCAGCAACCCTAATCGCCCGAAAGAAGAGAAAGGAGCATACTAGAAGGGAACTGAAGACAAGATTAGAAGGATGACAACAACATAAGAGAGCAAGCAGGTTCATGGAAGAACTGAACCAGAGCTACATTGACAAGGAGGCCTCACTACAATGGCTTAAAAGTGACAAATTTCCATTTGATGAAGAACGATTAATTATAGCCGCACAAGACCAAGGCTTGCTCACAAATGGATTTAAGAAAATGGCTGGTCTGCAAAAAACCGACCAATGCAGATTCTGTCACTCAGCTGTTGAAAGCCCAAGCCACCTAATGTCTGGATGCAAGATCCTTCTAGCCGATGGTCATTACACTGCTCGCCATAACAAAGTATGTAGATACTTACATTGGAAGATCTGTGGAGAGATGCAACTAGATAGGTCGTCGAACATCTGGGAACATGAACCACCACCGATAACATCAAATGGAAAAGTGACAGTGTTCTACGACAAAGACATACAGGCAGGCAGATACATAAAAGACAAGGCCATCAAGCCAGATATAGTAATATGGAACAAGCCCGAAAGGACTGCACTCATTATCGATGTCACAGTTCCAAACGACTTTGGTCTTAATAGAGCTGAACGGGAAAAGATAACAAAATATCAGGACCATAAAAATGATCTAAAAGCAACATGGTCTCTGAAAGAAATAAACATCATACCAGTTGTGACAAAAGCAACTGGCCTAATAAAAAAGAACCTTCAAAAATACTTAGAAGCAATCTCTGGAAAACCAAGCTGTAAGGAAATACAGATAGCAGCCATAAAGGGAACAGTGTCTATTCTTAAAAGAGCCCTCGGATATAAATTTAAATTATAATAGAATCAAGTGTTAGCCCCAGGAAGGAGCCCCTTGATCTCTTCAAACTAACAAAAGTAAAATAAGATAAAGAGAAAAACCTTTTTCTTGTGAAGTGTGTGGCACAGCATTTGCACAAAAGTTTAATTTAAAAGTACATCTGAGAACACACAAGACCGCTGTCCTTAAAGCAACCTTATATATAAATCTAACGCCTAAGGAAGTCAGGTGTTATCTCTAAGATGGGTCGTTGATATCTTCTAATAAATTTTCCTAAACAAAATAAACTTTGCCAGAATTCACATTTAAAAAGCCTAATAAACACTATCCTCAAGTGTCTAAGGCCTCTCTGTACCACTTGTCAAGGTCCGGAGGCCACTCAAGGACAGGTTAACAATGGGGAAATGTCATAGTAATCGTTGGTAGTGGGAATTGAGTAAATTAGATTAAGAACTTGTTTACATTGGACTTGAAGATAACCATATTGTAGTCAGTTGGACAGCAGGAAAACAGAACAGAATTCCACAGGCGTGCAGTTCTAAAAAAGCAGCTTTGTTTGTGGAATCTACGTTTAAGTTTAGGCACAGATAAAGAGTGGGGGAAATTATTGATAGTGGTTTCAGCTAGAGGAGTGTTTGACGTTTCTGAATTGTTGAGATGAGGATTGATTATTCGTATTATTTGGGTTCATGAGACTAATGTTCTACTCTTGAGTGTGCTTTTCACAATGTTTCGGTCAATGTAACCTCCGACCTTCAGGTTTATCTTGTTAAACTCGGGAATGCTTCTGTCAAACTCAGGAATTTGGATGGAATTTCGAGCAGAACCCTTTATTTACTGCACGGGGTAGCATGCTCTTGTTCTGTCAGTCATGACTGGATAGAGGCCCTAAGTAAATTGCAATTGTATTTTTTTTGGTCGCCCACATTAAGGATTCAACCTTGAGGAAATATAATTTTTTATAATTTATTTTTCCAAGTACTCTAACCAGTGCCACGAGTCCTTGTGGTTAGAATACTTTAAAACGTTGTGAAAATCACACTCAAGATGAGAACAGTAGATGAATCCAAATAATATGTATATGAGTGTTTTTGTGAAAGTCAGGCCATGGGGACCAGAGATTAGAGTTCAGACGAGCACTTGTGATGAATGTAACAATACAATAAAGCAGAGACAGACTTGCAATTTTTCTTCTGTGGGAAAGAGGTTGCAGGGAAGAGAAAAGGGCATCCCCCACTAGACTATGCAGTCTATTTTGAACTCTGTGAAGGTAGGATAAACTGCTTCCTTTCAAGCAAATCCTGACTAAATATTCTTACATATTCATGGCCCAAATGAAATCTCCTTGATATGGCAAACACACACTAGCTTTAACAAGGAATTGTGCCTTCTCTTTAAGAGAACCCCAGGATATAAATCTAATGCCTGTGGAAATCAAGTGTTAGCTCAAAGATTGGCTGTTGATACTAAACAAAAAGAAAAATGGTTGCCCAGAATTTGCATGTAAAAAAGCATTATCCTCAAGTGTCTAAGATGAGGTTTATCAGTTATAGTTTTGCATAAGGATACTTTTCTCTACAAGAAGAAAAAAAAGAAGATAACTCACATTAGATAAAAAGAGGAATAGTGCCTTCTCCAAGTAATGTTACTCCACCAGACTAGATGAATTTTTATCCTGGAATCCAGTAAGACCAAGGAATCCAAGAAAGATATGCTTGTTGCGAGTAAGAGAGAGACAGACAGACAGATAAAGACGCACAGAAACGTATGTTGAGGGAGAGAGAGAGAGGCAGAGAGAGAAAAAGAGAGACACATGCACACACAGAGTGAGTGAGAGAGAGGAAGAGAGAGGGAGAGAGAGAGACACGCACACATGTTGAGTGCTAGCTAGATAGATAGATAGAGAGAGAGAGAGAAAGAAAGAGGAGAACAAAAGAGAGATAAAGACACAGACGCACACACACATGTTGAGAGAGAGAGGAGAAGAAGAAGAGAGAAAGACATGACTAAATAATAAGGAAACCCATTATACCAGTATATATATATAAAACTACATTATTTATTTAATACAAAACAAAGCAAAGCTCATACATTGGTGCAATAATTTGATAGGCAAGTAAAGACGTATGATAGTGGCTTGTACATGTTGACCTCTGTGGAAGTGTGCACAAATAAAGGTTATAGTTCATATTTTACACGAGCAATATATAGCTTAATTATAACAGTTTTGGATTGTTCATACTGTATTAGCTCTACATGTAAGCATCTTACAGGTAATAATGTTTATACAAAAAATATGCAAGCCTACTTCACATTTCTGTTTGCTAATCTTCGAGTGCATTTTTTTTTTTTACACAATGGTCACCACTTATCAAGGCCCGGAAGCCACTCAGGGATAAGGGTTATTGCAAGTACATTACGTTAGTGTGGAGATTTGATGAAGTGTTTACTTAAGGGGGGGCGGTTCATTTGGAATTTGTTAACGTTGGACTTGAACACATCCAAGTTGTAGTCAAGTGGGAAACAGGCAGACGGAACAGAGTTCCACAGGCGTGCAGTTCTAAGAAAGAAGCTTTGTTCATGGAATCCACATTTTGATTTAGGCACAGATAAAGAGTGGGGGGAATTTTTCACAGTGGATTCAGCTAGACGGGTGTTTTTCGTGAGAGATTAGAGTTCAGACGAGCACCTGCCATGGAAATAACGATAAAACAAGGATAGGCTCGCAACGTCTCTTCTGTGGGAGAGAGGTTGTAGGGTAGAGAAAAGGGCATTCCCCACTAAGCCACGAAGTCTATTTTGTACTCTGTCAAGGCAGGATAGGCTGTTTTTAGCAGCTCCTGCCCAGATATGGCAACAGTATTCCATCCTTGAACGTACTTGGCTTTTATATAGATAGAGAATTGCATCAGTAGTAAGATATCTTCTGGAGTGGTAGAAGAATCCCATCATCTTTCCAGCGACCTTGGTAACAGACTTGATGTACATGTTCCATTTCAGATCAGGAGTAAAGGTCAAACCCAGAAGCTTATCAAAACATGCTTATGAAGTGTGTGGTTTATATGTGTGCACTACGTGGTGCCAAGCGGAAAAGAGGGAGAAGAGAAGGAAAACAGAAGGCTATGTCAGAGGTCACAGGAAATGCACGCGTATCAAAGTTATGTGATGTTTGCGCGCGTGTGTGTGTGTGTGCTACTGTACACAGCTTGTTCTGTGTCTGTGTGTTCGATCCAGACAAAGCAAACCTGGCAGATGCAAACGGCTCACCATATACTATACAATAGAGATCAAGTGTTAGCCACAGGAATGGGAGAGGCTTGATTTCTGAGAACGACTAAATTAAAATGAAAAGGGATAGAAACCATATAATTGTAAAGTATATAAAAATGTTTTCAAGTAGTATGCAACTAAAAGTACACATTCACATGTGTGGAATGTGCTTAGCAGCGTTTTTAAGTAGAGGTCAGTTAAAAACATACTTTTGGACAGAAACCTTACTCTTGTAACCTATATATTTCCAAGTAATCTAATTTACAAAACGCACTATGTCTGTCTCCATATTTTTCTCTTTCGAAACTAAAAGCCACTCTGATCGGATTTTTATGGACTCTTCTTTTATGACTAGTTGGTTAAAATTGTTTTTAAGGCATCAAAAATGGGTCAAAATTGAAAAAAAAAACGTTATACATTTTCTACATTCATTTTAATTTATTCTTAATCAATTCATATGCGTGTCACGTCATATAGTAGTAATGTAGCCAGCTTTGAAGTCTAAAGTTTTGCTTTTGGTTTCGATTCTAGCTGATGGCACCCAAATACTTTTTTACTTTTGAAATCACAACTCTATAATAATATATACGAAATCTGGACAAATTAAAATATATTTAAATGTATTTTATGATCAGTCAAAATTATTCCCCTTTCCTACTAGTCCATAATTAAAAATTACTGGGAGAGATTTTGAATGACTACTGGAGAGAACTTGAATACCTACTAGATATTATCTTCGGATGTTTAAAAAAGGTCTCTTTGTACAGGGGTTTGTCAGAACAAGTTGGCATTACAATTTTCACTACATGTAAACTCTGCCCAAATATTCAAAATCACATGGTATAATATCTTATTTATATAACTAACCTACATTAGCTTTATGTATGGACCACGGTGCCATCTATTGGCTATGCCTCGATTTTAATTTTTATATTTTTTATCAAGTTCTACATTCTATGTGACAAGTCACGTGTCCTATACAACTTGATAAAAAAATATAAAAATTAAAATCGAGTCATAGCCAATAGATTGCGCCGTGGCTCATACAGTTAGGTTGTCAGTATTGCACACTTCATGCGTGCGATATTCAAAATCACATAGTATTCGCAGCCCAAATAAGATCTCGTTTCTATGACTAACCTACATTAGCTTTTACGGAGAATGGCGCACCTTATCTAAGTGATTTTACCTTAAGTAATAGCACGCAGCTGGATACTCCACCAGACTAGATAAATTCTTGTCTTGGAATCCAGTAAAACCAAAACAAAAGATATACTACAACGTATGAAAATAATTAATTGGGGAGAGGAAAATTATGTTCTCAATTTCTTTACTGACCCAGTGTTTGAGAGATAAGAAAGTTTAATGGAACATTCGAATATCTATGTATCTCATATAGAGTTCAAGTGTTAGCCCCAGGTTGATTTCTGAAAACTTGAGAGTGAAGTAAAATAAAACAACAAAGAAAAATAACTCTCAATCGGAATATATGAAATAGCAAGTGAATATATGAAATAGCAAGTGAATATATGAAATAGCAAGTGAATATATGAAATAACAGGTGAATATATGAACTAGCAGGTGAATATATGAAATAAGTGATTATGTGAAATAGAAGGTGAATATATGAAATAGCAAGTGAATATATGAAATAGCAGGTGAATATATGAAATAAGTGAATATATGAAACAACAGGTGAATATATGAAATAGCAAGTGAATATATGAAATAGCAGGTGAATACATGAAATAAGTGAATATATGAAATAGCAAGTGAATATATGAAATAGCAGGTGAATATATGAAATAAGTGAATATATGAAATAACAGGTGAATATATGAAATAGCAAGTGAATATATGAAATAACAGGTGAATATATGAACTAGCAGGTAAATATATGAAATAAGTGATTATGTGAAATAGCAGGTGAATATATGAAATAGCAAGTGAATATATGAAATAGCAGGTGAATATATGAAATAAGTGAATATATGAAACAACAGGTGAATATATGAAATAGCAAGTGAATATATGAAATAGCAGGTGAATACATGAAATAAGTGAATATATGAAATAGCAAGTGAATATATGAAATAGCAGGTGAATATATGAAATAAGTGAATATATGAAATAGCAGGTGAATATATGAAATAGCAGGTGAATATATGAAATAAGTGATTATGTGAAATAGCAGGTGAATATATGAAATAGCAAGTGAATATATGAAATAGCAGGTGAATATATGAAATAGCAAGTGAATATATGAAATAACAGGTGAATATATGAACTAGCAGGTGAATATATGAAATAGCAGGTGAATATATGAAATAGCAAGTGAATATATGAAATAGCAAGTGAATATATGAAATAGCAAGTGAATATATGAAATAACAGGTGAATATATGAACTAGCAGGTGAATATATGAAATAAGTGATTATGTGAAATAGCAGGTGAATATATGAAATAGCAAGTGAATATATGAAATAGCAGGTGAATATATGAAATAAGTGAATATATGAAACAACAGGTGAATATATGAAATAAGTGAATATATGAAATAACAGGTGAATATATGAAATAAGTGATTATGTGAAATAGCAAGTGAATATATGAAATAGCAAGTGAATATATGAAATAGCAGGTGAATACATGAAATAAGTGAATATATGAAATAGCAAGTGAATATATGAAATAGCAGGTGAATATATGAAATAAGTGAATATATGAAATAGCAGGTGAATATATGAAATAAGTGAATATATGAAATAACAGGTGAATATATGAAATAGCAGGTGAATATATGAAATAGCAAGTGAATATATGAAATAACAGGTGAATATATGAAATAGCAGGTGAATATATGAAATAGCAGGTGAATACATGGAATAAGTGAATATATGAAATAGCAAGTGAATATATGAAATAGCAGGTGAATATATGAAATAAGTGAATATATGAAATAACAGGTGAATATATGAAATAGCAGGTGAATATATGAAATAGCAAGTGAATATATGAAATAACAGGTGAATATATGAAATAGCAGGTGAATATATGAAATAGCAGGTTAATACATGAAATAGCAGGTTAATACATGAAATAGCAGGTGAATATATGAAATAGCAGGTGAATATATGAAATAGCAGGTGAATATATGAAATAGCAGGTGAATATATGAAATAAGTGATTATGTGAAATAGCAGGTGAATATATGAAATAGCAAGTGAATATATGAAATAGCAGGTGAATATATGAAATAAGTGAATATATGAAATAACAGGTGAATATATGAAATAGCAGGTGAATATATGAAATAGCAGGTGAATATATGAAATAGCAGGTGAATATATGAAATAAGTGAATATATGAAATAAGTGAATATATGAAATAGCAAGTGAATATATGAAATAACAGGTGAATATATGAAATAACAGGTGCATATATAAAATAGCAAGTGAATATATTAAATAGCAAGTGAATATATGAAATAACAGGTGAATATATGAAATAGCAAGTGAATATATGAAATAACAGGTGAATATATGAAATAACAGGTGAATATATGGAATAACAGGTGAATATATGAAATAGCAATTGAATATATGAAATAGCAAGTGAATATATGAAATAACAGGGGAATATATGAAATAACGGGTGAATATATGAAATAACAGGTGAATATATGAAATAACAGGTGAATATATGAAATAACAGGTGAATATATGAAATAGCAAGTGAATATATGAAATAACAGGTGAATATATGAAATAGAATGTGAATATATGAAATAGCAAGTGAATATATGAAATAACAGGTGAATATATGAAATAGCAAGTGAATATATGAAATAACGGGTGAATATATGAAATAGCAAGTGAATATATGAAATAGCAAGTGAATATATGAAATAGCAGGTGAATATATTAAATAGCAAGTGAATATATGAAATAACAGGTGAATATATGAAATAACAGGTGAATATATGAAATAACAGGTGAATATGTGAAATAGAATGTGAATATATGGAATAGCAAGTGAATATATGAAATAACAGGTGAATATATGAAATAACATGTGAATATATGAAATAACAGGTGAATATATGAAATAACATGTGAATATATGAAATAGCAAGTGAATATATGAAATAACAGGTGAATATATAAAATAGCAAGTGAATATATGAAATAACAGGTGAAAGATGAAATAACAGGTGAATATATGAAATAGCAAGTGAATATATGAAATAGCAAGTGAATATATGAAATAACAGGTGAATATATGAAATAACAGGTGAATATATGAAATAACAGGTGAATATATGAAATAGCAGGTGAATATATGGAATAGCAAGTTAATATATGAAATAGTATGTGAATATATGGAATAGCAGGTGAATATATTAAATAGCAGGTGAATATATGAAATAACAGGTGAATATATGAAATAGCAAGTGAATATATGAAATAACAGGTGAATATATGAAATAGCAGGTGAATATATGAAATAGCATGTGAATATATGAAATAGCATGTGAATATATGAAATAGCAAGTGAATATATGAAATAGCAAGTGAATATATTAAATAGCAGATGAATATATGAAATAGCAAGTGAATATATGAAATAGCAAGTGAATATATGAAATAACAGGTGAATATATGATATAGCAAGTGAATATATGAAATAGCATGTGAATATATGAAATAGCAAGTGAATATATGAAATAGCAAGCGAATATATGAAATAGCAAGCGAATATATGAAATAACAGGTGAATATATGAAATAGCAAGTGAATATATGAAATAACAGGTGAATATATGAAATAGCAGGTGAATACATGAAATAAGTGAATATATGAAATAAGTGAATATATGAAATAGCAAGTGAATATATGAAATAGCAAGTGAATATATGAAATAGCAAGTGAATATATGAAATAGCAGGTGAATATATGAAATAGCAGGTGAATATATGAAATAACAGGTGAATATATGAAATAACAGGTGAATATATTAAATAGCAAGTGAATATATGAAATAGCAAGTGAATATATGAAATAGCAAGTGAATATATTAAATAGCGGGTGAATATATGAAATAGCAAGTGAATATATTAAATAGCAAGTGAATATATGAAATAACAGGTGCATATATGAAATAGCAGGTGAATATATGAAATAACAGGTGAATATATGAAATAGTAAGTGAATATATGAAATAACAGGTGAATATATGAAATAGCAAGTGAATATATGAAATAACAGGTGAATATATGAAATAGCAAGTGAATATATGAAATAGCAAGTTAATATATGAAATAACAGGTGAATATATGAAATAACAGGTGAATATATAAAATAGCAAGTGAATATATGAAATAAATGGTGAATATATGAAATAGCAAGTGAATATATGAAATAACAGGTGAATATATGAAATAGCAAGTGAATATATGAAATAGCAAGTGAATATATGAAATAACAAGTGAATATATGAAATAGCAAGTGAATATATGAAATAGCAATTGAATATATGAAATAGCATGTGAATATATGAAATAGCATGTGAATATATGAAATAGCATGTGAATATATGAAATAGCATGTGAATATATGAAATAGCAAGTGAATATATGAAATAACAAGTGAATATATGAAATAGCAAGTGAATATATGAAATAGCATGTGAATATATGAAATAGCATGTGAATATATGAAATAGCAAGTGAATATATGAAATAACAAGTGAATATATGAAATAGCAAGTGAATATATGAAATAGCAAGTGAATATATGAAATAACAGGTGAATATATGAAATAACAGGTGAATATATGAAATAGCAGGTTAATACATGAAATAGCAGGTTAATACATGAAATAAGTTAATATATGAAATAGCAAGTGAATATATGAAATAGCAAGTGAATATATGAAATAGCAAGTGAATATATGAAATAACAGGTGAATATATGAAATAGCAGGTGAATATATGAAATAAGTGATTATGTGAAATAGCAGGTGAATATATGAAATAGCAAGTGAATATATGAAATAGCAGGTGAATATATGAAATAACAGGTGAATATATGAAATAACAGGTGAATATATGAAATAACAGGTGAATATATGAAATAGCAATTGAATATATGAAATAAGTGAATATATGAAATAAGTGAATATATGAAATAACAGGTGAATATATGAAATAGCAAGTGAATATATGAAATAACAGGTGAATATATGAAATAACAGGTGCATATATAAAATAGCAAGTGAATATATTAAATAGCAAGTGAATATATGAAATAACAGGTGAATATTTGAAATAGCAAGTGAATATATGAAATAACAGGTGAATATATGAAATAACAGGTGAATATATGGAATAACAGGTGAATATATGAAATAGCAATTGAATATATGAAATAGCAAGTGAATATATGAAATAACAGGGGAATATATGAAATAACTGGTGAATATATGAAATAACAGGTGAATATATGAAATAACAGGTGAATATATGAAATAACAGGTGAATATATGAAATAACAGGTGAATATATGAAATAGCAAGTGAATATATGAAATAACAGGTGAATATATGAAATAGAATGTGAATATATGAAATAGCAAGTGAATATATGAAATAACAGGTGAATATATGAAATAGCAAGTGAATATATGAAATAACGGGTGAATATATGAAATAGCAAGTGAATATATGAAATAGCAAGTGAATATATGAAATAGCAGGTGAATATATTAAATAGCAAGTGAATATATGAAATAACAGGTGAATATATGAAATAACAGGTGAATATATGAAATAACAGGTGAATATGTGAAATAGAATGTGAATATATGGAATAGCAAGTGAATATATGAAATAACAGGTGAATATATGAAATAACATGTGAATATATGAAATAGCAAGTGAATATATGAAATAACAGGTGAATATATAAAATAGCAAGTGAATATATGAAATAACAGGTGAAAGATGAAATAACAGGTGAATATATGAAATAGCAAGTGAATATATGAAATAGCAAGTGAATATATGAAATAACAGGTGAATATATGAAATAACAGGTGAATATATGAAATAACAGGTGAATATATGAAATAGCAGGTGAATATATGGAATAGCAAGTTAATATATGAAATAGTATGTGAATATATGGAATAGCAGGTGAATATATTAAATAGCAGGTGAATATATGAAATAACAGGTGAATATATGAAATAGCAAGTGAATATATGAAATAACAGGTAATATATGAAATCGCAGGTGAATATATGAAATAGCATGTGAATATATGAAATAGCATGTGAATATATGAAATAGCAAGTGAATATATTAAATAGCAGATGAATATATGAAATAGCAAGTGAATATATGAAATAGCAAGTGAATATATGAAATAACAGGTGAATATATGATATAGCAAGTGAATATATGAAATAGCATGTGAATATATGAAATAGCAAGTGAATATATGAAATAGCAAGCGAATATATGAAATAACAGGTGAATATATGAAATAGCAAGTGAATATATGAAATAACAGGTGAATATATGAAATAGCAAGTGAATATATGAAATAACAGGTGAATATATGAAATAACAGGTGAATATATGAAATAACAGGTGAATATATTAAATAGCAAGTGAATATATGAAATAGCAAGTGAATATATGAAATAGCAAGTGAATATATTAAATAGCGGGTGAATATATGAAATAGCAAGTGAATATATTAAATAGCAAGTGAATATATGAAATAACAGGTGCATATATGAAATAACAGGTGAATATATGAAATAACAGGTGAATATATGAAATAGTAAGTGAATATATGAAATAACAGGTGAATATATGAAATAGCAAGTGAATATATGAAATAACAGGTGAATATATGAAATAGCAAGTGAATATATGAAATAGCAAGTTAATATATGAAATAACAGGTGAATATATGAAATAACAGGTGAATATATTAAATAGCAAGTGAATATATGAAATAAATGGTGAATATATGAAATAGCAAGTGAATATATGAAATAACAGGTGAATATATGAAATAGCAAGTGAATATATGAAATAGCAAGTGAATATATGAAATAACAAGTGAATATATGAAATAGCAAGTGAATATATGAAATAGCAAGTGAATATATGAAATAGCAATTGAATATATGAAATAGCATGTGAATATATGAAATAGCATGTGAATATATGAAATAGCATGTGAATATATGAAATAGCATGTGAATATATGAAATAGCAAGTGAATATATGAAATAACAAGTGAATATATGAAATAGCAAGTGAATATATGAAATAGCATGTGAATATATGAAATAGCATGTGAATATATGAAATAGCAAGTGAATATATGAAATAGCAAGTGAATATATGAAATAACAAGTGAATATATGAAATAGCAAGTGAATATATGAAATAGCAAGTGAATATATGAAATAACAGGTGAATATATGAAATAACAAGTGAATATATGAAATAGCAAGTGAATATATGAAATAACAGGTGAATATATTAAATAGCAAGTGAATATATGAAATAGCAGGTGAATATATGAAATAGCAGGTGAATATATTAAATAGCAGGTGAATATATGAAATAGCAAGTGAATATATGAAATAACAGGTGAATATATGAAATAACAGGTGAATATATGAAATAGCAGGTGAATATATGAAATAACATGTGAATGTATGAAATAGCAAGTGAATATATGAAATAGCAGGTGAATATATGAAATAGCAGGTGAATATATGAAATAACAGGTGAATATATGAAATAACAGGTGAATATATGAAATAGCAGGTGAATATATGAAATAACATGTGAATGTATGAAATAGCAAGTGAATATATGAAATAGCAGGTGAATATATGAAATAACAGATGAATATATGAAATAACATGTGAATGTATGAAATAGCAGGTGAATGTATGAAATAGCAGGTGAATGTATGAAATAGCAGGTGAATGTATGAAATAGGTGAATATATGAAATAACAGATGAATATATGAAATAGCAAGTTAATATAGGAAATAGCAGGTGAATATATGAAATAGCAGGTGAATGTCTGACATTTGATCAAATGCCCCATCTCCAGCTTGAGAAAACTGCTTCAAAAAATTCGAGAGTGAGAAAGACTATATTCTTGTGAGGTTTGTAGGAGGGAGTTTGATAAAAATTCAAATAAAAAAAAAAGACACATTCGGCATTTTCCAGACAATCCATTGATCTCTTCAAATATTAAAAAAGGAAGCTCTATTGTCTAATTTAGAATGGCCATGAAGTCTTGGTTAAAAAAAAATTTGAAAACTTAGAAAATAAATGTTCTTGTGAACAATTGAAAAGGATTATCTGCTTTTCTTTTAATTGCATGAATCATTTTCTTTAAGATCCAATTAACAAAAGGTAAATATATATATATATATATATATATATATATATATATATATATTAGACGTTAAGAGGAGATTATATATATATATAAATACCTGTTCACATACACTTTTTTCATGATAAAGCAAGAACCCAGAATTAAATGGAATCGAGCAATTGCATCGACAACGGGCAATGCCAGACCCAAAGTGGGTTTCGATGTACTGCATCTCATCAGTGACGTGCTCCGACGTAGGTGCAAACCCAGGTCATCGCACGCATGAAGTGTGCAATACTGACGACCTAACCATATGGGCCACGGCGCAATCTATTGGCTATACCTCGATTTTAATTTTTATATTTTTTTATCAAGTTGTACATTCTATGTGACAAGTCACGTGGCCTATACAACTTGATAAAAAAATATAAAAATTAAACTCGAGCCATAGCTAATAGATTGCGCCGTGGCCCATACAGTTAAGTCGTCAGTATTGCACATTCCATGTGTGTGATGACCTGAGTTCGCGCCTATGTCGGAGTATGTCACTGATGAGATGCAATACATCGAAACCCACTTTGGGTCTGGCGTTGTCCATTGTCGATGCAATTGCCCGATTCCATCTAATTCTGGGTTCAAGTGTTTTCATGAAAAAAGTATATGTGAACAAGTATTTATATATATTATGTATATATATATATATATATATATATATATATATATATATATATATATGTGCAATGGCTAAAATATGATGATGTTTGTTAATAAAAAGTAATTTTCACTGATAATTTATAAAGTATACAAATCATTTTTTAAGTTGTTAATGTAAAGTTCGCCGTCTCTAAAAAGCACCTTGCATAAAAATACAGATTTAATTCCTAGACATACTAAGTTAAACACACGCACATTGGATGCTTACTAGACACTGTCCTCGAGTCTAAAGTCTCTCTGTACAAGGGTTTGTAAACTGGCATGAACATACTTTAAATAAACCATGACCAAATATTAAAAATAACATTATTTGAAACCCAGATAAAATTGCATTTATAATCCTAATCTACATAGTCTTTTCGGAGGATTGATGTACCCTCTCTTATGTTGTTTATATTAGGTATGTGCAAAAATAATGTCGTTTTTTGACGTTCAACTTCAAAAGATCATAAATCGTTTCATAATAAACTTTATTAATCAAAATGAGAACCATTATAATCGACACATTTTTACCAACGAGAAACAAGTTTATTTATTCCATTAGCATAAAATTCCGGAGTTCTGGAAGCGATGATGTCAGTGAAGGCCGATTCAGCATTATCTCGACTATTAAACCATTTTTCATGAAGGAGGTTTTCGAGATGCTTGAAAAAAGAGTATATAGTGGGCGAGAGGTCTGGTGAATATCACAGATGAGGCAGAGTCTCGTAGCCCAATTCGTCCAGCTTCTGCAGGGTCAGTTGATCAACATGCGGGCGAGCGTTGTCATGGAAGAGAATTGATCCCTTTATATTGACCAATCTCAGGCACATACATTGGAGCTTCTGGTGCATTTCGTCAATTTGTCGGCAGTACTTCGTCATAATTGTTTCACCCAAATTCAAGAAACTGTGATGGATGAGACTGGCCACAGGCCACCAAACAGTCACCATAACCTTTTTTGGTGCAATTTCGGCATCGGGAAGTGTTGTAGAGCTTTTCCTGCATCTAACCAATGTGCTGAACATCACTTGTCATAGACGATCAACTTATCACACATCACAATCCGCTCAAGAAATGGGTCATTTTTGTTGCACAGAAGGAGCATAGAAGACACCTCAAAACAACGACTTTTTTTATTATCGTGCAATTCATGTGGCACCCATTTATCCAACTTTTTTTTACTTTCCTATTTGCTTTAAATAATGAACGACTGTTGAGTAGTCGACCTCGAGTTTAACAGCAACTTCATGTTCGATTTTGTGAGGATTGGCTTCAATTAAGGCTTTCAAATGTTTGTTATCAATCACAGTCGACCGGCCACGACCATCTTCATCTGCGGGGCTTTCGTCACCATTGCAAAATTTCTCGAACCACCATTGTGCCACACGTTAATTAATGGGTCCTGGGTCAAACGTATTATTGATATCACAAGCTGTAGCTTTTCAGCCTGGTTTGAACTGGAACAAGAAAATCCTGTGGATTTGAATTTTGTCCATGCTATTGAAAAGCCTGCAAAAAAAAAAAATGAATAAACAGATTGAAAACGGTAACAAATAACATGATTTGATAGAGCGAAAACACGCTTCATAATGATACAGACCATAGCTATATATATCCATGCATTAATTCAGAAATCTAATATATCAAAGGCAAAATGGCCGCAAGCATTTGTGTATGTCCACGAAAGGCTTTTTGGATGAGGGTTGCATACTTCCCAGATCATAATATCTCAGATTTGCAAACGGACACTATCTCTATCTTTTTATTGATCGAGTTAAACAAAATTCCCACCATGTCATCATCTCGGCTGTTTGTTTGGCTTTTTCATATAAATAAAGCAAAACTATTGGAACGCAACCTCTGGCCCCCGAGCCAAGATCACAGTGTAGTATCTGGTCTGATGCTTCACTTAAGTAATTATGTTTTGGTCAATGTGGGGAAGACCCTTCATACCGAGACAATTGCTATTTATTTGGACACTGTCAGAGTGCCTCCTTGTTGGGGGAGCTGGTTTTCCCCCATGTAAAAAAACGACCTTGTGTCTAATTTGCTTTTGTGAGGAAGCAAATAAATACAAACTGCCTTGCCTTCAGGTCGGGTAGTATCTATTCTGTAATTAGTCCTTGGTTAATGTAAGGGAAACCCTTCATACTGAGAAAATTGCTATTTATTTGGATACTGCTTGTGTCCCCCCCCCCTTTTTTTGGGGGGGGGGAGCTAGTCCCCCACCCTGCATTAAAAACGATCTTGTGTCTAATTTGCTTTCGTGGGAGGTTTAAAAGCAACGCCATTTCTGCAAGTAATTTTGACTATGTAAAATGTGAATGCTTTAGACTTCCAGTCGCGTCATGGAGTAGCGGTAAAACGTCAGATTTTCTTTCACTTTCTTCTCCACCTTTGCATCATGAGTTCGAGCCTGCCTGCCTACTACAACATTTTTTTTTTTTTGCTCAACACACACCTCCAAACAACCAGGCCACACTGGGCACCCAAGCTAGTGATATATAAAAGTAACATGGGAGAAAACGATATTGTTTTTGCACTAACCTAATAATATAGTTGAACCCCGAGGTACAGTGTTTTTTTCTTATTTCTTATTTGATTATTACAGTAGAACCCCGGGATAGGGTGGCCCTCGGATACGTTTTTTTCAGATTATGATGTGGAATACAATGTTTTTCCAGCCTCTGGTTATGGTATTTGCCTTGCTTTATGGTGTTTTTATAATTTTATTTGATTATATACATGTGTATTATATACTTTACTGTATTTTGCTACTAATTTTTAATGTATCTCGGGGTTGTACTGTAACACCAAACTCAGTACTCCTTCAGACTAGATGAACGAAATGTCAAGAAAGCATTTAAAAGATAACATAGTTAACAGGTCATCTAGGGAAACGAAAATTAATCTTCTTAACTTTTTTACTAACTCGATGTTTGAGAGATGAATGTGAACTTTAATGGACTATTCGAATATCCATGTATCTCATATAAGAATACATAACACGGTCCTGGATATGACCTTAAACTATATCCAGTGGTGAGGCCCCAGCTTGTAGTCTTTGGAGAGTGTGGAGTCACCCTTTAATTGCCATTGCTCCCAGGTCCACTCTGACCTGGAGTGGTAGTACATGTTAGGGTGCCAACTATGAGTTAAATAGAAACCGACTTGAAAACAACAAATATATTCTATTAAAAAAAATTTCTTCAAAATCTTTGGATTCGGCATTAAATAACCTGAAAAGGGTTGATATGCCGTAAAGCAAAAACAACCAACCATATAAGAATCCAGTGTTAGACTTAAGAAGAGGCTATTTGATTTCTGAGAACTTCAGCTGAAGTAAAATAAAACAAAAACATCTTAAAAGAGCCCGCGAATATAAATTTAACTCCTAACTGAACTTCAACTCGAGGATAAGGTTAATGAATGTTAGGTGGTAGTGTAGTAATCGTTGCAAATTGGGTAAAATTTGATTTTTTTAAGAGAACAATTCATCAAGAACTTGTTTACATTGAATTTGAAGGCTACAATATTGTAATAGGCCCGGAAGCAGACCAGTGTTTCACAGGCAGGCAGTTTACAAAAGAAGTATTTATGGAATTTGCGTTTAGATTTAAGACACAGATAGAGAGTGGGGGAAATTATTGATTGTGGTTGTAGTTAGTCGAGTATTTTTTGTGAAAGTTTGGCAAGAGGGAACCATAGATTGGATCTCAGTCAAGCACTTGTCATGAAAATAACAATAAACCCAGAAAGAGCCACCATGATTTCTGAGAACCTCGACTAAAGTAAAATGTAACAAAAAGTCTCTATCCTTAAGTAATGGTGTAGCAATTATTTTTGCTAACCGCAGTAGTTTTAAGAGCTACCTCCCCCATCCTAGCCGTTGATAATCTGTTAACCTTCAAAATTCCAAAAAGCTCTCAAAATATTTATTTTCATTTATTTTTATGGAATTCTAATCAAGGGTTTAATTTTAGCTGCTGTGTAGGGGAAAAGTGAAATTAAATCTCTTTGCCCCAAACAAAATAATAATAAAAAAAAATGGAATAAAACAAAATGACACCTCCTTCTGGTTAAAATGCACTGTATTTATTTTTTAACAAAAACAACAAGATGAATAAGCAAAGGTCCAGTCGGTGAAAGTTCTTGCGAAGTCATTATGATTAGAATGTTTGATGAAAGTCCTTCATGGAATTAATAAGATTAGAATGTAAAAGTCTTGTGTGAAAATAATGTCCTTATTTCAACATGTTTCGCCTTATTTATTTTTAGGAAAGTAATTCATTGTTATTAATTAGAAAATGTGCAGAATGGGTGCGTGTGTGGATAAGTGTGATTTTTGAGTGTCCACGTGGCGTGTGTAATTATGGTTTTGACGGCAACGATGTTATGAAAACGAGAGGCATGTTCTTGTGTGATGTCAAAGCGAGTAGAAGGGAAAAAGAAAGGAAGAAAGAATGTTTGATGCGTTTTTATACATTTTGGACCAGCTCCAAAACAAGATTGCTATTGCTGATGTTTTGGTTTTTGGAAAAGCGTTAAGACAATCTTCTAGATTTTCTCATTGGTCGCTTGTGTCATGTGATACTGTCGTCAACTACGTCCACCAGAAATATGTTCATTTTTTTGTTGTTGTGAGAAAAAGTGTGTGGGCGTATTTGAAATTATGCTGTCGCTAGAAGAACTTATTTTTGTACAAAATGCGCGGGGAAATTGAAATGAATAAACGTTCGTTTATTTGCGCGCGAGCATGTGTGTGTGTGTGTGTGTGTGAGTGACTGCACAGCTGCGATTAGTCCTAGACTTTTATCTTATTACAGTACTCCTATACATTTACAGTCGTCAGCAAAGAAAACCAAAGATTTTTCAAAACAAAAATACACAAGTCTGTAGAGTTGAATCTAATAAGCAAAGAAAGTGCCCACGTGTACGTGCATTATGTGTCTATACGACTTACCTTCAGATGGGATCTGAGAGAGATTAAAGATGGCGGCCATGGCTTTATAAGGTGTAGTCTCATGGAATCACATGAGATCACACCAGCCACTGCAGACATATGCAAATGGAATGAAGTCAGTTCTTTAATAAAATGCCAGTTGGCAGGGTGAGATGGGATGCATGCTGGAAGTTGAGAGAGAAAGTTGTGAGTGATGAAGTTGACAGTGACGCATTTTATCGTAACTTCTTGTTTATTTTATCTATTTTTATTTATTTATTTATTTTTTGCAGTTTACCAGCCCATTTAACTGCAAAGTCAAATCATAAAAAATGTTAAATTAATTTCACTGGCTGTGCAAACTGAATATGCAAACAAAACTGGATACAAAAACAAAGGAAACCAAAGATCTTTCTAAACAAGAACATATAATTTAGATTATTTTAAAAAAAATGTTATATTAAATTAACTGACTACGAAAATAAATGTAAAAAAACTTTCAACCAACATAACCATGCAAGAACTAAAGAAAAGGAACATAGTTGTTGAAGTCATCCTCTATTGTTAGGCAGAAGATTGAAGAAAAGTTGCATGCTCTCCTTTTGGCATGAAATAAAAACATGAAGTCTGCCGATATTATAGAACCAAGTAAATTTATTTACAACATAATTACAAATTAAAGATTGTAAAAATTCATAACGAAAGATGAAGGAGTAACGTTACTTGCAGTTAAGCCTCTAGATTCTTTTTGAGAGTTAACGGCAGCCTGACTGTTTGCCAGAACCGGGAAGTGTTTTTCATCACATCTGCATTGTCCTGCAGTCCAGGGAAAAGAGAATGAATGATACAAACTGGAAGTGTCCAGTTCACCTTTAACATCAGGGAATCAGAGACGTAAGCTTCTCTAGCATTGCAATGCTAGACTCTGGATGTTCAACATGCTTCATACCTAACAAAGCTAAGAAACACAATATTATTATTATATTATCATTGTTATTTTTGTTATTATTTTTGTCATTATTATCATTACTGTTATTGTTATTATTAGTGTTACTATTATCATTATTATGATTGTTATTATTTTTGCTATTATAATTATTGTTGTTATTATTATAAGCCCGATATTAAATCTGATTAAAAGATCTGATTAAAAGATGAGTGATATTTCTACCATTGCTGGCAAAAAATAATACGTCCTATCTACACACCCACACCTTGCTTGTCACTTTGTAAGCCTTGTCAGCAAATGCCATTTAAAGTAAATAAATCATTATTTTTATAAACTCTAGCATGAAGCAGTTATCATATATATATATATATATGTGTGTGTGTGTGTATGTGTGTGTGAACCGTTACAACTGCTCAATGTGCTTTGCGTCTAGCTCGGACACACAAAGCGAGCTATGCATGGTAGCACGCACACACACACACACACACACACACGCAGAATAAGGTCATCAAGCATGCAACACAAATTACATGACCTGACAGTTCCGGTGACACTTAACCCTAGTCTTCAGTTTTTTATCTTCTTTTTCTCTCTTGCCTGGGCGTCAAGCTGGTCACACACAAAAATTTGCATGCTCTATGAAGATGCACTCAAAGAACAACAAACTTGTAAGGTAAGGCGATCTAATCCTTTACAAACAATCAAACATAATGACTTATCAATAAGAATAACTTATTCTTAAAATACGGCAATGCTAACAAACTTTAATAACACCTGGTACACACGAAAAACCTTTCAAATTACCTATACCTATTGGTGTACATCACACACAAATGTTCTTATGTTATTGTAAATTCTGTTTGTAAATAAATTTCTTGTATACTTGTAACTCAGTATTTGGTTGTAACTAATTAAGGTCGGAGCTCTGACTTTTTACAGATCGATAAGCCCGATCTCAACATATATGTAAGTTTTAAAAAAATGCAACTGAAATTTCTATTTTCATTCAACAACGCAACACTATATATTGGATACAATATAATAATAGAGTATTATATCTATAATAATAAATATAAAATCTGTATCGATTAAAATACCATATTTAAGCATATTTTATGATGAAGCCATGCTGGGCAATTACTACTATATCTTGGGTACAATATAATAATCACTTGAGAATATGATAATGAATAAAGAAATAATAATATGTAGTTTGCATAAATTGAAATATATACAAGCATATTTTACAACAGAGCAATGACAGGAGGCCAGCTAGTAAGTATATAAATTGGAAGATGTGTTAATCCATCCTTAGATTAAAAATAATTATCAACTAGCAGGGAGACCTAACGTTGTTCTGGCCTGAATGATGATCAATGAATATTTCATACCCTCATATTTTTATTGTCATCGAAATCCGTGAAATCACCCAGGAGGAAGCTTCACATGCTTGCATGCAGTAACTTAGTTCAAAATATGTGTTATTATTCTACATTGCACTCTAGAGAACCTACTGTTTCTTTAATAAAATTATTTTATATAAACGTCTTTCCAGTTAACAAAAAAAAAAGACATTAAGAAATTTCCATGTAGGGTTTAAACCTACAGACCACGTTATGCAACTGCCCCTTGGCCTTTTGGCCAAGATCAAAGTGTAGTATCTGTTCTTCAGATGCGGCACTTCCATTTCTCGTTCTCTTTCAGCGGAGGAGAAATCCTTCACGACTGAGACAATTTTTATTTTTGTAACTTTTCTCCACGTTAAAAAACGACCCTGGTGTCTAACTCTGTCCCGTGGGGAGGCATTGTAAATAGGTACAGACCACGTTATGCAAAAAAACCCCAAAAAGGCATAAATTTTCAAGTCTTATAAAATTCAATGAAAAAAAAAATTTAAGCAATTTACATGCAGAGTTTGAACCTACAGACCACGTCATGCGAAAAAAAAAAGCAGACTATCAATTTACCCACATTAGAATTTTCACGGCCCATTGTTCTATCATTGTTGCTAAGTGACAACATGGAAAAAAATAGCTTTACCAATGATAAATTAAAATAACAGTTTCGATTTTAGAATATCAGTAATTATCAGGGGGATTCTGAGACAAAACTTAACTAAGATCACTCCCAGACTTATACACTAAAGTTCTGTAAATTTTAAAGAAAATCTATTCAGCCGTTTTAGAGTTTATAAAGAATGAACTTACACACACACACAAAGTTGCATTTATAAAATTGTAGAGATATGTAAAATTTAATATAAAACATTTTTTGTGTATTAATTTTTTTGTTGGTCAATGATTTTTTTTTTTGGAAATTAATTTTTTTTTTACAAATCATTGTACCGCTATCTTTGTTGTGCCAGTGTAGTCAGAGTAAACATTTTCAAATTTGTTTGTTGGTTAGAATGTATAATATATGTATAATATATAATCGTTTCATTAAGTAAAACAGACATTTTTTTTCCATTAAATCTATTTTTAATCTTTTCCAATTTTTTAATAACGTTTTCACTTCTGATAGGAATTGGCTAATGTAATCGCCATATTTATTGTAAGTCCGAGTGCATTCCAATTTTTCTGGATTCATTGTCAGGGATAGATTAATCTAACTGGTTTTGAACAAATAATTTTTTATGTGTATATTTTTTTCATTGCTTAATTAGTTTAATTAGGATGCTACTACTATTTGTAAAGTTTATTTTATTAATAGTAGTTTTTTTTTACATCAGCCAGTTCCTGCCAGAAGTGAAGACTATTATTCAGAAATTGAATTTAACAAAATATGCTTAAGAGAAAAAAAATGCCACATAAATATACATATGTATATGGTTAGAGTGTATAAATATATGAAAACGTGGAGAAATATATCAAATAAAATAGGAAAAAGTTTCTTTTCCTTATTTTTTATTTCACTGATTGCACTAATATTCATATAAAATAATGTCTCAAACACTGCCAAAGCATAATTTCCTCCGTTATTTTTGGTGGATAATGTACATACACGTATTCTTAACTATATATCTAATATATAAAAGGCTATATGTCTGTCTGTCTCCATATTTTCAAACTATCTCTTCCGAAACTAAAAGTTGAAGAGCAGCGCTAGGGGCCTCAAACGATTGGATTTTTATGAACCATTCTTTTATGGATCTTTAGCGGGTGAAAATAATTTTTAAGGAATCAAAAAGGAGTCCAAGTTGAAAAAAATCGTTATACATTTCGATTATAGCTCATGGCACCCAAATATTTTTTTTTTTACTTTTGAAATCACGACTATATGATATATGAAATCTCGACAAATTAAATTATGATCAGGTAAAGCCCCCCCCCCGGTGCTATATAGATATATATATAAATATAAAATTAGAATTACAACGATAAATATTATTTTTATATTAGAACCTATTGAGATAACAGAAAGTACAATATATGAAATAGAGCCATCAAACAGACAAGAAAAATTGATGGTGGTAAATGCAAAAGTACTCGTTTCAATTTGATGAATATATTAAATATTGTAAAGATTGGTTCAAAAGTTTTATGACTTCGCTGATGCTAGTGTGACTGCAAGAGTTAAAAGTGGGTGAAGTAAATTCAGAGAACTGTCATTACTAACTAGCAGAGTGTTACCACTGCCATCCACCATGTCTTATATGTCTTCTTGTGAGAAAAACCAGTCTCACAAACTGTACAAACATAAGATTTTTCATTTTTTTATTATTTTGCTTTTGTTAGTTTTAAGACATAAATGGCTCTGTCCTGGAGCTAATATTTGATTTCATTATGATTTGACTTTATATCCGAGGCTCTTTTAAGAATAGATGCTGTTCCCTTTATAGTTGCTGTCTGTATTTCATGCCAGCTTGGTCTTCCAGGGATTGTTTCCAAGTATTTAAGATCTCACTTTTTTAAAAATTTATTTTACTTGATAAATTTTTAAAAGATCAAGGGAGCTAACTAATTTTCTGAGTGGAGTAAATTCAGAGAACTGTCATTGCTAACCAGCAGAGTATTAATACTGCGGAACACTGTGTCTTCTCATATTATATTATCTTTAAAAGATCAAGGGAGCTAACTCCTCCTGGAACTAACACTTGATTTCATTAGGATTTGGATTTCAAGGGCTTTTTTATAAGATATTGTTCCCTTTTAATAGATGTTGTGCAATCTGTATTTCATTACAGCTTGGTCTTCCAGGGATTGTTTCCAGATACTTCTTAAGTATCTTTTTCACTTGGCCATCTGTGTGTATTCACATATGTGTTCTTAAATTAATTTTCTGGGTGAATTCAGAGAACTATCATTGCTAACCAGCAGTGTTAATACTGCTAAACACTGTGTCTTCTCATATATTATCTTTATATTAGAACCTATTCAGATAATATAAAGCACAATATCTTAAATAGAGTCATCAAACAGACAAGAAAAATTGATGATGAAAATAAAAATTGAAGAAATGACAATATTTATTATTAACGCATCAAAAATTAAAACATCAATGGGTTAAGGATTTTTGTTATAATTCATTGTTTGAATTTGATGGACTAATAAATATTGTAAAAGTTGGTTCAAAAGTTTTGTTACTTTGCTGATACCATTGAAGTACAAGATGGAGCTGAAGTAGGTGGAGTAAAATAAGAGAACTGTCATTACTAACCAGCAGAGCATTAACACAGCTATACACTGTGTCTTCTCATATAAACTTTATGTTAGAACCTACTGAGATAATAGAGAGCACAATATCATTGGAACACAAGATGGAGCTGAAGTAGGTGGAGTAAATTCAGAGAACTGTCATTACTAACCAGCAGAGCATTAACACTGCTATACACTGTGTCTTCTCATATGTCTTTTCAAGTTTAACTTGAGAGAAAATGCAGTTTCACAAACTGTACAAACGTAAGGTTTTTCACCTGTGTGTGTACGCATATGCGTTTTTAAATTAATTTTCTGTGAAAAAGCCGCCCCACAAATCGTACATGAATATGGTTTCTCACCTGTGTGTGTTCGAATGTGTGTTTCAAGCTGAGTATTTCGTGCGAACTTTGACCCACAAACATTACAACAGAAAGGTTGTTCTCCCGTGTGTGTTCGAATGTGATCCCGGAGATTGCTATCTCTTGAGAACAAAGCACCACAAATATTACAAGAATATGGTTTCTCTCCAGTATGAGTTCGAATGTGGCATTTCAAAGTGGAACTATTTGCAAATGCTGAACCACAAACGCGACATGGATAGGGTCGCTCCCCAGTGTGAGTTCTCATGTGTTTGTCTAACGCAGACTTAAAAGAAAATGCAAATTCGCAAATGTTACAAATATATGGTCGTTCATCAGTGTGTGTTCGTGTGTGCCGTTTTAAAGCCGATTTGTTTGCAAACGCAAGGCAACAAATTTCACATGGAAACGGCCTCTCCCGCGTGTGCGTAAACATGTGTGATTTCAGATGAGCATTCTGGGAAAATGTCGACGAACAAACTTGACAAGAAAACGGCCTTTCGCCTGTGTGTATCCGCATATGTTTCTCAAACAATGATTTAAAAGAAAACGAAGCCTCGCACAATTTACACGCAAACGCTTTCCGTCCAGTTTGTCCGTCCATCTTTGAGATGAACCTTTAGAAATGATATCTCTGTAATAGTAACTTGAAAACTTTACAGTAACATCTACATAACTTGTCGAATTTTTTAAATCACGTTCCGATAATTTGAATCTGTAAATAAAAAAGAGATGATGTCAATGCAAGAATCTCATTTAATTTATTTATTAAACAACATTAAAACTGTAAAAATAAGGTTAGAAGATTTTTTTGCTTCAGAGACAAAATTTTAGAGATAGCTTCGGGGTCAGGTTCGAATCTCCTTGCACTGATGATTTCAATAATTTTTATTTTATTTCAATAAACTGATAAATTCGATAACAAAGAGCATCTAAATGCCTAACTCTCCTTAATCTATTTATTAACAAGGGCTTCTTCAGTCTTTGATAGACTATGGATATCCATAAAGGGGTGCTTGCGCATGAAATTTTTGTGGCAGGAGGTACGCACACCTCTACTGAGTCGACATTGTAGCAAGTGAAGTGTCTGTAGAGGACGACTGGAAACAAATGCCAAGATAAGTGGAGAGCACATACAGCGCTTAGAATTCCCAAATGGTTACCCATCTGGTACTAACCAGGCTCAACATTGCTTAACTTCTATGATTGTATGTAAATAATATATTGAGGTTGGTTGGTTTATTAGTGTTTTATGGCATATCAACCATTGTGGATCATTTAATGCCAAATCATTTATTGAATGTCTTATTTTTTTTTAATTTTGGATTCCACAAATTTTTAATTATTATCAAAGTGATGTGTCGTTAAACTTTTAGTTGCTTTCAAGATTTTATCAGTATTGTTTAAAATAATTTAAAGAATTGTATTTTTTTAAATACTCAATAATCTGATGTGGTGTCACCTTATGAAATAATTCCTTGATTCAATTTGCTGCATAATTGTTTCTGATATCTTTGTCTTTCCAGCATTCTATTAGTATACGCTTTAATCGTCATTTTGGTTTTTCTGTAGTTTTAATAAAGTTTGAGTGCGTTAGTTTAGTTTTGTCCAATTCTAATTCTGTTCAGAGCAATGTTTTCTTTTCATCTCTTTATTACTGTTTTGTTTTCCTTTTTAATTGTAGGTTGGTGTTTGTGTAGTTTATTTTGGGTGCATGTATCCCATTCTGTTCGCCACTTCTGTTGTATTCCTTTATTTTTCTACTGAAATCTGTGTATGGAATTTTGATGTTTGTTATATTCCTGCATATCTTTGGCTTATTTATCAACTTTTTCATTGCATAATATACCAGCATGACTTGGTATCCAGGCTAGGACAATCTCTTTTTCCTTTTTCATTCATTTTATTGAATTTATTCATTATGTCTTACGTAAGTGTTCGATGGTTGGTTGTTTTTGTTTTACGGCATATCAACCTTTTTCAGGTTATTTAATGCTGAATCTAGTTATTTTGAGGAACGATTTTTAATGGAGTATATATATTGTTTGAAGTCTGGTATTTAACTGGAGGATTGTGTGAGGCATAGTTTTGTTTAATCAGTATGGACACTCCTTCAATTGATCTATTTGTTGTTGGTGTGTATGTTTTGTCGTACATATTATATCCTTTTAACTTATATTTGTGATTTTTTTGTGTAGTGTTTCTTATAGACAGATTGCTGATGGATTTTATTTTTGATGATTTCTAATATTTCTTTATGATTAGGTCTTAGTCCTCTACCGTTTCATTGTAGGAATGTTGCTTTGCTGTGTTTTCTGAGGTTTTGCATGAACAGGTTCTTTATTTTGTTTTTCTATATCTGCCTGGTTTTTGTTGAAGTTTTTGTATCTAATATTCCATTGGTTTGTTTTTTTTATTTGTCAAATTTATTGTGATTTGAGTGGTTTGCGTTTATTTTCTTTATATTTGCCTGCATTGCTCGGTTTTTCAGTTTCTATTTTTTCTATTTGATTAGTCTTATTTTTGGAGTTAGATTTATCTCTGCTTTCAGAGGCTGATTGAGATCGCGGTTCATTTTTTGATGGGTTTATTTTTTTTAATATTTTTCTACTTATTGCTTTAATTTACAAAGAGGGTATTTTGTTTGCTTCTTTTATGCTTGTATTTATTGGTAGTTTTTGATTTAGAGTTGTAATTTGGGGAGTTTACTTCATTGCAAGAGGATTGTTTTTCTGTATCTTCCATTTTTAACACTTGGTAACTGTTAGAAAGGGGGATTTAAGGCTTTATGTATTTTGGCTTGTTGCGTCAATGTCAGATTCATATGTACTTTTGTATTTTCTGTTTGATCTATACTTTGTTTTGTAGTTTCTTTCATATGTGCTTTGTTTTGTATTTTTTGTTTCCTTAGGTGAGACCTTGGCTTCTTAATTATTAGATTCAGTAGCATAGGTTTTAGATTTTTGAGACGTTTGTTCTTCGGAGCAGATGTTTTTAGAAGGGAGGATTAGGTTTGTGATGACGTTGATATTTTATGGACTTTGTTCTTTTCTTTAGTTTTTTTCCATACTTTGAGTACAAGTTATCAATACGTTCTAAATGAATTAGTTATTTTATAAGTTCTTTATATTTGTTGGGTTGTTGGGGTTATTTAGCTTGATCTTTTCAACCGTTTTTGCATAGGACTGATTTTTTATGTAGGCTTCAACTATTTTTTTTTTTTTGCTTCTGCAAAGGAGATGTTACTTTTATATTTTATTGTTAATATTTCTTTTTTTCTATTTTTCACAAAATTTGGAAAAGACTGGATAGTTTCCTGAACAGTTGGGGCATTTAGTTTCTTCATAAGAAGTTTCTGTATTATGGTGTTGGTCTTTTGAACATGTGGGACTTCCTCTACATGTGTCTTTATCTCTGACATTTAAAATATCTCAATGGGGTAGGGATATATATACCAGTTCTTTATTGTAACCTATTTTGATTTTTGGTGTATTGAATGTAAGGATAAAGGCATTAGTATTTTTACATTATGTTTTTTAATAGAGATTCTATGATTCCTTTAATTCATTTAGTATTTCTTCTAGTGTGGCAAGGGATAGTTCCGCTTCTAATTATGCTTTTAGATTGATTTTATCTCGCATAGGGGTTACTTTGACCTTGATAATATGAAAATGTAACATTTTTTAAGTTTATTACTTTGGTTTATCTGGTCTATTTCGATCAATAGATTGCCATCTTTAGTGTTTTTTCTTTTCAATTTTTTGGTTTAATGGAGTTCAATATCGGAAAAGGGTACAGTTTGGACATTGGGTTTTCTTCCATTGATTCTATGATGCAGAATCTTGAAAAGTTGGTATAAGAGTTTGTGTTTTCTTTTTCATCACTATCTGTGTACGATTCAGGATGGGGTCTTTTGTTTTTTGTTTTTTTTTGAAGTCATATGAATTTTGATGTTGATTCATCATCCTTGTTCCCCCCCGCCCTCTTACCAAAGCATCATATGCAGAGATACACGGATGATATACTCAAACAGTGGCTCTTGATGCTTGTGGCAATTTGCTAATTTCCTTGGTCTCAGCAAGGTATAATAAAGGGGTTTGTTGTCGATAACACTATCTGATTAACCTTTGCCATCGCCTTCTAATATTAGTATATTTTTGGGAGGGAGTATGTGTGTTTTGGTTTTTGGTTTTAGTTTTGCAGAACACAATTAAGTTTTGCAAAAGGGAATAGGAAAAAAACAAAAAACATCAATGTTAGGTGCATTTGGTCTCAGGAAGCCAATACCTTGAGACAACCTGATCTGGTAACACCAGATATATTGAGGTAACAATCCAAGAATCTCATTTAATTTATTTAATTTGACAAACAACATCAGTATGTCTGTAAAAATATGTTTAGAAAATTTTCCATTTAAGGTAAAAATGTAGAAAAAGAATAGATCATTTACTAGAAGTTAGAAGAATAGAATTACTATTAATTAATTACAATTATGTTTTTTGTTCTACTTAAAAAAATAAATCAATCCATTCTTAGTAGCTTAAGAATTTTACACAAAAAGCAACATATCTCATTTGAAATGATATCAATAAAAATACAAGAATCTCATTTATTTCATTTAATATATATTTCAGTAAGTTAACTTATATATTATTCATGCTCAATGACAAACAACATTGGTGTATCTGTAAAAATAAGGTTAAAAAAATTTCGTTTAAGGTAAAAATTAAGAAGATGGATAAACCATTCATATAGAAGTTAAAACAGTAGAATTAGTTATACAGTGCCTAGTATTCCCAAATGATCACCAATCTGGTACTGGCCAGGATTATTGTTGCTTAACTTTGGTGATCTGGTGAGAACCGATGTGTCAACATGATTATGCTGTATTATGAACTAACTGATATATTATCCAAAATTGTTGGAGTTGTCAATGTGTGATGGTTTTTTTCGTCTGGACTCATGTTTTAATGCTGTAAGTTTTGTCCCTTGAACCAATAGGGAGTTGCCTCCTCTTGTCTGATTTGTGAGACGTGTGCTTTAGGCATTGGGTAACTGAGTTATCTGCCCTTTGATTGCTTGTATATAAATAAGTGAATGGCATGTTTATTTCTCTTCGTTTATAAATAAAAAAAACGTGTTTTTCTACATCTGCATGTAAAAAGCTAAGAAAATGTTAAGTGTTAATTAATTTGTTTTCTTTTGTCTTTCATTGGTATAACTTCCCGTATGAAGTCATCTAAGGAAAAAAGTCTATTGTTCAGACCCAAAAATTCCAGTGACATTTTCAGAGACGGCACTAATAAATCTAATTCAACAGTACTTATTAAGTAAATCTGTATTATTCATGTCTTATGTAAAAAAACATTTCTATCCAGATGTTCAACCGTCCTAAACCTATGTCATGATCATGCCTGCAAAATTCTCCCTGGGTCAGCTGGATCAGTTCTTTCCAACATGTTCACCACGCCCTGAACGTTGGCTGATTAGCAGAGTTGTTATTTCTATCCTATTTATTTTTGTTTGTTTGTTGCTTCGACGTTACATAAGTAGTTTGCTCTGAATTGAAGATAAGCGCTTTACAGAAAGCATTTATTAGGTTAATGATAATAGAAAACATTTCTTAAGAAACAATTAGATCTCCATCAACACAGCGTGATACTGTATTCAATGATAAATTTATAAATATGTTCATTTATGAATACAAGATTTTTACATAACCTTATGTTAAAACGTTTTAAATTAATTTCACAGATATAAGAAGCCAATAAATAAAAAATTGAGATGATTTTCCAAACCGGGAGACATATTTATTATATAGGACAGAAAAACAAAAACCAATCTAAAACTTTGATGATAGCTTAGAGATAAATATAGTAAAAACACAGTACTTTTTCATAAGAAAACACTTTGAGCCTCTTAATGTTATCTTCATAGAATCACCAAGTTTCAGAACCATAACAAAGATTATTAATTATATAAGGGATGTGAGTGATCAAAGATACAAAACAAAATTGAATTTCCCAATTTGAGTGCCATAGCCTCCCTATGTGTATATGTGTAAAGGACACCACCAAAAACCAATTAAAAACAAGTTGGAGAATATACTACAGTGTGACCAAAAAGAAAAAACGGGCACCAACTCTAATTAGGCCCCGTTTCTTAATGTTTTGTCCCAATGAAATGAAACTTTGGTCATAACTAGTTTATTATATTCAAAACATCACATCTTTTCTCCGTTCTACAGCATATGTTCTAGATGGCCTCCATTTAGCTTTTGTTTTGTTTTTTTGGTCACCCTGTAGTGCTAAGTAGTAAAATAACATATATAAAATTACAGATTCAATATTTCTACATTAAAAAGCACTGTAGAATTGAAAATATAAGAAATCATGTTTGAAAACCAAATTTTATGCAGAGAGATATTTTTTCAATAAATCAAAATATAAATCACATTCCGAAATCACTGATTCCGACCTTCTTCATTTTTTTCCTAAAAATTTAAAAATCTTGTTGGCCTAGTTCCACTAAAAAATAAACGAATGGCTACACCTATCTCTTCTTAAATAGTTCTAAGCGGCAGATAACTCCCTGATAATATTAAGCACAAGAGTAGATAACTCTTTTTACCTGAGCAAGAATAGAATATTGGAATAGTTTTATTTTGAAAATATTTTTTGGTAAAACTTGTTGAGAGCGCTCTGTTTTGGTGTTTTGAAAATGAAACGGAAATTTAAATTTTGTTCGTTTTAATCTTTTTTTTTTAATTGTACATGCACCAATATTATCAAAAGTAATTGACAAATCAACATTCAACAATTTTATATTTTTTATATTAAAAAACGAAACATGTTTATATTTTTATATTAAAAAACGAAACATGTTTATATTTTTTATATTAAAAAACGAAACATGTTTATATTTTTTATATTAAAAAACGAAACATGTTTATATTTTTTATATTAAAAAACGAAACATATTTATATTTTTTATATTAAAAAACGAAACATGTTTATATTTTTATATTAAAAAAATGAAACATGTTTATATTTTTATATTAAAAAACGAAACATGTTTATATTTTTTATATTAAAAAACGAAATGTTTTCATGAAAATAAAATTTTATTAACAAAAACGAAATAATTTAATTCTTAAACGAAAAAAATTAAGTAAAATTTTTCGTATTTTTTTTTACATTAAGTCCAACTTAGCGTTCACATTCGAAATGTTGACTTTTATAGGTTTTCATGTATGCTGACAATGAAGAACTTCCCCACGTTAAAAAAACGAAATATTTTTTATGAAAATAATCTTTTATTAATACAAATGAAATAATTTAATTTTTAAATGAAAAAAGTCAATTAAATAAATTTTTTGGTATTTTTTTATGTTAAGTCCAACTCAATGATCACATTCGAAATGTTGACTTTTATAGTTTTTTTTCGTGTGTTGACAATGAAGAACCTACCCAAGTTTAAAATGGCTTTCAAAATAAATACTCCCAACCTTGTCAGCATACCCGAAAACCTATAAAAGTTGACATTTCGAATGTGAACGGAGAGTTTTCGATTTTGTTGATGCATACGCAATTTAAAAAAAAAAGATTACAATGGAACAAAATTTAAATTTCTGTGCCATTTTCAAAAAAAAAAAACTGTTCTCCACAAGTTTTACCAGTTTTTTAACGAATAATCAAATCAATTTTTTTCTTTTTTACAATTGCAATGCTTTTATTTCGAAAATGTTTTTAAATAATTCAATAATTAAGTTATTATAATCTATAAGTGAGAATGTGTGTGTGTGTGAGGACACTTCTCAACGTATATTCTCAACAAATTTTTGATCTACAGATTTGAAATTTGGTATATAAGGCATTAAAACATGTGCAAAACTTTTTTAATCAGGTTTTATCTAGAAAAAGGTCTGCTAAAGTGTCAAAATTGAAACATTGGTACTTGGTGGGGGTCATCAGATTTTTATCTGTTTGTCAACTGTTTCATGAAGTTTGTAAATACATTTAAAGATTGTGGCAAACTGGCCTAATGGTTATCGAACTTGACACATTGTCTTTAGGTTTTGGTTTCAATCTCAGCTTGAGTATTTTTTTCACTTATAAGGAGTGAACTGTTTAGAAAAAAACATAATACTCACATACGCATGCCTCAGTTTCTTTCCATCTTTTTTACTTCATTTTTTAAAGAAATTTAACATTACATTTAATACTGGGCAATGTCGGGTACATCTAGTTATATTATAAAATAACAAATAATAAATTCAAACTAATTTTGTTTATTATTAGAATCCTTTGAGATGAGTAATTTGTATATTTATCTATTTATTTGCGGACTGTTATTCTCATCTTCAGAGATGTTGTTTCACGATGTTTCGGTCAACTACTCCTCCGACCTTCCAAAAGTGCGTGGTCATCTCCTCTACACATGGTACAGAAAGCAGACGCGACAACATGGCGTCCATGCGGCGATTTCAGGAGATTAAATGCACAAACTGTACCGGATAGATACCCTATCCCACACATTCACGATTTTGCAATCGGACTGCAAAATGCCACGGTATTCTCCAAACTGGATTTAGTAAAAGCGTATTACCAAATACCGGTGGCGGATGAAGATATCCACAAAACAGCACTGACCACACCATTTGGACTTTACGAATTCGTCAGAATGCCATTCGGACTACGGAACGCTTGTCAAACCTTCCAAAGGTTAATAGACGAGGTTTTTAGGGACCTTCCATTCGTATTCGCGTACATGGACGATGTCCTAATTGCAGTTGGTTAACCATGACAGGATAGGAATGCAGATTCTCTTAACGTGGTGAGATGACAACAACTATGGAAGGCAGTAATTACTGAGGATGCAGTTAAGAGAATCAGCATTCCTATCCCGTCAAGGTTAACCACCTGACAACAGCCAGAGGAATAGTTGGCCGAAATATTGTGGAACAACAACTATGAGGATGAGGATAACAGTCCAAAAATAAATACAGAAACATAATTTTCTTTTAATATAAATTATAAAAATAAACATGCGGCTAAAAATTATTAGGGTTATATTCACACCAGTTTACAATTTTTGGTTTTAGGTGTGGCAGCCATAATAAAGTGGATAGTTCTATTTTACCAATTCATCTCAGTTCAAAAAATTGAATTTTATATCAATAATTATTTTATACAAAATGAGCTAAAACCAAGATTTATAAAAGAGAAACTAATAATCGCTATAGCACAATTGACCAAATAACTGAGACTGAAAATTGATCCTTACAGACGTTTTGTCTAACATGTATTTATTGTATGGAATTTAATGAATTATTAAGGGATTTCTTCAAGCTACATCCCCCAGCATTTGCTGATGCCCTTATCCGAATGTGTTTGTAAGACATCATCAGTGGACTGTTTCTTATTGATTGCACACTGAAAATAATCAAATCTTAAAAAAAAAAAAGAAAAAGAGAAGGCTTTCTTAAAGAAAAGTCCATTGATGGTTGATGCATTCCTATCAGGCTACGAAGCGATTTATTGAAATTAAAAATAAAAATTAAAAAAGTCTTTATTTGAACTTTTATAATAAAAACATGTTCGTGCTTGTTGAACTACGTACTTAATTTTCATGTCGCAAATAGTAATATATCCAAAAATTACGAAAATCCATTAGGTAGAAAGTTATTTATAGTTAAAGGTTATTTGGGCATTTAGCAGAGAAGCTAACCAACAACTATACGAAAAAATATATACTAAAAATAAATGTTACTATAGCCACTACTTGTTTTGTGAACCGAATAAAAGCTTTAAAATATGTTAAAATGTGAAAGTAGGTAGAAGAGTAACGTATTTTGCCTTTGGTCACATTTATTTATTTGAATTTTTTTACCGTTTTGTCGGTTGTTGACTTCTCTGCTAAATCTCCGGATTTTTGTGGTAATTTAGCAGAGAAGCCAACAAACAACTACAACAAAAAAAATCTATATACAAGAAATAAATGTTACCGTAACTAATAAAAATTAATTTTATATCTACCTGACTATTTATATATAGTTTTTATTGCTCTTTATTTAATCTAAAAAGTTCAGTTTTTTCCAAGCGGATTTGAAGAAAAAAAAAAAAGAAAAAAAAGGGGCTTGCATCTTCTTTGGAAGAATTCAAGGTTTACAGGTGTTTGGAATTTTTTTGGTGTTTCTTTTTTTTTACGAGTACCCAGCATAGTATAAACACCCCAACCTCCCCATGTTAAGAACAGCTTTCAGAATAAACAACTCAACATTTGCATATTAAGAACGGCTTTAGGAATAAACACACTCAACATTGAAAGCCGTTCTTAACATGGGGAGGTTGGGGTGTTTATAGTACGTAGAGTACTCTCATAAAAATACCAAAAAAATTCAAAAAGAGGCTTGCTTCTTCCACAAAAGAAGACGCAGCCATTTTTTTCAAATCTGCTCGGAAAACTAAATGTTTTAGATTAAATAAAGAGCAATAAAAACTACTTGAAAACCAAAACAAATGAGCCAGGTAGATATAAAATTAACTTTTACTGAATACAGTAACATTTATTTCTTGTATTTATTATTTTTTCATATTGTTGTTTGTTGGCTTCTCTGCTAAATTACCAGTAATTTTTATGAAAAATTGGGTAAAACTGCAATTTTCTTAGATGATATAAAGTAGACGGCGAAGAGTTCATGCACAGAGGACATAACTCGGAACGCATAGTTTAGATTACTTGTTCATGATGTGCATTATTTATCTTTTGCGATAGACTTCTTTTTTCTTTTTTTTTTTTTAAATAAAAACAAAATAGCAGTTTTTCTACTCACTGAATTTTCGTAACTTTTGGATATATTACTATTGTCGACATAACAATTAAGTACGTAATGTTCTTTTTGCTTAAAACAGCATATTAAAAAAAAATTAAAAAATCCGTCGTCTCTATCTTAACAAGCACCAACATATTTATGAAACGAGATTTCTATCACTTAGTCTGACAGGCTCGCAGCAACCGCCAAGGGATGTTTGCTTGCAGAAAGACGGATTTATTTTGTATTTAATTAATAATTTTTAGTTTGCAATTGTTTGTATCGGTGAGAGAAACAGTCCACCGATAATGTCTTACCAATACAAATTCGGAATAGCAGCGTCCGCAACCGTCGAAGGACGTAGCTTGAAGAATGGGTAAAACTATACAAACACCGTGACAGCGAATTAACCCTAACCCTAACCCTAACCCCTAACCCTAACCCTAACCCTAATGAATTCAGTTTTTCGATATTTTCTTCTGGCTAATTAACATATTATCACAGAGACTAAAATGTGGTTTAATTACAAGTTCAGAGCAAACATTTTATAATATCATAAAAATAAATAAATCCAATAACACTTACGTTGTTTACAATCTGCGTTCGAGAGAAGTATCGGTTTAACTAACAAAAGGCTTTTACCTAAATTAAAATTTCACTTTTACGTTAACTGATTAAAATTCAAAATGGCGACCGGAAGTACAGGCTCGCAGAAAATTAAATAGGGCGAGAGAAAAAAAAGCAATAAAAATTCTTTTCGACAATTGGCTTTAAAGAAACAACTGTAGTATTTATATTTATAAAATAGCAATGACACGCATATTAAGTAATTCGAGCCATTGCACTGCGACATTTCATAGGAAATAAACGGTGGAAGCTGATTTGGCATCCCCACTGAAAAAAATTACCACGAGTTTATCACCGATACAAACGAGTTTTATTTAGATATTGTCTTTAAATTCCTCTAAATTCTTGTATCAGTGACGTCATCATTTTGTGCCTAATTTATAATTGGGTTTTGATTTTTACGAATGTCGAAAGACGTTAAATTGAATAAGGGAAGCAACGTTTTTGCTGTTGTTTATTGTGTTAATTTTATTAATTAGAGGTCTCTCCATACATTATTTATTTATTTTAAATAGACGCTAAAATCAAGTTTACCCCCTCCCTAGAAATAAAATATTTTAACACTAGGCACCCCCAAAAGTCACCACAGAGTTATCCCCCCCCATATGCAAAACGATGTAACTTTATTATAAATTAATATTATCAATATAACTTTTGTACCATTTAAAACAAGAAGGGCAAAATAAACTAGTATTCTTGCTAGTTTATTTTAGTTATTTACTAGTTTTTAAAAAAAAATTTCACCATACGAAAATAATGAAATTGCGAGACGAAAATCGTGTTTACATATTGGCGCTTTAAAATAACGTTCCACTTCCAGTGTAGTAAGCAATTTGAACGCGAAAACATACCCGTGTTTAATAAATATATCAAAAATCAACTAATGGTCAGATTTTTAATAAATCGGGTTTGTATTACTGTACACATAGATTCGAAAAAGTGGTAAAACTATACAAACACCGTGACAGCGAATTAACCCTACCCCTAACCCTAAACCTAACCCTAACTCTAAACCTCAACCCTAACCCTAACCCTAATCCTAACCCTAACGCTGTCACGGTGTTTGTATAATAATACCGAAAAAGTTGTCAAAAATGAATTTAGGAAAACTCGTCTCGGGAAAACTCGTCTCCGGAAAACTGGTCCCCTTTCGCTAGGTAGGAAAACTGGTCCCTTATTGAATAAATGTCGATTGGAAACACAGTAATACAAACCCATAAATTCTTTTTATATTAATATAAAAAAAAGCGGTCTCGTTTATGAACATACTAACCGCTTTAAAATAAGTGAAACCACTAAGAACTTAACCAGTTAAGTAGAAAGCGAACACTTAGAAAATCGATTTTATTAAAAAAAAAAAAACATTAAACAAGTAAAAAAATTTTTAAAGTTACTTTTCGACCTAACCGGATGTTTTTAGTGTTTTTTTTTTTAATGTAGCATGTTTATTCATCTCGAAGAACATACAGTTTGGAAAATTCAAAATGGCGCCCGACTCTCTTTCACACGGTAAGTTTGGGAAAAGGAGTTAAAAATAAAAAAATATATAAAAAAAGAAATACTGCTAAAACCCCACCGAATATATGTCAGTATGTCACGGTAACATATATTGAGCAAGTTTCTAACAGTATTTTGTCTAGTTTTTTTTTATTTTTAACTCCTTTTCCCAAACTTACCGTGTCAAAGAGAGAATCTGACATTATTTTAAATTTTCCTATACATCGGTAAATACTGTATGTTTTTCGAGCGAAATAAACATGTTACATTTGGTGCATTTGAATTTTGAGGGAATTTTTACACCCTTAACATGAAACTGCGAATAAAAGAAAAAAAAACCCTCTTAATTTCTCTTTTAAAAGTGGGTTGTTTATTTTCTTTATGGAATATACTTCCAAAATAAACTATTAAAGTTGTTCTAAAAATAATAGAAATATTATTTTTTATTTTTTAAGAAACAGTGTTAACAAACTGCCGGCGCGCCTTCATGCAGCCATTTTTTTTTTTTTTTTTACGTAATGAAATCAATTGAATTTTACGAGTTAATTTTTTTCCAATTTTTTAAACTTTAAAAATCTATCAAAATTTTTCTAATGATTAAATTTTTACGATATTTTCAGGGTCAATGTGAAAGTTTATGCTCTTTCCAACAAACCGAATATAATATTTTAGACAAACGTTTTTTTATTCACTCCCCCCATTTTGAAATGTCTATTAAAATTTTAATAATTAATTTACTCACCAAAGTTTTATATATCACAAATTGAAGATAAAAGATCAATAAATAATATATTTTAAATTAAAACAAAAAATAAAGAAGTGTTTTTTGGAAATTTACTTGTAAAATCCAAAGTGTAAACCTTTTTTTTTAAACCACGCTGATTTTTTTTTTTAAATTGGAAGCATATGTTCTGCTTATATTCTCCAGTAAATATTGGACGCTGACGACAATTTTTTCTATTTCATTCAGTTTTCTTTTTTTAGATATTTAAAAAACAAAATTCAGTCGATAAAGAAGAATTAAAATATAATAAATAAAAAATTTATGTATTATTTGATAAAAGAAAAAAAATTCCTCGACTGTTTCTTTTTTTAAAGGCAAAAACTTATAAGTAAAATCTGACTAGTTTTAAACTATGGGAACACATATTTCTTCACGCACAAGGTTAGATGGCTAACGCGAACGTGTGGTTTTTACTGCCTTCTGTCCATCCGTAGTTTTAAACAAGAACAAACTGATACTTCCAGTTTTTCGATAAGAACATAAAAATGCTTGCATAATGGTGCCTTTTTCAAATAGTCGTTTAAGAAATTCTTTTATTTAAAAAATAAATGGAATTTAAAATATAAATATGGATAAATTCTGAACAACGAAGAATGGAACTACACATTCAATAGTATTTTTATAGGTAAGTGATATTTGGAATTTATATCGATTTTTTATAATCGAAGTAAGTAAAATTTTGTTGATTTTCTTCAAATCTTTTTTAAAGAAAACCGATTTAAAAACAACAAATATTGCATAATTTGCTATTAAACCTGTTATTTTTTTTAAATTTTGTCTTTACCCCTTTAATTGAAAAAAAAATAGAGTTTGAATTACATTTTTCAAGTAGTTATAAGCTTGTAAAGATAGGAGGTCGAATTATTCAATTTATTTTCATGCATCGGTTTCTGACACTGCTAATGTTACATATTTTTTTTTTAATTGGCATCTTTTTACACTTCCAAAGTGGCCCTCACACACTTTACAAAACTTTCTTTCATCAACTCCAATTCAACAGCCAAGCTTCTTTCAACCAACGCTTCTGATGTTGCTGTTGGAGATATACTCCATCATTTAGTGGATGGTCAAATGTGACCACTGTCCTTTTTCGTTAAGCTGAGCACTTTTTATAGTGTAAGTTTAGCGTATGTGAATTACTTGTTATATATTTAGTAGTAAAACATTTGTTTCATATAGGAAAGTAAACAGGTCACTATTCTTACCGATCACAAATCTTTGATTGCTTCTCTTACATCATCATTTTGAGGGAAACATACTTTGAAAGAATTAGGGCAGACGAATTTTGTTACATAATATTCTTCGAATATTCAAGATTTGCCTGGTGATTTGAATGTTGTAGTTGATACACTCTCCTGTTTTTGTGATCTCAACAGCTTAAATCAACCACTGAACTATGATTACAAGAAAGTGATACATCACTGTCCGATTTCATGTCTACTTCTGCTATTTCACTGAAAAAAGTACTAATTCCATTTTTGGATAAACTTATCTGGTGCGATATGCCCGTTTCACATCTGAAACCTTATTTGCCAGAGGAAAAATTTGACACATCCTGGAAAGCGCGACAGCCAAATTGATTATGGTTCATTTTTTGGGAGGGCATAACATGAATACAGACATATGCCAATGGACCAATTTCCTGTCAGACTACCAAAATACATTGTCACATTAAGTCCAGCTCTGGAATTTTTCATAGTCCTGATGCTCATTTCTCACATATTCACCTGGATATAGTAGGTCCTCTGCCTGTTACCGCTCAACCAGAACAAGAACTCTATCAGTTAGTGAATGGCCAAATGTAACCACTGTCCTTTTTTGCTAAGCTGAGCACTTTCTAGTGTGAGTTTAGCACTTTTGGACGTGCATTACTTGTTATATATTTAGCAGTAAAACATTTCTGTTTTATATTGGAAGGGAGACTATTCACGATTTTCACCAATCACAAATCTTTGGTTTAGGATTTCGGTCCATTATTACAGAAGATTTGAATGCTACTCCAGCCGAAATTCAATTCTCTTCTCTTGCCTAACGAATTCATTATTGAGAATTGGTCTATACAGCTTTAATCTCCACACAGGAAAAACTTTCCACGCCTAACTATTTCTCTATACATATATATATATATATTATATATATTCCTACGAACAAAGATAATCAATAAAGCCGCTATTATAGAAGCAAAATTCTTGTCATTCATATCTACATTTAGTAAATTTCCGATGTGATGGCAAACATGCAAAGTTCATCAACTTCATATTCTACCTTGGTGACCATGGAATAAGCAGCTTCGGCAGCTTTGTTTTTTTTTAACCCCTTAAAAAAATCCAAACATTCAGTACCGTTAATATTTTTACCTTATGCCGTAATATTCTTTTCTGTACTTTTATCAAAAAGTGCAAAACGTACTAACAAACAGATACACTTTTCACTGAAGTCTGAAAACATCCTCAAACGTCATTTTTTCATTGGCTGAGACGCCAAGAGAACACTTAAAAAGTTGAAACATTTTCAAACAGACACTTGTAACACAAAAAAGCTAAAAATGTTGTAATATATATATATATATATATATATATATATAAGGATTAAAGTTAAATTTTATGAATAAAAATATGTATAAAAATACATTCAAATTAAGAATTTATTATTTGAAGTAAGGAATATATGGAAAAGAATTATATTTATTTCCTTAATCCATGGATTTCCAATAATGGTTTCTATCATCAAAGGAAATGAAATTTAGTTAGCAACATGATCGGTTATGTACATGCATATATTTTGCTTATCAGCACATATATTGAAAATGTTATTAAACATTATTAAAAGGGGAGAGAAAAAGGATATCCAACGTTGGAATGAGTCAATTATTTGCAGGATATTTCTGTCAGGTCGGATGAATAATAATGCAATAAACATATAAAACACCAGAAAAGAAAGAGTGAACACTTTCTTCATGTGAAGTGTTCGGGTTATCATGTTGTTCAGGTCGGTAGCCATCGCCAAAATAGCTTGAAGTGTTCTTGGGTTGGGATAACAAAATTAAAGAAATAAAAAAAAAAAAGAATTCATCTTTGCAAGCCAATAACCGCCGAGTTTGAGATCACCACTGACACTAATCTTCGTCTGTCTGGCTCTCCCCAACCTAACCTGTTAATGCCTTTTATAGATGTTTCCCACATGATTTCGCGTGACTTCCACCAGAGCACACCTTTTAAAACTAAGGGCACCATCTTAATTTCTCTCTCTCTTTTGCCCAACCTCGCCCGACACACATGTGCTAGGACCTCTGTTCGTTTGATCTGTTTTCCCCTTTCTGTTGTATATTGGTTTATATTGGAGGGGATAATATATTAAAACGTGTCGTGTGTTATCTAGTGGATGTAACATATTGTTCTTTTAACAGACAAATAATAAAATAATAAATAATAAACGTATAAATCGTATGTATGTTGTATAGCCAAGAGGACATGATATTGACGTGTAAACTGAATAATGTTGTAGCAGACTTATCACACAGGATATTTTTACAGTTCATATGTAAGAAGAATAATATATGCCTCATACCTTTTACTTTCTTGAAGAGTTCTTCTGTATCTTCCCGCTGCTCCGTGATGAACCATGAAGTCAATTGAGACATCTGTTCTTATTTGTGAAACCATTTAAACAACTCTTTATATTTTTATAATATAAATTTATTACAGTTGTCTCAAATTGTTTTCACAGGATCTGCAGTTTGTCTACATTTTCTATTCTTACAGCTCGCTCCCTTGCTGTCTGTCAACCCTTGTCTAGACGTCTGTCTGCTCTGGTGGTCAATCCTCAACTCTCTGAATCTCTCCAAAACTAACTACATCACGTGTTCTCTTACGTCACCTAATTACGTGTCTCAGACCCTAATGTCCACAGCTAGTTATTTGTTTATTCAAAACCCCAAAATAATGTTTACATATATTTTCTATTTTCACATTCCTTTTGTGATTCACATGTCAACCATTTCTTCCGCAATTTAATTGTTTATTCTTCTAATCATAATAACTGATCCAGTGACCATCCGTCGCTCAAATCAATTAACAAGAATACAATAACAATAATGTATGAAAACCCTCTAATATCAGGACTTTCGCTGTTTTCATGCTGTCTTTTTCTATTACAATCTCCCTGCTTAAATGCTTACCTCGAATATTTAAACAAACAAAAATGGGTCAAATCGACGCCATTTAATGCACGTTGTGTAAATATTTGTAACAATAAACAATCAGCCTGTATAAACTTAACCCCAGAGAATATTTTAAAAGTAAAATGCGCCAAATCGACACCATTAAATGCATGGATATTCTCTGTAACAAGAAGCACCTTCCTTGCCAACTAACCGACAAAAATCTTTTCACTGAAGAGAAAAATTTTTCTTTCACAAAAATAACTGTTCATCGAACATTTGAGTCAATAAAAGAAATTTGTCACTGGTGACTAGCCATTCAAAATAAACTTCACTGAAGGACAACTCAAAATATTTATTTTTTCACAACCTCCACCGGAGGTAATTTTTCAAGTAAACTTGTCAACAAGACAATTCGTCACCAACGGTCAAAAACAAGCAACAGCAACTTAAAATATGGAATAATACAAGCCTCGTGTTGATAAAAGCGGATTTTTACAAGCAACTGTCAAGATCCTCACTACTTCGCATTTTCTAATATACAACTTACTGTCACAGACAAATATAAAAGAACCTTTCTTTTATTTTAATAACCTTTTCTAAACAAGGGGGTATTTGTAGCAGACGAAATTGCAACAAACATAAGCAGGAGCGAATTCTTGCAGCTGGAGATTTTGTATTACACTTCCTTCCTGGCTTGTCCAATCAGAAGCCAGCTCTCAATCACGTGACCGAGTTTATAAAAGGTTAAACCGGCAACATGCACTCTCTTTTTTGTCAGATCTTGAACTGACAACAACTCCATGTAGAATGGACCTGCCCCCATCCCCAACAGAACGCACCCGGCCTTCGGACCCTGGGGTTTGACTAAGACATGATTACAAACAAGTCAAGATGGCTATCTACATAGACGGCTTTCAATGCGATACACACACAAACTTCTTTCTTATCCTACAGTACCGTCTCTAATCTTTCCTGATGCACGTTTGTACAACTAACTTTAAGGAGACACATAATTCATCATGGCTACGGATCATAACTTCAACACACACACACATGAATTCTTTTCTCTTTCAACATTCGTGTCTAATCTTTAATCTACGTTTCCACACAGGAACATTTTCCACGACTAACCCTTTCTCTTGTACGAGCCCTTCTAGTCTCGCACAAAACACGCGTTCACATCTGAAGCCATTTTTCTTGTCATACACATACGCGCACACAAACATACACACACGTAGATATATTCATGTTCGCGTACATACACTCACATTCATGTGCATACACACACACGATAACATACACACATGTATGCATACATACACGCACACGTATGCACACATGGGCAACGTCACTTCCCCTTTGAAGGAAATCCACACATGCGCAAAAGACCACCGGAAACAACTATAAAAGCAAGAGACATAAGCTGTTTCCACCTTTTCAATTCGACTTCCGACCTGAGATGTTGACGGACCACCTGCTACTGCGTGGGGCAAGAGTCAACAGATAGTACGTACACCTTACACATTTTCTATCTCCATAACCTAGATTGACTTTCTCTTTCTCTCTCTCTCTCTCTCTACAACAATAGACTTTCCCTTTCACCAGCTAACAGCAAGAGACACACGCCAAACTGGATTGACTTTCTCACTCTCTCTGCAACAATAGACTTTCCTTCTCACCAGTTAACAGCGAGAGACGCATGCCAAACTAAACACATGCTCTACCCTTTTCTTTCATTTGTTTCTTCACAAAATAAATTCTAGTTTGTTTAATTCAATAAACGCGTTGTCCGTTCCTTCCTCAAAACAATTCATTTTTCCTATTTCCTAACGACTGAGGGACATGTTTAATATATTCACCACACCACAACGCTCTATACAACCCGTTTCTCTCCTATATTCTTACTACTGACGATAACCAATAAAGTTGTTTTTAAATGTTAAACTTCATGTCTTCTTATTCTCCAAGAGAATCGAAACAATTTCAAAAAACACCGTTTTCATCAACTGTTAGCAAATGTGGCATATACTTTAAACACTGGCTTTTAATATATTCAATTCTTCTATATCACAAAATGAAATTTACGATCGTCTAAAGCTGAGTTTATCTACTTTGCAATGTTTCCAGAACATATACTCAATTTGGACGACCTAAACATTCAGCATCACTCGTGTCTTAACGACCACGTCTAAAATTAGCGCAACACATCTTCATCATTATTTCAGTTTGTTTAAGCTGGGGATTATAAATTGGATATAGGGCAGCCAACCGTCAACATTCAGCCACTTCCGGCATCAATTGAAATGAATGGCTCTCGTCTTGAGGAGGCCTCAAGTTTTGACAAGCTTCTGGGCTTGACCTTTACTCCTGATCTTAAATGGAACATGTACATCAAATCTGTTGCCAAGGCCGCTGGAAAAATGGTGGGATCCTTCTATCGATCCAGTAGATATCTCACTGCTGATGCAATTCTCTATCTATATAAGAGCCAGGTACGTCCAAGGATGGAATACTGTTGCCACGTCTGGGCAGGAGCTGCTAGAAAGGACTTGTCCTGCCTTGATAGAGTTCAAAATAGACTTCGTATCCTCGTAGGAGATGTCCTTTTCTCTTCCCTGCAATCTCTATCTCATAGAAGAGATGTTGCGAGTTTGTCTCTGCTTTATCGTTATTTTCATGGAAAGTGTTCAACTGAGCTGCAGTCTATGGTCCGCCCTCGCCAAACTTTCACGAGAAACACTCGTCTAGCTGAAAACACTATCAATAATTCCCCCCACTCTTTATCTATGCTTAAACCTAAATGTAGATTCCATGAACAAAGCTTCTTTCTTAGAACTGCATGCCTATGGAATTGTCTTCCGTTTTCCTGCTTTCCAGCTGACTACAATATGGTCGTCTTCAAGTCTAACATAAACAAGTTCTTGATGAGTTATTCCACTTGTTAACAAATTTACCGAATTTCCATTACTAACGATTACTATATTGTCCAATTTCTACTGTACACTCTTTAACCCTGATCCTCGAGTGGCCTCGTGGCCTTGATAAGTGGTGATGCCTATGTAAAAAAAAACCCTTCTTATTGACTCCAGCAGAGAGCTCTTTTTAGGATCCTCATTATCCCCTTAAGTGTGATTGTCTGGATCTCTCTTGCATAAGTTTCACCAGGAATACTAGTTAGATAGGCTTTAAAGTTCTTCTTCATAAGCCCTGTTGCGTCTATAATCATTGAGATGGTTTATATTTCCATAAGATTTCAATTTTTCTTCATATCATACACGAGACGTTGATATTTGGTCTGTTTCTCTCTTTCAGTTTTGTTCAGACCTCCATCATTAGGGACACTCACTTCAACAAAGGTTGCCACTCTTTCTATACCATATTACTATGTCAGGTTTGACTGCAGCATTTTCAAGGTAAGTGGCTGTGTAAATTTTCCATTCAAAGTAAACACAGAGTATGTTCAAATATGTCATTTGTTTCTCTGAATTGAATCGTTATAAATTGCATATGTCTTTTCACGTTTTACATGAGAAAATGTGGTTTCACAAACTGTACAAAGATATAGTTTTTCACTTTTTCTCCCTTGTTTTTACTTCAAGGGATTGTATAGTGCAACAGACCCTAACCCAGGGTTTTAGTTGCAGCCTAATCTAAATTTAATCTAATTTAAAAGAAAACGAAGATTCTCACAATTTACACGCAAACGCTTTCTGTCCAGTTTTTCTGTCCATCTTAGAGATGAGCACTCTGTAATAATAATTTTAAAACTTTACAAAAATGTCTGCATAACTTGCTGCATTTTAAAATCACCTTCCCATAATTTGAATCTGTAAATAAAAAAAAGAGACGATGTCAATAATACAAGAATGTCAGATTAAATATATTTAATCTGACAAACAACATTACCGGGTCTGTTTTATTTTATTTAATCTATATTTCAGAAAGCTAACTGATATAAATTAACTTAAAATATAACTAACTTTATAAGTCAGCTTACAACATAATTAACATCAACACTTGAATATATAGGCAAGATTTCTCAATAGTTCGAACTGAGTATAATTGACTAGGAGAATGTTTTAGTTCTAGTATGTCCCCACGTCTTAATGTGTGCTTTAAGGTGAAAAAGGTAGCTTTAAAATAGCTTAAGTTTACACAAACGACTACATCATGTCGCATTTGAAAAGCATACTTTGCTGTAATTTTAATCTGTAAATAAAAGAAATACAATAATTTATATCCAATCTTTGAATAAACTGACTGATAACAGATTCATTAATAAGTTATGCGCCTAATTAAATTACAACAATCACTCATTCGTTCATTGCTGCAATGTTGCTCCCTGTGCATGTTTTACAAGTACTTTAATAGAATATGCTCTGATGAACTCTTCACACTTCTAACCCCTCAATAAACCCGTTTAGTGACAAAATCTCACCCCTTAACTTGAGAGGTACCTAGATGCTGGAAAGTCATCACTTTAATAGTTTCTTCCTGTAGACTGCTTGACTTTAGAATTCCTTCCCTGTTACTTGCTTCCTCTGACTGCACCGACATGCAGAAATTAAATGTGATGTAAACTGACATCTCACTCATCTTTAAATATGATCGCAAATAGTAGCTGCTTACATCCAAGGAGTAATATAACGTGTTTAGGGTGAACAGGAGTAACAAAAAAATACAAAAAAAAAAACATAAGAAATCTGAACACCTGTTCACCCTAAACACGTCCTGGTCAGAGTAAAAAAAAAAATACAAAAGAAAAAAACATAAGAAATCTGAACACTGACCATACAGGCAGGATATCCCAAAGGTTTGAAATTAGAATGACTGACTGATAACATATTCCTCATATTCAACTCCTCTGCTATCTCACGTAACTTTAATTTATGATCAAACAAAACGAAGTTGTGCATTTTTTAAAATGTTTTCTGGGACACCTGCAGAACTTGGGCAATCTGATATTATTATTTTGTGTTAATACAAGAGCACTTTTAAAACCAGCACACAACCTCTAAACTGTTGTTTACAATATCGTAGAGTCAGATCACTGTTTATTGGGCTTTGCTTTACTTAAGAGTGTTTTTTCACTAGCACACGATAGATATACATTGGCGGCGGTGGCCGATTTCTCGTATCCGAGAATTTCAGTTTCCTCTTCCCTTGGTGTTTGGATCGCAATTTGCATGAGCAGAGAAGGCAAGCAATGCTTAGTAGGGGGCAGGGCTGTTCAGCACGATTTTGTTCTTGCTGCCTCTTGATCTCCACCAGTCTTCTTTCTGCCTCGTATCCTTTGGTACCGTGTATGATGGATTGACGCCACAGGCACTGATCCTGAGATGTTCTTTCCCAGATGTGAAGATCAAATCCAGTGATTTTTAAGGTGGACTTGAGTTGGTCCTTGTATCGCTGTAGAGGGCGGCTGATAGATCTTTTTCTTGTGGTTAGCTGCGAGTACAGGGTTTGTCGAGGGAGCCTGTTTTCATCCATTCTGAGGATGTTCCCCAACCAATGGAGTCTGTGCCTCATGGTGGTGGCCTCTCAATACTGCAGCCGTTTGCTCTCTCAAGAACGCTTGTGTTGGTTACATAGTCATACCATTTGATGTTCAGTATAGCTTGAAGTTTTTGTTGGTGGAATTTTCTTAGTTTAATGAGATCACTTTGGTTCATTTTTCGAAGAACATTCAAATTAGTTAAGCTTTATTTAGTAGCTTTCATTTCTATATATATTGTATATCTATCAATATATATCTATCAATATATATCTATCAATATATATATACAAGATATATATAGAAATTCAATCTATTAAATAAAGGTTAACTAATTTGAATATTCTTTGAAAAATGAACTTTAATTAATTAATTCCTTATTTTTTTAATGTTTTTCATGGGATGATTAGTATCATTTATCTATTACACTCAGTTCTATTTGTGTAAAATTTAGGAGGAAAGTTCTAGCCCAATGCACATATATTTATGTATACATATATAGATATGTATATGAAGTGACATTTTATGTACATGTGCAGAACGGTCTCTACTAAACTCCTTTCTCAATTTTTGCTCCACAAACTTGAAACTTGATATATAGGGGATTTGGACCTATGGAACAAATTCTATTTGGTTTTTAGCAGGTAAAAAATAGCTGCAAAGAGGTTAAAATTGAAAAAAAATTGACCTTGGCAGCGGTAAATTGACTTAACCTCTTCTACACATGCAGAAATATACAATATGTTAAAATCACTTAATTTTTATAACTGTCTTATCCGTCTATTGATAGCTTAAATGGTAATGGCTTAGATTGGAGCACTAAATGTTTTGGTTTCAATTCTAGCTAATGGCACCCAAGTCATTTATTTTTTAAGTTTTAAAATTATTACTATATTTTAGGTACAATATAATCATCAATAAAGGATTGACTATATAATAATAATGTTTTATCAATTGAGACAAAAATGGCGGTGAATGGTGTGGTTTTGGAAAATTTTTAATTAAAAATTTTTTTTGGGGGGGGGGGGTATTTTCATGGGACCATGATTTTTGCTTGTCCATGTTTTATTTAAAAAAAAAAATTAAAAAATAAAAAAAAAACAATAATTTGGAAAAAAGAATGGCAAAAAAAAAAAAAAATGGGCACCAATGTCTTAACAATAATTTACGCACTTGAAATCAAAATGCACATTTAGAAAAAGAAACCCCCCAAAAACGATTGCCAAAATCATGGTTCCATGCAAGAGCGTAAAAAAGGCCAAATTTGGCCTCAAAAAGGCCAAATCTGGCAATCCTTAGAAAGGCCAAACTTTCAAAACAAGATAGCAGCCTCAATTGTCGTTAATAAAACATATTGAAAAAAGTATTTATTTCAGCCTTATCATCTAATAATGTGTTTTACATAAAAATAAACAACTTTTATAAATTCTTGTCTGTCAAATAATTTATGCCGCTCAAATACACATTTGCCAGTTTAATAACACTTACAAAAGGGTAAACAAATCGGTATTATTTTACTTTAAGGCCCGTCTCACGTTCGTATAGAAGAAAATGTTGTTTTTTTTATGTAGATTCCAGTGTGCTGAAAAAGAATATGAAAACCGTTTCCGTCGGAAATTTACCGTTTGCATGGTATGAACCACTGAATGTTGGAAGTACGCGCGAGCGCGCGGAAACATAAGCGAGCGTTTTCAATGGCGGAATCGCACTCGCGTACCTGACGGCCTTTTCACAGAGCAATAGTAATGTTTGGCGGAAAATTTCAAAGTAGATGAAAAACAAGAAAAATAAAACAACTTTGCGAGGGAGGGGGATGTCGGAAAGACCCTTTTTTGTGGCGGACAAATCAGTTTTTTTTTTGGGGGGGGGGTTAAGTTGGAATAGCATTAATAATCTGGTAAATCTTTGGCGGAAAATTTAAAAGTTGACGAAAGAGGCCCTGTTCTTTGAAAGAGAAACGACCTCTATTGGCCATTATGTAGACCTCAAATATAAACAAGTGTCTACGATAACGCAAAACCATATAACGAATAACTGAAATCTACAAAAAAAAAAAAAATCATTTTCTTCTATACGAACGTGAGACGGGCCTTAAAGTAAAATTTTACCAACAAATCTACACGCGTAACAAATATACACGGATTTTTTGAATAATAATAACAAAAAATGGGCGCTGTTTTACAATTTGTCACTGTGCAAAGGGAGACAACTCTCCTTTACTAAGAGATTCGTTCATTTTTTTTTCTCTCATAATTTAGGACGCTCGATCTGACGATTTTTTTTTTTTTTATTAAATCAAAACATAAAAAAAGAAAGCTGCGACGAATTTTTTAATGTAATAAAACCAACAAACCAACGATATTTTCGTTAGATGTAAACATTAAAAAAAAAAAAAAAGAAGCTGCGGCAACTTCTTTTTTTAATTAAAAGTTAAATGTTAGGTACGTGCAAAATGAATGCCGATGCTCAAAATGTATAAACATTTTGACCCCTCCCCTAGCAGTATCAGAATTTTGGGGAAATTTTCAGGCGAGTCGCCATTTTGAATATACACCTATATTTCTATCAGATTTTAATAATAGTAAAACGTAATTTAAACCCGTAAATTTTATTTCAATAAAACGAGCAAAGACCAAATTTTAATATCATAAAAGCTTTAATAGAGAAATAAACAATTTTATTTATTTTTCCTTCGATTTCTTCACTTAACATTTCACGGAATGTCGAACAAGTAACACAGTTGAATCTTACGATATATATTTTAAATGGCAAAATGTCACTCACCTGCTCTATGAGTAAGATATGCTTTCTTTTAATCTTCCTGTATGAGAATTTATTCATATTTATGTATTATAATCCATGTATTTTTTAAATGGAAGGATTTTTCCAACACACATCGCGACCACGCGTGTCTTTCAAGCAACTTGTAACGACACCGGAAGTGAAAAATTATCTCTTACTTATGTACGGAGGCCTATAAGTGTAAAAAAAACCCACTAATTCAGAAACCTTAATAATCTCGATATTGGATTATATTCCTTCAAATTTTCCACTTTTAAAGGTTTTCGGAGGCGCTGAAAACGGAAATAACCATTTATATATACGGCAAACGAAACTAGTAGTTTCCAAGATAAAAAATTTTACAAATGGTCACAAAGTGGGGGGGTCACTTTTCTATAATGATGTGACGTCAAATAGGCACCCACTTTATGGCCACATTGCAATGAACAGATTTGGCCGTAATTTTAAAGGAATTTTCGAGGGTGGCTTCATATTGACCCTATATGAATAAAGGGTGGAATTCTTCATATTTAACCTATATGATTAAACAAATATTTAATGTAATAATAACAATAATAACAAACCAAAACACGTCTTCTTTATAATATAAGTTTGTCTAAAATATTATATTCGGTTTATTGGAAAGAACATAAAATTTCACATTGACCCTGAAAATATAGTAAAAATAGAATCAATAGAAAAATTTTGATAGATTTTTAAAGTTTAAAAATTGAAAAATATTGAGTTCAGAAAATTCATTACTGTTTTTTTTTTTTTTTAAATATATATATTTCTATTACTTTTAAAACAACTGTAATAGTTTATTTTGGAAGTATAATCCATAAAGAAAATAAATAACCCACTTTTAACAGAAATTACGAGATTTTTATATTGTATTCGCAGTTTCGTGTTAGGGGTGTCAAAAATTCCTACAAAAATTCTGATACTCACAGATTCAAAAAAGTTGTCAAAAAAACAAATATATAAACACAAAGGCAAGATAAGTTACTTTTCTACCTAACTGGATATATTTTTGTGTTCTTATTCAATTTAACATGTCTATTCAGCTCGAAAAACATGCAGTGTTTAAAATTCAAAATGTCGCCCGGCCCCGGCGCCCGGCCCGACTGTCTCTTTAACACGGTAAGTTTGGGAAAAGATGTTATAAATAATAAACTAGACAAAATACTATTAAAAATCAACCGAATATATGTCAACTTATGTCACGGTAACATATATTGAGCGAATTTCTAACAGTATTTTGTCTAGTTTATAATTTATAATACCTTTTCCCAAACTTACCCTCTCCGAGAGAGAGTCGGGCGCCATTTTGAATTTTAAACACTGCATGTTTTTCGAGCTGAATTAACATGTTACACTGAATAAAAACACAAAAAATATATCCAGTTAGGTAGAAATGTAACTTATCTTGCCTTTGATAACATTTATTTGTTCTATATTTGTTTTGGGACAACTTTTTCGAATTTATAATACAAACCCACTTTAATAGTTCTGGAAGTATATTCCAGAAAGAAAATAAACCCACTTTAAAAATAGAAATTACGAGTTTTTTATATTTTATCTTGCCTTTGATAACATTTATTTGCTATATTTTTGTTTTTAGACCACTTTCTTTTTAATCTATGTGTACAGACAGAGACAGTAATAATACAAACGTAACTTTTTATCGCCGAAACATTTTCGGCAATAAAGTGTAGAAATTACCTGAAAAATTAATGTTTTTTACTCAAATAAAGTTTAAAAAGTCAAAATAAAATTTAAATACAACTTTCTCATCAGTTACAGAAAGTTAAAAAATACGGGTAGTAAAAAAAAAACAAAAAAACTCACCATTATTCCAATAAAATTCTTTAAAGACTAGTAAATACGTCTGCTCCAAAGAATGCTTAGTGTCGGGTAGGATCAGTAGCAGTCAGTTACGTTTTTGCCTGACTTAAGGGAGATAACTTGTCCTTTTTTTATTTTTGTGCCTTTACGCTATCGTACATAAAAACTGGGAGTTTTCATTTTTTCATTAACACGAATTACGATATGACGCAGATATGCAATGTTATTTTTTTTTTTAATATCTTAAAGAAATAACTGAATTTTTTTTTTATTATACTATAAATCTGCATTATCCGGTTTCGTCTTTTTTTTTTTATATCGAAAAAAAGGAAACCAGGAATTAAATATAAAAATATAAACTGATCGACCATTAATTACTGGAACATTCTAAACAAAAATTAAGCTTCCACGTAAAAAAAAACAAAAACAAAAAAAAAAAAACACGTGGTTATCGAAAAAAGAAGGATTTAAATTTTGGACTTTACCGGTAAATTTACAGATAAGTGATATTTTTTGTTGTTTTGAATTTGAGTATTTTATTTATTCATGTTTTATCTTCAATTTGTGATATATAAAACGTGCCGAACAAAATTAATTATTAAAATTCTCATAGACATTCCAAAATGGGGGGGGTGAATTTATAAAACAACGTTTGTCTAAAATATTATATTTAGTTTATCGGAAAGAGCATAAAATTTTACATTCACCCTGAAAAAAACGTAACAATTGAACGAATAGGAAAATTTTGATAGATTTTTAAAGTTTAAAAATTGAAAAATATTCATCTCATAAAAATCAATTGATTTCACTACGTAACAAAATGGCTTCCCAGAGCGCACGCACGCACGCACTTTGTAAACAATGTTTTTTAAACAATGAAAAATAATATTTCTATTATTTTTTAAACAACTTAAATAGTTTATTTTGGAAGCATATTCTATAAAGAAAATAAATAACCCACTTTAGAAAGAGAAATTACGAGTTTTCTATATTTTAATCGCAGTTTTCTGTTAGGGGTGTCAAAAATTCCCGCAAAATTCTGATACTGCTACCCCTCCCCTTACTTAAAAATTCACCAAAAATCTGGAAATCAACCAATTTTAATGAAATTTCCAGTATTTATCAAATAATGATCGCGGAATATAATTAACTAATTATTTTTATTTAAATTTTAGTGGAAATGTATTATTTTGTTTAAACAAAAATAACTTTATTAAAGTTATGGTTTTCAGTAGTAAATAAAAAATTAAAAAAACGCAAGAATTTATTTTTTTCTTTTTTTATGTAAATAAAGCATCGTAATTTGTAACAATAAAAATAAAATAATTTTTATAGGAACATTATGAAAAAAAAAACCCTGAAGTCGTATTAACGAAATCACTATAACTCGAAGAAAAATTAATTTCTTGAACTACCAATATTATCATTGAATTAAGCATTGTTTATTTAATATTTTCACACAAAAAAATTATAATTACAAAAATCCTCGAGCCCTGATAAGTGGTGATGCCTATGTAAAAAAAAAAAAAAAAAAATAATAATAAAAATAGTTTCTCGTTTTTTTTTTACGCTTACATTTTTAACGTAATCTTCACATGTAAGATTCTAATATTTCCATTGCACGCAAGAACGTATAATTATCAACGTAAAATAATGTTCATATAATCTTGGAAAATAAAGTAAAAAAAAATTAAATCTAAAAACAGGAACATAGAAAAATAATTAAAAAATGGCAAAATTATACGAACGTTCCATATCGGTAAGTACGGATGCGCTAGGTGTATCAGAATTTTTGTATAAATTTTTGACACCCCTAACACGAAACTACGAATAAAATATAAAAAAAACTCGTAATTTCTCTTTTAAAAGTGTGTTGCTTATTTTCTTTATGGATTATACTTCCAAAATAAACTAATAAAGTTGTTTTAAAAGTAATAGAAATATTTTCTTTTCATTTTTTAAAAAACAGTAATGAAATTAATTGAATTTTACGAGTTCAGTATTTTTCAATTTTTAAACTTTAAAAATCTATCAAAATTTTTCTATCGATTCTATTTTTACGATATTTTCAGGGTCAATGTGAAATGTTATGCTTTTATATAAACCGAATATAATATTTTAGGGGAACGATTTTTTTTAATTCACGCCTCCCCATTTTCAGGTGTCTATTAAAAAGTAAATAATTAATTTACTCACCAAAGTGTTATATATCACAAACTGAAGATAAATGATCAATAAATAATATATTAAAATTTCAAACAAAACAAAAGTAGCGTTTTTTTTTAGAAATTTACCTGTAAAGTCCGAAGTTGAAAACTTAAAAAAAAAAAAAAAAAAAAAAAAAAACACGTTGCGTGTTTTTTTTTTTTTTTTTTTTTTTAATGAAACCTTGATCCTTGCTCCTTTTATTGAAAAAAAAAAATAGGGCTTGAATTAGATTTTTCGAGGAGTTTTTAGCTTGGAAAGACGAGGTGGAATTATTCAATATTTTTCACGACCTTTCTGACACACTTACGGATGCGCAGAGTTGAAAAGAAAACCAGTCTGTTTTACCCTCCCCCCTCCTCTTTTCAACTAGCCGCCTGTTTGTGTTTATTAACTTTAAATTTCACGTAAACATTATGATAAATTTGGACGTAAGTCTTTATTTTTTTAGTGCGTAATTTTTTTCAATAATTATAAATTGTTTTCTTAACCAATTGTAATTCTGTATTAATATTAATAAATAATGGTGCTAACTTTTTTTTTTTCAAAGAATAAATTGTCAGTAGTATAATTAATGAATTTAATTAACTTTTATGTATTTTTAAATGAAGGAAGGAAAGGTCTGCGACTCAAAAAAAAAAAAAAAAAAAAAAAAAAAGAAAGTCGCTCAGTATGCCAGAATAACGTTAAATAAAGACATAAATTATGTCTAATTTGTCCTTCCATACATATTTGAATATTGCCGCCAGAGTTTTTTTTTTTTTTGGATACGATAAACAAGTCTCGTTCCAACCAGTGATACATTTTGGGATAATTATTACATTTTTAGCAAAACTTAAGTACATTTATTGTATTAATTCATTATTTTAAGACTTTAACTTCATACTTGGCTTGCAAATAATTCCAGAAAACGTATACTTTCCTTTCCAGAAAAATGTAAACACGATTTTTGTCATGATGAATTTTTACGTGAAATCTAGGTTTTTTTCAGATTTGAGATATAAAAAAAATACATGAAATAATTTTATTTCACATACTTTTTTTCTTTGAGAAATTAACTTTAAACTATAATCTTTCAAATACAATAAAAAAAAGTACTCGAAAATTTAAAAAATTATTATGATTAATCGGCGTTTAAAACCATTCCCCCTGTGGAAGTAGCCATTAAATTGCCCGTACATGTTATGGTAAGGTTTTAAAAAAAAATTAGTCTTTAACCTTTAAAAAATACAAAGAAGGAAACTATTATAAAACATGGATGAAACGTTTAAAGCTGTGGCGACTTTTTTTTTTTTTTTTTTTTTTTTTTTACTGTAACAAAATTTATATTAATAACACCAATTTGTGGTTTTGGTCGTGGGTATGATTTTAAAAGACAACCACTGGTGAGGACCCATTTGGAGACTATGGAGTTGCTGTCAGGTTAATTTTGACCCACAGTGGTAATACATGTTATGGCATTTGGTGCTACCAGATAAGGCTGTCTCAAGATACTGTCTTCCTAACCAAAATTGCACCAAACATTACAAGCGACTGGGGACCGCCTGTGAACTTAATATTCCCTTAACACTTCCTGCTTTGGAGGAAGTCGGTTAAACCTGCCTAGGGTGAATCTCATACAACAATTTGTAGCTTGGTCCCTGGTCTTGATATTTTCTTTTGGATGACTTTGTTTATAGGCAAGAATATTCAATTTGTTTGAAAGAATATTCAAAATCATGTTTGTGTGGTGTCGTCTAAAATAGCCTCTACCAAGGTTAGGGATGACGCCACAAATGGATGACCCCATAATTCGGTAGATATATGACAATCTCACTTTACTTCACTATCTCCTCAATGATCATTACGACCTCCCTTATGACCTATTATTCGCCACTGTACACAAAACATAAAAATCTTTCCTGCAGAAGAGACGTTACGAGCCTGTCCCTGCTCTATTGTTATTTTCATGGCAAGTGTTCGACTGAGCTCCAATCTATCGTTCCCCCCTTGCCTAACTTTCACAAAAAACACTTAGCTAGCTACAACCCCTATATGCGATTTCCCTCACTCTCTGACCGTGTTTAAATCAAAACGCAGATTCCATGGGCAAAGCTTCTTTCCCAGAACTGCCCATCTGTGGAACACGGCTTCACTTGCCTGCTTCCCAGTTGAATACAACATGGTGGCCTTTAAATCCAATATAAACAAATTCTAATTGTGCCGTCCTCATAATTAATCAAATTCTACCCAATTACACCGTTAACGATTACTGCACTATCATCTTATATTCATTAACCCTTATCCTCGAGTGACTTTCGGGCCTTGATAATTGGTGACTCCCAAGTAAACAAGTGAAGCATGCATGGTCCCCTGTGAGTTCACAGTGAACGAGGCATGAAAAAATGACCAAGTCCAGCATTTGCCCCCCCTCCCATTTAGCCTTAAAAGTCTCCAAGACCTTAACATATTTAAATTTGAGTTCAGCACCATGCAAAACTGCTAAATAGACATACACAGAAAATTTGGGACAAATATGGTAAAATAGTCCCAAAAGCGGAGTGGTTTTATTAGCCCTAAAAGAGCCCTGGGACACACCCAAGAGTTATTGCGAAGTATAGACAAACAAAATTATATAGAAATCAGTTAATTACAAATTTTCAGAAAGTTTTATAAAAATCCAAGGCATCACTTTTTTTTTAATAAGCACAGAAGTGTCATTTTTAGCCATTTTAACTCGAAAGCCCCCCCCCCCTTGCTGGGGGCAACTGGAGTTTTCCCGGAACATTCATTCTGTTACTTATTTACTCATATCATGTTTAATGTTTGTGCAAAATCTTTTTAAATTCCGAGGCGTAGTTATTGAGAAAAGTGCGGACAGACAAACCGACAAAGGTGAATTCACAGGTCCAACCTCCTTTTGTAGGGGGGGGGGGAATAATAAAAAAATAAATGTCAATGTGAGCATCTCTAAAAGCTGTTTCACTGCCGATTTCGACTGAGCTGGAAGAGAGACGCTTTCTTAATCACAATCTCTGGTCATTGGGTTTTCAAGAAATGTTGTAAATATGTCAACGATGCAAGGAAATTTTGGAAAAAAATGCGTTACTGTATTCTTTTCTGAGTAAATTTTTATCACGCTTGTCCTACATGGCAGCTGAAATATGCTTGTACAGTTTAATCAAGGCAGTAAAAAATGAAAATATCGAAAAAAGGTTATATTGTACGCATCCGTTTTGAACTGAAGATCTCCGAGGAAAAAAAATTTCACTTAATTTGATCGAGTAGTTGTTTTGTTTTTTTGTTTTTTACAGCAGAAAAACACGTTTTTATGACAGCACGTTGAAGGCTGACATCTTGAAATTTTTAAAATTTTTTGTTTGGAGTTTAGAACACGCCACGGGGAGATAATTCAATTTCAAGCGCCGACACTCCCTTCCCATCTTTAATAATAGCTTTTCTTCCTAAAAATCGAACCTTTTGCTCGGTATCATAAATTGTTTTTTCGCTGTAAAAAAAAAAAAAAAAAAAAAAAAAAACTACTTGATGAAATTAAGTGAATTTTTTTTTTCGGAGAACTTCATTCCATAACGTATACATACAATATAAACTTTTTTTTTGATATTTTCATTTTTTAATGTCTTGATTAAACTGTACAAGTACCATTTTTTTTTTCACAAAATCTAATGAATAAAAATTATAGGAAATCAAACGCTTCAAAAATAATGTTTTAAATAATTAAATATTTATTTATCAAATTTATCTATAATTTACACAATCAAATTTAAACTTAATAAAATTAGAATTTTACGCATATGTGTATTGGATTCATATAAGAAAACAAATCCTATAGAAGATATAGAAATACGTATCATAGTAGCCCCAAGTGACCCTATTCATTTTAATTCCATTAATAGACGCAACAAAATATAGAATTACGTTTTTAATGTTCATTCAGACTTTGTTTTCTCGAGTTGAGTGGTAATAAAATAAAAATTAAAAAAATCACATTGCATACGTCATGCAATGCATGCATTTATTCTAAACAAAAAATACACACAATTATATAGGGTGTCCAAAAAGTCACTGAAAGGTTCAAAATCTTTGTCACTTTACCATCAATGATTTTTTTTTTCTCTTTCAGAAATTTCACAGATAATATTTTGGAAATTAATTATGGATAAGTACAGCATTAAAGAACATACGCAAGTTGTGTTTAATGGTAATGTCAAATGGCCACCATGTTGCCGAGACTTGAATAGCCCCGACTTTTTCGAAAGAGTTTATATTAACAAACCCCAAAGCCTGCGAGAATTGAAGGAAAACATCAGGAACGAAATAAGAGAGTTCAATCGCAATCCACAGATTCTGTAATCTGTCATGAATAATGTTTTGGAAAGAGCACAAATATGCGAAGCTGAAAATGGGCAACATTTCATTTTTTTTTGTTGAAATTCCCAATGTCTTTGTCAGATTGTGTTAAAATAACTGAAAAATATCATCAAAAATAAAGAATCTATTTAAGTTCAAAACCCTTCAGTGACTTTTTGGATAGCATACACACACACACATATATATATATATATATATATATATATATATATATATATATATATATATATATATATATATAAAAGTGAACGTGTCTGTCTGTCTGTCTGTGTACATTTCCCTACGCAATAACTCTGTCAATTTTTAGTCTATAGACTCGAAATTTGAAATACCGGGTACTGAGATTTGGGAAAATCGATGTGACGGGTGTCAGCCAGAAATTTGGCTGTTAAGGGGTCAAATTTCAACGATTTGACCTTTAAGAACTCTACCAAACTCCTCCGACAATTTTGGGTCTAGACACTTGAAATTTTAGATATAGGTTCCTTGAACCTGGATCTAACTTAATAAAGTGATTTGAGCCCGAAACTATAAATTTTAAGGGGTCATAATAGGGGTCAAATTAAAAAAAAATTTACTCTTTTTTTTTTTGCTCAGCATACACCTCCAAACACTCGGGCAACGCCGGGCTGAAATGCTAGTATATATATATATATATATATACACACACAGTAAGTTATAAAATATATATGGCGATTAAGCTACACAGAATATTCCGCATTTCCTCCACGCTAGGATTGATCAGGATTATGCATGGATGAAACGCAGAATATTCTGTGTAGCTTAATTGCCATATATACTTTATAACTTACTACCTAGCTCTACCTACGTATTGAGCACTGTTGAAGTAAGTACTTAAAGTTTATGCATAAATTTATACTTTCATATATTAATTTATGTCATTAAATGAAGTAGTTATATATTCCTAAATAAAGATTGTTTGAATTTTGCATTGTTTTTGTTGAAATTCTCAATATCTTAGTCAGACTTAAAATTACAGAACGATATCATCAAAAATAAAGAATCTATTTAAGTTCAAAACCTTTCAGTGACTTTTTGGATACCATATATATATATATATATATATATATATATATATATATATATATATATACATACATACATACTGGCAGGGAGACCTGACGTTGTCCGAGATTTAATGATGATCAATAAATGTTCCACTCTCCCATACTTTTCTTGTCATCGAAATTTGTGAAATTGCCCATTTTTTAATCAATTCTGCTAAAATTAGGGACCTTCCCTGCAATGTTCCAGGAGGAAGCTTCACATGCTGCCCTGCTGTGACTTAGTTCACAATGCATTGTCGTCTACATTGCACTGTAGAGAATCTACTCTTGATTTTATAAGTCTGTCTGTAAATAATGGCTTGAATTTGTTTAAAATGTAAAAGTCAAGTATCAGTTTAATTTTGTTCTAAAAAGAAACATTCTTTGCGAATGCACCCCTGTCTTACAAAGCAATCTACAGTTGATTTTATAGGGTGCGCCTTTCTGCTTGTGTGATGATAAAACTTCTCGAATACATGTATGATGTTAGGTTGTATAAAAGTGTTAACTTTGTTCAAAACTGGACTGTTTCTTCTTTAATTGGATTTTTTCGATACTTATCAGACGCGTTCCGAAACAAAACCTATTTATGAACACTCCCAGACACATCAAATACCTTAGTGTGAAATTTACAAAAAAAAAAAAAAAAAAAAAAAAAAAAAATCGGCTCAGCCGTCTTCAAGTTCATAAGAAACTCTCTCCTCTCTTTCTCACACACAAAGTTCTTTTTATGTAATACTAGATACTCGTAATATATAATGGTTGTATAGACTGGTTTCCTAGAAGTAAATTCAATGAAACCCATGTGATTATCAAAGAGTGCTCAATGGAGGACAGAGCTGGTATAAATTCTGTATATCAATATCGCTACTTTCTTTTGGTCTGATGAGGTGGTCTCTTTGAATCAGGATTCCACTGAAACATGTCTGCACATTATATACATTTTGTGCTTCCATAACTGGGTGGACAGACAGTAAGGCCACCTATAGTTAAACGGAGGAAACAGGCTCTCTCTTTCTTCCAGATTACCATGGAATCTACGTTTAGGTTTAAGCACAGATAAAGAGTGGGGGGGAATTATTGATAGTGTTTTCAGTTTGACAAGTGTTTCTCGTAAAAGTTTGGCGAGGGCGGACTATAGATTGAAGCTCAGTCGAGCACTTGCCATGAAAATAACGATAAAGCAAAGACAAACTCGCTACATCTCTTCTGTGAGAAAGAAGTTGCAGGGAAGAAAAAAGGACATCTATGAGGCTACGAAATTTATTTTGAACTCTATCAGTTCGGTCGAGGTTATTTTTGGCAAATATCTTTTTAGATTAAAACCTAAATATATTTGTAAAAAATAAACTTTTTTTTTTTAATATTCTTAAGCCAGAAAGTAAATAAAATAAATAGAAATACAACTATTTATGTGTCGTTTGCGAGATATTTCAAATTTTGTTAAAAATTTTCGTTTCAAACTTTTAGAATATAGTTTGTTTTAAAAACAATCAAAGTTAAAGAAAAAGTCACTTGGGTTTATTTAAGATTTTGTTGAACCTTACTCTGGTCAGGATCAAAGTGTAGTATCTGTTCTTCAGATGCTGCACTTAAGATAATTTGTACCAGTCAATGGAGGGGAAACCCTCTATACTGGGACAATTATTATTTTTGGTAACCAGAGTGACCCCTTTTAGGGGAGCTGGTTTTTACCTCACATTAAAAACGGCCT
>NC_136499.1:116764625-116869625 GCF_053919585.1 Euprymna scolopes | reverse complement strand
AAAAAAAAAACGGGGGGGGGGCAACATTGCGGGTTTGTATTACTGTACACATAGATTCGAAAAAGTTGTCAAAAAACAAATATAGAACAAGTAAATGTTATCAAAGGCAAGATAAGTTACTTTTCTACCTAACTGGATATAATTCACGTGTTTTTATTCAGTGTAACAATAACATGTTTATTCAGCTCGAAAAACATGCAATGTTTACCGATGTATTGGAAAATTCAAAATGGCAGCCGACTGTCTCTCGGAGAGGGTACGTTTGGGAAAAGGTATTATAAATAATAAACTAGACAAAATACTGTTAGAAAACAACCGAATACATGTCAACTTATGTCACGGTAACATATATTGAGCGAATTTCTAACAGTATTTTGTCTAGTTTATTATTTATAATACCTTTTCCCAAACGTACCCTCTCCGAGAGACAGTCGGCTGCCATTTTGAATTTTCCAATACATCGGTAAACATTGCATGTTTTTCGAGCTGAATAAACATGTTACACTGAATAAAAACACAAAAAATATATCCAGTTAGGTAGAAAAGTAACTTATCTTGCCTTTGATAACATTTATTTGTTCTATATTTGTTTTTTGACAACTTTTTCGAATCTATGTGTACAGTAATACAAACCCAACATTGCAATCTAAGGGCGGAGGTTACATTCACTGAAACGTAGTGCAGATAACACTCAAGATGAGAAAACTTGTCCAATTAATCTCAACAATACAAACATTCATACCTCGTCTTAAAAATTCAGAACTGTAAGAAGAATAGTTAATAGAAAATCTTCCACTGTTTGTGAAGATTTCAGTATTTGGTACATTTGAAAATAATAGCTATTCACCTTGGACTGAAGAAGGGAGAGTTATCGCCCCTGGAGTAGAGGAAAGTTTGATAGGTAAACAACATGCGCCTTCCTCGTGGCCTTTAAATCATCACGTATCCAGTTGCTTCGACATTACCATTTAATTTATTAAGGTGTTAAACGTTTTACTTCACCATTGATTTTTTCTTGAGTGGCTATTAAACTGTATGTATACGTATCAACTGTAATACTAACTTAACTACTAAAAACCGACAGCTGTCAAACAGCATATGAACTCTATGAGAGCCAACATTCATCGCTAGTGATACATACACAGTAGAAAATAGGCTTTCAGTTGTTTTTAAAAAATAGTTAGGTATTAACCCCACAAAAAAAAAAAATAAAAAAAAAATAAATAATAAAAATAAGTTATTTCCCTTGGACTGAAGAAGAGAGAGTTATTGCCCTTGGCCTATCACAAACTTTATATCATCAAGCATTCAGCGGTTTCGGTGGTTATTTAGATTGGCACTTTATGGCGGTATTTAAAATTAACGAATATACAGAAATGTGTATGATATATATATTAGTCACAGGACGAAGATGAAATGTTCCAAAAATCACGTAATTTGATCAAGTATCTTTCTTTTTTTCTTTTTTTTTTTATTCAAGAAAATCAAATTTTATTGTTTCGAGGAGGGTGAAAAAGAGCGGGCAACGAATCAGTGGACAAGGGCAGACAATCCTAATTCACTGTCAAAATAATCACCCCCTCCCTTTATGTTCTATGTAGAAACATGGCCTTGTCTGTTACTTATCGGTAAAAACGGCATTTTTTTTTTTTTTTTCGTAAAACTACTGGATCAATTTTTGTGATTTTTGGAATATAAAATTTTCATTCCGTGACAAGTAGGTACACTATAAAAGTTTTGCTTCATTTTTGTTTATCGTTTTAAGTGTCAATCTGAATAAGCACCCCGATTTCTACATTGTCGTTTAATCATTAGATTGTTAAATAAGTTTATCAAAGATTATACTTTGTTAATCATCTTGTAATCTGATAACACATTAAAGAAGGACATGGACACATTAAAACTTGAACGGCCGTACATTATGTATGTCGCTAAAACTTTAAAAGTACACAACAATCCCCCATAAAGTTTGTATTATTTTTTAAAATTGGTGTAATGCTGGAAAATCCATCTCTCTATCTATATATCTATAAAAGTGAGAATGTGTGTGCGTCTCTGTGAGGATACTTCTCAACCTATATACTCAATGAATTTTTGGATCTACAGACTTGAAATTTCGTATATAAGTTACTTCAGACATGTGGAAAACTTTAATCGATTTTCATCTGGAAAAAAAAAAAGGGGGCTGCTAATGGGTTAAAATTGAAAAATTGGTACTTGGAGGGGATTGGATTTTTATCCGTTTGTCAACTGTTTCATAACTGCGCCTGAACAAATTATTCACGTTATGTCAAGAATAAGATGGTTTGAAAACACTATTTAAAGATCATATCAAGCTGGCATAATTGTTATAATTGACTTACTGTCTTTAGGTTTTAGCTTTGATCTCAGCACGGCTGTTTTTTTTTTTTTTTGGTTTTTTTTTTACTTCCAAGAAATGAACAGTTTAGAAAAAAACATAATACTCGCATGCACATTTTTTAGTTTCTTTTTTATTGCTGCATTATTAAGGAATTTAACGTTACATTTAATACCGGGCAACGCCGGGTACATCTTCTAGGGTATCTATAAAGGTGAAAATGTGTGTGTGTATAAGGATACTTCTCAACCTATATACTCGACAAACTTTTGATCTACATAAGTGAAATTTAGTATATAGAGTATTCAGACATGTGGAAAACTTTAATTGGTTTTCATCTGAAAAAATTGCTGCTATGGAGTCAAAATTGAAAACTATTTCATGACTGTGCATGTGTGAATCGTTCACTTCCTTATGCTGAAAATAATTTTTAAAGATTGTGTCAAGCTGGCCTAATGGTTATTATACTTGATTCACTGTCTTTAGGTTTTGGTTTCAATCCCAGCTAGAGTATTTTTTTTTTTTTTTTTACTTACAAGAAGCAAACTGCTTCGAAAAAACAATACTTGCATCTCATTTTCTGTATGAATTCAAATATAATATTTATGCATATTTTACGACCAAGCAATGCTGGGCGACCTGTTGGTAATCTCTAAAATTAAAAAAAAGTTTCAGTTTTTAGAGGTCAAATGGTCATTAATATTATATAATATTATCAAAAAGGAAACACGATTTTTAATGCTGTCACATAAAGGGAAGTGATTATGATTTTTTTTCAGAATTATTTCCGTTATTACAACTCAAGAGATGTGTGTGTGTGTGTGTGTCCAGGGAGAGGAATGGATTCGATAAAGAAAGAGCGTGCAGGGAGGATAAAAATAGAGAGGGGATAGAAGGTTATGTTATGCTTTTAACCCAGGCAATTCCAGGTAGTTTTGCTAGTATTTTATAAAACAGTTTTTTTTTTAATGAGCCCGAAATTCCATTATCTATATATAAAGTTATATAACGTTTGTCTGTCACTTGCAAAGATGACCATGCTGATACAATTGTTCTGTGGGTTCAGAGATGGCTTGTTAGACTAATTAAAGCTCTGAAGTATTGCTTGCATGTTGGATACTTGTGGGACGATTCTGTTGCATAGGTGCTGACTATTGTTGCATAGGTGCTTGAGCTTTTCTAATGCCACGTTTCCTCTAGCGTTCTTCATGCTTATGGATTCAGAAATTGTAGCCCCTTTGTGAGTTGCGGCACGCCATGAACATCTGTCTAGGGTTAGTTTTTCCCATAAGTAAGAACGTAGATCGAACTGTTTGAGGGAGATTTTCAGACTGTCCTTGAACCGTTTCCACTGTCCTCCTCCAGTTCTTTTTCCTTTCGGGGCTTTGAAACTGACATGCAGCATATATAACCTGATTTATATATAAAGTTATAGTTGCTGCATATTTGTTTGTTTGCAAATTCCTACTGTTTTGAAGATAGATTTTCTCCCTCCTATTCCCCTTTTCTATTTTGAACGCACGTTATTCAATTTTCAACAAAAAACTGGGCACAGTATAATGATGGGGGTCTGCGTTTGCACTTGACATCCGTCTACTATATATAAAGGAAAGTTGTCTGTTTGTATGTCTGTTAAAAACTTTTGACAGACGCATCAGACATTCATAATAAATGAATAATAAATAAATAATAAAGAATGTTTTATTTCATTTTTTAAGAAAATTATAGAAATTAAAAAATAAGAATCAAAATGTTAATAAGGGGTTTTCAAAGCTCAAAGCAGAAGTGCACAGGGTTCTCTAAATTGATACTTGGGAAATGTTGGGTGTCTTTTGAGGAAGTTAAAGACTATAAATTTACTGACATATATTTTAATTAATGTCACTGTACTCATTCAAAAACTTAGCCCCCACCTTCAAAAAAGAATAATAATTAAAAGTTAAGTGTTACGGGTATGAGTGAAAGGTCATCAGGTCAATCATTCAAATCTTGGCAACACTGGGTTCTCTTGCTAGTTACTCTATTAAAACCAAAACAAGAATTCAAACATTTTGATTAGTATTTTTTTTTTTTTTTTTAAATTGACAATTTTTTTTAACGATTTTCTTTTTTTTTACAATTTTTTTTGTGGTATTTTCTACCTTTATAATGGGAGATGAGAAAATCCCAATTTCTTTAGTTTATTTTTTTTGGGGGAAAATTAACAAATTTCCTCCCAATTTTTAAAAAATAATTTTTCATTTTTTTTTTATTTTTAGAATTTTTTTTTTTAATTTATATACTTAAACAACTTTTCTATAACTTTCTTATGAATTACAAGAGATGATTTTTGATTAAAAAGTAAGAATTATTTAATTCTTATTTTTAATTTTATCCCGACTAAAAATCAAACATTTATAGAGATTTAAACAACACAATGTCAGCATTCTTTATGAGATTAAACAGAATTTTTTTTAAATACTTTTTATCTTAATATATAAACTTTTGATCAGCCAGTGTCTTGTTGGCACAGATCACAACGACACTGTAGCTAAATATTGGCAGCTGACACTGCATATAAAAACATAAAACACCTGACATCCTGAAATGGTCACCCATCCAAGTACTGACCAGGTTCAATGTCTCTTACCTTCAGTGATTTTATAAGAAGCAATCTGTCAACACGATTATAAATAGATATATCTTACTACAATTATTATAATCCTACTTTAAAAAATTTTTTTTTAAAGATTTATATTTTTTCATGTAACAAAATTGAAAATATATAATAAACTTCTGAACTTCTTCAACGTTTTAACTTACTTAGAGCCAAAAAAAGTGGAAAGTGGTACTTACAGATTAAGGACGGTACTATTGTCGGAGTTTTCTAGGCAGTTTATGTAAAAAGCAAAATGGTGCTGAAATGCCAAGCCGATAAAATCGCAGCAGCCAACATCATTTAAGAAAAACATTTATTTGCTAATATTGGTTTATTAAAAAAGAAAGTTTACTTTGATTTGAACAAAAAAATAAATCTAAAAAAAAAAATACAATGTTTTTTTTTTTTGTTGCCATCAATCATTTGTTAGTTAATAAATATTTATGAAACTTACTATGAATGTTTTTTTTTTCTTTTTTTTTATTTTACTTTTCTTGATTTAAATTTTAAGTTTTGTAAAAATAATTGTCCAATAATTATTCATTTTATTTTCTGCTTGACAAGAAAAAAAATATTTTTATTTTTCAATAAATTTTTCACTGAATTTTCTTTGTAATAAGAGAAATAATATTTCTTTCATTGAAAAAATTGGCCAGTGTTTGAAGAAAAAAAAAAAAAAAAAAAAAAAAAAAAACTTATTTGACACCTTCCGGGGTTTTACATAAACTGCCTGGAAAATTTCAACAGTAACACAATCCTTATTTTTTGCATAAATACCAAGTAAGCATAACATTCTAGAAAAATTATTATTTTTTTTTTAGGACAATATATTAACTCCTTTTCTATGTCTCTTCATTTAAGGTTTCATTTTTCTTGGAGATTATCAAATAGAATCTTTGTTTTCTTTTGTGTATCTCCTTTGAAAAAAAATTACCTCAGTTTTTCAACAAGCCTTTTTACCAGATAAACTAAACAGTCTCTGACTTCAACAATTAACGCAACATGTCACAACCAGTCAAATGTCGCCACAGCCTTTATGGGGATCATCAAGTCAAGATATCTTCAAGTCATAATCAGATAAGCATCACAAATAGTAAAAAGAGATTTGATAGAATCCATGTGTATATCTTTCTATTGCTAGAATATTTGGAATAAAATATTGGAAATTTGGAGAAGAGAGCTTAAATTGCCGTAAACAATTTTATTTGTCCAAAAAGAGTCTCGGTATACGTTTTGGTTTGAGTCAAATAAAATTAAAAGAAACAAAAATAAAAAATATGTATAATTGAAGTAGTTTTTAAATGTAATGCCAGGCGTTGTATCGTTAGGTAAAGTCATTTAATCTGCTCAATTATTCATCTTTGTTTTAATTTAAAAACTTGTAAGTCTTGCTTCCTTATTTTATCCTTTAGTTAAACAAATATGTGAACATTCTTCATGATTAAGGCTAAAATTATCAGCTCTAAACATTTCAAAACATTGTTAAAACATCTTCATTGGTTTTTTTATGGTTTGCGAGGCACTTGTTTCATTATGCAAAAAGAAAAGCATCAAGTTTTCAAAATAGATTTTACAATCTTCCATTTTCAAAAGGGCTCCAAAATTTACTCAAGTTAAAAGAGCTTTAAGTATGATCTAACCAGAATGTATTTCTTTGCTTCCCCACTGAACAAATTAGACACAAGGCCGTTTTTTAATGTGGAGAGAGAGGGAGGGGGGAGGGAAAAGGGGACCAGCTCCCGATGGGTGGGAAATGGGAGCTGGATAGTGACAATTGGTACGAAGGGTTGCCCCTACATTGACCAAGGTCTGATATGTGGGGTTACCCCCACATATGGTCTTTGCTTGCAGTATCTGTCGGAACAGATACTACACTTTGATCTTGTCGCCCGGGCCGCACAGGGCGGGCAGTATAAGTATGCTCTAACCAGAAAGGTAAATGTAAGATCTATCAATAACTCAGAGAGACCCGACGCTATATAAGAAATCTGTCGATAATTTCGCATGTTGAAACATGTACAACTGAAAATTGAAACAAACTTTCCAGACCACCTAATATCTATTAACGTGGCCAAAGAACGCAGAGATGAATGCTTAGTTAAATAAAATAACAAATTAAGCTCTCTTTTATATTAATAGTGCTCCATACTACAATTGTTAGAGCAGATATTTTAGTTGTATTTAGCATGCACTGACAATGCAAACATTTCAACCTATTTGCTCAGAGCAAAGTGCCCTAATTGTGGAGGCGAAATATAAGATATTAGATGAAAATAAATAATTAAAGTTTTAACAATATGCAAGACCTTCACTAATAGCTAGGGCATTTGGCTCTGACAAAACTAATATATTGAAACCATTGCATTGTCAGACTAAGTAAACAAATTTATCTCTCACACACACACACACACACATCTCATACATAAATTCATGTTTCTTGTTACACTTTAAAGTGTGATTCTCGGATAAAAATAATAAATTCCTTTGCATTTTAGAAAAAAAAAAAAAAATTCAGCTCATGATAAACATAAATACAAGTGCAATTGTTATTATAATTTAAGCTTTAATATTTCGAGTGGTCTTTACTCTTTATCAAAAACTGATTTCTTTGATAAAAAGCAGGGCATTGCCCAAAATATTAAAATTATAACAAATACCTATAATTTTACATTTTTTTTCCATAAAACTATTATTTTATTTGTCAAATGCGCAGAAATTTGCTATTTTTAGCCGAGAAATATATACACATAATATAAATTTTTATTCATACAAACATTTTGGCTACATATGTGCAGACATGTTTAAGCTATAGGCTTATTTAGGTTTAACTCAGTTGGGCTATTTTTTTTTTTTTTCATTTTAACAACAGTGCTTGGCAAAGCTAAGCTAAAAAGGACCTTTTGTAGTCAACATGTTTATGAGTAAAAGTTTATATTAAATATATAGCTCTACTTGTTATTGAGCACTATTATATAGTTAAAGATTCAATGGATGCATTCCTATGAGCAAAGATTTAACAGAATTATATATATATATATATATATATATATATATATATATATGTTTATGGGGAAAAAACATGCTTATTCAATTATATTCACCCTTTATTGACACCAATTCTTTTATTTATGAAGCTCGATGTGTGTTAAATCTAACTATAGAGCATATACAAATAAATGACAAAAAGTCTATATTTTAAATTCCAAGATGTTGTTCATCTTATTGTTTATTTCTTTCAGCATACTAAAATGGTCAATTCTTGACAGCACCTGTTTCGTAGCACAGAAACAATCATATAATAATTATGTCAATGTGACTCCTCATAATGGGTACTCATCAACTTTCAAAGAAAATAAAGGAATATTATGGCATGATTACAAAATACAAAAATCAGAAGAAAAGTTGCAATTTATGAAATTTCACATGAAGGTACTTTATGTGCCTGGGAGTGTTCTTAGATGGATTTTATAATTGAATCACCAACACTCTCAAAGAGAATAGTTTCATATATTTTGCACCCATTTTTATAAAAATCTAGTTTTTGTCTTAAAACCAAAATGTTTTAACATGGTATCAAGACGGTCCTTATTCAAGAACAGTTTAGTCAGCTCAACAAACAAGTAATGTCAACTGATACGCGAGCACAAGAAAATGAAGACGGTCCTTATTCAAGAACAGTTTGTCCTCGTAATTTTAAATCTGGGCTCAATTAAGAATTTTGTGCAAACTCTTGTGTAAACCTACGTTCTGCATCATAAGACGGGGACATCTGCTTGCATGGTGTGCTGTGTTCCATTAATTATTAACCTTCCAATGCCATAATTGATACATGCATAAATAAATAAAAAAATAAAACTCTAAATGTTACCAAAGGCAAGATAAGTTACTCTTCTACCTGACTGAATAGGTTTGTAGTGCTTAATACATGGATGAATTTTGTAGCGCAGAAACAATCATATAATTATTATGTCAATTTGGAATAATTTCTGCCCTGACTCATCAGAACCAGAACTCGTTAACTTTTAAAGATAAAAAGAATATCGGCATGGTTACAAAAAAAAAAAAAATCGGAAGAGTAATTAAAATAAAAAATAGTGTAAATATCAAAACATAAATGCAACTACTCTTCTGATTTTTTTTTTTTATATAATCATGCTCAAATACTATTTTCTTTTAAATAGAATGGTTGGTTGGTTGTTTTTGTTTTACGACATATCAACCTTTTTCAGGTTATTTAATGCCGAATCTAGTTATTTTGAGGAACGATTTTTAATAGAGTATATATTTATTTTTTTTAAGTCAGATTCTATTTAACCCATAGTTGGGACCCTAACAGGTACTACCACTCTGGGTCAGAGTGGACCTGCGAGCAATGTCAATTAAAGGGTGGCTCCACACTCCCCAAGGCCCGCAGTTTTAGGTCATAACCAGGACTGTTTAAAGTTAATGAGATTTATTCTTCTAATGATTCAAGGTGGAAAACATTAAAAAAAATTGACATAATTATATGATTATTTCTGCCCAACGAAACATCTAATGCTGAAAGAAATAAACAGTAAGATGGGCAACATCTTGGAATTTGGAATATAGACTTTTTGTAATTTATTTGTATATTTCATAAATTTGTTTAAAAAAACATCAAAGTGCACTAAAATAGATTTTATAAGCCCTAATATTGATTATTTTATTAAAATTCTATGCATTACTGTCTATCGAGGATACCTGGGTTTCATCTATCTGGTTATCCTGGAGAAAATCCTGCTAATCCTAGAAATATCCATCAGTCTTTTACATAATGTAAAATATTTAAATAAAATAACATAATATAAACCTATATAAGTTATCCATAGATGTGTTTCACCATTACTGTGACTCATCAGCATTGACTGACTACAGCTGAATTTAGAACTAACCACAATACAAACATTATCCAAAATATTATAGAGAGGACCTTCATAGCTTTGTGGTAAAACATCTGACTACAATCCTTGTAGTAGAGGTGTTGAATCCAGCCACACTAATAAGCTGTAGTAATTGTGAAACATGTTCCCTAGATAACTATTTTATCTGTAAATATATCCCTAAAAATAGAGGAAGTAAACTCTCTCTTAAGTACTAAGGTATTGCATTACTGTCAGCTCTAACATGATTAACAAGAAATAATTAAAACACATATTCTATATAGGTATAGGACATAATACCTGTTGATAGTCCTGTCAGGTTAGAATTTATATCAATGCAAGATATACACCTACCTACTTCCGTATGTCAAGGTGTGCTGGGGAGAAAGAAAAGTCTCGTAATATTGTGCATAAACATTTAAAGAGATAGGGATGAAAACAAAGTCTTCATGTTTAAAATTGTTTCTATGTTTTAATGTTATTTTCTTGACCAGAATCTGGTGTACAAATATAGAGTTTCACTTTAAACAATCAATCTAAAAGAACTGGAAACCAAATAAATAGTTTAGAAAAAAAAAAAAAAAAAAAAATAGTGTTAAAAATGAAAGGGCACTTTGTTATTTGAGTTTTTTTGTTTGTTTTATCTCTCAATCATAACTTACGTAACAAATTGAAAAAAAAAAATTCTTTTTTTAAAAAACCGGAAACGTTTAATTTTCTTTTTTTTTTTTAGTGTTTAGCAAATGTTTTCATTTCCTATTATAAAAAAAAAAGTTCACTGCATCTTTATAGGGCCTTTTTTTGGTTTTATAGGGCCTTTTTTTGGTTTTTTAGGGCCTTTTTGACCCCCCTATAACTTATGGCTGTACTTCCTCAAATTTTATTTAAATTTTTTTCTTTGTATTGAAAAAAAAAAAAAATTTTTTTTTTTTTTTGAGCAAAAGTTATTTTGAAAATATCATCACATTAACCGTAAGAAGTCCTGGCCAGATAGCGAGTGTCACGGACAGCGTGAGTGTGTGTATGTGTCTGTGACTATTTGAGAGTAAGGGGAGTAGGGAAAACAGACCATCACAATAAATAACAGTCACAAGTCCGAGGCAGGAAGGCAGATGATGTCGTCAATTGTATTTCGTCACAATTAGAAATGGTGGTGGTGAAAGACAAGGTAAGAAAGACTGTCACAGACGGACAGTTCAGACAGAGGCAGCCGGGCAAGCCAAGCAAATATGCGAGGCGCGACATAGTGCACATGTCTGTTAATGGGCGGATATCTTTTTTTTTTTTTGTGTGCAGTTGGTATGCATATTTGACAGCAGTATAGCAGAGACGGATTCGGCACTGAAGTAGAAAACAATGCGACCACTTCAAACTTCTTCCTGATAGGCAGCAATGGTTTCAAGCTCTTCCATGTCTAGCCCTCCCTTCAGAGTTCGACGCACTGCAAGAGGAAAATAAAAAGATTCGATTGGTCAAATTGGCAAAAATGACAATGTAAAATGACCATGTAGCATGGAAGATTATAAAGACAAAGATTATAAAGACGAAGATTATAAAGACAAAGATTATAAAGACAAAGATTATAAAGACAAAGATTATAAAGACAAAGATTATAAAGACAAAGATTATAAAGACAAAGATTATAAAGACAAAGATTATAAAGACAAAGATTATAAAGACAAAGATTATAAAGACAAAGATTATAAAGACAAAGATTATAAAGACAAAGACATGAAGATAATAAAGAAACAGATTATAAGATAAAGATTATAAAGACAAAAACATAAGGATGACAAAGATATGAAGATTATAAACAGATTATAAGACAAAGATTATAAAGATTATAAAGAGAAAGATATGAAGATAATAAACAGATTATAAGACAAAGATTATAAAGACAAAAACACAAGGATGACAAAGATATGAAGATTATAAACAGATTATAAGATAAAGATTATAAATAGAAAGATATGAAGATAATAAACAGATTATAAGACAAAGATTATAAAGACAAAAACACAAGGATGACAAAGATATGGAGATTATAAAGACAAAGATTATAAAGATAAATTAATACAAGAAATCAGATAATGGCAAACATGAAACAAATAAAAAAATTTTTATTAGTAAATAACTATTTATCAAGGCAGGAAAGCCACTCGAGGATAAGGATCAAGGAATTTATCAGGTGTGTAGGATACCGTTTACAATTATGGGCGTATGACGTTACGTACTCCTGCATCTCCTGTGATAAGCCAGGTTTCGTCGATGCTATTGAATTTGCGTGTTGATTGAGAACCATGCAGATGCCGATTTGGGTCTAGCGAGTTTTATTTATGGCAGCACAAGGATAGAAAACAAAAGTAATAAAGATACGAAAATAATAAAGATCTTTTGATCTTGAAAACGTGGGGTAAAAGGTGGCTGGTTAATTTTAATGCATCGATTATCAAGCTTCTTTCTTTTCATCATAATCACTTTAGCTCCCATCATGCCCCAATTGAAATGAATGGGTCTCTTCGTGTGGAAGGTCCATGTCTTGACAAGCTTCTGAAACTGACCTTCACTCCTAATTTGAAATGGAACACATACATCAAATCTGTTGCCAAGACTGCTGGAAAAATAATTGGATCACTATCACTCCAACGCAATCCTCTATCTGTATAAGAGCCAAGTACAACATAAAATAGAGTACTGTTACTACATCTGGGTAGGAGCTGCTCGGCACGCCCTATCCAGCCTTGATAAAGTTCAAAACCGGCTTCGAAATCTAGTAGGTGATGCCATTTTCTCTTTTCTGCAACCTCTTTCCTACAGAAGAGATGTTGCAAGCCTTTCTCTGCTCTAGTTTTAATTTCATGGCAAATACTCGACTGAACTTGAATCTACTATTCCCCTTTGCCAAACTTTCACAAAAAACTCAACTAGCTACAAACACGATATGCATTTTCCCCCACTCTCTAACTGTGCCTAAATCTAAATGCAGATTCCATGAACAAAGCTTCTTTCCCAGAACTGTCTACCTGTGAAACACGTCTCTGCTGGCCTGCTTCTGGTTGAATACAACATGGTAGCCTTCAAATCCAATGTAAACAAATTCTTGTTGAGCCATCCCCATAAATTATCAAATCCTACCCAATTTACACCATTAACAATTACTACACTCCCACTTTAGATTCATTAACCTTTATCCTCGAGTGGCCTTCGTAACTTGATAAATGGTGACTCCCAAGTAAAAACAAAAATAAATAAATATAAGAAAAGTAAAGATATAACAATACAGTAGTTCAAGAAATCACATAATGGCAAACAGTAAACGCATAAAATTTTTTGTACCAATAAGTAATTATTTATCAAGGCACAAAAGGCACTCGAGGGGAAGAGTTAATGAGTTTCTCAGGTGCGTACAATATTGCTACTATAATGGGTGTATGATATCATACGCTCATACTTCTTATGTGATAACCCAGGTTTTGTCGATGTTGAATTTGGGTGTTGATCAAGAACCACGTGGATGTAATATCGCTACCATAGTGGATGTATACAGGGTGGAATGTTGCCAAGTACAACATAAAATAGAGTACTGTTACCACATCTGGGTAGGAGCTGTTGTTGCCATAGAAAAGACAACATGATTCCATTTCCATTTGATGAAAACCGGTTTTCTTTTTTCTATTATGGCTGAAAGTGACATGATGTTCGATGAGCGGTTTCATGTGTGATTTCAAGTGAGGGACACATCATGCCACTCACATCTTTGAAGTCAGCTTGAAAATCAACACTAAAGTGTACCTGGATGTGCTGAAGAGTGTGGTGATCCCCTAGTGCAATCCGGTGGTCACTGGCAGACCCTGGGTGTGGCGGCAGGACTCCGTACCAGCTCACGAGCCCAAAGAGACCCAGACTTCAGAAGGGGTGCTACGACTTTGTACTCTTCTCTCACGAACCCCCAGACCGTAGGTGCAGCAGCAGGACTTGGCACCAGCCCACAAGTCCAAAGAGATCCAGGATTGGCTTTAGAAGGAGTACTACAATTCTGTACCCTTCTCTCACTGGCCCTCCTCCTCTCCAACCTGAACCCACCAGACTACTTCATTTGGTCATACGTCGAGAACATCACCAACATAACCTACCATAACACCAAAGCCATCCACCCAGTATTCACCAAGCTCCTGCCGGTGCTTGTGGTAAATACATGCTTCCAGTTCTGGACCTGTATTGAAGCAGTGATTGAAGTTCAGAGGTTGAAGACAGTACATTGAATAGATGTCAGTTCTACTCTACATAATCAAGTTGTATGAATTGAATTGATTTTTTTTCAATAAAAGTTTAAAAATAAAATTGTAGTGTTGTTTTCTTTAGGGCAACACTTATCGTTCCACCCTGTATAGATTTATATCAGTACTCTCTCTCATATATATATATATATATATATATATATATATATATATATATATATATATATATATTTATACACTTTATTTGTTTTACATAAGCATTTATATGTCATTACACATTCATGAGCATGTTTCAGTCAGCTAGCTACAAGTAATTAGAGACCTCTTCAGGTGATATTGCTTATAAATGCAAATGCAAAACAAATAAAAATATCTTGCTCTACTTTGGTATTGAGCACTCTTGCAGTAACCTCGCTAAAAGCTCTATTATAAAAAGCAATAAAATTGTAGTGTTGTTTTCTTTAGGGCAACACTTATCGTCCCACCCTGTATAGATTCATATCAGTACTCTCTCTCATATATATATCTCTATATAAATAAAATGAACTCATTTTTTCCCGTCGGATTTTGACCTTAATAGGATTAAAAATCAAGATATTTCATGCAAATACATTATGCACAAACGGCAGAACAATATCTGAGGTTTGTTATAGGCTTATTAGTTCTCAAATTCCTCGATAATCTTAGATTTCTATACTTTTTCTGCTGAGAAGTCACGGCCAAAATCGGTTAAGATCAATGGAAGTGGTAAAATATTTTCTCTCTTAAAAATTCCTCCTCCCCCTGCCACCACTTAACACCGTTTGGAGATCGTTCACAAGGAACAGTTGAGAAGAGAACACCGGTTTGGCTTCGTAGTTCTATCATGTTAAGTTATTTAAAATCACTAAACTAAGCTGCAGTGCTCTGTGGCGTAGTGGTTAGGGTGCTGGACAATTCACATTATATTTTCACGTTCGCGCCGACCTACCATAGTGTTTTTTTTTTTTTTTTTTCCTAAACAACTGGAATGGACTTTTCTTCGTGGCCGAACTGTTAACGTTGCAGATGTTTTTTTTTTTGTTTTTTTTTTCACACTTTATTTTCCTACTTTTACTCATGACTCCGGGTTTGATCCTTCCTACTTACCTACCATAACATTTTTTAAAACTCCCCCCCCCCGTCCCGGAAACAAACACTCGGGCAACGCCGGGTACCCCCGCTAGTATATATATATATATATTTATTTATACACTTTATTTGTTTTACATAAGCATTTATGTCATTACACATTCATGAGCATGTTTCAGTCAGCTAGCTACAAGTAATTAGAGATCTCTTCAGGTGATATTGCTTATAAATGCAAAACAAATAAAAAAAGTATATCTTGCTCTACTTTGGTATTGAGCACTCTTGCATTAACCTCACTAAAAGCTCTATTATAAAAAGCAATAACATAGAAACCTGTAATGTCATACACTTGTTGATTTTGGGTGTTGATCAAGAGCCACATGGATGTCGGTTTGGTTTTAAAGAGTTTTATTTATAACAGAACAAGGACAGAAATCAAATATGTGTGTGAGAGATACCTCATTTACATATTTATCAAGCCAACTTTAAGCCATGATGCTCAATTCTCCTAAGGAGAAGGCAATTTTGTTTTGTTTTTGTAATTACATATTTGACGGAGACTCTTTAATTGCCCTCGGAGCAAGAAACCAAATAATGGCAGACATGAGACATATACATATTTTATAGAATTTCAAATAACCATTTATCGAGGCACAAAGGCCACTCGAGGATAAAGGGTAATAAATTTGGCAGATGTGTACATTACTGCTACTGTAATAGGTAAATTGATTTCCCCCCTGCGTGCATCTGTGATAACCCAGGTTTCATCGATGCGGTTGAATTTGCGGATTAGATTGAGATCCATGTGAATGCTGGTTTGAGTTTAAAAAGTTTTATTTGTGGCAGAACAAAGAGAGAAAAACAAAATTATTCGTACTAGAGAGAGATGGAGATATTCAGAGGAAACGAACTCGTGAAAGAGACATCATTTAGATATTTAGGCCTTCTTTTATCCACGCGATGCCCAACACCTACCCACCAAGTTATTAACAATTCTAAGCACGGTTTGGATCTTCTTGTGCCTACTACACGTAGAGAATTCTGACAAAGTCAGAAAACAGAACAGCTATTCTGACTTTCAAAAACGTTTTTATACTCAGAAAAATTGACGCATGGAACACGCTGGCTGCATTGGTTAGAAATCAAAGGCAGGCATGAGACATATACATATTTTATATAATTTTAAGGCCAGAAGGATAAGGAGTACCGAGTTTGTCAGATGTGTACATTACTGCCACCAAAAAACGAACTTAGGACCATATTTATTAAAAACACCAATATTTTACCCGTCTAACATTGGGATCTACGATAATAATTGAAGCTCTACTCATTTGCATGAACAACCCGACCATCAATAGGAGGAGGAGGAAGGCAGGTTTAAATGCTTTCAATCGACTTCTCAATAAAATCACCAAACACAATTTTTAATTCATCACTTGCGTGAAGACGACTCATGGAAGTTGAAAATGTTTGCGACTATGGCAAATTTCTTTTTTACACTCAAATAGAACGTTCGAACATTGGAACACCGAAAAGAAAAAAGTGGATTGCAGGAAAAACAAACAGGAATTATCCCTGCTGTTCAACAAAACATGCATAAGAGGTTATTATTACTATCATTATTATTATTATTACTACAATTATTACTATCATTATTATTATTATTATTATTAATATTATTATTACTATCATTATTATTATTATTATTAATATTATTATTACTATCATTATTATTATTACTATTATTATTATTACTATTATTACTATCATTACTATTATTATTATTACTATTATTACTATCATTACTATTATTATTATTACTATCATTACTATTATTATTATTACTATTATTACTATCATTATTATTATTACTATCATTACTATTATTATTATTATTACTACCATTATTATTATTACTATTATTACTATCATTACTATTATTATTATTATTATTACTATTATTACTATCATTACTATTATTATTATTACTATTATTATTTTTATTATTACTATTATTATTATCGTTATTACTATCATTACTATTATCATTATTACTATTATCATTATTGTTACTATTATTATTATCATTACTATTATTATTACTATCATTATTATTATTACTTTATTAGGATGGTGGCAACCTTCACATGCTACTGTGACTTAGAGACCAAGCCTATGGAGACACTAACTCTTAAGGTGTTAAGCGGGGAGATATCTGTTCACTTTACATTTAAATTTCTTTCATTTACGGATGCTGGCAACCTTCATGTCTTTTTAGAAAGAATGTTAACTGGAAAGATATTGGAGAAATGAACGCCAGCAATAATGATCCGATTCATCCAAAATTAATGAATGATGCTCAACGACCATCACCATCTTCTCACTGTATCTTTTTAAAGTTTGCTATAGTTCTATTAACGGCGGCAATAATCATGTTGACACACGAACAAAGTTTTGAGCTTGGTCAGTATCAAATGGCTGGCTATTAAGGATTACCAGGTGCTGTATACAGGAGGATCTCGACTGTCCCTTCCCCTGCAAAACTTGACTGGAATTAACACGTGACTGGTGAATTTAATTTTCCTTAGAAACTTCTTTTGGAGGAAGCAGGCTGAACCCTCTTAGAGTGAGTACAATTTTGTTGATGTTTTTTTTTTAGTTATATTTTGGACTGATAAGCTATTTCATTGTTATTAGAAAAAGTAGGGTGAAGCCAGGAATAGAATAGTCTGGTGCACCCTACATCCTGAGGCGAGGAGGGCATCTTTTAGAAACAACATCTTAATTATAAATATTTGAAAAAAAAAATATGCATAAAGAAAACGATGCAAAATATTTCATTTAAAATTGTTTTAAAATTATTTTTTGTTGTTTTTTAAAATATAAAACTGTTTGTGATATCATTGTAGATTAGTGATATCATTGTAGATTAACGCCCTCAGTTAAATCATCTCCACTAAAAAAAAAAAAGAAAAAAAACCCAGAGAGATTCTATTTTATTTTTACTTGTAAACTCCTGATAAATCTGGGCAGAAAGAAAAAGAATTTAAAACAAACAATTATTTTAGAACTTAGAGTAAACAAAGCATTTCAGCATGATAATTTAATGCAATCCCCACCGACTTCTATTTCCAAGCAGTAAACCAAATTTTTTTTTGTTTACTGTGAAAAATGAATTGTGTATAATTATTGGAGGTGGGTAGTGATTTTTTCTCTTTTTTTAAAGGCAATTACATGTATTTTTATAACCTTTCCAATCAAACTTAAGTTCAATAATAAAAAAATTAGCTAACCGCCCCAAAAAGAATTGGAGGAGGGGAGGGGGGGGTGTCATATTACATTAAACTTATATATGAAACTGATATCCCCCTCTAAATTTTATAATAATTGTTTTTGGAAAATTTTTTCTTTTTTTTTTCTGGGGTTTTGTAATAATAATAGTTAGACCAAGGATACTGGAATTGCCAGAAATCCAATAATCTGATATTCTTCTATCAAAATCACACATATGTAGTGGTCACCACTCATGGCTGGTACTACAGATTGACTAAAGGGTCAATGAAGATGGAAACACAAAGGAAGCAGACCTTACCCCCGTCCCCCCTCCCCAACAAATCTTCACTAATCTTGGTGAAGCTTACTGCCACACAAATTCTAGAAAAGACTAACATATATTGCGAGCGAAAAATCATTGGTAAACGGCTTTGTGATAATGTAGAATGATTATCAAAAGAGACAGAGAGTGCTGGAAATCTGGGTAGAATTGTTGTCATGCAGATTCTAGGGAACACTTCTAATGAGTTATCGTTGATAATGATCTGTGTAAGGACACCTAGAGAGTAAATAATAAAAAAATGAATCTGAACAATAAAAACAAAAGGAAAATGAAATTTTTTCATAAAAACGTGACAATAAAATAAAACAAAATATTTTTTTGATGCCTCCCCCCTTCTATAACAAAAAAAATAAGATAAAAATTGATGTAATCATTCAAAAATGGGTAAAAAAAAAAAATCAAAAAAATCTGGTGTTGTTGAAAACTAATAACAAAACTGTGTGGAGATTAGTACGATAAAACCAACGAAATTTGAATTATTTCGATTATTCAAACTATTGTTCCCATTTTGGTTGTTACGTTCACAACTTTCAGTCGATGTAATATCCAATGTTCTTTGGATGCATCTTTTCAAGCATCAGGTGCAGTTTTGGTCCCCCGACAAAGGTCGAATTGGACCGAGTAATTCATTCTCGTTTGTCTGTTCGCACTTTTCTCAATAACCACTCCTTGGACTTTTTAAAAAATTTTGCACAAGCATTAGTCATGGTAAAAGTAAATTTTTGCCAGAACGGATTTTCTGGGATAACTCTGGTTGTCCCCCTCCCCCAGGGGGCATTATAAGAGGTAAAATTGCCCCAAAATCGTTCATCCATTCGTTTGTTTGCATTTTTCTCAATAACCACGCCTTGGATTTTTGTGAAATTTTGCACAAACATTAGTCATGGTAAAAGTAAATTTTTGCCAGAACGGATTTTCTGGGACAACTCTGATTACCCCCCCCCTTCCCCTAGAGGGCATTATAAGGCAAAATTGCTCAAAAATCGTTTATCTGTTCGCTTGCTCGCACTTTTCTCATTAACCACACCTTGGATTTATTTTGTTTAAATTTTGCACAAACATTAGTTATGGTGAAAGTAAAATTTTTTATTCCATATCTTTCAAATCCAATTTTTTTTAGGTCAATTACAGATATAACGTGGCTCACTGCAGTCAATACTCCCAATATACAGCTTCATCGTGATTGACATACCTAATGCCAAAGCCATCATTTCCTTCAATGACAAACAGTATTTAGTCCAAGAATTCAATGACAAACAGTATTAAGTCCAAGAATTCAATGACAAACAGTATTAAGTCCAAGAATTTAATGACAAACAGTATTAAGTCCAAGAATTCAATGACAAACAGTATTAAGTCCAAGAATTTAATGACAAACAGTATTAAGTCCAAGAATTCAATGACAAACAGTATTAAGTCCAAGAATTCAATGACAAACAGTATTAAGTCCAAGAATTCAATGACAAACAGTATTAAGTCCAAGAATTCCACCTGCGCGTGGCAAGTTTTCCTTCTTTTATCGATTCATCACAATCATCACATAAATGCTTCTTGCAGCTTCAGCGTGGCAATGTGCAATAAGAAAACAGTGTCTTTGCCTGACACGCATCGCGGTATGTTTTACTTTCACAGCATATACCTTCCTTGATATAGCAGTCCTCTTCTATAACTTGATCTCTATTGAAATTCTCTTTCCAGATTTATTCACTCATGGAGGGAACCACGCACGCTCACCTTTTTTTTTAATGTGAAAAACTTATAGTTGAGTGTGGAAATCTTTTTCTGTCTAACTCATAAACCAGGATCAAATTTTGAACTGAACCTTTTAATGGATTAAAATAAAGAGTCCAGTTTGAAATTTCCAGAGTTCAACCTAAATGTTCCCAAGTATAACTAGAAGGTTCCCATTATCGAAAAGATGCACCGAAAGAAAGTCAGAGGTTACAACGGCTGAAGTTTTGCGAATATAATAACCAAGATAGGAATAGTAATTCAAATTATCAATCTGAAAATTTTCGAAATTCCGAAACAAAATGAAATTTGAGGTTTTTAAAATTTATGGAAAGCTGAGAATGATCCAACTGACAATAAAAACAAGATAGAAAAACATGCTGGACACAATTTCAACACACACACATATTATATATATATATATATATATATATATATATGGCAAAAGGGGAGGAGGGGAGGCTGACTGTATATCATGCACAAATAGATGTTCATTAAAAGGAGAATGTGGTAGGTATCAACATCATTGGGTCTTCCGATGATGAAGCAAAAAGTTACAAATGCCAAGGACAACAACACACAATGGCTGAAAATGAAACTAAAAATGGTCTGGTTTTAAATGAAAAAAAAAAAATGCAACAATTGTAAAAACACAAAATATTTCCATGCACATCCGTTTTGTTTCACTTGAGTTTTTTTTTTTTTAAGCATTTCATAACATTCTGTAATTTTACTAAAATTGTCTATATGATATTTTATTTCCAATGAAGAAAAAAAAAATGCTAACAGGGCTGCTCAAGCATTTTTGTAGGCCAGAATGCATGTAACTTAATGCTTGCTGTTCAAAACAAGATTTGACCTTGTGCCTAACCTGCAGATGTGTAACTCTTGCTTCCCTTATTTTGTCCTTTAGTTCTCATATTCCATGAGCGATGTTTCTGACAAAGTGGAAAGAATTGCTGTTTTCTGAGTCAGAATCTATTCCATCTAACACTTATCGTTGACAAGTTTTTGGCCTTGAAGTCGTATCTTTTAGCTTCTTGCATCAAGTTGCGTCATACCTTGTCTAGAGCAATTTCCATAAATTAAAAATTAAAAAAAAAAAAATTGCTGAACATCAGACATGCCAACTTGTGGTTAAACTGGTGAAAAACAAAGCTAGTTTTTTAAATTTTATTTTCAGATTCCACTTGCGCGTGCAAAGATCAAAATCAACCAAAAGTTATTCCCCTTGTTTTGCCCCTAATTGATCCCAAACAATATTTAGTTATGTTGATTCAAATACATTGCGACCATTTTTTTTCTTGTGCTTGCGTACCGGTTAACATTAATTGTTTTTAGAGCCGAATAAACATTTTACATTAAGTAAAAGCACTACAAACTTATCCAGTCAGGTAGAAGAGTAACTTATCTTGCCTTTGGTAACATTTAGAGTTTTATTTTTTTATTTATTTATGCATGTATTAATTATGGCATTGGAAGGTTAATAATTAATGGAACACAGCACACCATGCAAGAAGATGTCCCCGTCTTATGATACACAAGAGTTTGCACAAAATTCTTAACTGAGCCCAGATTTAAAATTACGAGGACAAACTGTTCTTGAATAAGGACCGTCTTCATTTTCTTGTGCTCGCGTATCAGTTGACATTACTTGTTTGTTGAGCCAACTAAACTGTTCTTGAATAAGGACCGTCTTCATGATACTATGTTAAAACATTTTGGTTTTAAGACAAAAACTAGATTTTTATAAAAATGGGTGCAAAATATATGAAACTATTTTCATGTTGGTGATTCAATTATATATCACAAACATTCAAAATATTTGGTGTGTACATGACGTGAAAAGACGGCTTTTATTTCCTCTTTTGAACAAAACATGACGTTTAGAATTGAATATATGTCATGTGTGAGTTTTTATTTATTTCATGTTGTTGCATATCACATAGTTGCTTGAAATCCAAAAATGTAGCGTCATTATAAAGCAACTTATAAGTTGATTGATGGTATCGTTACTAGATACAAAAATACTGGAAGCCTTTTCCTCGATCTCATCTTAGTCTTTATTTTGAATAATGGTTGAAATATTAAAATAATACGAGAAACAAACACACAAAGTTAGTTTACTGTTTTGATTCAAATGATATAAAATGTACTTTTAGTTTGTGTAGCTTTTATATATTTTAAAAATAGATGAATTTATAGAATTTAAAAAAAAAAAAGAAAAAAAAAGAGTTCAAGAAATGATAGGGTTGGATTATTTTTTTTGCCATCAACATTTCACATGTAGTGTAATAAGAAAATGTAACAGACAAGAACACTGATCTTTGTTTTTTCTTTCTTTTAATCTGTTGCTAAATATTTGAGTTTTCTTCCGCTCTTGAAAAAGCCTTCACTACATAACGGTGAAACGTTCAGATACTGGAGTTTTTTTTCTGTTTTTCTCATACGATTTTATTCACTCAGAGGAAAAAAAAAGGTCAAAATGATATGAAATAAAATGTTGGTTCATAGATCTTTATATATGAAAAAAGATGGATTTATATAATGAATAGAAAAGCTCATGAAAATCATAAGGTTGGCAAAAACAGATTTTTTTTTTTCCTTTTCTAGAAAAATTGATTGATGAAATGAGGAAAAACAAATTATGGCTTTCTTTCGAAAAAAAAAAAAAAAAAAAAAAAAATTTGACAGTTATAAAAATTAGAAATTAAACTCTCATCACCAGCCATTGTCTGGTCGGCCCAGATTACAGACAGCTCAAAATCATTTGTTGATGTTGCAGATTGGGAGCCAGTTCTCAGATTGCAGGTCTACTTGAAATTGTCAGGTAAGCTAAATAACTAAAATATTGAAACATTGCTATTCTGACTGCATGTGTAATTATATATATATATATATACAAAGTGAATAAAAATGTATACTTTTGAAATATATTCTTTAAATAGCTTATGAAATAGTGAAAATTGTTAAGTTCAATGTAGATATATTATCACCTTACACTTACATTTCAGTTTCCAGAAAAAGTCTACAATTATGAATATATATTATATATATATATATATATAAGTGAATAAAAATGTATACTTTTGAAATATATTCTTTAAATAGCTTATGAAATAGTGAAAATTGTTAAGTTCAATGTAGACATATTATCACCTTACACTTACATTTCAGTTTCCAGAAAAAGTCTACAATTATGAATTTATATATTATATATATATATATATATATATATATATATATATATATATATATATATATATATATATATAATATATAAATTCATAATTGTATATATATATATATATATATATATAATATAGCATCTTATTAAACCAATTTTACTGAACTCAATGCTCAATATATATATATTTATTTAATTGTACAGAAGTTCAGGAAAACATTGGTACCGTTGGTTTCAAGCCCAACATAAAAGGAACCAGTTAATGGTAACACGTAATCGATGTTTGTGTTTATGTGTTACCATTAACTGGTTCCCTTTATGTTGGGCTTGAAACCGACGGTACCGATGTTTTTCTGAACTTCTGTACAATTAAATAAATAAATATTAAGCTCTTACATCGAAAAAGCTTTTCTTTGTAATCGAGCACTTTGTTGGAATTCTTTCCGCAAAAAACAGTAAACAAATATATATATATATATATATATATTAGTAAGTTATGAAAATATATATGGCAAATTTTCATAACTTACTACCTAGTTCTACCTCTGTATTAAGCACCGTTACACATAAAATTGTATCTTCATATATTAATTCATGAGATTAAATGAAGTAGTCATATTTTTTATATATATATATATATATATATATATAAAATCAAGAAGTAAAAAATCAAGTTTACAAACCAAAAAATCTTTTGTAAACATAAAGTGAATATAAATACTAATATTTATATAGTAATCTCAACCAAATAAAAATGCTCATTACAAGTAAAATAAGAAATAAAGCTTGTCGTAGAAGATCACCATTTAATCATTAAATCATACTTTACATGAATTTATTGCTTGACAGAATACCCAAATAAGAAATATTATGAAAGATATCAGCAGATGAATATTCTAGTGAAGCTATGAATTTACTAATACTTGCATAAACTGAAACTGCATTATATGAAAACTAGTCATTGAAATTATATTTCTTATTTAAGTATCCTGTGGAATGATAAATTCATGTAAAGTATAATTTACAGTCTTTAATTGTCTTCTTATATTATATAAGTACGTATGGTGACTATTTACTCAGTTTTGAGCGTAACCACCTTTCAGAGATGACTTTTCATTAATTAGCCTAACAAAAAAGTTGTTAATTTAATTATTTATTCAAATAAAACGCTTCAGAGTTTTCTTGCATGAAACTGACATTTGCAGTACAAAGCTATTCTTTAATTCATGCTCGTTTATTTTAAATTCTTGAGTTCACCAACAACTAAAAACAAAATAAGAATTAAGTTTGTGCAAAGCAACAGCAGCAGAAAAACATCTAATTTGCATATGGAAAAAAAAAAAGAAAGAGAACTTTTAACGAACAAACGCAATAGAATGGCAGGCAGAGAAAGAAAGTTATTGGTCCGTTATGTGTGGGTGCTGCAGCCATCAAGAAAAAAACAAAAAAAAAAGAAAACAAGTGCTGACCAATTGAACTGGCCGTATTGGATATGAACATTTAACATAGATAGCATTCAATAACAAAAAAACAGTTTTTATGCTGACAATATCACGTTACCTAGAAATCACTGTCCCAAGGGTCTGAAAAGTTATAATAGTAACCAGATTAATTGTTGGATCAAATGGAGAGATACAAAACAAATCAATCAACAAAACAAAAAAAATATTGTAGACATGAGAAGGGGGTTTTAGAAAATTGCAAATTAATTTTACTGAACTCAATGCTTTATATACAAGTTATGAAAATATACATGGCAAGTTAATTACCATATATATTTTCATTACTTACTACCTAGCTCTACCTATGTATTGAGCACTTTTGAAGTAAATACTGAAAATTTACACATAAAATTATATCTTCGTATATTAATTTATGTGATTAAATGAAATAGTCATACTAATATATAAATTATACTTTACATGAATTTATTGTTCGACAGAATACTCAAATAAGAAATATTATGATTTCCTTAATCTGTGGAGTTTCAAAGAAATGCGTTCTTATCAGAGGAACGATATTAGCAAATGAATATTCTAGTGAAGCTATTAATTTACTAATATTTGCATAAACTGAAACTGCATTATATGAAAACTAGTCATTGAAATCATAATATTTCTTATTCGAGTATCCTGTGGAATGATAAATTCATGTAAAGTATAATTTACAGTCTTTAATTGTCTTCTTATATTATATAAGTACGTATGGTGACTATTTACTCAGTTTTGAGCATAACCACCTTTCAGAGATGACTTAAAAAAAAAAAACAACTAACAAATTATTGTAGACATGAAAAGGATGTTGTAGTTTGCTTAAAACATTGTGCGTAGTGTGAAAAGAAGTTGTTTTTGAAGGCTATATCAATGCGGTTCATGAGAAAAACTGGACACGAGTTAGTATACAAAGCGACATCAAATTTGCTTGCTTTTATTCTTTATGAGCTCATATTAAAGTCCTCCGTATTCTCACAAGACCATTTATATCCTTTAAAAAAGGCTGTTTTTAAGGAAAACATACTACAGTTGTCTTGTTTTCGAGCTCTGGGATATAATTAAAAACAAATCTCTATATTAAGATCAAACATTATGTCCTAGAAATGACTGCACATGTGATGAACCCCCAATTTGGGAGTTTTGGGAAGTGTAGAGTCACCACTTCTTTAACGGTTCTGGATATGATCTTAAACTGGAAATTGATCCTTGCTTCGGACCTTAGTGAATCCTCACTAAAGTTTGCCTCTCCTTTATTGTACACTAGCGGGGGGTACCCGGCGATGCCCGGGTGTTTTGAGGTGTGTGTGGTTTTGGGTAAATCAAAACTCTGGGGTGGGGGTTAAAATAAAAAAAAAGAAAGTTTTTGTAGGTGAGTATGAGGATTGAACCTGAACACTTGAGGCAAAGTTGGAAATGAAAGTGTGAAAAAAAAAACAAAAAACCGTGCGACATTAACCACTGGACCACCACGATATAAGACGTTTGAATTTATTTAAAAACAGAATTGACACGTGGGCGCAATAAAAGTTAACTCTGCTGCTTCTATTTGACCTAATTAAGGAAGTCAAACCAGCTCCTCATTGTCCAGATTGATTAGCAATTGTCTGATATGAGAGGAGTTTGTCCCCACATTGATCAAAGCTGATTGCTTCTGGACGTTTCCCGGCGCGATGCCGAGAACGCACAGATTGAATTTAGTTTCACTTTATTTATACTGAAAAGCAGGACAAATAGGCGACAGAGCGAAATAGCGCAAATCTCATAAAAGTCGACGTAAATAAATGTAGATGCGACCCGCGTTCCCAAATCGTAGATATTATTATCTAGCGGGTATATAAATAGTTCTAAGAGATTGTAACAACCCCGGGAGCGTGTGTGAACGAAGCCTTTGCAAGACATACATGAAATGGTCACACACATTTTGCCTTTTATATATATTTTTATATATATAGATTCTAGCATAAAAAATAACTTTCCTCCTTTCATTATACCACGTTGACTATTCCTTTTCAACCTGTATTACTACTTTCATAATTGTACCCCCGTTTTGATGGATACAAAAGTTATGAAATAGGTTAGAAAAACGATGCACAATAACGTGCAAAAGATTAAAGGGAGATAATTCTCTTTAATTTATACTTGAATTGAAATCATTAAACCTACTTCAATCCCAGTAGTAAACAATAATTTAGAGTCAATAAAAATCTAATATTCTGCATCAAGAGTACCGATGAAGATAAAATAAAGATAGCTATTTTACCCACAGCTGGAGGGATGCGTTTGTAATGATATTAAGGTGAAAGTGACGAGAAAAGATAAAAAGGAAATAAATTTTCAAATCACAGAATCATTGTCGGGAATCATTTGGCCAAAGAATTGAAGGCAGCAAAACTCATGAAAGAAATTTTTTTTTTTTTTAGGGCTAGAAAGACAAATTTTTCGTGGACTAAAACTTTTAAACAGAACTTTGAGTTTCCTGGCAAGGTCATTGGTTATTTATAACTAACTGATCGAAACATTGTCATGATCGTGTAGCAACTTTGAAAAATGTTTATCTGACTATAAGAATATCTTGCTCTTTATTATTGAGCACTATTAAGAAAACATTGTTAAATTCATTTTTTTCTTATTTTTTTAGTGCTAAAAAAGTGCAAAATGACGCAAGAAGTGGACACTCAAGGTGAAATTTCTAATCTACAGTGTATATATATATATATATATATATAAAAGTGAAAGTGTCTGTCTGTTTGTTTGTTTGTGTGTGTGTGTGTGTGTGTACATTTCCCTACACAATAACTCTGTCAATTTTCAGTCTACAGACTCGAAATTTGATATACAGGGTACTGAGATTTGGGAAAATCTTTGTAATCTATTTTCAGCCAGAAATTCGGCTGTTAAGTGGTCAAAGTTCAACGATTTAGCCTTTGAGAACTCTACCAAACTCCTCTGCCAATTTTGGGTCTAAACACTTGAAATTTTAAATATAAGTTCCTTGGACATTTAATGCTGAATCCAAAGATTTTAAAGAAAAAAATTTTTAATAGAATATATTTGTTGTTTTCAAGTCGGTTTCTATTCAATCCATAGTTGGAACCCTAACAGGTACTACCACTCTGGGTCAGAGTGGACCTGGGAGCAATGGTAATTAAAGGGTGGCTCCACACTCCCCAAAGCCCACAAGCTTAGCCTCACCACTGGATATAGTTTAAGGTCATATCCAGAACCCCCATTGAGGGGCTTTTACCCTGTGCAGGGGGGCAGTCGGTGTATTCTAATGCCCCACCGACAGGGCCACCCGAGCGATAGGAGCTTTCTATCCTGTCTGAAAGTGACACAATGTTCAATGAGCGAGATCGGAGATGTGCCGCTGTACAACTCATGCTCTCTACCGATCCAAGTTATAACAACAGGACGATTATCAGCACCCTAAAAATGCAAACCCGGGCGGTTCAACGCTTGATGGCACAGCTCAACTCATCGGATAAACCACCGTTATGGTCTTAGGTGTGGTTTTAAGTAAAGGCCACATCATACCTCACATCTTCGAAGTCAGCTTGAAAGTCAACACCAAAATGTACCTGGATGTCTTGAAGAGTGTTGTGATCCCCTAGTGCAATCAGATGGCCGCTGGCAGATCCTGGATGTGGAAGCAGGACTCGGCGCCGGCCAACAAGTCCAAAGAGACCCAGGCTTGGATTCAGAAGGAGTGCTACGACTTTGTACCTTTCTCTCACCGCCCTCTTTTCCTCCCCTGACCTGAACCTGCTGGACCACTTCGTTTGGTTATATGGCGAGAACATCACCAACATGACCTCCCACAACATCAAAGCTAGCCTAATTGCCGCCATCAGCCCAGGGTGATGAAAACAAAGTTTCCAGCCATGATCAAAGAAACAGAATTATGATTTTTTTTTTATTATTAAAAAGTTTTTACCTTCAAATAATTATACTTTACAAGCGAATGCCTATATTTTTTTTTCATAAAAAATAACTCCCATATTTTTATTTCAGTCGAGGAAAGTCTAACTAATGCTAAAAAAACCATAATAGCCTACAGAAGGTTATGCAACAAAATAAACTTATAAAAATTCAACTTCATTAAAAAGAAGAAAAAAAAGCGATACTCTGCTTCAGATAATAATGAAAAGAAAAAAAGTGCCTTTACAGGTTGGAAAACTAATTCTAACAATGACAAAGTGAAAGACGAAGGTGTTTTTTGTTGTCTACGAAAAGAGAAAAATATACATATCTGAACACATACAAAAACAACCTGAAACAACAAAAAAAAAAAAACGGAAGAGATGTTAATAGTTGGATATAATCATTGAGTAAATGAGAATTAAAGTCTGCTAGTCAAATAAAAATCAACCAGTTTTCTTGATAACATGATCTATAATAACTTTATGCATTTGAGCAGTTCCTCTGCACCTCGTTAATAAAAGGAAGGAGGGCAATAGTCTATATACTTCTTAAGCAATTTAGGTTTTTGCACCAAATATTTTGTTGGGAGCCTCCAGATTTAGGAAAGTTTATTTTAAAAAATGTCATATTCCATAAATCACATAAATTGATCAAGTAGTTTTATTTTAAACTAAGAAAATCAAAATTAAATCGTAAATACAAATAAAATCTCAGTAGCTGAATTGAACTGTCACACTTAAATTTTAAAACAAAATGGTCACTCCCCTGAACCCTATCTCAGTTCTTCACCCACAAACATTATGTAAGTGTTCATTCGTTTAGATGGCTAACCCAACAAGACTTATCAGTCAATTACACTAAGAGATGTAATCACGTTCCAGTGTACTACACCAGGATTTCTTGTGGCCACATATAAAGAATGATAAACATTAAGTATGTACTTAATATAAGTTTTCATATTTCTTACAGAAAAAAAAATGAATAATATATAGTAATAAAATTATTGACTAATCATTATGTGTCTGTATTTCTCACATTTATATGATATACCAATTAAAAAAGAATTCTATTTTAAAACAGGAAGCAACTATCTCATCCACAGTATCAGAAAGGAATTAAAGGTCCAATCACATAAGCTTCTAAATTAATTTAATGATCAAGATTGAATTTTTATTTTACCTTTTAGCCAATCGTGCAAAAGAAAGAAAACACTGAAATCTACAAAAGTTTCTGAAGAACTTCTTGCCCCTACCATGCCCCCACCTTCCATATATAATCTTTGTTTCCTTAAAGAAATGTAGAAATATGTGGCGAGAACTTACGTGATTTCCGAGGCCCTGCTCGTGACCGTTTTCTGTCTTTGGGGGGTCTTTTTAAAGGTGCAGCTGCTGTCCGTACGCAAGCTTCAAGAATCTCATCATCAGCAGTATCGTACATTTCAGAATCGGTTGTTATTCCGCCACGTCCTGCAGGAAAGAACAAAAACCATTAGTCACTTTGCATTTAAACTTAAAATTCTTATGTTCGTCGTTGTATTCACCAGGTTTTGCTCAGTATAACATTCGACCATCTTCAGGCACAGGTTTCTGAAATTGGGAATCTTATTTGAAGGTATGATCTCTAAATCAAATTTGGAAAGATTTGTCTGGCGGAAGGGTAAAAAGAAAGCAAAAATGTGGAAACAGAAGCTAAAGAAAGTGGAATTTGTATTTTGGCACTGAACTATGAAAAATAGATATACGGCATTACTGAAGTTAAGCAACGTTGAACCTGGTCAGTACTAAATGAGTGACCATTTGGGATTTCCAAGTACTGTATGTGCTCTCTGCTTATCTCAGCATTGTTTCCAGTCGTCCTGGACTTCTCCTTGCCACTGGACTCAAACAGTGCCGATTCAGGAGAGGCGTGGTTGGAAATTGCGCAAGTTTTGCCTCACATTTACATGCGTAGCTGTCCCTACAGGAGGGGGGGGGTATCCTTTGTCTTTCGAGACTAAACGGAGGCATCGATGAAAAATGGATTTTTGTGGGGAGGGATTATTTCAGAATTCTTGCAATGAGAATTGATAATTTGTATTATTTTGGATGAACATCATAACAGTTCAATTGCCGTAACATCCGACCATCTCCGGGTGCATTCTTTTGAAATTCAGAATCTTCTATTCAAACTTCATGATCTTTATATCAGATTTAGAAAAGATCCGTCTGAACAGAAACTGAAGTGGAATAAGGTTTCTGAATTTTTGAGATGAGGATTGGTTATTCGTATTATTTGGATTCATCGGACTACTGTTCTCATCTTGAGTGTGATTTTCACAACGTTTCGGTCGATATAACCGCCGGCCTTCTTCAGGTGTATCTTGTTGAACTTGGCAATGTTTCTGTCGAACTCGAGAATTTGGACAGAATTTTGAGCAGAACCCTTTATTTACTTCACGGAGGTAGTATGCTCTTGTTCTGTCAGCCATGACTAGATAGAAGTCCTAAGTAATTTAAAATTGTATTTTTTGGTCGCCCACACTGAGAATTGAACCTTCAACCTTCAGGAGAATATCACTTTTTACAACTGATTTTTCCAAGTATTCTAACCACTGCGCCATGAGTCCTTGCATGGCTGATGGAACAAGAGTATGCTACCCCTGTGAAGTAAATAAGTTACATAGGAAGAAGGTCGGAGGTTTCATCGACTGAAACGTTGTGAAAATCACACTCAAGATGAGAACAGTAGTTCGATGAATCCAAATAATACGAAGTGGAATGAGGTTCAAAGACAAGAAAACAATACTGCGACATAATCAGTGGATTATTAGATTTTTCTTTTAGACTAGTTGCACTGCCAAGTCTACCCTACTATTTCAGAGTTGAGTGGAGGATGCATGGATTCATACATGTTTAAAGGGTATGAGTGAAAGTAGACAAAACAGAACTCAAACATAATCCATCGAACTCACAGTCCACAGTAAGCATTTTGTTTTAAATGAACCTTACGAATGTTTAATTTGGGGTATTTATGCAGAATTCGCATCTAGCTATGTTTTAGATAGGATTTTTTTCAAGTTAAATTCATTTTTTATGGTATATTTTTTTGCTTCTGACAATGTTAAGCAAAAATACAGAATAGTTTACAACCGTGTTAAAAATGGGTTTGTAAATAGGAACAAGCGGAGCATATGGGATTCACCTTCACAAGTGACAAAATTTACTTTCACCATGACTAACGTTTGTGCAAAATTTGGAAAAAATTCGAGGCGTGGTTATTGAGAGAAGTGCAAAACAAATGAACAGACGAATGAGAGTGAATTACTAGGTCCAATCCCTCCTTTTTCAGGGGACCAATAACATTATTTAAGCACAGTCTGTATTCTGCAGAAGTACTTAATTTTGAACAATATTTATTTTACATCTTTTTTATAAAAAGATTAAATATTTTGTTCGATCGTGCCTTTTAGCATTTTGACATCTCACTAACCTCATCATTCACGATCAACTGTGCGAAGGGTACTTACCAACTTTCTTTCGTAACATCTGACCAGGCAAACCTCGCTCATCGGCACTTGTGTAACCATTTGCTAATAATTTCTGCAGAGCATCATCGTTGCCATTTTCTTTCGTCTTGGGGGCAAATTTCTCCGTCTGCAAAAAAAAAAAAGATAACTCAGTAAAATGTCATTTTGTTAACAAAAGTTTTAAAAAGTTGTGATTTAAACTAGAACATCAGGAGAAGCAAAGAGCAAACATACTCTTTAAGGAATATTTTTGCGATTGACAATAATACTGTATAATTTACATAGGTTCTGGTACTATTATTATAATAAAAATAGAAAACAAAATAATAATAATAATAGTATAATTATTTAATGCAAGTAAGAGAAAAACAAAAAAAAATCTTACCCCCAATATCAACTTTCCTCGCGTCTTTTTGCGTTCCCTTTGGTTCTGTTTCTTTTGTAGCTGTTGCATGACTTTGTCTCGGGTTGTTCGGTACTCTAAAGCAAATTCACTGATCACTTTGCAGAACTGCGAAATTTTTTGATCTTTGGCAACGTTTACTGGAAGACCCATGTAAAGCAGTAATTTCTGATACCTGAAAAGAGTGGAAAGCAACAGTAAAGGCCACGTGCAGAGGATCTCTAGTAATAGATTGTATAATAATACATAGATAATAACGTAGTAATAATTAAAAAAAAGAAGCTACAGAAATCTTTTACTACATTAAAGGTCAAAGGATTGTACGAACACACAGAAGTTTAAATGCAATGCGTCTCCAGTAGATTGGGTCAATGCTTGATGGGGAGTAATACAAATGATTAAATTGTAAAACTGTGTCACACCATCAATGGTAAAGGAGTAATAAATAAGGAGTAATAAGAAATGAGTAATGTGGAGTCATGAGGAGTAACGTGAAGCCACAAGGAGTAACGTGACGCTGTAAGGAGTAACGTGAATCAATAAGGAGTAATACAAAAAGCAGATATGAACAACACAAAGGTTTTTTTTATGTTACAATATTTTTGGTATAATTATGATGGTATGGTTACAACAAATTGGAAGGTTATATTTAGAAACAGTGGTGATAAAAATTGACCAATCAGATGGAACCACACTGCTATCAACCAATCAGAAACCAGAATCAATCCATATATTATACTGAACCTCTTAGAATTCCTACCCATAAATTTTTGTCTTCACACAGAAAGGAACGCTGCTTTTTGTTTGCAAGCCTTTACAATTCAAGACTACTTCAGATTGGCTACCTACGGGAAACTCTTCGTCTTAGTCTTATAATATAATTAAATTGTTATGGAGTAGGCTGATTTACTTATTTCAAGAATAAATGGATTTACGCAGAGATTATGAATGCAATCCATTGTGGCAGCGATTCATAGTAGTTATGGTTGGTTGGTTTTGTTTGACGGCATATCAACCCTTTTCAGGTTATTTAATGCCGAATCCAGTGATTTTGAAGAACAATTTTTTAATAGAATATATTTGCTTTTTCAAGTTGGTTTCTATTTAACCCATAGTTGGGACCCTAACAGGTATTACCACTCCGGGTCAGAGTGGACCTGGGAGCAATGGCAATTAAAAGGTGGCTCCATACTCCCCCAAAGCCCCCAAACTAGGGTCTCACCATCAGATATAGTTTAATGTCATATCCAGGACCAAGTAGTTATGGCCTCAGAATCAGGATGTGTACTTCTGTAACAGTTTTTTTTAAATACATTGTAATTGTTTTAATTATTAATATTAGTCAAGTTTGGTTTAGTTTGTTGTTTTACATCTTAACCATCTATGTGTTATTTAATCTAATATATAAAATGCTATATGTCTGTCTGTCTCCATATTTTCAAACTATCTCTTCTGAAACTAAAAGTTGCAAACTGGCGCTAAGGGGCCTCAAATTATTGGATTCTTTATGTACTGTTCTTTAATGGGTCTTTAGTCACTTAAAATAGTTTTTAAGGAGTCAAAAAATAGGTCAAAACTAAAAAAATCATTATACATTTTGTACATTCATCTTAGTTTATTTTTAATATCTAATCAGTTCATATGTGTGATACGTCGGTACAGTGGTAACATCACCAGCTTTGAATGCTACAGTTTTGTTTTCAGTTTCGATTTTAGCTGATGGTACCCAAATATTTTTTTTTTACTTTTGAAATCATAACCTAATAATATATATGAAATCTGTACAAATTAAAATATATTTAAGCGTATTTTACACCTGGGCAAAGCCGACCTCCTTCCCCACCCTGCTAGTGCTGAATAAAGGACAGTTATTTATATTCTTTAAATATATAGTTCTCAGAATACAATACTCCTGCAGAACACCCTCACTCAAGCTGGAAAAAAAAAATCTGACAATCCCGTAAACTACAGGCCAACTGTACTAGTTTTTTGTTGTTTGCAATAAAGTTATAAATATAATTTCATCATCATGACAGGCTCCTTGCCCAGACCAATGTTGCTCTTCCTCTCCAGAGTTTCCGGTCTTCTATCAGCTGCCTCAGATCTTCAGGTTCATAGTTGGCGTTGTGTGCTATTTGCTGGATGTATGTGAATCTAGGTCGTCCTTTGCTTCCAATTTTCTAATTTCATAGGTAGGGTAATTAATTATATTCACAGGAGATACTCCTCTTAGATTGCCAGAAGGCATCCATCCTTTGATAGCCACAATACATAGAAATGATTGAAAAAGATGATTCTAGAGGTGGTGCAAGTGAACCCTTACAAGGACAGTTTTGGGTTTCACTCAATTAAAGGAATAGATTGGAACTTGACGAGTATGACAACTCCAGGGCCAGAGTGGGCTTTGGGCTTAGGGCTTATAGTAAGTAAGGAATGACTGTATAGCTCCAAAATTTAAGCATGGCCACTAGATAAACTTTAAGGTCATATCCTAAATCTAATGGCTTGTGACCCCTAATATAATTAATCAGAGAAAAGGAAAGACAGGGGTAATTGAGAATGGGGGTGAGCTTTTTGACAACGGGGTTAAGGTTTTCGACAACGGGAGTGAGGTTTTGGACAATGGGAATGAGCTTTTCAACAATCGGAGTGAGGTTTGAATGAAAGTTTTTACCTGGTAAGAACTCTTCTATGAATAATTTTCAGGATCATGATTCTCTCAGCAGCATCTTTAAGGAATTCATACATTCTGCAAGAGAGAAAAATGATGTAATTTAAAGAATAACAACAAGTGATAGGATGATTCCAATAAACCTCCCCACCGATTCTGATACAATTACCGATTCTGATTTTTTAAAATTTCTGAATATTTAATTCAAATTTCAACGGCTTAGAAGATCAGAAATGTGCAAGATTTTTTTTTATTTTAAATAAATGTATTTATTTATTTAAGATTAAATTCAATAAATTTATTAATTAATAAAAACAAATCTTGCATTTGTCTGGTCTTTTAAAGCATTAAATTTTGAATTACAATAGCACATGTTCTTTTAAACAATAGATTTCCTATCGTTTTTGATTCATATGCATACGACTGGCACTTTACATGGACATTTAAAAACTTGATCTCCAGCAACATTGGAAAACATCCCAGGTATTACCACCATCATTACATGTAACTGGAAGAAAAAAAATTATTTCTAGATTTTCCTGAAGAAGACTTATGAGCTAAAAAATCATATTTAATTTTAATAAATATTCATTAAAAAAAATCTTACACTTGTCTGGTCTTTTAAACCGTTAAATTTTGAATTATGATATCAACAGTGCTTTTGTTTAGTGATTTCCCATTATTCTAAATATTTAGCTATGTTTTTTTGGTGCTTCTGCACTACTGGGACGAAATTTCAGAAATTGTAAAACTGAATTTCACAAGAAAACAATGGTATGTATGTATTCCTCGTATTTTTAAGATCCCAAAATTACGAAAATCAATAAGGTAGAAATTATTTATTAAAGAAAATAAAAAGAAAATAGAATTTGATGAAAACGATCGTAAAACATAGGAGAGTTCAAAAGGGAGATAATTTTCCATTTTGATTTAAAACAAGATGGCGGTAATTTTTCACCTGCTAACACGATTTAAGTTTTATTTAATAATTCAGTAATATTCAGGTAATTTTGACTTCATAATTTGGAGGCTACCATTGTTACTTATTAGAATTGACAAAAAAAATCAGTTGAAACCATTGTTTTTTATCTTAAAACTCCATTTATGGACTACAAAATATTGTCCCAATTCTGTAGAAGCACCCTTTTTTTTTCAGATTACTGTAAAAAATCAATGTAATCTGCGCAAATAGATTAGAAATGAGAAAAGGGCAATATGTAATAATTTTATTTGATACTATTCACCTTTGATCAATGTGTCAGTTTTGATTGATATTACAAGGATATAATCTCCTTTTCAAAGCAGCATGAATATCTGATACAATATCCATGCTGTTCAGAAATTGATGTTTTATGAATTAAAAAAAAATTTCAGATTTTCATCAAAACTTAAATATAAATACCTACAATGTCTACATTTCATATTTCTTCAAACTTTTTCGGATTTAAATTTTTTTGTTTACTTACTTGGTCTTTAATACAGAATTGCCGTCGTGTTTCACAACCGCTTTCAGGTGTTCCCATGAACTTTTACAGTCCCATTCCATTCTTTCCAGTTTGTCAGCCAGTTCTTCCCAGTCAAGCTGAAAACATAAGTTTTATTCCAATTACATATCTATCTATACATCTATAAAAGCTAGAATGTATACGTGCATATGAGGACACTTCTCAACCTATATACTCAACAATGTTTTGGTCTACAGATTTGAAATTTGGTATATAGGATATTCAGACATGTGGAAATCTTTTTAACCTGTTTTAATTTGGAAAAAAGAGCTGCTAAGGTGTTAAAATTGAAAAATAGGTATGTGGAGAATCATTGGATTTTTATCTATTTGCTAACTGTTTCATGAATGCACATGCATTAATCGTTCACATGACAGATTCCTTATGTTAAGTATAAGTAGTTTTGAAAACAGTTTTTAAAGATCGTGTTAGGCTGGCCTAATGGTTATCGTACTTGAGTCATTGTCTTTATGTTTTGGTTTCGATCTCAGCTTGAATATTCTGTTTTTTTTTTTTTAACTTACAAGAAGTGAACTGTTTAGAAAAAACATACTTTGTTTTTGTTTTACGGCATATCAACCCTTTTTAGGTTATTTAATGCCGAATCCAGTGATTTTGAAGAACAAATTTTTTAATAGAATTATATTTTTTTTTCAAGTCGGTTTCTATTTAACCCATAGTTGGGACCCTAACAGATACTACCACTCTTGACCAGAGTGGACCTGGGAGCAATGGCAATTAAAGGGTGGCTCCACACTCCCCAAAGCCTGCAAGCTGGGGCCTCACCATCGGATATAGTTTAAGGTCATATTCAGAACCCATGTCTGTCGGAGTTAAAATATAATGTTCATGTGTATTTTACAAACGTGCGTTTGAACAAAAGTCAAATACATATCTGCCGAAGAGATCTTTCTTGAAATATTATAGAACACGGATATTCCATCAGACCATTTGGCACAGGTAATCACGGTACAAATATAAATAAAATGTGTGGATGAAATATATAAATATATATGAATGCATTTGTAGTTGTTTTAATAAAACTGTTCTTCAGTTTGTGTCTTTCCATCACTTCTGCATTATGCTGACTTCTACATATTATATTTATAATCACGTTGACATACCGGTTCCCACTGGATCACCGAAGTTAAGCAACATTGAACCTGGTCAGTACTAAACGGATGACCATTTGGGACTTTCAGGTGCTGTATGTGCTCTCCGCTTATCTCGGCATGGTTTCCAGTCATCCTAGTCTTCTCCTTTCCACTGAACCCAAACAGTGCCGATTCAGAAGAGGCGTGGTTGGAATTGTGCAATGTTTGCTTCACAATTACATGCGCTACTGCCCCTAAGGGGTATCCTTTGTCTTTCAAGAGTGGAAGCAAGGAATGGATTTATATATATATTTAAAATATGTGTATTTCCGTTACCTCTGCATTGTACTGCCTTCTACAAATTACATTTAAATACATACTATACAATGCTTCAAGCAAACTACGTTCATAAATATGTTTTGTTCCCAGCTTTTCACTATGTATATAGTATTTCAAAAATCTATATTGTAATATGGATTTAGATAATAGCAAGCCATTTTGATGGAAATAAGGGTGTGATAAAAAAAACCCCATTCATTTAAATGATAATACGCAAACATCCATCCTGAAGAAGACATGCATTGCTTAATAAAAAAAACTGAAAAGATTGATAGCTTTACCTTTGCACACCGATTGATGGCCCCGATTTCCGAATAGAGGTCCGTGGCATCAGCGAACTGTTCGATAATGATGGAACACAAATGATGAAGCAGTGAATGTTTGTGGACCGTATCTTTGACCTCCGGAACTTTAGCCAAATAGTCGATCGTAAAACCCTGGACCTAAAACAAAAATATTACAATCTTTACGATTGGAAACATTTTTTAAAGCTAACAATTTCTCAAGCGTACAACAAAATAGCAGTATGTGGTGGCTGATTGCTAAGGCATCGCACGCTTCTTGAAATTAACAAAAACGACACCTGATGCCCCTCCCTTACACACATACACACTTTTGAAGAGTTGTAAAGAACCTTTTTAAATAAGTGTGATTATCATTTTTAAATAAGTGTGATTATCATTTTTAAATAAGCGCGATTATCATTTTTAAATAAGCGTGATTATCATTTTTAAATAAGTGCGATTATCATTTTTAAATAAGTGCAATTATCATTTTTAAATAAGTGCAATTATCATTTTTAAATAAGTGCGATTATCATTTTTAAATAAGTGTGATTATCATTTTTAAATAAGTGCGATTATCATTTTTAAATAAGTGTGGTTATCATTTTTAAATAAGTGTGGTTATCATTTTTAAATAAGTGTGATTATCATTTTTAAATAAGTGCGATTATCATTTTTAAATAAGCGTGATTATCATTTTTAAATAAGTGTGGTTATCATTTTTAATTAAGTGTGATTATCATTTTTAAATAAGCGTGATTATCATTTTTAAATAAGTGTGGTTATCATTTTTAAATAAGTGTGATTATCATTTTTAAATAAGTGCGATTATCATTTTTAAATAAGTGTGGTTATCATTTTTAAATAAGTGTGGTTATCATTTTTAATTAAGTGTATTCATCAAAATGTTAATATTGAAAACAAAAACTGACATGTCTGATGAAGATTGAAGGACAATCCGACCGAAACGTTGCACAAATAACGCTCAAGATGAGAACAATAGTCCGGTCAATACAAGTAATATAATCAGCCCTCATCTAAAAAATTCACTACAAATATTGAAAACACGAAACAAAATCGAATCAAACGAACTGATTTCTCACACATACCTGCGTTCCATTCAAAAAGCTTCCAATTGCTAGCACAGCAGACAAGATATACTTGAACGTTTTATTGACCAGTAATTCCTCAATGCCTTTCTTCAGATCCATTAGAGGTTCGGCAATTTCCTGAAAAATACAAATAGATACCTTCAGAAATATGTTTTTTTGGCGAGGTTTGTTATTAAATATTTACAGAACTCTTCGCTTTGTTTTTTTGGCACTTTTACAGTTTAATCAACACATTAACAAATGAAAATATCAAAAAAAGGTTATATTGTACATATCTGTTATGGAATGAAGTTCTCCGAAAAAAAAAATTTCACTTAATTTGATCGAGTAGTTTTTTTTTTTTTTTTACAGCAGAAAAACACGTTTTTATGAGAGCGCGTTGAAGGCCGACATCTTGGATTTTTTGTAAATTTTTATTTGAATTTTAGAAACACCACGGGGAGATAACTCCATTTAAAGCGCCGACACTCCTTCCCCATCTTTAATACTAGCTTTATCTTCCTAAAAATCTAACCTTTTGCTCGGTATCATATCATTGTTTTTTTCACTGTAAAAAAAAAAAAAAAAAAAAAAAAAAAAAAAGCTACTCGATCAAATTAAGTGAAATTTTTTTTCGGAGAACTTCATTCCATACGTACAATTTAAACTTTTTTCGAGGTTTTCATTTTTTGATGTCTTGATTAAACTGTACAAACACCCTTTTTTTTTTCTTCTTTTTAAATAATGTCAACCAAGAATTAACATATAGATCTATATGTTAATTGTTTGAGAATGACACTAACATCTATATTAGTGTCATTCTCAAACAATGTACGGGCAATAACTCTTCAAGTTTAATGAGTTACTTTCCTTTACGTTTCTCTGTACTCCATCATTAGAGAATGGCTTATTCAAGCACTTTCAACCTTCAACGAACTTTCATCTTTCAAAATATCCAAAGGCCAGGGATCTCCAGATCCAGTCCACTAAAGTATGTACCTTCTGGGTTGATTGGTTGTTTTTGTTTTACGGCATATCAACCCTTTTTGGGTTATTTAACGCCGAATCCAAAGATTTTGAAAAAAATTTTTTTGAATATATTTGTTGTTTTCAAGTCGGTTTCTATTTAATCCATAATTGGGACCCTAACAGGTACTACCACTCCGGGTCAGAGTGGACCTGGGAGCAATGGTAATTAAAGGGTGGCTCCACACTCCCCAAAGCCCGCAAGCTGGGGCCTCACTACTGTATATAGTTTAAGGTCATATCCAGGACCAGTACCTTCTGGGAAGGTTGGACGTGGGGCCAGCACTCTAATCCTGTAAAAAGAACTCCTCACTACAAACCATCTACAAAAAGTTGTAGATGGCCTATGCTCAAGGGCTATGGACTGGACTGGATAATACACTATCACAAGCATCAAAATTCCAGCCCTTCACTGTACTTACCTGTTCTAATGATTCATAGTCTAACTTGAACAACCATAAACGAAGCCGTGCCTGCAGCTCACTAATCGACGACAATATGAGGAGGAACTGCTCAGCAGTCCCCAAGGGGGTGTCGGGATACATCATCTGTGCATCCAAGATTTGCGTCTTTTCTTCCTCAGCTGGAATCATTGTATACAAAATTTTCTGAAAAAAAAAAAAAAAAAAAAAAAAAAAACATTTTGCAAAGTAAATAATCAATTAATGTATCGATAAAATTGTGCAACAAATTCATGCATGTTTCTTTCTCTCACACACACATTTGGAATTTTGGGGAGATCTTTTTTCATATTATTAATTATAGAAGTGACCAGACTTGGAAAAGGATTGAAGCAAAAACTACCTGGCAAACATACCCAGTAAACCAAGTGCAAGAGGGATACAAACAATTTCACTTAAAGATACCTTTACACTGCATTTCCAAGAAAACTTTATACATAATCCCAATATTAATAATTAAAAAAAAAAAAATACACAGGGTTTCGACTGCTGTTAAGTTATGCCAACTGGCATTCTTACACAGACCTGACCTGATAGGAGACCAACATTAGGTTTTAAAAAAGCAATTTCAGAAACATATTTTGAATTCTAAAGTCTGTTTCCATCTGAAAAAAAAAATTCCTTCACTTATCTGCCCTTTGTTTATTTTCATCGCCCCTTTTTTAGGGACGGATTTTTGTTATTATTATTGAATTTATTAATCAAATATTTTATGTGCACAAAAGTTATCCATGAAAAAAAAAAAAAGACAAAAAAAAAAAAAGACAAAAAAAAAAAAAAAATTCCTTCACTGACCTTTGTTTATTTTCATTGCCAGATTTTTTAAGGACAGATTTTTGTTATTAAATTTATTTATCAAATATTTTATGTGCACAAAAATTATCCATGAATACGTATATATATATATATATGATGATTGCAACGTCTTTTTCAGACGAGTGCCACTCCCTCAGACATTTAAAATCCATGAGCCCAAATGTCTGAGGGAGTATCTATACAAATATGATGTTACAGAGTCTTAGCTTTGTATGACAGCTAAGTCTCTCTCTCGGTTCAAAATGTTGAGAGCCAGCAACAAGCAAGAGCAAGACAGCCAGCAACAAATTAAACTGCAGACCAGCTTAATGCGGGTACTGGTCTCCCGCTTTATGGTTTTTTTAAATCAGAGATTTGCTTCTCCTAGAAAGGTTGCCTTCACCATGGCTTACGGGAGCCCTCTCTACCCCAATACACCTATACACACACACAAATATACACGGTGCTAGTTGGCCGTTGACCCAGAAAAAGAGTTTATTTGCCCTTTATATATATATATATATATATACACACACACACATACATACATACACACACACATACATACACAAACACAGTGGTACTTCGGTACTCGATATAATTCACTCTAGATGTTCGTTCAAACACCGACATGTCAGACAACAGAAACAATAGTTCACCTTTAAATTAAAATAGAATTTCAGAGATTAAAAGTCCCTTTTCATCTGATAATTTAAAGATAATTTAATTATGTTGACTGACTTTCCATGTCTCACTGACTTTAGCAAATACGGTGCATACCTTTATAAATATTTGCTAATATGTTCTCTCCTCTGATGAGATGGTAAACATCGAAACCCCATAGGTTAAGGAGATTAATATACTAAAGTATTCTTTGTCTTGCTTAGAATAATAAAAAATCTTTGATTTGAAACTCAACCACTTCATTTCAATAAGGGTTTTTTGAAATTCACTGAATCACAATTTTATATATATATATATACACACTCACACATACATACACACAGTGGTACCTCGGTAATTTAATTTAATTCACTGAATCACAATTTTATATATATATATACACACACACACACTCACACATACATACACACAGTGGTACCTCGGTAATTTAATTTAATTCACTGAATCACACAATTTTATATATATATATATATATATATACACACACTCACACATACATACACAGTGATACCTTGGTACTCGACATAATTCACTCTAGATGTTCGTTCAAACACCGACATGTCAGACAACCGAAACAATAGTTCACCTTTAAATTAACTGAAATAGAATTTCAGAGTTTAAAAGTCCCTTTTCATCTGTGAAGTTTGAAGATTTTATACACTTAATTGCACTGCCCTTTCATATTCCTTTGCAAGCGCTGACATATGTATTCCTCGTTCAAATTTCTCTATCAGTTCCTTTTTTACATACGATCGTTGTTTGCAGTTTTCCATTTTGTACTCGCTTTTACTGCTTTTCTATCTTTTTATCCAATGGTAAAGAATATCCATTTCTTCTTTGTTTCTAAAGTCTTAATCGATTATTTGAACAACAAAGTTTCTTTTTTACACAATTAATTATTGTCATCCTGAAATACATTCGTTCTGTTCGTTGTATTGAAATTTACTAACCCTTTTTTTATTACTTTTTGAACACCTTAAGGTCCTCTTCATCCCACGCAAAAAAGGGGGGGGGGCGACTAATAAAATTGCTTGGTTCTGGTGTCACACTGGTGTGCTAAAAATAACTCAGGCACCGTCTACACTGTCAAATGGGTTGCGATGACGTTGTTCTAAATATAACTTGTCGCAAAGTTCAGGCTTGCTTGGAGTGGGGTTGGGTTGTCGCACTACATTTCAAAAGTATCACGACCAGTTCTAATGATGAACACTACTGTTTGTTTACATTTGAAGTGAAGCTGGCGGTTCGAACTCCGAAATTTCGCTCAACTACCGAGACAAGAAAATCTCCAGCTTTTGGTTCGAACACAGAGCTGTTCAACCACCAAAACATTTGATAACCGAGGTATCACTGCATAAGCATACTTTAACAATTTGACAATTTAAGTTTTGAAGTTTATCTTAAATTTTCTCGTAGATTCATCATAAGGAAGCTGCGCTTGCTGCGTATTCAGTTTCGCTTTTATACGGAAAAGCCAAACAAACACGTGGAGAGGAAGAAATAGCACGAAAATAGCATGTAAAAGTCGTTCAAATAAAAGATAGAGACGACATCCTTTCGTAAATCGCAGATATTATAATCTAAGGAGTATAAAAACAGTTGGAAGAATTAGTCCCCCCCCCCCCGAAAAAATCCTTTGTCAGACATACAAAAAAAAAAAGTGTACACACACACAGTTTCCTTTTATATAATAGATGTACATTACCGAATTTTAATTTTGGTAAAATATATATATATATATATATATATATATATATATATATATATATATATATATATATATAGTTAAGTTTTTTGTACATTACCGAATTTTAATTTTGGTAACATTATATATTAGTTAAGTTTTTTGTTGCACTTACATTGATATTAAAAGCCTACATTTTCAATTTTAAAATTTTATACTCAGTCATAGATATACGAGACTAAAAGGTTTACTATTTTGCATATTCTTTGAGAAACGAACTTTATTTATTTTTTAATGATTTTTTTTTTTTTTGATTGGTTTTATTCAACGATTATGCTCAATTCTATTTATTTACATATTTTCAACATTGTGCAAACTTGCATAGCATTTAGGATAAAAAAAGTTCTACAAAACGCACATTTGTTTTTTAGATATATTTGCAAATAAAAGTGACCTTGCCTGTGTGGGTGCAGAAAGTCTCTCTACAAAATTCCACTCTGAATTCTTGATCTCTAAACTTGAAACTTGATATATAGGGTATTTCAACCTTTGGAAACTTTTGATATAGTTTTTAGCTGCTAAAAGGTCAAAATTGAAAAGAAAACAAAAATACTGACCTTGGTTTGGCATAAGGTGACTTCACCCATTTCATGCGCTAATTAAAAGTTATAGGTTAAACACCACTAGTTTTTGTATACATATTTAGTTCACACGTAAACGGATAAGGCTGGAGAGCTTTATAAAACAAAGCTCTCCATCCTTATCTAATTTTTAATTCTAAATGATTGTGCCCAAGCCCTATAATTGGCTTTATAATAATCAGATTTCTGCATGAATTAAAATATAACATTAAAGAGTATTTTACAACCAGGCAATGTCGGGTAGCCTGCTAGTATATATATAACACAAGCAAAGAGAAGATTTTTAATAAAAACAGAGCAAAGAAAGAAAGAAAAAAACTCAATCTGATATCTGGAACATTTTTGTTCTTATTTTGTAAACGAGGTGGTGTTGGATCAACAATACTGGGGAGCCATGAGATAAAATATTGCTTTGTTTTTAAATTACTAAAACAGTTTTTCATAACAGATGATGTTATCAATATTAAAACTACCTGAAATATTGGATGCAAATTAATGCAGTGATTTGGAAGAGATTTATCAACTTACAAGCAAAGAAGTTTTCCAACGCAGGTCCTGGGATTAATTTTTTCTTTTAGTTTTAATATGACCCTATTAGATTAATAAAACCTTGCAAGTTGGAATGTAGCTATATCGTTTTCCATTTGTATATGCTCTATTATATTTAACAAACATTGAGCTTCTAAACTAAAAAAAATTGCTATATACAAAGGATGAAATATAATTGAAAAACATTTTCCTGAAAATATTATTTTTATATATATATATATGTCTCGGCAGTAGAGTGAAAAGCATATCTTATTTTTCTTTTATTAATATTATTGGAATTTTTTCCTTTAATATTATTGGAATTTTTTCCTTTTTTCTTGTACAAATTTTTGTGAATTATTCCATGGATTTCTGCCTTTGGATTATTATGGACCGTCTTCTTCCAATTACAGGATTTCCTTGGATTTTACTTGTGCAAATGGAAATTCACTTAACTTTTTTGAAGATATACATTTGGATTTTACCGTCACTGGATTTTTTATCTTCCACCAGATTATCCATTCATGTGTAATCACCTTTTTCTTCACCATATTCCCTCTGCTTCACTTTTTTTATTATCAAGTAAGATCTTTGACTTACTTGTTGTTTCATCAAATACTTTTGCATGCAAAATCCGATCCTGCATTTTGCTAATTCCTACCCTCTGATGAGAAGGAAAGTATTTCTTCGAAACTCTGTGGATTAAGGACTATCCATTTATCTAGTGTTTCCTTTTCAGATTAAATATGTTTTTAACTCATTTCAAGGTGTGTTTTAACATGTTTTATTAACTGTTTGCTTGTGTGTATATATATATATATATATATATATATTAGTGATGGGACGATTCCAATATTTTTCCCCTCGATTCCAATACAATTATCGATTCCGCACTAAATTTCTGATTCCGATTCTTTATAAATCTCTAAATACTTAATTATAAAAGTGTTATTTTGTCCCAAGTACTGTAAAACCGCATCTCGAATGTGCATATATTTTCTCAAACATAAAAGCACACTTGTGAGATTTTAAGTCAATAAATATATATTATTATTACAAGCAGTGGAAGATGTTTCTTAAACCAAAATCAAATAAAAAAGATAATTTAAGGAATCGCCATTGGAAAATAGGCTAAAATTTTTCCGGTTCCAATACCCCCAAAAGCTTCAATTTTTCCAATTCCGATTAACCGCCCCCCTATATATATAAAAAAAATCTCGCATTGTTCTTGGCTTTTAATTTTACCTTATAATTTTCTTCAACAATGCTTCAAGCAAACTACAACCTACTTATATATATATATATATATATTTAAAGTGATGGTTGTGTAGTTCCAATGAGAGAAAAAAATGTATATTCAAAAGAGTGTAGCCATCAACAATTGTGGGTTTTTTTAAAGGTTTTCATCATATTTTTATTTTAAAATATTTTTATAACGCGTTTCGAGCTTAGGGTGTGCTCTCTTCAGATGTTTTCGTAAAAAGTTTTTCTTTAAAATGGGGGTTTGAAAAGTTATTTTTACTTCTGCTGATACTAAATGTGTTTTTCAGAGTGATGTGTGGTCTCAGACATTCTGTCTCCAACTGTAAGTGTTCAAAGTGTCCGGTCAAAGTTAGATTCAAAGAAGGCGCTTTTGGTCCATTTGGTGAAGGTTTTTATGTTTTTTTTTTAGGGTTTTTTTAAAGACTTTCTTTCCCCATGTATAGCACACAATCACACACGCATACATATACATACATGTACATGTACACATGCACACGTACGCAGGCACACGCACACACATAAACACACGCACATCCACAGAAATATATGTAGGAGCATACATATATACATACCCACCTACACACTCACACACGTACTCACACACATCCACCACTAACACGTCAGGCACATATTCGTTAATTATTTTTATTTTTTTATTTTATATATATATATATATATATATATATATATTTTTATACATTTACACACATACACACACACACACACACATTAAAAAGAAATATTAAACTTACCTCAATTCCCTCCTTGTTCACAACGGAATTGTCCATCTTAAGAATGGCCGCTTTGATTGTTCGTGGAGGGGGTAGCACCTTAAGACCAATGTTAATGGCGTTGGATCTCTTTGGATCAAGGACAGTAATTTCCTTCTTAGTTGAGGTTTCAGCTTTTTGCTAGAAAAGGTTAAGATGACATTGAATGTTAAACATGATTGGTAAAGATTGGAGGAGGAGGAGGTGCAGTTGATAATAACTTTTGGCTGACACAAAAACAAATACAGACATCAAACAATTATCACCATGAAACGTTTTGAGAAAAACAAGGACGGAAGTGAATGGCAAAAATGGTAGAAAATATTAAGGAAAAGACTAAATAATAAAAAACCCAAAAACATTTACATTTTAAAATCACGAGTTTTGTTACATTCTATGGGTTTTATTCATTTCAACTATAGAGTTTCGATGACTGTAAAGATGATAATGAATACCAGTAATGTTGTATTTTTGAGTGGAAACAAATGAATATGAAGAATATATTGGATGAAAACGCTACTGGATAAATTAACAAATGTAATCTAATTTATAAAAAAAACAATATATAAAATATATATCTGTTTGTCTGTCTATCTCCATATTTTCAAACTATCTCCTCCTAAAATAAAAGTTGTAGAGCGGCGCAAGGGGCTCAAATGATTGGATTTTTTATGGACCATTCTTTTATGGGTCTTTAGCCGGTTAAAATAGTTTTTAAGAATCCAAAAAAAATGGTAAAAAGTGAAAAAATTGTTATGCATTTTGCACATTCATCTTAGTTCATTTTTAATTTTTAATCAGTTTGTACGTATGTCACATTGGTACAGTGGTAACATCACCAGCTTTGAATGCTACAGTTTTGGTTTCGATTCTAGCTGATGGCACTTGCTTGATAGTACTTGTTTTTTTTTTTTACTTTTGAAATCACGACTCTATAATAATATATACGAAATCTGGACAAATTAAAATATCATATTTAAGCATATTTTATGCCCGAGCAAAGCCAGGCAGCCAACCCCTGCTAGTATTATATATATATATATATTTATTCACAAATGAAAAAGAATTACATTATAAAGAGGATCTAATACCTCTAGTTGATTTGCAACACATCCATATTCCTTAAATGCCAGCTGGTCTGCATGCAAGAGGTATAACCCTCTTGAAATGCTTCAAGCCAAGGAGGATAATTTTGGCATACAAATTTTTAAAAAATTATTTTCTTGATCAAAAATCCTTTTTAACAAGAGGTTTTGTATTACTTTTCTGAACTTTTAAGATGAGGATTGGTTATTCGGATTATTTAGATTCTTTGGACTACTGTTCTCATCTTGAGTGTGGTTTTCACAATGTTTTGGTCGATGTAACCTCCGACCTTCTTCAGGTGTGCCTTGTCAAACTGGGGAATGTTTCTGTCAAATTCAGGAATCTGGACCCCCATGAAATAAATAAATTTTGAAATTCCGTCCAGATTCCCAGAGACAATAGAAACATTTCTGGGTTCGACAAAATACACCTAAAGAAGGTCGAAGGTTACATTGACAGAAAACGTTGTGAAAATGACACTGAGAATGAGAACATTACTTTGAAGAATACAAATAATATGGATTCTTATTTCTGGTTTATCAAAGAGTTTTGTCACATCCAATTATGTCTTTCGATATACAAGTTTGTAAGCTGGAATCTCCTGTGACAATATTATTTTCGTAGACATTTCTTATGCCTGTAATTATTTCATGCCTTGTCTGAAGCGAATTTCATGAAAAATTTCGAGTGGCTTCTTGCTTTATCTGGAGTGACTGTCAGAAAAAATTGTAAGTGTCTTCCTGCCTTGTCTGGAGCGATTTTTTATAAAAATCTCTAGTGGCTTAATATCTTGTCTGGAGCGATTTTCATAAAATTTCAAGTGGTTTAATGCTTTGTCTGGAGCGATTTCCATGAAAAATTTAAGGACATTTTTTTTAAATCATCAATGGAATAACATTTGTTTTATATCCTGGCTTTTAGAAATTTATTTCCAAACCAATCTATCTCTGGCCAGGTCTTTATCTTGTACATGAGATGTGACTATCCGGTTTTGTCGGTTTTCTTTTATTTTTCTACCATTTTTATTTTTTAACTAATTATTTTCTTAAACTATTTTTTTTAAATTATATCTTCCTCAGAAACGATGCATGGTCCAATATCCATCCAGCCAAAAGTTACCAAATCAACAAAATTGGAGAAAGAAGAGATCATTAAGGATGGAGAAAAGAATAAAAAGATGAAAATAAAAAGATGAAAATAAAAAGATGAAAATAAAAAGATAAAAATAAAAAGATGAAAATAAAAAGATGAAAATAAGATGAAAATAAAAAGATGAAAATAAAAAGATGAAAATAAAAAGATGAAAATAAAAAGATAAAAATAGATAAAAATAAAAAGATAAAAATAAGATGAAAATAAAAAGATGAAAATAAAAAGATGAAAATAAAAAGATGAAAATAAAAAGATGAAAATAAAAAGATGAAAATAAAAAGATGAAAATAAAAAGATAAAAATAAAAAGATAAAAATAAAAAGATGAAAATAAAAAGATGAAAATAAAAAGATGAAAATAAAAAGATGAAAATAAAAAGATAAAAATAATATAAATAAAAATAAAAAGATAAAAATAAAAAGATGAAAATAAAAAGATAAAAATAAAAAGATGAAAATAAAAAGATGAAAATAAAAAGATGAAAATAAAAAGATGAAAATAAAAAGATAAAAATAAAAAGATAAAAATAAAAAGATAAAAATAAAATAAATAAAATAATTTAAAAACGTGAAACAAATAAAATAAGAAATAAAAGAAAAGAAAAATCAGAATGATGATGATGATGCCTGAGTAGACGTGGCCATGCATATTGGGCATTAAAAAAAATGTGTACATGGAAAAAGAAACAACGGAAATACAGAAAGCAGTGAAAGGGTAGAAAAGCAAAAATTTGTAGCGATTTAATTGGGGTTTTCTTTTTTTCTGTGTAACATGCATGATGAGAAGCGGTTGTGAGCTTATAAATCATTAAGCACGCACACACATACACACGCACACATACAATTTAATTGCTTCATGTTGTAATTTACCTAAAAAAAATTTTTTTTGTACAAAGTTTTTTTTCCTTATTTCAAGACATTTAAAACCAAAAGTCAATTTAAAAAGAAAAAAGTTCTGTTGGAAAAAAAAAAAAAAAAATTTGTTATGTCAGTGTACGCTTTATTATGCATAGAATTTTCGTTTATTTTCATAATTAAAAAACAACAAAAAAACAAAACATGAACAGTTAAATATCATGTTTTCTTTTTTTTGCATTAAGACATATTGCAGGACAACATTGTAATGTTATGAACTCCAAGTAGCATTTTCTATTTTTGCAGTTAAATAATTAAACGTTCTTTAATTAAGTTATGTTTTTCAAACATCTTATCCAGGGATCTAACAACTTGGTTATTATCAAGCAAAGTCCCCCCAACACTTGCTACGAGCCTGTTGGACTAAAACCAAACATCATAAAAAGATGTATTCAATACAAAATATTCCTCCAAAGTTTTCTTATTTACTATTAAGATTTATTGAAAAAACAAAAAAAAACTTTGTGGGAATATTCTGTATTGGATACATTCTTTTTATGATGTTTGATTTTAATTAAACAGGCTTGCAGCAAGTATTAGGGGATTTTGTTTGACTATAAACAACAACTTCTCTTAGTTCTTGAAATAGACACTAAAAATAAAAAAAATAAAATTCAAGATTCATTCAATGCTGATTTTTTATAAATCTGGTCTTTCAATTCTCATAAGTTATTATCAGCCTGAGGAAACTCGTACAATTTGAAGGTTTAAGTAATTTTTAATACATGGCATTGTTTCAAATAAGAACATTTAGTTTTTGCAATCATTTGAAATTTTCATGAAATTAAAAAATGGCTGCCAAATAATACCAAACATTTTCCATGAAAAGACATTCATTTTACTTAAAAGAACTGAAACAGAATTCTTCCAGTTTAGGCCTTTTGTGGCTGTTTTATTAATAGTGAAACTAATGCTCAAAAGAGAAAATAAAAAGTCACCAGAAAAGAAGAGCGAAATGGTCTACAGACAAAACTTGAATCTTTAAAAATACGATTTGAAGAAGGGAGTTGAAATGAGTGATGAATTGAAAATAAAAACAAAAGATAAAAAGAAATGATGGTGATAACAATATTAAAAAAATAAATAAAAATCATGTTTAATTTTATATTAAAATGTTTGTGCGATTTTACAACTTGAAAAGAAGTTCTGGATTTTTGACGGAATCATTTTTTTTTTCAAGATATTATTTTATAAGAAATCTTTACATCTGCAACATTTTTAGAATTAATAAAAAGGGAAACCAATTTCAATTTTTCTTTTTAAATATAAACTACAAAACTATGCGTGCAATCCCATAATGAGTACAAGTTAACTAACCCTAACCTGACTAAGATCAAAATGTATTTATACACGTGAAATGGAGTGAAGCCATTCCATTCCTTAAGGGTTAGGGTTAGTATAATGATTAGGAAATATAGTTTTTCATTACTGCCCTGTGGTCAACTGAGATTTTTGCATCAGCATAAGTAGAAGATTCAAAGAATTCTTTCCACTGCATTACATAACACTGTCATTATTTGTACTGGCGTTCTGAATTCTTATTGCATTTATATTTTCTATATAATAAAGTAACTCTTTCCTAGCTTTGTTAGCATTTGATATAGCAACATAGATTAAAGAGAGTCTTATGTTTCTGGTTTAAACTTGCATATAGTAATGCTTTTTTTATTTGTTCAAATTTTTTTTTAATTATAATTTATTTTTTTTTAATAAGGTTATATATTAGGTTGGTGCAAAAAATGTCATTTTTTAGCTGTTCAACTTCACATCAAAAAAAGACTATTTTTGCACCAACATAATATATATATAACTTTTTATAATATGTAATAACTTTTTTTGATGTAAGTATCATTAATTTCATATTTGTAGTTTCCTTTAAGGCATGAACCTGCAAAATTTATTTTATATTTTGCAAACCTTTCCTCTGATGAGAATTGCATTTTTGAAACAATTTTTTTTTATACAATAGGCAGAGAAAATTGTATGAATACAGATGTCTTTTTGAAAGGAAATACAGCTCATATATATATACATATATATATATATATATATATATAGGGATCTCTTGTATTGTTTCACAAAAAAATTTAATTTCTTAAAAAAAATAATGGAATGCTAAATTATAAATAAATGCTGTCAGATATTGTTTCTTATTTAATAGATGTCATTTATTTATTTAGCATTGTGCTTCACTCTGAAAATCTCCCTGATAGATGTTTAAAATATTCCAAGAGAACTTCAATTCAAAATGTAAGTCAACACACGAAAGGCAATAAAAGTATAAATTGCAAACATTTTTACTTTAATACAAAACAAAGAATATTGTTTTATATTCAGAAAATAAATATAAAAATGTGTATGCTTTCGTTTATGTTAGACTATCAGAAAAAGAAAGGATAGAATTTCAGATTTGTGGGCATTGGAGAATGGAATCTATTGTAGGAAGGTTTGTGGAGACGTTTTTTATGATCAAGAAAATAGAAATGAGAGCCGGAATTTCATTAAGATAATCATGCAAGAAGATTTTTCTTTATTTTTAGCTAAGAAACTTCAGGGTACGAGAAACTGCTATTGAAGTAAACAATATTCCCTGTTCCACAAAAGATGGAACTGTTTTAATTTAGCTAAACTGGAATTGTAACAAAAGGCTAAAATTTGTAGCATATTTACAGACAGTCTTCAAATTTTTCTATCAATATATACGATGTGTCATCACCCTGTTTGATATTATGCTGAGAGAATCTTTTTCAAGAAAAAAAAAAAAAATGTTTGATTACTTTAAGTTTAATTATGAAGTTTTACAATCTGGTCCAGATTGGTAACATATCAGGTGATAATTTTGCATACATATCCACAGCATATTTGACACATCATCTATACCGACTTTGGACATAAGTCACTGCATGTAAAGATTCATTTTTCACTTGCAAGTAACCTCTTATCAAGATTCAAAGTCTACTTGAGGATAAGAGTTAATGAGATTATCAGTTATCGATAGGTTTCATAAGTTTTGAAACATTGTATGGCGCAACAAGAATTTAACAATTTAAAATGACCAGGTTGTAGTCAGCTGAGAAGCAATCCTAGAGTATTGTATTCCATCGAGGGAAAGTTCTTGGAAAGAAACTTTGTTCATGGCAGTTCAGTTTAATTTTAGAGATACACATTTATTTATACAAAGTTTTGGCTACACTTGTGCATACATGTTTCAGTTACAGTATTATTTTATGAAGTTTGCTGGTGCAAAATAGTACTCTTCACATAAAGAGACGTAGAATTGATCACACATGATAAGTGAGTGCACTCGGGAGAGTGGAGCATGGTTGAATGAAATGGTGTGGAAAGATTCAGAAGTGAATGGCGTCATCATGCTGCAAAGATAAGAGCAGCAAGAATAATGCACTGAAAAATATCAGACGCTAACATATCTCTGAATTATGATAGGATGTGTGGATCGTAAATTGAACTTGTATCATATGAAAACCCACACAAAAAATGAAATAGACAAGGTTCAAAATAGAGTCGCCAATCTGATAGGTCCTGAACTGTCATCTAAGCTTCAGCCTTTGTCCCATCGACGAAATGTTGCATCCCTCTGCCTGTTCTACAAGTACTTTAACGGTGAATGCTCTGACGAACTGCAAGCACTTGTACCCCCTCAACGTAAATACCCCTGACAAACCTGACAAGCAGTTAAATCCCACCCATTCACAGTAGAGATCCCTAGATATAAGAGAGGCTTCTACTCCAGTAGTTTCTTCCCCAGACCATTAGACTTTGGAATTCCCTTCTGGGTCCCTGCTTCCCTAACTGTACTGACATACAGAAGTTCAGGTGTAATGTTAACCGACATCTCGCTGCCCAACTCCCTACATAGTATCCCTGTAGCTTATGTCCCTAATAGTAGCCCCCTACATCAAAGTGGCAACGTGCCCTGTTTGGGATGAAAATGTAAAAAAAAAAAAATAAAAAATCTCTAGACTTGATTCGACGGCTATGATGATGATGATCCCCCTCCTCTGTCTGCGCATTCAATTTATTTTTGTCCTTTATAGTAATGTTCTGTATGCAAATTGCCAAATGTTAACGAATTGTGATAGGACTTGTGGATCTCTAATTAGAAGCCACAAATGGAACCCTCTGGAAATCTGTAGACTTGATTTGAGTGGCAGCCATGATAAAACTGCACCGTTTATTCATTTTCACCAGGATCTGATGTCCCTTGGCAACTTTTAGAGGGGGCAAGTGCTGAACCTAGTCACTTTTTTTATGCTTCGTTCACTGTGCACTCATGGGGAACCATGCATGCTTCACTTGTTTTTTTATAGTAATGTTCTGTGTGCAAGTTGGCAAACGTTAACAGATCCTCGAATTGTGATAGGATGTGTGGATCTCGAATTGAACTGTCATCTCGAATGAGAACTCACAAATAAACACTCTGAAAATCTGTAGACTCGATTCGAGTAACCGCCATGATAATAATGAGTATATTACATAGCTGTTTTGCTCACACCTCCTCCCTGTTCGGGTATTCAATTTATTTTTGTTCTTTATAAGCAATAGTGCTGATCAGAAGAACACAAAAGCAAATCTTTACTCCATTGGTTCTGCTTTACAGCAATTCAACTGAGCCAATGGAGCAAATCATTACTGAGTTATGCATTGAAGAAAATTTTGTTATCCAAATGCAGCGATTTGAACATCTATGTTGAAATTTGGCAGTAAAAAAATGGCTGTCTGTTAAAGATGTAGATGAAAATCCAGGATAAAAGAGCTGAAAATGGTGCTAAGGAATCAGTTAACTGGTTTTCTGATTGTCTTTGGAGTAGAGAAGATGTTGTGAAAGTTGTTTGGTTTAAAAATTTAAAGAAAGGAAAGAACAAAAAATAAAAGAAAATTATTCAAAAGAAAATCGAAAAGAAAATTTAAAAAAATGAAAGAAAAAAAAATGACAGAAAAATTTGAAAGAAAAATGAAAGAAAAAATTTGAAAGAAAAATGAAAGAAAAAATTTGAAAGAAAAAAAATGAAAGAATTTGAAAGAAAAAAAAAACGAAAGAATAAATTTGAAAGAAAAAAATGAAAGAATTTGAAATGATAAAACGAAAGAAAAAATTTGAAAGAATAAACAGAACAAATTTGAAAGAAAAAACGAAGGAAAAAATTTGAAAAAAACGAAGGAAAAAATTTAAGAGAAAATGAAAGAAAAAAAGGAAAAAGAAAAATGAAAAAGTTACAGTAAAAAAAAAAAAAGAAAATATGAAAAAATTTTCTGTTCAAAGTTTGGTCTAGTAGAGTGAATGTGTATAGAGTGGTAGGTGTAGAAATATTATTGATGTAAAAACAAAAATATTTTTTGATTGCCACCAATCAGAATGGTCAGAGTCTTACCACGACTTCCTGTTAGTTGGCAGCATACATGCAATCATGCGTCACATCCAGCAACAATGTGCATGAAAAGAGAAAATAAGCGTGTGTGATTAATAACGACATTGATGTGAAATGTGCCAAGAAAAGCCGTTCCTGAAAGACAAGTAGTATTAAAAAAAAAGAAAGATTGATTATTGATATTAATATCTACTATTACATACAAGGATTAACCCCAAGCACCCCCAAACCATAGAAGCATTCCCTGCCCTATTTACAAGGGTATAGAGGAATAAAATTTTACAAAGTTCAGATTCAAAAACTTTCTTTTATGATAGATAGATGGACGCAAAATTTACCTTCTCCATTTTGGGAGTTTATTTCTACTGAGACAATCTCATATGAAGTTTACATAAAAATATTGTTTTTAAATCTACACACACAATCTTAGAGAACATATACGAATATACAGATAAAGTTCTCTTAAATATTTATTGTAACATTCTTATACAGTTTTTTTTTTATAACCTCAAGATATTAACTTAGATCATTATAGTTGTTTCCACAGACAGAGGAATACCCTGTTTGTTTCGTCGGATGGTGAAAGTTTATATATATAAAAAAACCCAAAAGAACCAACTTTTTTAAAACTTTTACCATCTGACAAAACAAACAGAGTATTCCTCTGTCTGTGGAAACAACTGTAATGGACTAAGTTAATAAGAGATTGTAAAATTAAAAAAAAACATATTCAGCTCTACTAAGATATTGAGCACTTTTTACCACTTATACCTCTAAGTATATACATACACACACGTGACGGGACGATTCAAAAATTTTTCTCAATTCTGTTCTAAATTCTCAATTATAATCAAATTCCCAATTAGTTTTTTTTTTTTTTATTCTCTAAATATTTAGCTAGAGTTGCCTTTTTCTTTATTTTTTCTTTTTTTTAACTTTTAGGATTATCATGAAAATCCATGTAATATTTGAATCTTTTTTCTCGTGTAAAAATACACTTGATTTGTAGTTTAAAATCAATATATATATATATATATAATCATAAATTATATATATATAATCAATAAATTACATAAAAAACACTCATTTCATTTCTGTTACAAACTTATATTTGAATTTCAACAGATATATCTTTTTCCCCAATAAGAATATAAACTTGCGTTCATAGTTTTAAAATTACATTAACGACTATATGACATCACTAAAATTTCCTTTTCTTTAACAGCGCCAGCCCTCCCCCTCCTTTTTTGAATTTCCAACATCATTTTTCCGTTTCTCTGAAATAGAACTGCGTCACACTGTGCACATGAAACATTTTTAAATATTTTGTACTGGTATATTTTTGGTTTCTTAATCTCATTCATCCAGAGGAAGTCTCGAAATAAAGACGAAACGTTGATAAACACATAATACGGTTTGTTCCTTTTTATTTTCTCTATTTTGTCGGAATACTATTTCCATTATTTTCATCATATATATATATATATATATACAAATAATGAAATCAAAAAGATGCAGTGTTTACCTGATATACGCAATGGTAAACCTCAAACTAATATAAATAACAGTATTCATATATAGATAATTTAATCCCAACTGAATTAAAAAAGCTCAATACGCAATAGACAGTAGAGCTTATTATAAGAGAAAGAAAATTAAAACTAAGTTGAACTTTACAATCAAAATTTATTGTTCGACTGAATACTCCAAAAAACAATTTACAAAATCCTTATTCCGCAGAGTTTCAAAGAATGTTATTCTTCTCATCAGAGGTTCTTTCTGTCCTTTTTGACAACAGTTTAGATGTTCAGATAAGTGATTTAAATTTTCTACCTAATTTTATAGGGCTATAAGCCACTTTACAATTAGGCATCTGGGAATATAATTTGCAATCCGGAGAAGTGGGTGGGGATCTCATGTAATAGAGTTTGTATATTTCTAATTCTGAACTTTGAGAGAGGCGGGGGGAGGGCAAATTCATAATGATAATGGGTGGGTTGAAAAGCCTTCGATAAATGTTGCTGTGAGGGATGAAGTGGTGTGGAGAGCCAGGAATGAAAAACAATGGCGACTCCTTTTTCGTGTCAGGTAACCGGTAACACTACCAAAGCGAAAACAATTTTGAATTATATGCACACACAAACACACATACGCACACAGAAAATTATAAACAAACAAAAGGGGAGGGAGGGGGATGAACACCAATTTCCTCACAGGAATTTAAAAAAAAAAAAAAAAATGGCTTTAAATCAAATGCAACACTTTGGGTTCAATAAAAACTGAAAAAACGAAGGAACATTAGCAACATGAAGATTATTATATGAAAAAATAAAATTAATTCTTATGATTATATAAAAATGATAAAATAAAAAACACAACATTGAGAAAAAGTATTCTTTCGGATTCTTCAGACTACTGTTCTCATCTTGAGTGTTATTTTCACAACGTTTCGGCCGATGTAACCTCTGACGTTCTCTAGGTGTATCTTGTTGAACTCGGGAATTGTTTCTGTCGAATGTGGCAATCTGCACAAAATTTGCAACAGAACCCTTTATTCAATTTGCAGAGGTAGCATGTTCTTGTTCTATCAGCCATGACTGCATAAAAGTTCCAAATAATTCGCAATTGTATTTCGAGTATCGCCTGCACTGAGGATTGAACCTACATCTCCCAGAAGAGTAACTTACAACTGAATTCTAAAGTGACCCTTGGGTTTACTTTGAGTAGCCGTGTAAGACTCACTTCACTCGTTTTATCCTTTAGTTTTCACATTCAGTGAGCAAAAAGGGAAGATTTGCCGTTTGCTATCTGTCAACATCTATCATTGGTTTATTTTGTTTTTATTTATTTATTTATTTTTTTTAGCTCCTTACATCAAATGGCTTCATGCCTTGTCTGGAATGATTTTGTAAAATAAAAAAAAAAGTTATTTTATTCCATATGCAACAGGTTAGTGTGAGTGATACTAAGAATACAATTATCCATTACTGTCAGTCATGATGGAATCAGAGCATGCTATCCTCACTAATTTAATAAAGGATTCCGTATATTCCATATAGGATTCCGTTTGATTCCATACAGATTCAAGAGTTTCACAAGATACATCAACAAGAACATTGTGAAAATAACTGTTGTGATCCTGGTTAAGGATTACAATATTATGGTGAAAGAGCCCTGGTGTTCACTATGAGCAGTTAAACTGCGTGGGTGCTCTTCACTCGAGAGCAGAAATGTCCGGCTTACATAGTACCAGACAGGTCCATATTATCATGAATATAGAGGTGTCGACTACCTCAGAACGATAACGCTCAAGATGAAAGCAGTAGTCTGAATAATATGAATTATAAATCCTCATTTAAAAAAATTCAGAAACATCGAGAAAAAAGGCTTTGAAAGAATGAAGATGGCAGCCAACAGTTTTTATATGGAAAGAAGTGATTTTGAAACGAAAGGAAAAATATTTTACTAAGAAAGTAAGAAAAAAATGGCGAGATTAGTTTTTTGATAGAATTTTCGAAATGACCTGAAGATTCGACTAATTCGAACTTTGTAAATATTTTTGAAAGAGACAAGAAATAAGAAACACACATAATCTTTCAAGAAATGAAATGGATTTATTTTCATCTTGCATCCCCCCCCCCAAAAAAAATGCACTGTTCAACTTTAGATATGGAAGAGCATATATATATATATATATATATATATTTTTTTTTTAGAGAGAAAAATCTTTTCTAAGAAATTCCCTTGAAGTACAAGAAAAAAATATTCTTAGACTAAATAAAAAAATCTTACAAATGACCTTTCCATCCTCTCCAAACAAAGAAATTTTCTAAATGGCGAAATTTTTAACAGCAATTTTAGGTTTTGCTTATTCAAATATTTAAACAAATAAATAAAATGGAAGAACTAAAAAAGAAAGAAAAAAAAAATGGCGAAACTTATGTTTTTTGCTTAAGGAAATATTTTTAACAGCAATTTTAGGTTTTGCTTATTTTGGTCTGAGAAAAATAAAATGGAAGAACTAAAATAGAAAAGAAAAAAACAAAACAAAAAAAAGTAGATAAAATGCATACACCAGAACATTGTTGGCACAATACAAGAAAATGCAGGATCCAAATGTTTTGTATTAAAATGAATCTCGAGAAAGACTATCATATAATAAAAGATGATTAGATATGATGTCTCAGACGCTATGATAACGGAAAACTTGAATTGCAACAACAAAAAATAGAATGCAAAATCATCGAAAGAAAATTCATTTTAAAAAATTTGGAGAGAAAAAAAACTTTTGCCAAAACACATTTCCAGAACTAACCAGGAACCAACAAAATGCTTTATCAAATTAGAAGCCATACAAAAAAAATTCCCGGCAAACAATAAAAAACAATCTCAAACATAAAATGATAAAAACAACATTGGTTTAGTTTGCCATATTAACCCTTTTTATGTTATTAAATGCAGTATATTTTGGTAAGTGTTTTTTTAATGCTTCAAGATTTTTAAATCTTCAATTATTTATTCATAACTAGCCAGACCTGTGGAAATTCCACAGCGGCATCTTTCATGTGTAATATATTGATGCTGGACATTCTGCGGATGTCCAGTGTGAATGGAGACCCCGCAATATTATTGTAGTCCTCTTGTTAAAACTGTAAAACTTTATCTAAGTAATCTGGTTTAATGTAGCATCAAAATATATCTGGTTATTACGTTATCTCAAATATCCTTATAGGAGTCTGTGAGATATTTCTGTTGTATGGACGTCCGCTACAAATGGAAACGCAACAACGTCATTATACCATCTTTAGACAGAACAGATATTACCCTTGGATCCTAGCCAGAAAACTAAGAAGGTACATTTAATTTCATGTACGGCCAAAAAGCAACATTTTTTTATTTTTACATTGCGTCTCTGCTGATCAGGAGATCCTATTTATTAAAAAAGGAAGATAGAAGGTGATGACATACGAAAATTAAATTAATGTAGCTATATATACTAATTTAATGTTCGTAGTAGGTTATCACTGGGGCTATGACAATGGAATATTGTTATTGTTTTGATTCTCAAGTATATATCCAGCACAGTTAGACACAGTTGATCAACTGAGAATCATATAACTCTATACAAAAGCATATAAGATATCAACGGATACACACTCGAGAGTAAAAACAATAAAAAGAATATGCTGTTGTCATAACCATAGTTATCACTTTCTATCATCCTTTTTAATAAATAGGATCTCCCGATCGAATAATTTATAATCTGGAAACCGTGACGTACATACATATGTTAAAGGTACTATGGTATTAATGTGTAGATGTTTGGTTTGGTTGTTTTGTGAAGGAAAATTGTTATTTTGGTTTTTGACTCGTGTAAAACATGATTGTGTTTTGCCAGAGGAAAGGAAAAAAAAAAATGACAAACATCAATGCTCATTACATTTTTAAGTCAGGAAGCCAGTATAAAAATTTTTGTGAAATCTATACACAAGTCCGACTCGATTAATAACAATGAAAGCAAAAAATATTTTTAATAAAAATGAAAATAAAAAAAGATGAAAAAAAAATAAATATTCCAAATAATCAATTTTGAAAGAGATTTTTTTCTTTTCAGAAAAAAATAAAAAATAAAATGCGACTGACTTATGAGCTGAATGAAGCAGATGAGATATTTCAAGACTTCCAGACGATGGAGCCGAAGCATTTAATAATCTGAACGGCAAAAGAGACAACTTCAAAGACAAAGAAGAATTCATTAAAATCTCTTTTTTCAAAATAACAATCAAAATGATTTGATAAAAAACAACAAGAAAAAACAAAAAAAAAAAACGACATGACCTCAAATTTTTCTTCATAGAAAAGAAAAGAATGAAAAAATATCAACAAGAAATTATGATGAAATTAAATTCTTTAAATTGCTTCATTAAAGAAGAAACAAAAAAAATGTAGAAATTAAGGAAATGGTAAAAATCACAACAAATTTAAAATAAAAATTAAAAAATAAATAAAAATATGCACACTCCAACGCGCACAAGCAGAGCAAAAAAGCAGATTTTGCATTACAGCGGATGTTACAAGGATCAAATTAAAAATAATGGGAATTAGCCTGAAGCAAAATCTTTTCATTTACGGATTTCTCATTCGGTTATGTAAGAAAAGAAAATTTAATAAAAAAAAATGATGTTATTTTAAAGTTAAATTTTAAAAATATAGCTTGGAGAAACTCATTATTGTTATATATGGTCGATGTCAATCGTATGCAACTCCTGGCATGATATGCAAATCAGAGCAGCTAGAACGTATTTCCTCTGAAGAAAGTAAGAATGAATGATGTTTGTACATCCTAAATGAATGCTTGATAATATTACTTGTTCCTTTCTGGTTATTTTAGTCAGATCATCAGATGTCACCAAATATAAGGTTGGATAGATAGCACCATGAATTACCTAAATAGCACTATCTTGATTGGAATGGTTTTTGGCCGCCATATTTTTTTTATAAGGAAAGAGCATAAAAGAAAGGCCAAATTTGGCCTTAAAAAGGCTAACTTGTCAAACCATAGAAAGGCCAAAATTTAAAAGCAATATGACGGCCTCGAATGTTGTACATTTAATAAAAAAATGATGGAAAAATAATAAAAATGAAAATTTTTCTGACTTTATTTTAGCCTTTGGGTCTGATAATGTGTTTTATATAAAATAAATAGTTTTTATAATTTTTTGTCTGTCGAATAATTTATGCCGCTAAACTACAAATTTACTGTTAAATTTATATAAGAAACTGATCCCCAATCTAAATTATTAAATTTTTTTTTTTTTTTGGCAATCGTCTAAAAAATAAATAAATAAATAAATAAATTTTTTGTTTGTTGAGCAACTTATCAGTGTTAATTTACCAATTTTTCAAAACAACCATAGCGTATAAAAAAAAGTGAAGTAAAAACGTTCAGCTTCCTTCAGAAACCGATTCGTTAGACTTTCCAGTGAGAAAACAAGATCACACATAAAGAAAATATTTTAAAATTGATAGACAAAAAAAAATCATAAAATTTAAATAAAAACAAAGGGAAGCAACTCCAAAAGATTTCGAAAAAAATAAAAAATAAAAACTCTGAAGAATATCAAACAATAAACAATCAAAAAGGCAAAAATCATTACCAGAAAAAAAAGAAAAAAAAAAAAAGGGTTCAAATATTTCACACAAACAAAAACAAACAAACAAAACAACAAAAAAAAATATGCTCAAATACTTATGATACTTCAAGCAGGAAGTAATTTTTGAATAATTGGATGATTTTTGACATTTATGGAATAATTATACATGAAGTCAATTTATCCATTATAATGTGACCATTTGCCATAATAATTTGTTTCCCTGCATCTCTTAACTCTGGGGTCATGGGAGTGCTACCTTATTTCACCAGGCTCAGAGCACATACAACACTTGGTATTACCACATAGCCAACCATTTCAGTATTGACCAGGATCAACGTCGCTTAACTTCAGTGATCTTACAAGAAACCACTTTTAGACCGAGGTTCAATCCTTAGTTGAATTACACAGAAGATTCAAAAATTGATACTTGGTGCCCTATTACAAAATGCTCAGCGTTATAAAAAGGTGAGGATAAAGTGGAGCAATACAATGGAAAGAAGTGATGCCCTCCCCTACATTTCCATATAATAGCCAATGAAAAAGAAAGGTTCTGGATTGCCCTTGACTATGATTTTTTTAACAGTTTGTACTGATATTATTGGGCAAAAGTCAAAATAGATGAAGGTAAGAAACTGTCCGAAACATACGAAACTAAAATGTAGAAACGAGTTCAAGTATTATTCATAGATACAAACAGACGGTTTATATATTATTTTTAATTGGAATTCATTATGGAGATGAGTATTATTTATTAATTTATTTATTGCGGACTATTATCCTCATCTTTATTAGTTGTTGTTTCATCACGTTTTGGCCAACTATTCCTCTGGCCTTCGTCAGATGGTAACCGCGACGATAAGGAACTCCGAATCTCCTAACTGCATTCTCAGCAATTACTGCCATCCGTAGTTGTTGTCGTCTCATCACGTTTTTGGCCAAGTAAGCCTTTGGCCGGCTTTGGGTAGGATTGAAACCGCTATCTTCAGACAATTCTCACCTGGAACCGTGAAGATTCAACATCTCTATCCGCTGTGCCACGAGCCCTGAACGGCGATTAAGTTCCTATCCCGTCGCGGTTACCTTCTGACGAAGGCCAGAGGAATAGTTGGCTGAAACGTTGTGAAACAACAACTAAGAAAGACGAGGATAATAATCCACAATAAATAAGTTAATAAATGTTGTATACTTGAATTCATTGGATTTCTTTTTTTTTTGGGGGGGGGGAGAGGATGTGCAGACGCTGCGATATTTTCTTATCAATTTAAAGGCAGAGATACGTTTCCAACAAGGCAGAACTTTGAAAATGAGTAATTGCACCAACACATGATTTTCATACCAGTAGAATCGTACCTTGCCTTCCTGTAGTGGCATTCACCTGGGATGGGCTGAGCTGAGCCAGCCCCAATGGTGTTAACTGCATCTCGCGTCAAAGCCATGTTGGTCGTCAGAAGAGTCGACGACATGATCCAGCCATTCACAGTTCCAGTGACGGACACTAAAAATGCGAGGACCGGACATGATCTTGACATCTGTTTTAACTGTCACGAGCCAAATCTTAAGTTGGCCACTCTGTATATTCTTCCAAATAGTGGGTGCAATGGGTGTAACCAACTGACGGACGAACTCATCTTCCAACCAGCGCAGCACCTGACTGAACCACCAGAGTCTCCGAGTTAAGGATCTGGTCAGAGAGGCAAACAAGGCCACGGTCAGAACAATTCTTCTCTCTGGATGTGAGACTCGGCCACTGCGCAGAGAGGATTTTCATAAACTTGAAGTCTTCAATCACTACTGCCTCCGTCGTATCCTGCACATACCATATCAGAGTGGCATTCATCCTAGTTAAGTTGAACTGACTTCTTAAGTAGGAGGAAGTTTCATGGGAATATCAAATTCAGAAGCGGGCCCCCAGTGACTTGTATATCTCTGTCAGTTGAGATAACAACGTTAGGTTTTTGCAGGGAGTGGTAAACGTTCTACATACAACATCTGGCATTCTCCAATGGTCACCCATTTGGTACTGGCCAGGTTTAATGTTGCTTAACGTTGATAATCTAGTGAGAGCTTGTGTGTCAACGTGATTGTGTTGTAGGAGACATTAAAATGACAAAAATCTATTAGAGCTGGAAAAAATGTTTAGAAAGAAAAATTTAGCGCAACATACAGGTTTAATCTATAATATAATAAATCTCACCTGTCTGTTTAAATGTATGTATGTATGTTTGTGTGTCTGCCTAAAACTTTCGACAGAGGAGACAGATTTTCACGAGATCGGTATCATTTTGAAGCTCGACCTTTCGGATGACAAAATTGGCTAAAAACATTAATTCCTTCACCCTCAACTGGGTACTTTTCTACGGGGAGGGGGTACTTTTATTCGCTGATATTTTCAAAAGTCATCCTCTCTTTTCAATTGACTAGCCTTAATTTAAACCTTCGCCACTTCTGTTTTGGCGATGGACGCAATGGCAAAGACATCACTTTTTTTTCACATTTTTTTCTGCCTTCGCAGTACGGGTTTGAGCCTGCTTGCCTACTACAACTTTTTTTGCTCAACACACCTCCAAACATTCAAGCAACGCCTGGCACCTAGGCTAGTCTCAAATAAAACTCAAGATATGCAAGGTTTCTGGTTGAACGAACATGACATTGAAAAATCTAAAACCAGCAAAGTTCCGAGGACTCACTTTTAAGCGTTTTAAATATTTTTTTTTTTCTTTTCAAGATGCAGCTTTTCCAAGCAAAATTAAATCCCAACCTTCATCTTGATGGGGTAGGGGTCATGAACCTAGTCGGGTTAGAATGTAAAAGGCACTTTCATCTAAAAGAATTTTGAAAATCGACTTAAATCTGATATAGTATTTCCTGCTGTCCTTAAAACAAAAACAATCCCAAACAAAAAATGTCTTAGATATAAAAATCAAACTGTTGAGAAAATCATGCTTTTATTATTTTTTTTAATTCTTAAGAAACAAAAACTAAAAACAAACAAAAACTAAAAACACAGAAAGACAAACATAAAAAAAAACAAACATAAAAACAAAAATGAAATGTTTAAACCATCTACAAGATAAAAAAAAATCATATAAATAAGAGTTATCTCCCCTTTGCTTTGTTAATGTTTTCCTTTTACTATTTTCTGCTTTTCTAATTGGAGAGAGAGAGAGACAGGATGATAAAAAGAGAAGGGAAAGTATATAGAGAGAAGAGAGAGTATAAAGATTAAAGAGGGGAAGAAGGATACAGAAAGAAAGAGGGAGAAGGGAAAGAGGGGAAGAGAGAGAAAGAGAGAGAGAAAGAGGAGGAAGGATGCAGAGAGAAAGAGGAAGAAGGATACAGAAAGGGGTGGGGTAGGATAGAGAGAGGAGGGGCTAATTTTTGATTTAGTCTTTTATGTTTTATATCAAACTAGCTTTGCAAACTCATTTTGCCTTCGATTCAGACAATCTTAGCCAAGCTCATTGGATCACTTTACTCCCCCCCCTCCTCCAATAAATACATTGACTTGTTTTCTATTAACCTTTTTAGAAATGAGTAAAGGAATGTATCATCTGCTAATAAGAAATCCACAAGGACCCATAGTGCAGTGGATAAGAGCACTTGATGAAATTCAGTTGTCAAAGTTACATTCCTGGAGATTAAAGGTCCAATCCTCAGTGCGGGTGACTGAAAATTACAATTCTGAATTATTTAGGACTTCTACTAAGTCATGGCTGACAGAACAAGAGTATGCTGACCCTGTTGATTAAATGAAGAATTTCCTTTGAAATTCCATGAAGCTTCCCAAGTTTGAGACGTCAGATGTTATAATAGGAGTATGTAACAGAGCGCGTAGGAAAACATCAGCAGGAGCTGTATGGTAGCTGGCTTGGAAAGATCCTTCTATTGATCCAGTAGATATCTCACTGCGGATGCAATTCTCTACCTATATAAGAGCCAGGTACATCCAAGGATGGAGTACTGTTGCCACATCTGGACAGGAGCTGCTAGAAATTTCTTATCCTGCCTTGACAGAGTTCAAAATAGACTTCGTAGCCTAGTAGAGGATGCCCTTTTCTCTTCCCTGCAACCTCTTTCTCACAGAAGAAACATTGCAAGCCTGTCTCTGCTTTATCATTATTTTCATGTCAAATGCTCGTCTGAGCTTCAATCTATGCCCCCCCCCCACCAAACTTTCACAAGAAACACTCGTCTATCTGAAAACACTATCAATAATTACCCCCATTCTTTAGCCGTTCCTTAAACTTAATGTAGATTCCATAAACAAAGCTTCTTTCTTAGAACTGCACACCTGTGGAACAACTCTCTTCCATTCGCCTGCTTTCCAGCTGACTATAATATGGTCGTCTTCAAGTCCAACGTAAACAAGTTCTTGATGAGCCGTTCCCCTTAAGCAATCTAATTTATCAAATTTCCACTGCTAACAATTATTACGACATTGTCCCATTGACCACTGTACGCTTATTAACTCTTATCCGCAAGTGGCCTCTGAACCTTGATAAGTGGTGACTCCTTTGTAAAAAAAAAAAAAAAAAAAAAAGATCCAAGCCGTAGTAGCCGAAAACGCGCATATTCAAAGCGGAATTTTGTGCAGGCTTGCATCACAAGAAAAAAGAACAGCACGCAGTAGGGGAGAATAAAAGTCAGTGCTGCAAAAGATGAATGTGTAAAGTCAATGTTTGCTGTGATCGATGTGTGGACAAAGAGAAGAAAAACGTGTGGCCCCATAGTGGCGATGAGATATTTTTTAGCAAATGTTGGGTTGTTTTAATCTCATGGCAGACGAAATGAACAGTTAAAGAAAAACAAAAAAACAAGGCATTGTTTGAAAAGTAATGGCAATAAATAAATGCCTTTTGCTAAAACAGAAAAATAAGAAGTTGAGTCAGATTTATTTATTTTGAAAGTGGATGTAAAAATTGGATGACCGTAACAAGAGAATTAGTAAATATTCGCCTTGGAGACCTCAACTAAGCTGTGAAGTAACATTATGTAAATTATACTGCATTTATTTCGATTTTATTTTTATTTTTTGCAACCAGAATTAATTAACAACTCACTGCAGGTTCAAGTTATATAAAATGATGTAATGGATAACCGAACAAAGGGGAGATAACTGTTGTTCATTTTGATTTTGTGCACATAAAAACACAGCAAAATTTGCTCTCACAAAACCATGCAATACAATACAAAAAAAAAAAAAAAAATGGAATTTGATGAATTCTTGACAAAACAAAAAAATAAAAAAATAAAAAAAAAAAAAAACGAAAAGGAAAGAAAAAGAATTTTGTCCCTTTAGAAAATATGGAATTATTAACCTTTGTTTAGAATTTGAAACAATAAAAAAGAGACTAATAAAAAGAAATATTTGAAGAGAATGAACAAAGTTACAATTTCAAAATATAATAGATATGAATATATAAACATACAAATAATATATGATATAAAAAAAAATTTTTTTTTCTTTTTGTTCCTTTTAACATTTGTGAACAAAATTCTATACTTAAAGAGAAATACCAAAAATGAAACTTAGATTTGGCCCTGGCAACAATTGATTAAATAAAAATTAAATAATGTCCCAACCCAGAAAATTTGTTAAAAGAATTTTTAAAAAGCCCCCCCCTCCATCATTTACTAAAAGAATAATACAAGAGAAAATCTACATAACATGCAACAGAATCGTTGTTGACTGGAATCAAATTATTAATATTTCAAATAATTTCATTAATAAAATTTAGAAAAAAATAAATGGCAAAATTTAGACCCAGATGTAAAAAAAAAAAAAAAAAAAAAAAAAAATCAAAATTTTTTTCTCTTGCGACACCAATTTTTATGATAAACAATAGTTTATTTTAACTAACATGCAAAGTTATCTTGTCAGATTTTTAAAGTCAAACCCAAATAGTAATTTGTCTGACATAGTGATACTCGATTCAGACTAGCTTATTTCTTGTTGTTTCCCTCCACCATGTTATTGGTATAAATATGTTTTTCACTTATTTTTTTTTTTCTTTATTTATTATTTTGACTAAGAAAACTTTTAGAGTTGAGACATGTTTCCTTAATCATCAAAATATCAAACAAACGTTATTGTGTGCAATTATGCAGAGTTCCTTGCTTGAATTCTTTACAAGTCAAAACATTAATTCACTACCCATGTAGCAGTGTAACAGAAGCCTCGACTGTTTTTTGGGCGGTCGAGTTTCAATCCTGGCTTGATACAGTGAAACAGTACTGTATGTTGGTGTCTGTCTGTGTGTATATATATATATATATATATATATATATAGAGTTATGGAACGATTCCAATATTTTTCCTGACTCTGATACAATTTTGTACTAAATTCCCAATTCTGATACAATTACCGATTTCAATTCTTCATAAATCTTTAAATATTTTACTATAAAGTTGTTATTTTCTCCAGATTCTCATAAAAAAAAAACATGTTAAATGTACAGATGTTTTCTCAAATGTAAAAACACTTGTCAGGGATAATGTCTGTTTTACTAGTAGTTTAAAATCAATAAATATTGATTATTTTATTATTACTACCAAAAGTGGGAAGATTTTGTTTTAAACAAAATCACAAAGAAAAAGACAATTGAAAGAACCGTTTTTGGCAGATTCCGATAACCCTAAACGTTCCAATTTTTTCAATTTCTAATTAATTGTCTCAGCAGTAATATTATATAAAACAGAGCAAGAGATATCAAAAAAAAAAAATGCTATAATCAAGCAGGAGTTTTTTGCTTAAATGAAAAATAATTGTGTGCGTGTGTGTATATATATATATATATATATATATATATATATTTCCCGTGAAATCACCCTTTTCTTCACCATATTCCCTCTGCTTCACTTTTTCTTATCAATTAAGATCTTTGACTTACTTTCAATTTCATCAAATACTTTTGTATGCAAAATCCGATCCCGCATTTTGCTAATTCCTACCCTCTGATGAGAAGGAAAGTATTTCTTCGAAACTCCGCGGATTAAGGACTATCCAGTTATCAAGTGTTTCCTTTTCAGATTAAATATGTTTTTAACTCATTTCGAAGTGTTTTTTTAACATGTTTTATTAACTATTTACTCTTATATATATATATATATATATATATTCTGCAGCTTTAAGCATGCCACAAGAGACTATTTTTTTTATATCTCTGAACTGAAACGTAGGAGTTATTATCCTCTTTGCTTTTGAGTTTCAACTACAACTGAAAAATATTTCCAAATTAGCAAATTTTTAAATAAACTGTAACAAATCAATATTATCTTACAAAAATAACAAATAAAAATTGGCTAGTTAGAATCAAATACAAGTTTGATATGTCAGCTTAAATGCTATTTAGGACCAACTTTCAAAATATGTCAAGATAATTTTATACGTTGTATGCTTATATGCACAATATATATATATATATATATATTGTGCAAGAGAGTGGATTGCAGTAAAATTTCAGCTTAATTTACAATTTATAAAAAAAAAAAAATCAGTGTCGACCAAAAAACATTTCATATTTGCATTTTAGTCATGGGATTCTAAATGAAATATTGCCAAAAGTTGATTAAAAAACTAAAACTAAAACGCACACTTGCTGTCGAGAAGGTTAATATCAGGTGGTTAATTGAGAATATCACATCGATTTTTAGATGCACATGGGTAAATAAAATATGTAATAATAAGTAAATTTAGTTCGTTAGGGTAGGGAAGCGGTAGGGGTAGGTAGAGTAGCAAGTCAGTAGATTATATATATATATATATATATATATATATATATATATATGTATATGTGTGTATATAGTGACTTACAACTAATTCAGCCTCCTAGGGTGCATGGGTAGAGGCAAACACATGCATTCATGCGTTGATTTCCGATATGTCATAAATATGCACAAAAAATAAAATAAAAAACGATAAATATGTTAATTTATGACTGGAAAACGCACACTGAAAGTCCAAACAAAATAAAAATTAAATAAATAAAAACATGGAAAATATCAAACCTATTGTGTGCAATGGGCAAACCAAAACCAACAGTATCCAACCTGGAGACATGTCAGTCATACAATTTATAGATATAAAGAACCTGCGAAAGAAACACCATTTATGGGATGGCCTCTGTGGAGCTGTGCCTGTCTGATAACATCATGAAACATGAACTAAGAACTTTTATAAGGCTCACATTATATAGGGTTCTTAAAGGAGTTCTCAGATTAGGTTTTTATACCTAATCTATCTATATATCTATAAAAGTGAACTGCCTGTGTGTGTGTGTGTGTCTGTGTACATTTCCCTACGCAATAACTGTCAATTTTCAGTCTACAGACTTGAAATTTGATATACAGGGTACTGAGATTTGGGAAAATCTTTAATTCGTTTCCGGACAGAAATTTGGTTGTTAAAGGGTCAAAGTTCAAGGATTTGACCTTTGAGAACTCTACCAAACTCCTCCGACAATTCTCAGTCTAAACATTTGTAATTTTAGATATAGGTTCCTTGGACATGGATCTAACTTAATAACTTGATTTGAGCCCAAAACAACAAATGTTAAGGCATCATAATAGGGGTCAAATTTTAAAAAAATTGACCGCCTTTTTTTTTTTTTTTTTGCTCACCATACCCCTCCAAATACCCGGGCAATGCCGGGCTGAAATGCTAGTTTTAAATAAAAACATAGAAAATATCGAACCCATTCTATGTAATCATCATAACAAAACCAACTTAGCATCCACCCACAGGGACAGACAGCATAATTATACAATTTATAGATATAGATAAGCTGCTGACGGACAAAGTCATACAAGTCCTAAAGAAACATGCTATTCATGGGATGATCACTGGACTTGTACCCAACTCATAATTAGGGCTATGACAACAGCATATTCTTTTTATTGTTTTGACTCTCGAGTATATATCCGACACAGTTAATTAACCGAGAACCACATCACTCTATATAAAACATATAAGATATCAATGGATACACACTCGAGAGTCAAAACAATGAAAAGAATATGCTGTTGTCCTAGTCTGACTCATAATATCCCACAGGCATAAACTAACAGATATTGTTTTTAAAGGTTCACATTATATAGGGTCCTTAAAGGGGTTTTTGTACCCAGTTTAAAGTAGGGAGAAACAAATGAAAAGTTTTCTCTCATGTAATCGGTTTTTTTTTCGGGGGAGGGGTGATGGGGGCATCCTACTATTTCAGTCACTCCAACTAAGAGATCTTTTTTAAAATTCTAACCGTTCGTTTGAGTGCAATTGTTCATATTTCTCTTGCACTTAGTTCACCGAGTATATTCAATAGGTAATTTTTTAATTTTTTTTTTTTTTTTTTCATAAGTTCGATCGCTCCTTCAGTGACTGGAATGATAGAAATTTTCCCAAGATTCTAATTTCTTTTTATGTCATACATTTTTCATCATCTCCTCCCTTTCAGCTCTGTTAAGGCGAGCATCATTAGAGACACTTACTTCAACCAGGGTTGCTACTTTCTCCCTCTTGTCACAGATCACTATCTTGAAGGATTTCAACTTGATCACTTTTCTCGTAACACCTTCAAATTATTTTTTAAATCCAATTATTAATTTAACTCGGTTACGATAGTAGTAAGGAAAGACTTTGGGAATTATGGTTGGGAAAGGTAGCTGAAACAAAATGGATCAAGCAAAACAAAGTTGTTTTTTCTTCTTCTTCTCTGGCAAACAAACACAGCATTATTTTATAACACAAAAAATCATAAATGTTTTAAAAAACAAAAAAAAAAAATGTAAACGGGTTGAAATTAAAAAAAAAATGAATTAAAAAAATGAGACAAAAAAGATTAATATAAAAAGAAAAAACAAAGTCACTTTTTTTGTAATGTGGGGATGGACCAAGGATGTAAAACAGGAAGTGGAAGAGGTGAAAATAAAAACATTATTATTGGCTGACGTACCTGAAATGGAAGTCCCAGATATATTATTGATTTTTTTTTTTGCTTTTTTGTTTTCATACTTCTTGCTAGGCATTACTCACGCAGACAAAATAACTTAACGTAAACATTTTCAGATTTTTTCTCTTTTTAATGATTTTTTAATGTTAAGAATTTCATCTCATTTTGAAGTAAATTTGAAAAAAAAAAATATTGAAAATGGAAGTTGTTATTGAGTTGGAAACAAGAGTACAAAACAAAACATTAAGTTTACTCTCCTTTCCTTATTTTGTCTTTTAGTCTTCAAAAGGAAAAGAGAATTTGTTTTCTGAGTTGGAATTTAACCATCTAACTTTTCTCATTGGGTTGTTTTTGTACCTTGAAGTAATGAAGTAAATGGCTTCAATAAAAAATATTTTTTAATTTTTTTTTTAAAACTCCATACATCAAGTGGATTCAATTAAGTAGAATTTTACTAATAAAATTGAATTTCTTACTTATATTTTTGAGTATACGTTATAATAATGCCATTATTTACATTAAAGCCAGCACATTAAAGATTATCTCCCTTTTTCTAATATGATAAGACCATGCCGTCTTGTCTTTCAAACCTTGTAGACTGAATAGTAATATGTTTTTATGAAAATTCTACAACATTTTTATTTATTTGATTAAAATTCTACAACATTTTTATTTATTTGATTAAAATTCTACAACATTTTTATTTATTTGATTAAAATTCTACAACATTTTTATTTATTTGATTAAAATTCTACAACATTTTTATTTATTTGATTAAAATTCTACAACATTTTTATTTATTTGATTAAAATTCTACAACATTTTTATTTATTTGATTAAAACTCTACAACATTTTTATTTATTTGATTAAAACTCTACAACATTTTTATTTATTTGATTAAAACTCTACAACATTTTTATTTATTTGATTAAAACTCTACAACATTTTTATTGATTTGATTAAAATTCTACAACATTTTTATTTATCTCCCTTGTGAATGTACGTTTTTTTTATTTAACAATGATTTTATTTTAATTAAGAACTATTTTGGGAATATTATGTATTGGATACGTTTTTTCTTTATGATGTTTGAAATTTTGTTATTTTGATTTCAATAATTTCATTTGTTATTTTGATTTCAATAATTTTATTTTTATACTTTCATAAACATATTTGTTATATAAATTTAAATAAAAAAAAATATTTTTAAAATTAAAAAGAAACATCTTGATAATTTCATAAACACATTTCTTTAAAAATTTCAAATAAAATAAAAATTTTATTTTTTGATTTTCTTATTAAAAAAGTGAGAACAAAGACTAATTGTGTTATTTTTATTTATATAATTTTGTTAATTTTTATTGTATACTTTTCAATAATGTCATTATTGATCATTTTACGGTTTGAACGTTTTTTTTTAAGCTTTTATAGCATTGACCAAAAAGTAATTTCTCCCTTAAAATAAAGTTTAATGACTAAATATTATAGATATTTTATTCTTTACCTAAACCTTTGACAAGAGTATTTTTTTGTTTTCGACTGCACAACTACCTTTAAAATTGAACCAAACTTTTAAATCTCAGGTGACGATTAGTAAATTTTGGAAATACGAAATCAACCCAAAAGAATTAAAATGACAAAAAGGCAGACATTTTAAGCACAAAATACAAACAAACAATGAGAGATTCCTGAGCAACTCTAAAAATCGTAGTCTTTTTGAAAACAATCTCAGAGGAGATAAATAATGCAGGTAAAGTTTTATTAATTACCTCCCTTGAATATTTCAATCCGTTTCGCTTTTGTTTGTACTTACCATCATTTTAAAAAGACGTTGCACACTTTAAAAGCTACGAATTAGAAAGTGTTTGTGCATATTTTTGCCTTAACCGTTAATTTCTATTTTAGTCACATTAATTATTTTGAGTGAAATGGGTTTGGCGTGGAAAATAAAATAGAGAAAACATTAAATTATTGGAAGTTTCTTTATACAAGTTAAAACACACTGAATGAAAACTCGGCCAGAAAAAAATAATTTGCCACCTTTTTTAGAAATCCATTCTTAACATGGGAAGAGGAGGGAGCTTTTTAACTGCTCTCTACTTTCATCTAACAATTTAATAAACAAGATACTGTTAATAATAAATTTAACTTGAAAATCCTATCCAAAAACTATATTCAAAAACAAAAATAAAGAAATGACATTATTGAAAGTAGATATACAATAAAAATTAACAAAATTATACAATTCGAGAAAAGGGCTAGGGTTTATTAAATCAAATTTGCGTTATAGTTCGTTTTTTAGCTAGTCTCATTTTGGGCTAATTTATAAAGTTGCCACCTTTCCTGGCACGTTACCACTATGTGGCACTCCTGTACTTGTTTCACAATTACTTCCCATGAAATAGGCTGCAATGAACGTAATAGCACTTGTATCACTTCAACGAAAATACCCCTTCCAACAAACCTGACTAGCAGCAAAAGCTCACTCCTTTTCAGTGAGGAAATCCCTAGATGCTGAAATATTTTCAACCGATAGCTTTTTTCATAATGATGCAGATTATGGACGACTGTGCTAGTTTTTGGATAGGATTTTCAAGTTAAATTTATTTTTAACAGTATCTTGCTTATTAAATTGTTAGATGAAAGTAGAGAGCAGTTAAAAAGCTCCCTCCTCTCCCCATGTTAAGAATGGATTTCTAAAAAATGCTATTTCAGCATGATCTGTATTCTGAATAAATACTGCTTTTTTTCCATACCAACATCCAAAAATTTAAATGTAATGTCAATATTTCCGTATCTTGGTTGCTCCTTATCAATCTGGACACTATCACAGTAGCTTTTATGCTTCAGTGACAATATCTCTTGTTTACGATGAAATCTAGAGAAGAACCTTTAAATAAAATTTTAACATCTCCCCACCCAGGTTGCCTTTATAAATTTGGTCCCTATCGCAATAACCTCTTATGCTCACGTTTGTTTAGGGTGAGAAAAAAAGAAATGAAAAATACTTTTTATATTTTGATTATTTTCTTTTGAAGTATGATCTATCTCCAATTGTTTTCTGTAGGACAATGATTTCTAGTGCTACTCGTGAATCTCGGCGGACGGTTGGAGATGGAGGTGGATGGGGAGGAGTGCAAATAAATAAAAGAAATTAGTTTTCACCTTCTGCTTCAGTTCGCTGGTTCTGGATTCAAATAGATGTTCGAGTTTCTGCGTGTCGATCTTGATGGGCGCCAGCTTATTCCAGATGGTTTCGCCTTTCATGACCGGGTGGGGCATGGAGTTCTGTAATGGTTTCCAGTGAAGCTTCAGTGTCTTTTTGTTTTTCTTGATAGGGGAGGGGGCCTGGGGTGGAGGCATACCCATGCCAGGTGGTGGAGGAGGTGGAGGCATACCACCTCCCATCATGGGCGGAGGAGGAGGAGGTGGCATACCTGGAGGAGGTGGAGGAGGTGGTGGCATGCCTCCAGGTGGGGGAGGCGGAGGTATACCTCCAGGTGGAGGAGGAGGTGGTGGAGGCGCCCCAGCAGGCATTGGCGGGGCTGCAAAAATGTCAACGTCCTCATCAGGCTTCAGATCTGAGAAGTCCATATTCTTGATCCGAAGCGGTCGGCAGAGACGCTTATGGATCTTTTCCCACTCGATGTCACCCTCTGTCTTTTTCGGCTCCGGCTTTGGGATATCCGGAAGCTGGGGCTTCTGCGGTGCCAGTGAGGGTGTCGGTGTTGGTGGTGCGACCACCTTTTGGGTCGAATCGTCTGTCTTCTTTTCAGCTAATACTGTTTTGTCAAGTTGTGGGGCAGCCGGCACGGAGGTGATCGTAGCAATCTCTGGTTTTGGCTGGAACCGCTGTCGGATGCTGTTGATAGCTTTCTCTTCCAGGAGATCGGCCTGTTCCTGCTCCTTGCGTTGCTGGATGAGTTCCTGCTGCTTTTGGAGGTAAATCCGTTGCTGCTGCTGCAACTGCTGCTGTTGTTGCTGCTGCTGCTGTATCAACTTCTGCTGCTGCTGTATTTGCTGCTGTTGCAACTGCGTCTTCTCTTGTTGTTGTTGCAACTTCAGTAGATCCTGCTGTTCTTGCAGTTGCTGTTGCAGCTGCTGCTGTTGTTGCTGCTTCTGCGTACCTCGGAAGCCAACCGCACGAGTCTTATTTGAGGCTGGTTCAGTTGGAGGTATAAGCTCGGCCTTTGCCTGAATGTTCAGATTATTCCTCCACGTCTCGTCATCCATTATGTCATCTTTGCCACCGAATGGGTCGTAAAATCCGGCTCCCATTTTGGACTCTCGCCACTTTTCAATTGGAGAACGATTTTCTTTCTTGTCTTGTTCCACAAGATTTTCAACTAAAACGATTAGAAGAAAAATGATAATTAGCATTGGTTTAGTTGAAGAAAGAAAAAAAATATGCAAAGAATGAAGAAAAAAAGGGAATGAAGAAAAAAAGGGAATGAAGAAAAAAAGGGAATGAAGAAAAAAAGGGAATGAAAAAAAAAAGGGAATGAAAAAAAAAAGGGAATGAAAAAAAAAAGAGAATGAAAAAAAAAGAGAATGAAAAAAAAGAATGAAAAAAAAGAGAATGAAAAAAAAAGAGAATGAAAAAAAAAGAGAATGAAAAAAAGGGAATGAAAAAAAAGGGAATGAAAAAAAAGGGAATGAAAAAAAAGGGAATGTAAAAAGGGGAATGTAAAAAGGGGAATGTAAAAAGGGGAATGAAAAAAAGGGAATGAAAAAAAGGGAATGAAAAAAGGGAATGAAAAAAAGGGAATGAAAAAAAAGGGAATGAAAAAAAAGGGAATGAAAAAAAAGGGAATGAAAAAAAAGGGAATGAAAAAAAAGGGAATGAAAAAAAGGGAATGAAAAAAAGGGAATGAAAAAAAGGGAATGAAAAAAAGGGAATGAAAAAAAGGGAATGAAAAAAAGGGAATGAAAAAAAGGGAATGAAAAAAAGTGAATGAAAAAAAAGTGAATGAAAAAAAAGTGAATGAAAAAAAAGGGAATGAAAAAAAGAGAATGAAAAAAAGAGAATGAAAAAAAGAGAATGAAAAAAAGAGAATGAAAAAAGAGAATGAAAAAAGAGAATGAAAAAAGAGAATGAAAAAAGAGAATGAAAAAAGAGAATGAAAAAAAGAGAATGAAAAAAAGAGAATGAAAAAAAGAGAATGAAAAAAAGGGAATGAAAAAAAAGAGAATGAAAAAAAAGAGAATGAAAAAAAAAGAGAATGAAAAAAAGGAGAATGAAAAAAAGATCGGTGAAAAAGTAATACTGGTTTTATTAAAAAAAAAATGCCAAATTACAAACCCATTCATTATAATTTGTAAAAAAAAAAAAAAAAAAAAAATCATTGGAAAATTGTACATTTCTATTGAAAATTATCAACAAATTAAAAACAAAAATAGTTAAACATATAAACCGATAAAAAAATGCAAATAAAAAAAAATCATCAACATTGGTAATACTCAACAGATTAAAAAACATTACAAACAAGGAAAAATAAATATGAAAAAAGAAAATTCTTTAGGAAAAGAAAAAGACCAATATTTTTTAGTTTTGAGTTACTAAAATGAAAACTAAAAACCAAAATATGCGCACAGACATAAGTGGTTTGCTTTATTAATAAAAGTGGTTTCCTATGAGATTATATATACGAAAAAAAATACGCTTGTTCAATTATATTTCACCTTTTATTTAGACCAATCCTTTAAATTAAGTGAAACTAACCTTCACTCCTCCATACCCTCTAACCACTTTAACATGCCTGGTTATCTCCCACTCTACCGTAAGGACTCGGACAGACATATGCATGGACTTGGAGTCTATATTCGAAACACCCTCCCCCTAACTAGAGAAATAAAACTAGAATCAGAGGGCCAGGCCTTTATGTGCTTCAGACTAAATATGCAACACAATATTAGCTACTTATATTTTCTCTACCGCTCTCCCTCAAACCAAGACTGTACCCTAATAAACAAAGTCTCAGACAGCATAGATATAGCACTCTCCCTCGATACTAGCGCACAAATACATGTATTTGGTGACTTCAATGTCCACCACAGTAACTGGCTAGGATTCTCAAATCACACAGACGTAGCTGGTAGCGCCACATATAGCTTCTCTATATCTCATTCCCTATCTCAGATGGTTACATTTCCGACACGTTTCCCAGACCAGCACGATCAACATGCCTCACTTCTAGATCTCTTTCTGACAACAGTTCCCAATGACTGTACAACAAATGCCCATAGCCCACTCGGGAATGCTGATCACGCTGTGATAATGGTAGAAATCAGCCTAAATTCTCGCCCTAAAACTGAAGACCCACTACTCAAAACAACGAGGTATTACAAAAAGGCTGATTGGGAAGCCATCAGGGAGCTCATCAGAGATGCCCCATGGCAAAATATCTTTACTCTTCCAGCGGAACAGTGTGCAAATGAGACAACTGAATGGTTCAAAACTGCTATTGAAGCACATGTTCCCGCACGGAAATACTATAGCAAGCCCCACTCCCCCCAATGGTTTACTTCTGCTTGTGCAGCTGCCATTTGTCAAAGGCAGCATGCGTTCCGCAGATTCAACCGACATAAGTCCAGCTCAAATAAACAGAAGTTTATAGAAGCTAGAAATAATTGTAAGAGAGTGATAGACACAGCTAAGTCAGATTACTCTGAAACCACCAGAAAGCGCATCGAAGCACAGAAATTAGGAACCCGGGATTTTTGGAAAATCTACAACAGCGTAGTTAATAATGGACAGTCAATTATTCCCCCACTAACAAACAATCATGAGGTTGCTTGCACGGCAACTGACAAGGCTAATCTGCTTGCCAGTCGGTTTGCCTCAAACTCCACACTGAACTCGGTACACCACTCACTCCCTGATTTTCCTCTGCGAACAGACGCCACACTTGACGACTTGAAAATCACCCCTTCTCAGGTACATGCTATTATAAAAAACCTAGACACCTCTAAAGCATGTGGACCAGATCTCATCCCGGCTGTGCTATTAAAAAAATGCTCTGCCGAGGTTGCTCCAGTTCTGTCCAAACTTTACAATAAATGCCTTAACGAATCTTGTTTTCCCGACTGCTGGAAAACCGCCTCTGTGGTACCAGTCTTCAAGAATTCTGGTGAAAGAACTGACCCACTAAATTATCGCCCCATTAGCCTCCTCCCGCTTTTCGCCAAAATATTTGAGTCCTTAGTTAATAAAGCCCTAGTCCAGCACCTAACAGCTGCTAAACTCTTGACTGACAAACAATATGGATTCAGGCAAGCCCGTTCAACAGCAGATATCTTAACTGTAGTTTCTGAACGTATATACCGTTCATTGGATAAAACAGGGGAGGGTAGAGCGGTGGCCCTTGATATATCTAAGGCTTTTGACAGGGTATGGCACGATGGTCTTCTAAGGAAAATTAGATCATATGGAATCGCTGGAAGAATTCATAACGTAATTAAATCCTTCTTAAGTAATAGAAAAATCAAAGTTGTCCTCGACGGACGTACATCCAAACAATATGACATAAATGCGGGAATGCCTCAGGGGTCTATCCTTGGACCTCTATTGTTCCTGATATTCATAAACGACCTCCCTGATAATATTGTTTCGGAGATGGGTATATTTGCCGATGACACCACTCTCTATAACAGATATGAGGGGAAAACAAATGAACACATATCCAAGAAAATGGCAGAAACACTAGAGGATGACCTCCAATCCGTAGTGGAATGGGGACAAAAATGGTTGGTCTCATTCAATGCTGCTAAGACTAAGCTTGTTTCCTTCAATAACTACAAGAAACCTTCTCTACCACCAATAGCAATGGCCAAAAACACATTGCCTGAAAGTACTTCTTTTAAACTCCTCGGCCTAACGTTTACAGGGAATATGAACTGGAATAGATACATTGAGAGCATTGCCAAGGCTGCTGCTAGGAAGGTTGGCTCCCTCTACCGTGCTAGAAAACTACTTACGCCTGCCAGTATCCTATACCTCTATAAGGCAACCATTCGCCCATGTATGGAGTACTGTTGTCACATCTGGGCTGGTGCATCTGCTGCTTGTCTCTCGCTCCTGGACAGGGTTCAAAAAAGAGTCGCAAACCTGATAGGTCCTGAACTGTCATCTGGGCTTCAACCTCTGTCCCATCGACGAGATGTTGCATCCCTCTGCCTGTTCTACAAATACTTTAATGGTGAATGCTCTGACGAACTGCAAACACTTGTACCTCCCCGACGTAACTACCCCCGACAAACCCGACAAGCTACTAAGTCTCATCCCTTTACAGTGGAGATCCCTAGGTGCAAGAAAGCCTTTTACTCCAATAGTTTCTTCCCCAGAACTGCGGGTCTTTGGAACTCCCTTCCGGGATTCTGCTTTCCCAACTGCAATGATATGCAGAAGTTCAAGTGTAATGTTAACAAACATCTTTCTACTCTTCTCCCTTCATAATGACCCCGCTAATTAATTCCCTAATAGTAGCCCCCTGCTTCAAAGTGGCACTGTGCCTTGTTTGGGGTGAAAATTGAATAAAAAAAAAAAAAAAAAAAAAAAAAAAAAAATTATGAAGCTCGATGTTAAACATAATTACAGAGCACATACAAATAAATGACAAAAAGTCTATATTCCAAATTTCAAGATGTCGTTTATTTCTTTTACCATGTTAAAATGTTAACAATCTTGACAGCACCTGTTACGTATTGTAGAATCCTTTATGTAATTAATATGACTTTTTTTTAAATCTATTCAGCCCTGACTCATCAGAAGAATATAAACTCATCAACTTTAATAGAATATGGGCCTGATTACAAAATCCAAAATGATTGCATGAAGGTTTCAGGTGCTGTCAAGAATTGAACATTTTAACATGCTGAAAGAAATATACAGTAAGATGGACACCATCTTGAAATTTGGAAATTAGATTTTTTTTGTTGTTTATTTGTATATGCTTAGTTACATTAAGCTTTGTAATTTAAAAGGATTGGTATGAATAAAAGGTGAAATATAACTGAATAAACATTTTTCCTATATATATATATATATATATATATATATATTGTTTCTTATCGTTGAACACTTTCAGTTGAATTAAGTCGGTTAATTTAGCTCCTATGCATAGATCATCGTATAACGATTAGATCACTGTCTGACTGACGTAAAGAACATTTAAAATTAAAATGTTTAAACTCAACGTTATTTCACGCGGTTAATGGTAGTCGAATGGATACGGTCTTCGCTAATCGAGCTAGAGATGGCTCGTGTTGCCGAGTTCGAATCTTGCGACTGGTGTTAATCGTGACACCCTGCACTGAAGATTCCCGAAAGGATAAAACACTAGTGTCTGTAGGTATTTAATTATTATAGTAAAAAAATAATTATATATATATAAAATAAAAATTACAATTAAATTTACCAAAATGATCAAAGATGGTAAAATTAAAGTATAATATAAATATTAAAGAATTAATATTTATAAAGTTATCTCAGCCAGATGTAAAAGCTCGATAAAACCAAATAGGAGATAGAGCTTATAATACGAGCAAACAGTTAATAAAACATGTTAAAAAACACTTTGAAAAAGAGTTAAAAACATATTTAATCTGAAAAGGAAACACTTATCAAGTGTTTCCTTTTTTTTTAACTCTTTTTCAAAGTGTTTTTTAACATGTTTTATTAACTGTTTGCTCGTATTATATATAAGAGAGAGAGAGAGAATAATTATTATCGAATTTATTTAATAATTACAAAAATGATTTTGTGCTTCAATATCGAGTTAAGATCATTTCATATCAATTAAGGTTGATAAATAACCGAGCCCCAGCATGCGAATTTCTGTTTCAATCAAATATATTGGTCTTTTACTCTTTCGATCTTAATAAAAGAAGGATGGTCTGAAAGTCGTGTTACTTCTATGACGTCAAATTGACAAAAAAGTAATAACCCTTAAGAAATTTTTAATTAATTTTTTCGAATTAACTTAAAAGAAAAAAAAAAGAAAAGTAAATATAAAGAGTAGAAAAGAGAGAAATACAAGTAAAGAAAAAGAAAATGAAAAGAAAAACGTAGAAAAAAGGGAAAAAGAAAGAAAAAGAAAAAAAAGAAAAAGTAAAAGAAAAAGTGAAAATAGGCAAAGAAAAAGAAAAAAGAAAAAGAAAATAAAGAAAAAGAAAGAAAATAGAGAAAAAGAAAATAGAGAAAAAGAAAAAAGTAAAGAAAAAAGAAAAGAAAAAAGTAAAGAAAAAGAAAAGTAAAGAAAAAAGAAAAACGAAATAAAAGAAAAAAGAAAAACGAAATAAAAGAAAAAAGAAAAACGAAATAAAAGAAAAAAGAAAAACGAAATAAAAAAGAAAAAAGAAAAGAAAAAGTAAAAAGAAAAACAAAATAAAGAAGAACATGTAATGGATTCAATTTAAGTTTCATTTTCACATATTGAGAAGTTCTGTATGAACGACATTGTTATGCTGGCAAAAACTAATGCGACGATATTAAAAAATAAAGAAAAGGATAAGACCTTTTCTTTTCCTTTTTAATTAAAAATGGAAATGAAAGAAAATAACAGAAAAAGCAAATAAAAAAAAAGTATATTAAAAAAATTTTTTTCAACAAATGTTCCAAAAAAAATAAGTTGCTTTTTTTAAAGACAACAACATGGAAATAACTATGAACGAAAATCAAATGTTTCTTTTATGAAAAGTATTTTAGCATTTTTTTTTTTTAGCAAGAAATGTTTCAATAAAATAAGTTCTTTTGCAATCCCAAAAATATCTTTTTTTTTTTCATGGAGAAATCTATGATTGAAAACATTTTTTTGTTTCAGTACTACAATATAAGTAATTTTTTTTGTTTCTATAAATAAAAACATTGTCCGCTGACAGTTGATTGTGTACTCCTTTTTGAGGCTGTGTTTCCGGCAGCTTACTGCAAGCTTCCAAAAGACGCCGACTCGATCTTCTGTCAGGTGTTTCATATTGCTGCATTAGTTGTTCCACTATTGGTTCTAACTTTTTGATAGGAGTAACGAGAGTTTCAAACCATCCTGTACATCAGATTTATAACGTGAACAAAAGATTAATGATCATTGAAACGGCTCTTTATAAATTATAGCTTAAAAATGTATACAAAAATTTTTCCTTTGTAGTCAATAAAAATCATACGAATTATCAAATAAAATGACAAAAAAATTTAAAGGATTTAAAGAAGATGTTCTTCCTCTGGAAAAAAGAGTTTTGGTTCAATTTGATTGAGAGACATTTTATTTGCTAATAATTCATGCACAATCATTCTGTTTCAATGTGTGTGTGTGCGCGCGCACGCGAGGTGGTGCGCGGTGTGTGTGTGTTCGTGCGTGCTGCTCTCCATGCAGTGGTTGTGCTTGAAGAGAGACGTGTTTATCATGTTGCAAACGCAGGCATGAACTCGGTATGCATGACAGGGAAAGAGCTCAGAACTTGTCCTTTTGTTGTTTTTCAATAATTTGAATAACGTCTCGTGTGATAAAAAGAAAATAGCAAAGAAAACGAGAAAAGGGATAGAGATGGAAAAAAAAAAAAGAAAAGGAAAAAAATTTCCGATTTTTAAAATGAACGTTTAATATTTTGTATCATTTGGACTACTGTTCTCATCTCGGATGCTATTCTCACGGTTCGACCTTCTCTAGGTGCATCTTATCAAGCTTGATTTTGAATAGAATGTTTTATTTAACACATGATGGGATAGCTTGCTTTTTTCCCATCAGCCATGACTGCATAGAAGTAATTTGTAATTGTATTCTTAGTATCGCTTGAACTGAAGATCGAGCCTTCAAACTCAAGTAGATTATAATTTAGAACCGATTCAACCTGGGACTTTTATCCATTGCGCCACATATCCTTGCACAAGGAGAATAACATCCAGGATGAGAACAGTTGTTCATTCAAACAAACAAAATAATACAAGGAAAAAAAAAAAAAAAAAAAAAAAAAAAACAGAAAAAATAGAAAAAAAAACAAAAAAAAAACAAAGACTAAGCTTTTTATAAACTGAAGTTAAATATTAAAATAATTTTGTAAAAAGCGAATGCTATTTATCATTTACTTTCCATTTTCAATCGCCCCCCCCCCTTACTTCAATACTTTCCTATCTTTTCCTTTAATAGACGTTAACCTGAGATGCAAAATAGTCTCGGGTTTTATTAACATAGATAGCAGAATTACAGAATATGGATATTAACTCAAAAGAGTCAGATTGATGAAACGGACATAAATTCCGTATATGGTATAATGAATGGAATAAGTGTATTGTTGATATACAAAATGAAATACTGAAAATATGCACAGAAAATAACAAAAAATTTGAGGTTTTGTTTATAAAGCTCTATCTCCAAAGATATTGAGCATTTTATATGTGCAAAGGGCTGCTGCGTTAATTTGATTCAGTTGAAAATAAGTGAACAACTCTTTCTGAAAAGTGTGCTTTATCGTTATACGAATATGAGGGTCGTTCCAAAAGTACAGCCTCCTTTTTTTTTTTTTTTTTTTTTTTTTTAATTGAAACAGTTGAAGAGCTCCGAAGATGGGAATGGTACCATTAAAATGAGTGCCAGAATATATTTTTCTACATGTTTTTTTTACATAACCAGCATCATTTTCGATGCACTTGCTCAGGAATTCAAACGACGATTTCAGCTTCTGACGCATGTCTATGGCAGCGGATGTTTTCTTAGAGTCTCACACGTCAATATCTGCAACAGAGAGATGAAACACTCAGGTCATGAATGCATAAGTTTAGTCATCATAACAATGCTATTTGTAATCAGCTTTGATTCATTCGGACAGATTAAAAAATGTAAGAAAGGCATTACTTTTGGAACGCTCTTTATGTGTGTGTGTGTGTATATATATATATATATATATACACACACACAAATATATATAAGTGCGCATGTATGTGTATATGTGTGTATGTATGCATAGATACATAAGTTTATGTTTGCAAGGAAAAAATTCAGTGAATCCTTATGTTTCTAGAAAAGTGCTCAATGATAAATAGAGCTGTTTATTATTAGGTAAAAAGTTTTTATTTATACAAACATTATTCAGTAATACATTTGCAGACATGTTTCAGTTAAAACCATAGATAATCAGATTTTTCAGGCAAGCACCTTTATCTTAACCTTCATTAATTAAGAAAAAAAATATAATATATATCGGGTGTCAGAATGTGATGAAAAGAAATAAAATAAAGTGCTCGATCGCGAATGTGAGAGCTAAATACAAATATTTATTTAAAAACTATACATACATATTCCAAAAACGAACCAGTGGTTTCATTGTATTGAAACACTGTGGTTGACTAAAATCCGATACAAATCATCAGCGTTAGTTTTTCCTCCTTCCACATGACTCTGATGATTTATATCGAGTAGATAATACAGTGGATGTGTTATCGGCAGCTCCAGTAACTCTCGCTTCTCCTATTTTGTCCCCCAGTCTTCATTTCCAATGAGTGATGTTTCTGACAAAGGGTGAAGAAAAAGCTGCTTCCCAGGTCGGTAGCACTTTGTGAACAGTAGTCTGAGATGCCGGAAATTTTCTGTTTAAATCCTCAACATGTCCCGTCTTTTCTCTCTTACTTTCCCTCTCTGTACTGCTCTAACCAAGTATGCTGACCTGTTCCACAAATCCCAATACTATCTCATTGATTAGTGTACACACAATAATGCTTATCCCCGAGTGGCTCCTGGGCCTTGATAAGTGGTGACCCCCATGTAAAAAAAAAAAAATCTTAGTCAACTACAGAAGGTTGTTCCTATACAATGAAACCGCTGGTTCATCTTTGGAATATGTATGTATAGTTTTTAAATAGAATATTTGTCTATATATATATGTCTCGGAAGTAGAGTGAAAAGCACATCTTATTTTTCTTTTATTAATATAATTTTTTCCTTGTACACACTTTTTTGTGAATTATTCCATGGATTTCTGCGTTTGGATTATTATGGACCATCTTCTTCCAATTACGGGATTTCTTTGGATTTTACTTGTACAAATGGAAATTCTTTTAACTTTCTTGAAGTTTTACATTTGGATTTTACCGTCACTGGATTTTTTATCTTCCACCAGACTATCCATTAATGTGTAATCACCTTTTTCTTTACCATATTCCCTCTGCTTCACTTTTCTTGTTTTCAAGTAAGATCTTTGACTTATTTGTTGTTTCATCAAATACTTCTGTATGCAAAATCCGATCCTGCATTTTGCTAATTCCTACCCTCTGATAAGAAGGAGAGTATTTCTTCGAAACTCCGCGGATTAAGGACTATCCATTTATCTAGTGTTTCCTTTTCAGATTAAATATGTTTTTAACTCATTTCAAAGTGTTTTTTAACATATTTCATTAACTGTTTGCTCATATATATATATATATATATATATACATATATATATATGTATGTATGTACTATAACATAATTGTTTATATATTTTGCATGCATACAAGTATTCATACACGAACTATACAAAGAGAAATGTGCACGTACAGATAGAATCGTTGTGTGCGTAGGATATGTTACACAAATGTTATGTACATGCTTGGTGTGAAAAGAGTGCATATCATCATCATCAATAGTGTTGTAATCGATTCGAACTTTCTCATAAATACAGCTTAAAACATTACCTTAAAAAATTCATCATAATTTTGGCATGATACCATATGTCATATTTCAAAACATGAATTCATAAAACAGTTGCTCAGGTGCTCATCTGAACTCCAATCTCTGGTCCCCCCTCGCCAATCTTTCACGAAAAACACCCGTCTAGCTGAATCCACTGTGAAAAATTTCCCCCACTCTTTATCTGTGCCTAAATCAAAACGCGGATTCCATGAACAAAGCTTCTTTCTTAGAACTGCACGCCTGTGGAAATCTGTTCCGTCTGCCTGCTTCCCACCGGACTACAACTTGGATGTCTTCAAGTCCAATGTTAACAAATTCCTCATGAACCGCCCCCTTAAGTAAACACTTCATCAAATCTCCACACTAACGTAATGTTCTTGCAATAACCCTTATCCCTGAGTGGCTTCCGGGCCTTGATAAGTGGTGATCACTGTGTAAAAAAAAAAAAAAAAAAAAAAGTTGATAATCTCTATATCTACTACCACATAGAAGGAACTTAGGGTGAGTTTGTTTCCTATGGACTCCTAAACGGCTGGATCAATTTTTTTTTTTTTTTTTTTTTAAATTTCACACAATTTTATTTTATGTGCCTAGTGTCCTTAGATAGGTTTTGTATCAGAATGTTTTCGATGACAATCGATTATCGAAATAATCCGATGAAAGGAGGAACATGCGATTTTGACCAAAGTTAATGCCTTATACAGCCTAACATTACAAGTACATTCTGAGAAGTTTTATTACTGCACAAGCAGAAGGGTCCGGCATATAAAATCAACAGTAAATGCTTTGATAACGTAGGGGCAAATAAGAAATAGAATACTTCAATTAAACCATGATACTTGACTTTCTCATTTTAACTTTAATTCAAGCCATTATATAAAATAATTTCATAAAAATCAACAGTAGGTTCTCTACAGTGCAATGTAGATTACAATGTATTATGGACGAATTCACTGCAGGGAGGTATGTGAAGCTTTCTCCTAGTGCACCTCGGTGGGTTCCCAACTAGAGTAGGCAATGAATCAATTTGATTAAAAAATGGTCGCTTTTACCGATTTCGATGATAAAAATATTGGGAAGTGGGAGACATTTGTTGATCCTCGTTTGATCCTGGACAACGTCAGGTCTCTCTGCTAGTTATTATATAGATTTAATTGGCTTTTAAGCAGAATGCAAAGTTCTTTGACCCATGACAGACTAATTATAGTTCAGAAGGGCAAGGATAGGTACTTGTATTAAAAAATTAAAACAATTCCCACAATATTTCCAAAATGATTAAGTTTATGTGTCAGCAATGAAAGGAAGAGTCAAGATTAAGGTTTATTTATTTATTTATTTTTTTGGTTTTCTATGTTTTTTCAGAAACAGACTATGTTCTGTCATCTATCCCCCCCCACCCCGTCAATCCTTCCATTTCAACTACATTTTTATTCACTTTCAGAACGTTTTGTCAAGTGCCGACTTCCAAACACTCAACGGATATTTAAAAAAAAAAAAGAGAAAAAAAGAGAAAAAAAGAGAAAAAAAGAAAACCACTTATGATAAGAGAAAAAAAAATGGGTTTATTTATAGAAAATAAAAAGAAATTTAAGTTTAGCTTTTAACAGGGAATGGACCCTAACTGAAAAACGGAATACTATTTGAGCAATGCCACGCCGGAAGAAATGCAGTTGGAGATTGTGCAACTCTCACATCTCCCTTTCAGAGAGTATCCATTGTATCTAAAGAGAGAGAGAGGAAGCGAATATCTATCTCTCTCTCTCTATATATATATATATATATATATATATATATATATATATATATATATATATATATATATACATACATCAACTAAAACTGTGGCGGTTACTTGCTTCTTTATCATCTTGCTTTTTTGTCATTATGCACAGCCTACTGGAAAGAACTTGAATACCTATTAGACACTGTCCTCGAGTGTCTAAGGCCTCTCTGTAAAGGGGTTTGTCAGGACAACCTGGCATGAGGATACTTATCCCTTAAAGTAAACCCTGATCAAATATTCTAAATCACGTAGTATACGCTGCCCAAATAAGATCTCGGTTTCCTAACCTACACCGACTTTTACGAGGAATGGTGCATCTTAGCAACACTAAGTTGGATACTCCACCAGATTAGATGAATTCTTGTCCTGGAATCCAGGAGTACCAAGAGATGAAAACAAAAGATATACTACACCATATAAAAATGGTTAAGTGGGGAGAGAAAAATTATGTTCTCAATTTCTTTACTATTTCAGTGTTTGAGAGATAAAGAACTTTAATGGAACATTCGAATATTTATATATCTCATATAGAGTTCAAGTGTTAGACCCCAGGTAAGGGGTCCCTTGAGTTTTGAGAAATTCAACTCAATAAATAGAAAAAAAAGGTCTTATGTATAACACATAAAGAAACTGGAATCTTAGGAAGATCCCTATCATTCCACTAATTTTAGGAGCAACTGGACCCATAAAAAAGAATTAAAAAAAAAACTACCTGGCAAATATACCCGGTAAACCAAGTGCAAAAGAAATACAAACAATTGCACTTAAAAGGATGGTTAGAATCTTGAAAAAATCTCGATTGGAATGCCTGAGATAGCGGGTCAATGTGAGACATTCAGTAGGATGCCCCATCCCCAGCTAAAATAAAAAAAATAACAGAGTTGGAAAACCCTAGGCAAATCCTTTATAATGCTACAAAGGGATAAAGTCATTGGCTTCAACACAAAGACATCAAGAAGAGATCTTTTGTGATGTCATAAAATTATCCACCCATCCATAACCTTGAACCCCTGGAGGGGCATAGGCCATTTACAACTTTTGTAGATGTTTTTGTAGCGAGTTCTTTTTACAGGGTGAGGGTGCTGGCCCCACGCCCAATCTTCCCAGAAGGTACATACAGCACCTAGCCTTCCCAAATGGTCACCCATCTAGTACTGACCAGGCTCAACGTTGCTTAACTTCGGTGATCTGGACAGAACCGGTGTGTCAACATAATTGTGCCGTACATAAAAGTATACTATGTGGATAATAATTTAAATATTTGTAAATAATCATTTATAGCTCCCTTTACGGCTGGGTCCTTTAAGAGAAATAAAATAAGTCATCAAATCGCAACTAAAAATTGGAGTCGTTGTCCATGTGATATGCCAAACGCTGTAAGACGGCTTACTATGTGTTAGCTTGAAAAGACGGCTTATTTCTCTACTTCAGCATAGCTGGCCTCATTGGCTTTCAGGATGTTCAGATTTATGTTAAAAGGTGACTTGTGTCAAATTCACATCGTCCGATCAGCAGAACTGTTATCCCCACACTGATGATTCCACAAGGATGAAACATATATATATTTTTGTAATCATCGACATACAGTCCTGTTTCGTTGTATCACAGCTCATCAGTGCCGCTAGACTAGCACCTCTCCCAAGCTAAGGATTGAACCTAGAACCGTCGTGTTGACAGTCGGCAGTTCTACCACTCGACCATGAAGCGATGCTCGCAAATAACCTCGCCGAATGTCTATTTTAAACAAACATCTGTCCACCACTTTTTATAGTGCTCAAACCACCTGTTTGTAAACAAACAAACAAACAAACAGCGAGCCTCGCATTTTTCAGCCAAGTAAGTAGCGGGTGAGATTATTTACGACAGTGATTGTTTTAATTATCAATAAAATACATTATATATATATATATATATATATATATATATAGTGAATAAAGACAAAAAAACTATATTCCAAAATTCATGATGTTGACCATCTTATAATTTATTCCTTTACAATACTTGACAGTATCTGTTTCGTAGCGCAAAATCAATCGCTAATTATTATATCAATCAATGGATATAGTAATTAGGGATTGATTTTGCACTACGAAAAAGATACTGTCAAGAATTGTAAATGTCAACTGAAAGGAATAAATTATAAGATGGTCAACATCATGAATTTTGGAACAGTTTTTTGTCATTTATTCACTATATTGCTCTGTAATTACACTGAGCTTCTTAAATAAGGATTGGTATATATTATAAGTACATAAAATATATTTCCATAGAAATATATAACTATATATATATATATATAATTATTATTAATATCTACAGACAGTTTTATCCTTTCAGGAATCGTCAGTGCAGGGAATCACAATTACTATTACTCGAGAGAATTAAACCCAGCCATGATGCCATTTCTCAATCCATTACCAAAGGAACAAACCACTCGGCCAACGTTAACTGCGACAAGAGGTTAGTTGAAACGTTTATATAAATTGTAAATCTCATTTTATATACAAATAAAATTATATGCCTACTCAATACACCGTTTTGACCAAGTCTGAATATTCCTTATCTTGCTTGCCATTGTTCTACCACTTTTGACAGCTGAAAGACTGGCTGAAGACCATGTTAACTGACAGAATTGTTGTTCTCAAGCAATGGCGAAGCTATTTGGAATAACATAAGATTTATGAAGATCAAAGCAAGTCCAAGAAAATTGCAACCACATTTGATCATCTTTTTTTCTTTAATATTCATTTTCTGTTGGTTAAAATAATACTTATTGAGAAGGTTTCTCATTGTGGGTTCAAACCTGTCCCCACCCACAGTATTAGTTAGTAAATTACCAGACTCGATCTCATAGAAATTGAAGCCAATCCATTCAATTCCATAGGCTACATTTGTATCTATTTTGCTGACCACAAACATGTTGAAATCTACTTTTAAAAATTTTTGTTTTTGAGGCCGAAACCTGTGCATGATAGTATTCAATAGAGAGGGGGGGGGTGAAAATATAGATTTGCGATGGAGGTGGGGGGTATACAAGTAGAAAGAAAAACAAATGAGAATCCATACACAAATTTACATCATGAATTGGTGCTGTTAACTAATCAGGCAATTAAGTGCAGAGTTTGATGCAAAGAAATGCAAAGACAAAACAGAATTCTAAAATAATTTCAAGAAATGTTTTTTATAAAATTCTAAAATGATAATTTAAAATTTTTAAGAATTTACAAAGACAAAATTCTAAAATAATAATTTAAAATTTTTAATAATTTAGAAAAAAAAATTCTAAAATGATAATTGAAAATTTTCAAGAAATATTTTTTATAAAATTCTAAAATAATAATTTAAAATTTTTAATAATTTAGAAAAAACTTCTAAAATGATAATTTAAAATTTTTAATAATTTAGAAAAAAAATTCTAAAATAATAATTGAAAATTTTCATGAAATATTTTTTATAAAATTCTAAAATGATAATTTAAAATTTTTAATAATTTAGAAAAAAAAATTCTAAAATAATAATTGAAAATTTTCAAGAAATGTTTTTTATAAAATTCTAAAATGATAATTTAAAATTTTTAATAATTTAGAAAAAAAAATTCTAAAATAATAATTGAAAATTTTCAAGAAATATTTTTTATAAAATTCTAAAATGATAATTTAAAATTTTTAATAATTTACAAAAAAAAATTCTAAAATAATTGAAAATTTTCAAGAAATGTTTTTATAAAATTCTAAAATAATAATTTAAAATTTTCAAGAAATGTTTTTATAAAATTCTAAAATAATAATTGAAAATTTTCAAGAAATGTTTTTATAAAATTCTAAAATAATAATTGAAAATTTTCAAGAAATGTTTTTATAAAATTCTAAAATGATAATTTAAAATTTTTAATAATTTAGAAAAAAAATTCTAAAATAATTGAAAATTTTCAAGAAATGTTTTTATAAAATTCTAAAATAATAATTTAAAATTTTCAAGAAATGTTTTTATAAAATTCTAAAATAATAATTGAAAATTTTCAAGAAATGTTTTTATAAAATTCTAAAATGATAATTTAAAATTTTTAATAATTTAGAAAAAAAATTCTAAAATAATTGAAAATTTTCAAGAAATGTTTTTTATAAAATTCTAAAATGATAATTTAAAATTTTTAATAATTTAGAAAAAAAATTCTAAAATAATTGAAAATTTTCAAGAAATGTTTTTTATAAAATTCTAAAATGATAATTTAAAATTTTTAATAATTTAGAAAAAAAATTCTAAAATAATTGAAAATTTTCAAGAAATGTTTTTTTATAAAATTCTAAAATGATAATTTAAAATTTTTAATAATTTAGAAAAAAAATTCTAAAATAATTGAAAATTTTCAAGAAATGTTTTTTATAAAATTCTAAAATGATAATTTAAAATTTTTAATAATTTAGAAAAAAAATTCTAAAATAATAATTGAAAATTTTCAAGAAATGTTTTTTATAAAATTCTAAAATAATAATTTAACATTTTTAATAATTTACAAAAAAAATTCTAAAATAATTGAAAACTTTCAAGAAATGTTTTTTATAAAATTCTAAAATGATAGTTTAAAATTTTTAATAATTTAGAAAAACAATTCTAAAATAATAATTTAAAATTCAAGAATAATTTTTTAAAGAATTCTAAAATAAAAACGGATTTAAAAAATAGAAGTCCTTAAATAAAAAAAGGAATTATACTAGTATTATTAAAAAAAAACAAAAAAACTTCCCTCATTATTTAATAAAAGGAATATTACTATGAAAAAATAAATAATTTAAAAGTTCTACCAGTCTACAATTATATCAAAATATATTCTAACATTATTTTTAAACATATTCTGTCATTATTCTACCAATTATTATTCTATTTTTATTCTACCATAAGAAAATATTCAAACATTAAAAACATATGCTAAAATTATTTTTAAAACTATTCGAACATTATTTAGAACAAAAACTATTTGAACATTATTTAGAACAAAAACTATTCGAACATTATTTAGAAAAAAAACTATTCGAACATTATTTAGAAAAAAAACTATTCGAACATTATTTAGAAAAAAAACTATTCGAACATTTAGAAAAAAAACTATTCGCACATTATTTAGAGAAAAACTATTCGCACATTATTTAGAGAAAAACTATTCAAACATTATTTAGAGAAAAACTATTCAAACATTATTTAGAGAAAAACTATTCAAACATTATTTAGAGAAAAACTATTCGAACATTATTTAGAGAAAAACTATTTGAACATTATTTAGAGAAAAACTATTCAAACATTATTTAGAGAAAAACTATTCAAACATTATTTAGAGAAAAACTATTCGAACATTATTTAGAGAAAAACTATTTGAACATTATTTAGAGAAAAACTATTCAAACATTATTTAGAGAAAAACTATTCAAACATTTAGAGAAAAACTATTCGAACATTATTTAGAGAAAAACTATTTGAACATTATTTAGAGAAAAACTATTCGAACACTATTCAGAAAAACTATCCGAACACTATTCAGAAAAACTATTCGAACACTATTCAGAAAAACTATTCGAACACTATTCAAACATTATTTTGAAAAACTATTCTAACATTATTTTGAAAAACTATTCTAACATTATTTTGAAAAACTATTCAGACATCATTTTGAAAAACTATTCGGACATCATTTTGAAAAACTATTTGGACATCATTTTGAAAAACTATTCGGACATCATTTTGAAAAACTATTCGAACATTATTTAAAAAAATATATTAAGCCATAATTTCAATACTACTATCTTTAAAAAAATAAAATAAATTTAATAGAAATTTTAAAAACTTCTACAACTAAAAAACGTTTAATATATCATTATTAGTAATAGTAGTAGTAGTAGTAGTGAATGCATTAATAATACTACTACTAATAATATTAGTCGTTACCATCTTTTACTAATAGCTTACCAGCTGAATTCTTGGCTTTACTATGGTTATTTGAGAGATCGGACCAATCAGTGGTCTTCTCCTCCTCTTCACTAGAAGTTGAAGTTGTGATGGTGATGATGGGGTTGGTGTCTGTAAGAGTGGTAGTTAGAGGAGGGGGAGGAGGAGGAAGAGGAGGAGCAGAGAATCTACGGATTAATGAATTAAGCCAGCCCCCGGGACCGGAAGCACCTTCTTTCGCCTCCTGCTCTTTTATTAGAGAACGCTGGCGTAGCCGTCGATCCTGCCGCTTTTGCAGAGCACTGACATCTGTCGGAGAAGTGGGGTCAAAGACGAGGTGGTAGAAAAAAAGATGATTAGACAAACAAAAAAAGCACACAGGTAGACGTTAACTGGCACAACAAAAAAAGATTAGAGTGATGATAACTGAAAGGGGGTGAGGGCAGAGCGTCCGTGACCTCTGGGTGGGGGGGGGGGGAGGAAGTCAACAATGAAAGCAAAGCAACAAGATGACATTTGAGAGAAGTTAAAAAAATCTACAGCTTGATGTGATATTTTGGCTCAAGAGAGACAGATCAACCGCATTTCGGTTGACTAAGTCATTTTCCTCTGTCAGAATCTGACATAAATATAAAATTCTGTCTGCCCGTTTATCTCTCACAATTTTTTTCTTTTAGACACCAATACCTTAAAGAATTTGCCTCATTTCAAAATGAGAAAGATCTTAATTACAGGATTCTTGCATAACTATATATATATATATATATATATATATATATATATATATATATTAAAAAAAGAGAAAAAAAAAAAGAAAATGAAGTAAAAAAAAAAAAAAGAAACTGAGACATGTCTATGAAACTATTGTTTTCTCTAAACAGTTCATTTCTTGTAAGGAAAAGAAAAAAAAAATACTTGAGCCGAGATTGAAACCAAAACTTTAAGACAGTGAGTGAAGTACAATAACCGGTTTGCCATGATCTTTAAAAAGTGTTTTCAAACCTATTGATTCTTAACCCATGTGAATGATTTGTGCATGTGAACTTGTAATACAGTTGACTAAAAGATAAAAATCTGATGACTCCCAAATCAATTTCAATTTTGACTCCTTAGCAGCCATTTTATCCGGATGGAAACTGATTAAAAAGTTTTCCACATCTCAGTACCAAATTTCAAGTTGGTAGCTCAAACATTTGTCGAGTATATAGATTGAGAAGTGTCCTCACACACACATTCTCATTTTTATAGATATATAGGTATACTAGAATTTAGACAATAGGATCTATAATTCTAGTATAACAAAGATCGTGTCCACATTCACTTGCTTCCCCACAAGTGCATTGTTCGACGCAAGGCCAGTTTTTAATGTAATGTGAAGTGATAAAGGGAAAAATTGTTGCCAAATGTGAAAGAAATTTAGATTTTGAGGTTTAAAGATTTTCTGCAGATCAAGAAAGAAACTTCTCTCAAATGTCATCATCCAAAACAAAAAAAAACAACAAAACAAAAAAAAAAAAAAGCAAATTCACACAATGTACACAAAAACAATTTTTAATTGAAGGTTTCAAAACTCAATCCTTATTTAACAAGAAAAATGGAGCAAAATTTTGAACCCAATTTATTGAATTCTTTATATAAGTTTTTAAGTCTCTCAATTTTGAGTGACCAAAACAATTTCTACTTCTAATAAACTTTTTATCTACCCCATCTTTTGTTGTTTTTTCCATATAATCCATGGAGTTTACTGATAATCCTTCTTGTAGTTTGAACAGTGAAGATGAGTTATTTATCTCCCTTCCCACAGTGAAATGATGTGACAAAGGTTGGAAAATGGGATTTGAAGAGTCAGTGCCTCAGAGGAAGAGTATTCTGTCTTGCAAAAATTGCCTGGGCAGTCCCGTTGGCATTTCCCAATAAGGACACCTTAGACGATTAATAATAAACTAATCCATTCTCAAAGGGAGAAGACAAAGCCTGGGGGTGTGTGGACCTCCTAGAACTGCACATGGCAAGAGACATTGCAGTCAGCAGAGAACAAGGCATCTGAACAATAGCCTTGGCTTTGGTTTTGGTGCAGAGCTGATCTCGCACACATAGGAGGCAACTTTCTTGAACGATCTTATTAATGTAGTTTTATTGTCTGCCTTCACTTTTCATGCAACAAAAGTGTTCTGGTTCAGTTTGAACACTTACCACAGATGGGACGAATCTATGATAAACGTAGAAGTTGTCAACCACCTCAGCAGGAATAACCTGCTCAGTGACATGCAATGTGGTTTCCGTTCTGCGGGATCTACGGTTGATGTGCTGTTATGTCACGCACCATTGGAGAATCTCTCGATGGGGACTTTGTTTCTAGAGCGATAGCTCTTGACATATCAAAGGCTTTTGATAGAGTATGGCATAAAAGTATACTTCACAAGATCACCAGCTGTGGAGTAGCTGGAAATGTCCTCTCAATTATTAAATCCTTTCTCTCTGATAGGCTTATAAGAATAGTCGTCGTTGGGTGAAATTGGAAACTCATAGTATTAACGCTGGTGTCCCTCCTGGGCCCAGCTCTCTTCCTGATCTTCAAACTCACATTCTTTGATCATTCGTGTACATTTATGCAGACGACACCACAATCTATGACAACACTTCAAAGGCCAGCAATGACCAAAATCTTTCTGATTCTCTTCTGATCTTGAGAATGTAGTATAACGGGAAAGGGGGTGGATGCTTAATTTTAATTCATCGAAAACCAAGCTTCTCTCCTTTTCATCGTCCCTCTAACCCCCATTGTGCCCCAGTTGAGATGAGTGGCTCTCATCTTGGGGAAGCTCCAGGTCTTGACAATCTTCTGGGACTGACCTTCACTCTTGATCTGAGGTGGAACACATACACAAATCTGTTGCCAAGATCGCTGGAGGGATGGTTGGATTGCTCTGCTATGCCAGTAGGTGTTTCACTGCCGATGCGGTTCTCTATCTGTATGAGAGCCAAGTACATCCTAAAATTAAGTACTGTTGCCACATCTGGGCAGGAGCTGCTTGGCATGCTGTATCCCGCATTGACAGTTTAAAATCAGCTTCGAAACCTAGTGAGTGCTGCTCTTTTCTCTTCCCTGCAACATCTTTTCCACAGAATGCTCAACTTGTCAGCACACCAATGACTGTAATACTACTAATCAAACCAGGTTCTGTTCAGTATTTGAACTGCTGTGGTCATGTGATGTACGTGCTGCAAACTAACACGGATGAACATACTATATGATTTAATTGGGAAACTTTTTTGCTTGATCTGCAAGAAACTAGATGATAAGGCAAGATCAGAAATACCTATAACAATGGATTTTAAAATTGTGTTTAGAGATATGATGGCGAATCTGTTAAGAAGGACCCAAAAAGTATCAGTACAGCACCCAGATGGTTCAAGAAATTTTGACCAGTTTGTAAGAACTTTGAGAACTAGGTAAGTTAGCCTGCTAGAACTTTGGTGGTCAGCCAAGATCAAAAATATCTGAACCCATAGATTTGAAGACTGTATTCAGAACTATGATAGTCAATCTGGAATTTTTCTTGTAAACGGATCAAAATCTTTTGAACCATCTTAATAGTGTATGGATACCTTTTGTGTCCTACTTTGCAAGAAGCTTGAGGATCAATGAATTTGAGACCCTATTGCAAGCTATGGAAGCCAATCTGGCAAATAGTTCTAAAACCTAAAAGTTCAATAACGAAAACAGCTGGAGTTGCCATATTATAAGAAATATGGCAAAAACTTTTTTTTTACATGGAGGTCACCACTTATCAAGGCCCGAAGGCTACTCAGGGATAAGGGTTATTGCGTGTACAGTAATCAATGAGATAGTATTGTAGTAATCATTAGTATTGGGAGTTTTGATAGAGTGTCTTACTTAAGGGGGCGGTTTGTCAAGAGTTTGTTTATGTTGGACTTGAAGACGTCCAAGTTGTAGTCAGGTGGAAAACAGGCAAGCGGCAGAGAGTTGCACTGGCGTGCAGTTCTAAGAAAGAAGCTTTGCTCATGGAATCTACGTCTGGATTTAGGCACAGATAAAGAGTGGGGAAAATTGTTGACAGTAGTTTCAGTCAGACGGGTGTTTCTCATGAAAGATTGGCGAGGGGGGACTTGAGTCTTATATAATGATTTTGGTAAAAACTATAATTCCCCTTTTTTCCTTGTTTGAAAAAAAAAATAAAAACCAGGAATATGTCACATAAAAGTAAAACCCCCTTCCCCCATTTCTTAGTCTTCCATAAAAAAAAACTCTTCAAATTAAAATGAATTTAAACCAAAATGAGAAAAATAGAAACATTTCCTTTCATAAAAATGTTCATTTTGGAGTTTGTTTGCTTATTTTTTGTTCTGGGTATTTTGAAACTTTCAATTGTAAAAAAAAAAAATAAAATAAAATAAATGAAAAACAAAAAAAAAACACAAAGAAATTGAAGCAGCATTCACATTTGTATCGAAAAACAAATTCCATAAGAAATATTTCATTCACGTTCAAAAAGACTGAAGTCAGCAGATATGAAATCAAATTGAGAAAAATATTAAAATCAGAATCTAAAGAAATTTAGAAAAATTAAATTATTATTTATAATTTAACATAAAAACAAAGATAAAAAGGTAAGTTCATAGGTTTTGTATTTTTAAGACAATGTTATGTATTTTTGATTTTTAATGAAAATATTTATTTTGTGTGTTCATTCCTACTTATACATAAAAGCACTTTGTGCATGTGTGTTATTTCCTTATGGACTCTGAAACAACTAGGCCGATTTTTATGAAATTTCATATAAATGTACTTTATGTGTCTGGGAATGTTCTTAAATTTTGTATTGAAATAACTCGAGTAAGTATTGAACATCGATAATTGAAAAAAAAAAAAAACTAATTAAAAAAAGAACAGTCAAATTTTGACCAAAGTTAACACTTTTATACAGCCTAACATCACAAGTGCATTTGAGAAGTTTCATCACTGTGCAAGCAAAAGGAACTAGCATATACAATCAACAGTAGGTTATTTGATATGACGGGGGTGCATTCAAAAGAAATGTTCCTGTTTAGAGCACAATCGAAACATGATACTTGAATTTTGTATTTTAAACTAATTCAAATCATTATATAAAAATAATTGCAGAAAATCAACAGTAGGTTCTCTACAGTGCAATGTAGACAACAATGAATTGTTGTACTAAGTCACTGCAGAGAGGCATGTGAAGCTTCCTCTTGGTGCACCGTGGTGGATTCCTGACTAGAGCAGGTAATCGATTGATTTGATTGAAAAATGTGAGATTTCACTAATTTCAATGACAAAAGCATTGGAAATGCAAAACATTTAATGATCTTCATGAAATCTTGAGAAACATTGCAGTTTCCCTGCTAGTTTTTATATAGATTTAATTGTTTTTTAAGCAGAATGCAAAGTTCTTTGATCCATGGCAAACTAATTATAGCTAACAAGGACAAGGACGGATACTTATATTAAAAAAAAAAAAAAAAAAAAAATTATTGAACTATGATATTTGACTTTTCCATTTCAAACTTTAATTCAAGCCATTATATAAAATAATTTTATAAAATCAACAGTAGGTTCTTTGATAAGACAGGAGCACATTCAAAATTAATGTTTCTGTTTAGAGCACAATGGAACTATGATATTTGACTTTTGCAAAGATGAGCTAAAGTTACAGAAACGGTGAGCCATGCCTGTGGTTGGTGCATTGGACACCCTGAGGCTATCATAAGAGTCAAGTCTGGATTTTTTGAATGATATCAATGGAACGAAGGCTGATGAATGATTCCCAAATAATGAATCATAAGTTCAATCAGTCTTGAATAAGTACTCAGTCGCATGAATGTATTAAAATATGCAATATTTTGTAACTATTCTATAACCTAAAATAACTTCGAATATATTGAAATATTCTTTGGAAATTAAATTTTTGGCATGTAATATTTTTAAAGTGTTTAGTTCACATTCATTTATTTGGAACTACTAATTATGCATTCTTTAATTCAAGACCATTTTTTGGACGGTTTCATTAATTTGTAACATTTATAATAATGAGAAAATGTCTTAATTTTAACACTTTTAAAACAAAGATTTTCGACTTTTATCACTGACAAGAATCCTCATGATTTCCCAAATAAGTTTTTCTTCAACAGAAATCTTGCAAATGAAGATCATTTGCATGAACCTTTTTTGAACCTATAAACCTACAAACTTATTATTATAAGTAACTTATTTATAAAATATGAAAAGTAGGTTCTACTTTTCATATTTTATAAATAAGTTACTTATAATAAATTGATGAAATAATGATAATAAATGATGAAAGCTTTCATATTATTTAGAATTTATTGTTATTAAAAAAATTTATTGTTATTAAAAAAAAATTGTTATTAAAAAAAAAATTTATTGTTATTAAAAAAAAAAATATTGTTATTAAAAAAAAAATATTGTTATTAAAAAAAATTATTGTAATCAAAAAAATTTATTGTTATTAAAAAAAAAATTTATTGCTATTAAAAAAAAATTATTGTTATCAAAAAAAATTTATTGTTAACAAAAAAAATTTATTGTTATCAAAAAAAATTTATTATTATTAAAAAAAAATTTATCAAAAAAAAATTATTGTTATCAAAAAAAAATTATTGTTATCAAAAAAAAATTTATTGTTATCAAAAAAATTATTGTTATCAAAAAAATTTATTGTTATCAAAAAAATTTATTGTGATCGAAAAAATTTATTGTTATCAAAAAAATTTATTGTTATCAAAAAAAAATTTATTGTTATCAAAAAAATTTATTGTTATCAAAAAAATTTATTGTTATCAAAAAAATTTATTGTTATCAAAAAAAAAATTATTGTTATTAAAAAAAATTTATTATTATTAAAAAAAAAATGGCAGTTATAAAGCAGGCTGACAACATGGATGTGCTGAGATTAAATCCAATCATTTGCCTAGCACCACTTCCATTTATAGATGTTGACAACCTTCAATTCGTTTCTCTATAAGTACCGGGTTTTCAAAAGAACTGGTGAAACCTGTTATGTTGATTCATATGAATCTTTATGTTACTCAGGACTGATTATAATTACTGGCTTTTGTTGTACCTGATGAAGAACAAAATTCAAGACAATTTATCCATATATTTTTTATTTATTTATTTTTTTCAGACTGTTGTCCTCGTCTTAATAGTTCTTTCACTATATTTTGGCCAACTCATCCTCTGGCCTTCTTCAGGTGGTTAACCGAGGCAAGATAAGAATGTTAAGTTTTGTAACTGTATTGCTAATAATTACTGCTTTCCATAATTGTTTTCGTCTCACATTTTATTCCCATCATTTCCCTAGTGGCACTTTTATTTACAGATGTTGACAACCTTCAAATGGTTTTACTTATAAGTACTAGGTTCTAGAAAGAATTGGGGAAACCTATTCATATGGACATACTTTTGTTTCTCAAAATTAGTGGCTTCAGTTGTCCCCGAAAGGCAACAATATTCAGTACAGAATTTCTTTGAAAGTTCAGAATCATTTGCAGTAAACATTAACTTGTAAAAGAAATTTTGTTTGTTAATTATTTTTAAAAGTGACAAGGGATATATAGAAAGCTTAAAGATACAAATGTGAATGCAAAAACAGATAGACAAGTAAAATCACAAAACTCAAGAGGTATCCAAATCTGAAAGACCTTTAACATTTCACAATACTGAAAATAGCAGGGGGGGGGTTATATGTCTGTTTGTATATTTAAAAAATCAGGAACAATTTTTTTTTTTTTTAAATTAGCATAACCTCGAAAGTATAAAAAAAATCATTATTTGTGAGGGCAAATGGCTATCGTTTAATATCAAGACGTATACACATCTTTTAATGCTACTATGTAAAGGGAAGTAACTCTGAATTTTTTCTTTTACAAAGTTATTTCCCTTATACCGACTAATTATGTGCGTGTATATTTTCAGAGAGGAATGGGCTGGGTGAAAAATAAAGAGGAGGCGGTGAGGGGAAACGAAATTGTTACACATTTGTCCCAGACAATGCTGGTTAGTCTTACCAGTAAAATAAATATGAACCTAAATTACTAATGACTCGCTTAAGTTCCACTTGCAGGACATCTTAATAAACTACAAATTAACAAACAAATAATATTAAATGAGGAAAGTAGTTTTTATTTGCTTTTAACAAAAAAAGATTTATCATGTTGAGTGACAAAAGAGGGGGGGTGTAGGAATTGCTAAATTTTTCTAGAAATCACAAGTTCCTAATTTCTGTGGCTCGATACATTTTCTGACCATTTCGGATCCACTCCCTTTAAAAGTCTCTCTTTACCAGAAGCCTTCACTGGTTCGGCCACACAACCTTCCATGAAGTCATCAATCTAGTTCCACCAAGACGTTGTAGTGGTCTACGCAAAACCTGGCTCAGGACAGTGAAGCAGGAGGCTGAACTGATTCTTTGCCCGCCGTCAGAACCAGGAACGGCTTTCACTCATAAGGAAAGCAGCCTTGAATCGCCGTGCCTGGTCAGCCAGTGTTCAGGATGTGGTGAACTTGTTGGAAAAAAAAAACTGGCATAACCGACCCCGGGTGAATGCTACAGCCATGATCACAACTATATTTTTATAGATCAGCTGTGTTGTGTTTTATTCACTATAAGTGTGTTTACATCATATACAGGTGACAAAATAGGATTTAGAAATTATATAGACGGAAATGAACATTTCAATGCCTGGCTGCAATGAATATATAACAGCTTTGCATCCTTGGCAATGCTCACTTTCCCCAGAACATGTTTTGTTGATATTCTTAACAGTTCCATCCGTTTCCAATGTCTATCTTGTGATGAATAGTTATGCAGATGGATGTGTTTTTAAACTTTCTCCTAAACTATTTCTATACTTTGAATTTGGTGAGGCTATGAAGTTAGTTTCTTTATTCAGATATCAGATACCAAACAGAATTAAAAACAAAAAGCAAATAGGAGAAAAAATTTTTTTTTTAAATATTAAAAAATTGGAAAAAAAAAAAAAAATT
>NC_136499.1:116729625-116759625 GCF_053919585.1 Euprymna scolopes | reverse complement strand
ATTTGTGTTAAAACAGCACAAAGAAAATAAACAAAAGTTAAAGTGCCAACAATAAGGGGACTTAGAAAATATTACACAGCCATTTAGAAGTGGTAAACCTTTACTATGGTTCAATTTTCTTATGGAAATCGCTAGAAACAAGGCATGAAACCACTTGATATCATTTGTACTTTCAGATTTTACTGATAACTTAACATCTTTTTTAAATAAAGAAAATCAGAAATTTTCGAATATTAAACCCCCCCCCTCCATTGTTTGATGCTATTAATAATAAATATTTATTTTAATGAAATGATTTTCGTGTTTGAATAGTTTTCATGGATTTCATTCACCTTATGTTGGAGACGGATGAGTAGCGGAATGTTAACGTGGAATGACAACATGTGGGTGTGTCAAGTTCAAATCTAATCGGTTTCTGCTATGGGTTAAGTAGATTTACCAATTTTTGAAATAATGTGCAGTTATATCTTACATATTACTGTGGCAGTTATGGCCACAGAATCATGATGTGTACTTCTGTAGCATACTTTTGTTTAATACACTTTTTTGTTAGTTATACCTCTGTTTTAGCTCGATTATTATCGGCCTACAACACTGGCGACAAGAGATTAGAGACTTATATTGCCATATATATATATATATATATATATATATATATATATGGTAGATTCTCTCATCGAAGACGATGAATGAGGGTTCGTGTAAATATGAAGGCAAAAAAAAAAATACACCAAAAACTGAATGTGTATGTCACTCTGGTTTCAGATCACGCAGCAAAGCAGGGTTATCTGTTCACTCGAGAAGGCATCTCTGACCGACAAACATATGCAAGTTCACCATCTGCGGAGGAGTGTGCCAGACATCTGTAGGATTGTAATTATGCATGTGGTGTCAAAGAGCTTTGGAGATGCTGAAAATTGCAAACTGAATCCTCATTCATCATCTTTGATGAGAGAATAAAGATAAATATATATGTGTTCATGTGTGCTTTGGAGTAAGCTGATCTACTTATTTCAGAAATGATGGACATCCAGAGACTATATATATATATATATATATATATATATATATATATATATATATATACACACACACATACAGGGTGTCCGTAAAGTTACTATACAGTCTTATTGTTTTATTGTATTATATTTGTATTAATAGTTAATATTTATTTTTTTTACAGGTTTATTTAATCAAGCATGCCACGCAAGCTAACTTTGGAAGAGCGCAAATTTATTTTGAAGCAAAGGCCTCCAAATTGAATATTTGTCATAGAAATTGTTTGCCTTGATTGTTAGTCTTTTCGGATGTAACACGTGTATTTTCCGAGATTTTTATAAACATAAAGGTGCTATTTCTTTTGTTACAAATAAATATTTTAATACAATATCTTACTGTACTGTTAATATATTACAGGGTGTCTGTATAGTAACTTTACGGACACCCTGTATATATATTACTTCTAACATCTTATTGGGGTGGCGATTTCAGGCAATTATGGCCTCAGAATAATGACGTATACTTCTCTAACATTTTTGCTAATACACTCTTTGTTAATTATACCACTGTGTTTGTTTTGACTATTGATGGCCTACAAGGCTACAACAGTTCCACAGCATTACTTTCGCGTATTGATGTTGGCAACCTTTGTGGTCCCTCATACGAGTACATATTCATGCAAAGTGTCCATCTTCGATTCCCTTGTTATTTCACGTGACTTCAATTTATGATCAGCCAAAACGAGTTTGTGAACGTTTTTAGGTTTTCCGTGACAACTGCTGAATTTTTTGCACTTATACGATCACATAGAAAATCAGTCGTAACTGTTGTTTACGACAGAGCAGTCTTTAAACAGCACTTTTGTAAACATGACTTTTCCTATGAGAAACATGATTTATATACCTCACACCTCGGAAAAACAAGATACTGATTTATATCCCCACCCACAGCAAAAAGAAAAAAAAAAGAAAGAAAAAAAGTATTATTACATTTAAGACACTCGTAAAAATTTTGTTTATTAAAAAAAAAAAAAAAAAAAATGAATGTGATAAAAATGAAAAAGTGTTTGTAATAATTGAAAAAAATGAATACTAAACGTTCAGATAACAAAGAATCGACACAAAAGAGTGTGGCTATAAAAATAATAAATATATACTTACAGAGCGACGTTGGTTTCTGCTCGGAGACTTGGCGTTTCTTCTGCAGTTCCATTTCTTTTTGAAGCTTTTTGGCCTGGTAAATCGTGGCCAGATCTTCTTCAGGAGCATCTTCGGGTGCAATACGAATATTTCTGCAAGGAAAATAAGGAATGGCATACAATTAAACACAAAAGACAGTGCTGCTTTACAATAAACCCAATCACGTGATCACGTGGCATAAGGGATTAACTATCAGTAACAACTGACAACTTCTGGAGGTTTAAAGTTCAATACTATGAATGATAATAACTAAAAATTAAATAAAATTAATATCATGGCTGATGAAATGAGAACAATATACCCTCTCCTTTAATTCTTTTTGTTTTCAGGTAATTTTTTTCTTGACTTCTCCGTCTGCTGTCGGCACAATTTTCTCTTGTCTTGAATTGTCAATCCTAAAAGTCCCATGTTTTTGGCCACCGAGCGTTTCCAATTCCTAGGAAACTAAATTTCAGTCGGAGTCAACTCGCTGAACACAAGACTAGATTTTACTCCCGTTTTGAGAATGGATAGAAAGGGGTGAGACATCACATGATACAAGAAGAGAGTGAGCGAGAGAAGGTGTCAGTTACTTGGAAACACTAAAACATGTGATTTGAAAATGTTCTGATATACTGATATATACTTAAACTGTGATTAATGATTTCTCTCTGTCTCCCTCCTCATCACATAAACCGCATCACGTGAGCACGTGGCATAACGGATAACTATCAATTCTAACTTAAAATCTTCAATCCTATAAGTAGAAATAACTCAGAATAACATATACAGTAGAACCCTGGGATATGATGGCCCTAGGATATGGTTTTTCAGGCTATGATGTGGAATACAATGTTTTTCCGGCCACTGGTTACGATATTTGTCCCACCTTACAGTATGTTATTTGATTATATACATGTGTATGATATACTATACTGTATTTTGTTACAAATTTTTAATGCCGTATCCTGGGGTTCTACTGTATAATATACCCTATTTCTTGTTTTTAAGTCATTTTTCTCTAGACTTTTCCATTTTCTCGTGTTTTGATTCGCCAAATCCTGGGCCCCTAAAATCAACAGAGATTAGACCATTCCTGTCATGATCTGGTCCCTGTTGATTTTGCGGTGGGAGTTAAGTTTTGTGCAGTTCTAGGAGGTCCACCATCCCAGGCCTTGCCTTCTTTCTTTGAGAAGGGTTAGTTTATTGCTGGTCGCCTGAGGTGCACTCACAGAGAAATACTGACCGGGCGGCTCAGGCACTTTTTGCAGGCCAGAGTGCCCCTCCTTTGGGGCGCTGACTTCTCAATCCCACTTTCCGACCCTGGTGTCACAATTCTTGCAGTGGGAGAGAACTAAATATACCCCTAACAGTCCCATGTCTTCGGCCACCAAGTGTTTCCAATTCTTCGGAGATATACCCCCCCCCTTTTTTTTTTTTTTTTGTAAATCACTCATCTTTTTGTCTCTCCTTACAAGGGAGTTATCACTTATCAACGCCAAAGTGCCACTCAAGGATAAGGAATATCAGGTGAGACAACACCGAGATTATCAATGATGGTTGAAATTCATCATCATCATCATCATATTCGATTTACTGCTGACATGTATTGGTGGTCTACATTCCTTAATTCATCCTTTTCACTTCCTCTCATATGACTGATTCTGCTATCTCAACTGGTCTACATTTACTAACCCTAACCCCATTTGTATCATATTCAATTTAATGTCCATTGTACATGCTGGCATGTGTTGAATGGCTTCCAGTAATTGCCTTCCAAACTAACCTATCTCTGGCCAGGTCTTTATCCTTCTTTCCCACAAATGGGAAGTTAAGCAACATTGAACCTAGTCAGTACCAGATGGGAGACCAATTTGGGAATTCCAGGCAGTGTATGAAGAGGACGTCGACACCTCCCTATAAGAGTTGCAAAAACCTGACGTTGTCATCTCCTCTAATGGGGATATCCATGCAACTGGGGATCGCTTGTGAATTTCATACTTCCATGGAACTTCCTCCTTCAGAGGAAGCCGGTTAAACCACATAGGGTTATTGCTGTTTCCCCTTTTTTTTTCATGAATGCATCCTTATTACTTTCCACAAGTGCAATTATTCTACATCTAATCAAAGCATCCTCCGTCATTATCCATCCTGCTCCTCCATCAGGATCGTCATCAGTTTAATGCTGGTTTTGCATGCTGGTATGTGTCGGACAACTTTTAGAAATTGTCTTCCAAACTAATCTATCTCTCCCCAGGTCTTTGTTTATTCTTAAAATCCACCCCTTTAACTTCTTCCGCTGCTTTCTAACCAAAGCACCCATTCATTCTTTCAACGTGACCAAACTAACAAAGTCTCCTGTTCTACATGCTTCCACCAGGATTGTCAAAATTTAAATTTCTTCCAAGGCCATCAGATCTATCATAACAGATCCTTTTTTTTTTGTCATAACAGCTTCTATCTATGTAATGTTACATGACGTTACACTTCAATTTAGTAATTCATAAAAACAAAACTGCAAAGAAATAAATAAAACCAGAGTAATCCCGGAAAATCCGTTCTGGCAAAAATTTACTTTCACGATGAGTAATGTTTGTGCAAAATGTTTTAAAAATCCAAGGCGTGGTTATTGAGAAAAGTACAAACGAACAGATGAACGGGAGCGAATTATTAGGTCCAATCCCTCTGTTTTTATTACCGTTATTCTTCCATCTCGACAAAAATTAAAGAGTCTCTCATTGCCACATGTACATCTAATCTGATTCGTGTTTCTCTTTCTTCCGACTGCACGCTGGCCACAGCCGACCCATTCTCATCTCCGATCTTACACACCCTTTTTCTGTGACATGCACTTTGCTTCTCTCAAACACGTGGTGCATTTTTTTTCTTCTTGCGCATGTCCTAATTTGCATCTGTGCTTTTTTTTGGCTACTGCTGCTGCAAATCTCTTCGGAAGCAAGCAATCCCTCGCTGCTGCTGATATTTTTGCACATGCTTATATACACTATGTTACAACTGTTCAGAACTAAGCTCTTTTTAAGATTCACATTATACATCAGTCATATCACGTCATTTCTTTCCATGAGACGCATATCCTCAACCCCAACTCGTCCGCAATGACAGAATAAACATAAAAACAATAAAAACTTACTGCATTTCTTTCATCTTTTTCTGTTTGTATTCCTCAGCTCCTTTCATTTTGTTCAAGGCCGATTCAGGCATAGCAAACTTGATGCCACGTGAAGTAGAATATCTTCGACTCTTCCGTTCCTCATCACAAGGTACACGTGGGGTCAACCTGCAAAAAATAAAAATTGCAACAATCACAATCAGTTAAAAATCCTAGTAAATGTTAAAGGTCGCAGCCAGAGCAATATGAAAGAAAAAAAAATTATGTATAGACATAAAAAAATGGTTTTATATTGTTTTGTTACATATTATTAAATGAAGAATCATTTCATGTTTAAATGCATTTAGAATTACTCATGTAAACTTGAGAAAAACACGCTTGAAATGTTATGTAAAAAAGCAAAATTAAATAAAATGGTGACCCAATTTGACCTGATGCGGTGTGATTTCATATACTCATGTCGAATAATCTAGATACCTGGGAATAAAGTCAAAAATGGGGAATGCAGAATCACTGAAGATTAAGTCAGCAACATTGACGGACATTTCAGGACAATGCATGGTGGAAAGTTGATGTCATCTGTGCCAATCAAATAGATGTGCAGACAACGGGGAGAGAGAGAGAGAGAGAGAGAAAGAGAGAGAGCTAAGTGACAAACTTTTTCTCTACTACAAAACACACCAACTCTGCTCTGTGCACCATTACTAATATTAAAACTGTCATTCTGAAACCAAAAAGGTTGATTTTTAATAAACAAAATATTTCACAACCAGCTATGTGTTTTTATTTTGCTGTCAAGTGTATATATCGAGGCAATGACAAAAGTTGATTTTTTAGAAATTATATAGATCAGTTTATACTCTCATTGGGAATCATCATGATACAACACGATACTACAGACTGACTAATTTTACTGTCAGAAAATACAGACAAGTTTTATTTGTATTCACTTTTTTGTACAGTATATTCTTTTTACCTAAACCTGTTCAAATTGATGACCTTTATTGCCCAGACAATACTGATAAAAGTTTAAGTGTGAATACGCTTTTAAGACACCCTCTGTCTGTGTGTGTGATATATATATATGTATATATATATATATGTCTCGGAAGTAGAATGAAAAGCACATCTTATTTTTCTTTTATTAATATTATTTTTTTCCTTGTACACATTTTTGTGAATTATTCCATGGATTTCTGCTTTTGGATTATTATGGACCATCTTCTTCCATTTACGGGGTTTCCTTGAATTTTACTTGTACAAATGGAAATTCTTTTAACTTTCTTGAAGTTTTACATTTCGATTTTGCATTCGCTGGATTTTTTATCTTCCACCAGACTATCCATTCATGTGTAATCACCTTTTTCTTCACCATATTCCCTATGCTTAACTTATTTTGTTTTCAAGTAAGATCTTTGACTTACTTGTTGTTTCATCAAATACTTTTGCATGCAAAATCCGATCCCACATTTTGCTAATTCCTACCCTCTAATGAGAAGGAGAGTATTTCTTCGAAACTCCGCGGATTAAGGACTATCCATTTATCTAGTGTTTCCTTTTCAGATTAAATATGTTTTTAACTCATTTCAAAGTGTTTTTTAACATATTTTATTAATTGTTCTGAGCCAGGTTTATAGCTGACTTCTGTGATATTTTTATTTTTTTTTTTCCAACCCTGAATTCATCTGGAAGATGACCAAGAGGGTTATAGTCAGCTAACGTACTTCCTAACTTCTGGTATGGCTGCTACCAGAAGTGGTGACAAGGCAAATCAGTTCCTTTGCTTTTTTTCTCTCACACCTATATCACTCCTTTTTTAGTATGTTTTTCCGATCATTCTTTCTTTTTTTTTTTATTTAATAATCATTGAATAGTTTTTCAGTTTTATTTTAATTAAGAGTTATTCAAATTAGTTTTTGTTTCTTTAAATTATTGAAAACACTTTTTAAAATCTGTTTTTTGAATTATTGAAAACATTTTTGAAAACTTTTTTTATAAAATTATTGAAAACACTTTAAAATCTGATTTTTTAATAATTGAAAACACTTTTTAATATTTTTTTTTTAATTGAAAACACTTTTTAATATCTTTTTTTTAAATTATTGAAAACACTTTTTAATATCTTTTTTTTTAATTGAAAACACTTTTTAATATCTTTTGGAAAGAATTATTGAAAACACTTTTTAATATCTTTTTTTTAAATTATTGAAAACACTTTTTAATATCTTTTTTTTTTAATTGAAAACACTTTTTAATATCTTTTGGAAAGAATTATTGAAAACACTTTTTAATATCTTTTTTTTTAAATTATTGAAAACACTTTAAAATCTTTAAAGACTTATTGCAATACATTATGATGTCATAATAGACTCACTCTCTTTTCATTTCTATCGAAATTGTTTAAATCTATTCCTCTCACCACTTTTCTTGTTTTAATCAGATTGATAATGCTCTAGGGTTTCATTTCTTAACGTACCTCAAATTTTCCATTTGACTGATTTCAAGTCCATCATTCCCATCCTCGTGCCGCAAAGAAGTCTATAAAAAAAATAATAAAAAATATATCAGTTATGTTTGTTCAACGTATCTCACAATATGGAGCTCAATACTGAAAATATTAAGAATCAAAAAAAGAAAATTAAAAAAAAAAAAAGAAAATTAAAAAAAAAAAAGAAAATTAAAAAAAAAAAAAATTAAAAAAAAAAAAGAAAATTAAAAAATAAAAAGAAAATTAAAAAATAAAAAGAAAATTAAAAAATAAAAATAAAATTAAAAAATAAAAAGAAAATTAAAAAAAAAAGAAAATTAAAAAAAAAAGAAAATTAAAAAAAAAAGAAAATTAAAAAAAAAAGAAAATTAAAAAAAAAAAGAAAATTTAAAAAAAAAAATAAAATTAAAAAAAATAAAATAAAAAATAAAAAAATCGATAATATTCTGCTTGTTCTTTTTTAAGTTATTCCAAAAAAAAAAAAAAAGTCAAAATTTCTGGATGCAAAACTTCTTTTTAAAAAAGGTCAATCCAGCAACTCCGGACAAGAATAGGAGAGTGACCTCCCTTTGATGTAGCCTTGTTTTAGAATATCATTGGAATAATGTATAAGCATTGTTGCAATGATGCGAGAAAAGAACTAATAGTAATTTCGATTTGCAGCGGTTCTCCACCAAAGAAAGAAATCAGTGAAACTGCAAAAAAATAGAAAAAATAATAGAGGGGGAAGGCGGATAATGACAATATTTCAGTTTTTAAGTTTAAAGTATATTAGGTTGTATTGTGTGTGGGGGTAGCAGATATATATATATATATATATATATATATACACACATGTTTTTTTTAAATCAATTTTCACCCCAAACAAGGCACTATCGGGGACATAAGTTGCAGGGGCTTTATGAAGGGAGATGAGTAGCAAGTTGTTTGTTCACATTACACTTGAACTTCTGCATATCAGTACAGTTGAGAAAGCAGAATCCCGGAAGGGAGTTCCAAAGTCTTGCAGTTCTGGGGAAGAAACTATTGGAGGAGAAGGCTTTCTTACACCTAGGGATATATAATGTAAAGGGGTGGGATTTAGCTGCTTGTCGGGTTTGTCGGGGGTAGTCACGTCGAGTAGGTACAAGTGCTTGTAGTTCATCAGGGCATTCACTATTAAAGTACTTGCAGAACAGGCAGAGGGATGCAACATTTCATCGATGAGACAGAGGCTGAAACCTAGATGACAGTTCAGGACCTATTTAGAGACTAGAAAAATATTTCTCATTATCTGGAATTTCCACGGGTCCTGCAAGTTTGTATCAATCTAAGTACCATTAATCTCAACGTTTTTTCCATACTTCAAACGATTCATGGGTTAGGAGTGGTAAAAGATTTTTGTTTCATCAATAAATATCATCCTGTCTCGTTTAAAACATACGAGTTGTCTTCAATAAGTTTCCAGACGTTTTTTTAACAGGGATTCAAAATTGTCAAAGACTTGAAAATTCAGCATGTTATTGCTATACATCTTATGAGATGACTGACCAATTTTTATGATTTTAGATTGAAATGAACAGCTACAGAAGGAATTGTAATACACCGTACTAAAGCCCAATTGTCACAGTTGAATGCAATCTGGGCGTGATGACACTTTAGGAGAACAATATGTAATAAAATTCTGTTTTAAACTTGGAAAAAATGCCACAGAAACATATGGAATGTTCCAGACTGTTTTTTTAACCATCTTGCATGAACAGAGCATCAGCTTTTGAGTGGTGTAAGAGATTCCAGGAGGGCAGGGAGTCTGTGAGGGGTGATAAGTACGGGAGGAGTAAGGAGGGCAGGGAGTCTGTGAGGTGTGATAAGTACGGGAGGAGTAAGGAGGGCAGGGAGTCTGTGAGGTGTGATAAGTACGGAAGGAGTAAGGAGGGCAGGGAGTCTGTGAGGTGTGATAAGTACGGGAGGAGTAAGGAGGGCAGGGAGTCTGTGAGGTGTGATAAGTACGGGAGGAATAAGGAAGTCAGAACACTACAGTTGACTGGCTAAATAAAAAAATTCATGGATAAGGATCATCATGTGTCTATAGCGATAAGTGCATAGTTTGAGGTCAGTGTGAGAACTGCACACAATTGCAAAAAACTGAAGATGCAAAGAATTCTGGAAACTTATTGAAGGCATCTTGTATCAGTTGATTCATTATTTTTATCCTCTCAGAAGTTATATTGTTCAACTGACAATCTATCTGAATTAGCTTTTATCTTCGAGTGGCTTTTAGCCACAATAAATTGTGATTTGTTAATAAAAACAAGTAAAAAAAAAAAAAAAAAAAAAAAAAACCCTACGTCATAAATCTGGAACTGCGTCATAAGATCCAGGTCTGTTCCTTTCTTCCTGATGTGTTTCTTGGTGATGCGTTCCATACCAAGCTCTTCCAGCACATCTGTGACGTCATAGAATGTATCTTGATCTGGGATTGCATACAGAACCTATTTATGGTAAAACAAAAAAAAAATTTGAAATTTCATGTAAAGTAGTGCGAAAACAAGAAGTCAACTCGAAAACAATTTAATTTATTGATTTAATTTTATTGCCATTAATTATGACAATGAAATTAAATTAGCAATGATTTGCTTATTGTAATAAAAATAAAGATAAAAAGAAAAAGAAAGACAAGAGTAAAAAGAGGAAAGAGTAAAAGGGACTAGAGAAAAAAAGGGACTAGAGAAAAAAAGGGACTAGGAAAAAAAGGGACTAGGAAAAAAAAGGGACTAGGAAAAAAAAGGGACTAGGAAAAAAAAGGGACTAGAAAAAAAAAGGGACTAGGAAAAAAAAGGGACTAGAGAAAAAAAGGGACTAGAGAAAAAAAGGGACTAGAGAAAAAAAGGGACTAGAGAAAAAAAGGGACTAGAAAAAAAAGAGACTAGAAAAAAAAAGAGACTAGAAAAAAAAAGAGACTAGAAAAAAAAAGAGACTAGAAAAAAAAGATTAAAAAATTAAAATCGAAAAAAAAACTTTAAAAAATAAAAGCCCAAAAACAAAAGAATAAAAAAAGTAAAAGTCAATATATTAATACAGAAATAAAAGATTTCCATAAAATCGTTACTTACTTTGTTGACCAAAGTCATGGCATAATTCAAAAGCTCTGAATCTGAGCCTCCCTTTTCATCAAGAATATTCATAATGTTTGTCCACGGTTTCGCTCCTGAAACGAACAACAGATCCGATTAGGTAAGTAAACAAGCAGTAAATATTTTGTTACAACGCTTCCATTAATTAATCTATAAGTGATTTTGTCTGTGTGTGTAAGAAACAGGCTCTACAAAACTCCTCTGTCAATTTTTGGTTTACAGACTTAAAACTTGATATATAGGGGATTTAGACCTGTGGAACGAATTCAAGGGTTAACATTTTAAAAAAGTTGGAACTTGGCATAAGTTGACTTCAAGTGCTTCTCTATACATGCACAAATATACATTTATACGTTAATGTTGGTTAATTTTTAGAGTTTTGATATCCATCTGTTGTTAACTCGGTAACAAAAAAGTCTGGAGCACTAAATATTTTGGTTTCGTTTCTAGCTGATGGCACTCAAGTCATTCTTTTTTAAACCTTTAAAATCACTATTTATATTATATGAGATAACTAATTACTTATTCTTGTACTGCATAGCTTAGAAATAAAAATAAAATGACCTCACAGTCAGACCATGATGCAGCCAATGCTCCAAGTGAAGTGATACCACAGAAGGAATGCCAAGCCCATCTTTAAGAAACCAGGTCGCTTCTTTTATCATTCATCCACCTTTGTCGGTCAGTTCAATATAGTAGCAGTTTTTTTTTTACCCTTAAAAGTGCGAATGAGGTAAGAATCCAAAACCTTTATATATATATTTTAGATATGTCACGATTTAAGCAAGGAGTAATGTATAGTTTTGTTTTTAGTAGGAATATATTCAATATTTCTTTATCTATAATATAAATCTCACCTGTCTGTTTAAATGTATGTATGTTTGTATGTCTTGCAAAAACTTTTGACAGAGGCGACGGATTTTCAAGAGATCTGTATTATTTTGAAGCTCGATCCTTCAAACAACAAATATACAAAAATTGGCTAAAAACATTAATTCCTTTACTATCAACTGGGCACTTTTCTAGGGAAGGGGTCACTTTTTTCACCAATATTTTCAAAAGTTATCCCCTCTTTTCGATTGTCCAGCCTTAATTTAAACCCATGTCACTTTTGGTTTGGTTGGCGATGGGCGCAGCAGCTAACGCATATTTTTTTTTTTTTTTTTTTTTTTTTACTTACTTTTCCTTCTTTGCAGTATGGGTTCATGCCTGCATGCCTCCTAACACTTTTTTTTTTTTGCACTCGCAATTTTCCCTTTTTTTTTTTTTTTTTGCTCAACAGACCTCCAAACCCCCAGGCAATGTCGGGCACCCAGGATAGTATAGATATAGAGGAATGTAAGAAGCCTACAGCAATGCAGGGAATCGGCTGTTGTATTAGTGTGACGTATCAACAAAAATGAACAAACAAAAAAATTGTGTTTGTCATTTTTTAACTTTATATATCATTTTTTAACTTTATATATCAATTTATTTTTCATTTTCGTTTGTTCAGTTTTATTCATACGTCACAACAATATAATAGCCAATTCCCTGCATTGCTACAGCCTTCTTATACTCCTCCACATATATTTACCAGCAATACTTGAAGTAAACTACCTTTCTCTATTATTTCTTTATATATTTTGGCAGTCACATTTACCCATTCCACTTAGGTTTTAAAGAAACCTTTCCTTTTTGTCTTGCACGTGTCTGTTGTCACTGTCATGCGATCTATCTGTGTTGTTTTATTTATTTGTATCTTAATATTGTGTCTTTATTGTGATGTACATTTTTGTCATAGATATGTCAATCTTTTTTTATTGCAGTTTTCACAGCTGCATATGTACACAAGAAAAATTATTCTAAGCGTATTTAAACTAAAGAAGGTCGACTGAAACGTTATGAAAATGACACTCAAGATGAGAGCAGTAGTCCGAAGAACCCAAAATGTCATTGATTCTCTCATGCATATTCGGAAGCAAAGGGAACCTGAGTTTGTTTCATATTTACAACAATTTTTTTAAAGTATTTTAAGAGAACTTTGAGCAAAGTATAATTATTTATTTTCACTAGCAATGGGTGCCCGGCGTTGCCGAGTGTTTTGAGGTGTATGCTGAGCAAAAAAAAAAAAAAAAAAGGTCAATGTTTTTAACTTTGACCCCTATTATGACCCCTTAAAATTCATTGTTTAGGGCTCAAATAAAGTTATTAAGTTAGATCCATGTCCAAGGAACCTATATCTAAAATTTCATGTGTTTAGACCCAAAATTGTAGGAGGAGTTTGGTAGAGTTCTCAAAGGTCAAATCGTTGAACTTTGACCCCTTAATCGCAAAATTTCTGTCCGAAAACCAATCACATCGATTTTCCCAAATCTCAGTACCCTGTATATCAAATTTAGAGTCTGTAGGCTTAAAATTGACAAAGTTATTGCGTAGGGAAATGTACACAGACACACACACGTTCACTTTTATATATATATAGATTTTATATTTAAATAAGTTTTTATATAAATATTAATCATTTATATAAAAAAAGATAAAAATAAATAATTATACTTTGCTCCAAGTTCTCTTACTTAAAACTACAATGTTCAGCCGGTTGTATATTTGACAAGGAAACTAAATTAAATTACAAACACATAGCAGATTATTTTGTTGTCTATGAAGACATACATGTATATATTAATCCAGGTAAAGTTTATTTCCACACGCTTGAAGTCTGCAAATGTGTAACCAAATTACCAGTATGTGTAATATATTGAACTATAAAAAAAAAAAAAAAATATTTTCTCAAAAATGCTCAATACATATATAGAGCTATTATAAGTGAAATAAAGACATTAGAAAAAAATCTAGGCAGATTAATCAACATTTTGATGAAGTTACTGCTCTCGTCGAAACATTGATTAATCTACCTAGGTTTTTTCTGATATATATATATATATATATATATATATATATATATATGTATGTATAATAAATATTTGTTTTGGTTTTAGCGATATGTTTTGAATGAATTCAATTATTTATGAAAGCGCATTTTTACCTAAATGCAAGCTGGGAATAATTTTCCCTTTTTAACCAATTTGGTACCCCCACATGGGGAGCGGTATATATTATTTTTAATATATATATATAAACAATAATTATTTTACCTACAGATACTAGTGTATCATGCTTATGCAATTATCAGTATAGAGGGTGACAATTCCTGCCATTCATGCGATTGAAACCCAACCACGAAACCACTTTTTGCTAGGCTATTTACCTCAAGACCAAACAATTGAAGGAAATTAAGAACATTAGACAATCTAGAGTGTTTGGACAAGTGGAAGTTGTGAACACACACACATTATATATATATATATATATATATATATATATTAGCTGTATTCAGCTGGCATTCTGACATTGCTAGGTAGTCTTATTTTAATTTTTTTTTTTTCATTTTTTTACCAAATTATTCCGTTTTTTGTTTTAAGTAGGATTTCGAAAATTTAATTAGATTATTATGGCAACATTTGCTCATTAAATCATTGAGCCAAACTATCACAAAACAATAACTGCTGCTTGTTAAGCTATAGTTGACAAATCGACTTTTTAAATATATCGTTTTCAGCAAAAAAACAATATCACATATTTAATTGTCATGTCGAAAATAGTAATGTATCTAAAAATGATGAAAATTCATTGAGTAAAGCAATTGTTATTTTGTTTTTAGTAAAAAAAAAAAGTCTATTGCTATAGACAAAGTTAGACACCAGGGTCGTTTTTTAACGTGGAGAAAAGGTACAAAAATAAAAATTGTCTCAGTCGTGAAGGATTTCTCCTCCACTTAAAAAACGAGAAATGGAAGTGCAGCATCTGAAGAAATTTTTGGAGTTATGTCCCCTGCGTGAAGACTTACTGTCTACACTTTCTAGCGTCTAAGAAAAATGCAATTTTCCGTAAAAATTACTTTTAACTATAAACAACTTTCTACTCAATGAATTTTCATAATTTTTGGATATATTACTATTTTCGACATGACAATTAAGTACGTAATATTGTGTTTGCTTAAGATGACAGATTTAAAAACTTGATCTGTCGACTGTATCTTAATAACTAAGCTTTGCTAAAGTAACGTTGTATAATCTCTATCAAATTATTGGTTGTAAATCGCTTCCAAAACTTTCGATCATGAGGATTTGCTAAGAATTTAAAAGCCAGGAACGAGTTTCTATTTGACTGCTTAAACGTCCCCAAGTTCCACATCAAATACTCATGGTCATATGGAATAAGCATGCCAGTTTCAGGATGTTGATGCCGAGCAGACAAAGACTAAAGTTTAAAACCAACTTTCAAAAAAAAAAAAAAAAAAAAAAAAAAAAAAAAAAGTGATATATTAACATATTAAAAAGTTAATGTGATAAATCGTGGAAAAAATAAAATAAAATACACATTTTTTAAAACTGTATTTGCTCAGATCAAAATCTAATATGTTTTTAGACAATGTTTATTTGTTTGCAATTCAAAATATTCGTTTGTGGGAAGCTGGGGCAGCTTTGTATTTGAGAGTTATTTCCCTTGTTTTTGATTTTTCTACTATGTTACATTCCGGAGCTTTTAATCAATTTTTTTTGCATAACAGAACTGCGAGCCATCATGTTTTTACTGCTATTGGAAAGACTACATGTTCTGGGTGTGATAGATAAGGCAATATTAGAAATGAACATAAAGCAGACAACTGCGTAAAAGAGTTTCGATGAAAAGTATTCAATCGAACATGACGACCTTCTATGATGTGCATTATCATTATTTTTATTTTTTATTTATTTATTTTTTTTTTTACACAGTGATCACCACTTATCAAGGCCCGGAAGCCACTCAGGGATAAGGGTTATTGCAAGTACATTACGTTAGTGAGGAGATTTTATGAAGTGTTTAATTAGGGGGGGCGGTTCATTAGGAATTTGTTAACATTAGACTTGAAGACATCCAAGTTGTAGTCCGGAGGGAAGCAGGCAGACAGAACAGAGTTCCACAGGCATGCAGTTCTAAGAAAGAAGCTTTGCTCATGAAATCCGCGTTTTGATTTAGGCACAGATATAGAGTGGGGAAAATATTCGGATTAACAATGATATTTCTAGTACATAAACTTGACGTGTTTCAAATGTTCATGTCATCCACAGAGTTTGACTTACAACTGAATTTCACCAAGTACTTAATCCACTATCCCATGGGTCCTTGCATCCTAATAATGAATTTTGGGAGCCTATTAGAATTATTAAGGAGCCACTAACGAGGTGCCCTGTGATTGGGTGAAAAAACAACCAATCACAGACCTCCCTTTTTAGATTCCTCCTAACCCCTCGAGAGCGGTTATTTCGAATTCTCTTCCTCTTTTGCTAGTTGAAGCCCTGGAGACAACACGTGTTTTTCAGTCTCCTCTGCCATTTGTACGGGACACGTGAGAGAACTTTCGACAGCAATTGCAGCACCAAAGAATTCAAGGCTTCCCCTTTTTTACCTCAAACCTGCCAAACTCCACAGGAAACAAACAACATTAAAACGACGATTCATAGATAAGTTCTGCAAAAGCGACTGTTTTTGCAAAGAAACATTCTTTCTCCCTTCTCTTTCCTATCAATACAAGTTTCTTTATAACAACTTCATTTGTGTTGTGTTCCTTTCTTGTTGTTGACGTCACATTATTTTTGTTACCGTCTATAGTTGGGAAAATCCCAATAATTCCAAACATCACGCAAATTGATCAAGTAGTTTTTTGCATTTTAACTAAGTAAATAAAATTTTATAAAGAAACAAATAAGGAACTGCCATGCTGTTTTAGAATTTCAGATATGACAATTCAATTCAACTACAGCGATTTTGTTTGTGTTCAAAATAATTACAAAATTATTAAGCGTTAAATATCGTAAATTTTGATTTTGTTTAAGTTAAAAAAAAATCTTTGATAAATTTACGTAACCTTTGGAATAAAACATCTTCGTTCCATGCAGGGTGCATGCATCATAAAGATTTTTCAGTATATTTTTTTTAACTAAGTGCAATTCTAAATTCTTTTCTATATCCCATTCCTTGACACAGACAGTAACACCCCCGACTCAACTCCCAGCTCGTCAGGACCAGCAAGCATCACTTCTGGATCTATTTCTGACAACAGTTCCTGAGAATTGTGCAACGAATACTTCAACCTTATTTCGTTTCTAAATGTACAATCTTCATACTTATCACTATACGTAACTATTATAGATTAACGCACACACACACACACATACATATTTCAAACAGATATTGTTAAATAGCACAGAGTATTTTTGCTTAATGATCTTTTTTTTTGTAATCTTTTTCATTTTTCGAATGGTCATGGTCGTGTCTCAGTCGAATTTGTGTAGAAAAGTTCCATAGTCGTTTTCGTCAATCTATTTTTTCTTTTCTGTAAGTACTTTCAACTGATTTTCTTCAGTCGCCTTCAGACAGTTTTTTTATTACCATTTCGTTTAAAATCTGGATGCTTTTATATACTTCAGTTCAAATTACATTTAAATTACTTGAAATTGTGAAGCGAGTATAAAAAGAAATTTGCCATAGTTGCAAACGTTTTCTACTTCCATGAGTCATCTCCATGAATCAGAAAATTGCGTTTAGTGAATTTATTGAGAAAGTTTGATTAAAATCATTTGAAAAAGCACTTAAGCATGCCCTCCCCTTCATATCGACTTTTTCAATAAATTCACTAAACACAATTTTTTTCATTCATCACACGCCTGAAACAACTTATGGAAGTAGAAAACGTTTGCAACCGTAGCAATTTTTTTTTTACACTTGAACAGAATGTTTGAACATTTGGCCCACCAAATGAGAAAAAAAAAAAAAAACGAATCGCAAAAATTATTTTATAGACATGTTAATTTTGATGTTTAAAACGATTTTGATTGGTTGATAATACTTCAAATTATTATAACAGGTTCCTGCGTAAACTTACTTGCTTGTTTGCTTGCTTTTCGGAGTGAAGAGGAAAGTGAATCCAAACCAGGTGAAGAAAAACAATTTAAAGCCATTTGTTTTTTTTAAATTTTCATTGGAATAATTTCACTAAACAGAAGATCACAAATAAAAACAAAAGAAAAAAAATCAATAACGGATCTGCTTACCTCTCCGTCTGTCAACATTGTTGATTGCTCGGAGCAAAAGTTGGGTGTTCGCCTCCGTGTACTCCACAAACACCAATAATAACTTGAGAGCGGTCTTCACAACCAGTCGGTGCTGTAAATAGACAAAGTAGACGGACATGATGAGAGCAAACATCGGTCGTGGAAAGAATAGTTCCATCTCAATTTCCAAATGCGTATACTCTCCGGACAAGATGAAGGAAAACTTCCCTTGTGACCTTTACCCTTGTTAAATCTGATATATATATCATGGTAAGGGAGAGGAAGAGAAGGGAAGGACGGAGAGATTGTGGTCAACTGAAGAATGTTTAGATTGTGAGTGGGAAGCTCAATGTAGGAAATCACTAGACAAACTGAACATCCTGTTGGGTTCCTTCTGATCATTCGACACCCCCCCCCCTGCCCCACCCACCTCCATCTCATCAGTGAAACCCAGAGAACATGAAAAAGGAATTTATTTTGATGAGAAAAAAAGTTTATGGGGGGAAACAAATACTTGGAAAAGCTTTTTAAAAAAGCGTGTGTGGGGGGGGATTTCTGGCCAAGGAACACTAACCACAAAGTCACAACCTGCTATCAGGAATACGTAGACAGCTGGATAGGGCCATAACATAGGTATTTACCTCCTTCCCACGGCGGGAAGATGTGACACAAGGGTGGGATTGTAGAGCCAGTGCTTCAGAAGAGCACTATGACCTGCAAAATATACCTGGGAAGTCCTGTCAACATTTTCTGATGGAGGTGGGGGGAATGTTCAAGCAATTAGCAATAAACTCTTTCTCAAAGAGAGAAGTGAAAGCCTGAGAATGTGGACCTCCTAGAACTGCACAGGACCAATAGCATAATACACCGACAGGGAAAATAACATTTCAAGAATGGCATAGACTCTGCCGATTTTGAGGCCGAGAGAAAACAATCCCTGGGTTGAACGTCCGCACCTTAAAATAACTATTATAATAATCTTAGTGGTACCCATATTTTGGCATTCTATATTAAAAAAAAAAAAAAAAAGATTGAAGAAATCTAGAATCGTAATCCCCAGAAGCAAATCCATATTATAGAACAAATCCGTAAATAGAACTGTATTATAAAGTCTTGGACACATTTTGACATTGAATATTTCAAGAACTATTAAGGATATAAAAACGCATCTGTTATAATCAGAAAACTTGTAATCTCAAATTTTTCATGAAATGTCCAAAGATGTTTAATGTGAGCACCTTTGGTCACACGGCACATATCAAGCCGATCGTTTAATTCTTGCCAAACGTGTCCCAGCATTGCATTGTCAATGGTTGTAACAACTATTTATTTTTTTTATTACTCTTTCACCCCAAACAAGGCACATTGCCACTTTGGTATAGGGGGCTACTATCAGGGGCAACAACTACTGGGGTACTATGTAGGGATTTCGGCAGCAAGATGTTGGTTCACGTTGCACTTGAACTTCTGCATGTCAGTACAGTTGGGGAAGCAGGGACCTGGAATGGAATTCCAAAGTCTAGCGGTTCTGGGGAAGAAACTACTGGAGTAGAAAGATCTTTTACATCTAGGGATCTCTACAGTGTGGGGGTGGGATTTTGCAGCCTGTCGGGTCTGTCGAGGGTGTTCACGTCATGGGGGCACAAGTGCTTGCAGTTCGTCAGAGCATTCACCATTAAAATACTTGTAGAACAGGCAGAGGGATGCAATGTTTCGTCGATGGGACAGAGGCTGAAGCTTAGATGCCAGTTCAGGGCCTATCAGATTGGCAACTCTCTTTTGAACCTTGTCAAGGAGCGAGAGACTAGTAGCCGATGCACCAGCCCTAATATGACAGCAATACTCCATACATGGCCTTCAGCTCATCCACGTCTCTTAGAACAGGAGGCACATAGACCAATCTTTTCATAAATACCCCCCACCCATCCAAAAAAAAAAAATCACAGGGTGTGAAATCTGGAGATCTGGGAAGCCATGGCATGAAACTGATCATCTTGCCCAGATTGCTCAATCCATCTGTTTGGCAGTGTTGTGTTCAGAAACTGTCTAACCCTGAGGCTCCAGTATGGTGGCACTCCATCCTGTTGGAAAATGAAGTCATCAGACTAACTCAAGCAGGTATGAGGACTTAAAATGTGCCCAAGACCTTTAGAACACCTTGTATTAAAATTAAAACAACTATCGAATAAGAAAATCTATAAAAACAAATAGTTAATTAATGAAATGTCCTTTTGCAAAACGATATAAAAATACATTAACCTTCCAGCATTGATTACAAACACATAATCAGTATGAATTAAAATGGAAATGTGGCGGACTTAAAACTTAACGTTTCACCCAGTTGTTGCATGGGCTTTATCAGAGAAAAAGCTGAAATGAAGTAGATACAAGGAGCGTTCCAAAAGTAATGGTTCCCATTTTTCTTTTATTCTGCATGAATGGATCAAAGAGAATTGTAAACTACATTGTTATAATGACTGAACTTCATCCATGCATCCATGACCTGAAAGTTTCTTCTCTGTCGCAGACATTGATGGTGTGAGACTCTAAGAAAGAAGCCCCTGTCATGGACACGAGTCAGAAGCAGAGGTGTGTTATTGAATTCCTTCATGCAGAAAAAATTGAATTGATCAACATTTAGTGACGCCTGTTATATGTTTACGAAGCCGATGCAGTTGATGTCAGCACAGTTAAGAGATGGGTTTGTCGATTTCAGAATGTCAACAGAAAGGTGAATGACAAAGGGCACAACCACGATCCTATCACTGGCAAAAGTGCATCAAGAAGAGTGGTGATTATGTAAAAAAAAAAAAAAAAAAAAAAAAATCATTTCTGGAGCATAAAAGGTTGCTCGTTTTAATGGTAACACTCCTGTCTTCACAGCTGTTCAACTTCATTTTTTTTTTTAGTTAAAAAAATAGAATACATTACTTTTGGAATGACCATTTTTAACTTTCACTTACTTGATAAAGTCCATATGACAGTTGGGTGAAACGTTGAATTTTAGGTTTTCACATTTCTGGTTTATTTTACCCTTTTATTATCAAGATTGTTATACTAGAAACCTGTGCTCTTATTGTGAATATGAATCTGGAGTTTTAATCTTACTCTCAGTGCAACAAATGGCCTAACTTAATAAATATATACAGACATCTTATGCACACACACATATATATATATATATATATATATATATATATATATACTAGCATGGGTGCCCAACGTGGCCTGGGTGTTTGGAGGTGTATGCTGAGCAAAAGCAAAAAAAACAAAAACAAAAACAAAAAACAAAAACAAAAAAACAAAAACAAAAAAAAAAACGGTCAATTTTTTTTTAAACTTTGACCCCTATTATGACCCCTTATTTGTTTTGGGCTCAAATCAAGTTATTAAGTTAGATCCATGCCAAAGGAACCTTTATCTAAGATTTCAAGTGTTTTGACCCAAAATTGTCGAAGGAGTTTGGTAGAGTTCTCAAAGGTCAAATCGTTGAACTTTGACCCCTTAACAGTCAAATTTCTGGACGAAAACTGATCACTCAGTACCCTGTATATCAAATTTCGAATCTGTAGACTAAAAATTGTGAGAGTTATTGCATAGGGAAATGTACAGACAGACAGACAGACACGTTCACTTTTATAGATAGATTAAACAAAAATATATACGCATACATAAATATATATGGAAATACTTTTGTGTTTCCTGTAAACATTTTACGCAAATATTATGCAAGTATAAATCATGTAGAATATCTGCATGAATATAATTACACATAATTGTTAACTAAAGATGATCATCCCATACGAAAACCGAAAAACTAATAGGGAATTAATTAAAATGAATGTTTAAAAGAATGTGAAAATTAGCTAGATCTTTTGCTAGTGAATGCAATTCCATGACCCATATATAAGAAAATTGTATTTTCTTTTTAAATAAATAGAAAAGAGGGTTTTTTAATATGAATATCGATACACACAAAAGAAAAACGAGTTTATAGGAGTATAGAAGATATATATATTTCTAAGACAGTGGATTACGTAGTTGTGGGTTCGAACCTTGCCAAAAACGTCTAGCCATGAAGCTGATGACGGCTGGTAACTAGAAACACGTATCCATGGATAACATATGCACATCAAAATATTTTTTAGAAATAAATAAAATACATCCTGTCACAAAAAAAAGCAAAAAAAAAAATACAAATAGCTGCATTTCTAAACTGCTAATAAAAAAAATAACAGATCTTATATGTATTTATGTTTTGTTTTACGGGATATCAACGCTTATTAGGTCATTTAATGCTACAGTGCAGAGAAACATGTCGGTGTCGGCCATATTAATCGCAACTTTATTTCTTTACAAGTATGACTTGTGCTTCCATGTTACCTGGGTAAATTGAAGACCCCAATAAACTTTAAAATGTAATAAATCGTTTGGTTGTTTTATTTTATGGCATATCAACCCTTTTAAGGTTATTTAATGTTGAATTTGGTAATTTTAGAAAAAGTTTTTGTGCTTCAAGTTCTTAATATATTTAAATATTTATCCATGGTGTTTGGTTTGGTTGTTTTGTAGAAAAAAAAAATTTTGCTTTTGACTTTGCAGAACATGATTGAAAAGGTAAACACAATAACATCAAAGTTTGATGCATTTTAGACTATGAAGCCAGTATCTTCAGACAGCCTAATCTGGTGGCACCAGAGGTCGGGATTATATAGGCCGAAATGTTATGAACAAGCAAGACAAGGATAGTAAAAATATTTACGTTAAAAAATAAAAATTACTCTTTTTATAGACCGCTGCTTAGGACTGAATGGGAAATGCTATATCCTTCCGCCATTAGACCAGAACAGGATATTAGCTTTTCAATTCTTTTTTTGGACACTATATAATGTTCCATTTTGTGGGATAGGTTCAATGGATGTGCACGTTATTGATTGCGTGGGAGTGGATGTAAGTGCAATGGCCATAATTGTAATACATTTTGGTAAATATTTAGTTGTCAACCACCTCAAGGCACACCTGGCATTTTCTAAGAATGAGGAAACATATGTATTCTTGCTCCAAGCCCTGAACCAAATATTACCATTTTTATTTTTAGTTCATAGAATAATTTTCAAGCTATAATTAACTAAAATATTTCAATTCTTATGGACATGAATGCAGATCCCACAATGATATTTTAACTCATTTGATCAAAATAAAATATATTAATCCAAGTACTTTTGATAACATAGTTTGAGAAATATATATATATATATATATATATATATAATTATTCAGGATTGATGTTTTTAAGGTGAATAAAATTAAAAACAATATATATTTTTTCTTTTAAATCTTAAAGTTTTGCAAATATATTTTTTTAAAAATCTTGCTAGCGAATATTCGACCATGTCTGCTATTTGACATATTTACAAACAACCAACGGCAATGTCAAGGTTGAACAACCGGTGTCACTTGAAATGTGTGCCAGTATTCGTCTTCTACTACAGGGTATCTAATCTTTACTTGATCCAAAATTCTTCAATATGTATACTAATATATGACTGTCTTATCTATAATGCTATACAGTGAAAGTCCCCATTCAGTCTCAAAAGACAATGGATACCCCCTGCAAAGGTAGCTGCACGTGAAATTCTAAGGCAACAGTTACACAATCCCAAACCACACCTCTCCTGAATCGGGACTGTTTGAGTCAAGTGGCAAGGAGAAGTCTAGGACGACTGGAAACAATGCCGAGATAAGCGGAGAGCACCTACAGCACCTGAAAGTCCCAAATGGTCACCCATTTAGTACCGACCGGGTCTGGTGTGTCAACGTGATTATGATTATATATATATATATATATGATGATCCCCACAATAATATCAAGACTAGTACAAATTCTGAACTGTTACGTCCAATTTATATCAACCAAAGTTGAATGAGTACAGGCAAAAAAGCATCTGAAGAAGGCCAGAGAGTGCATCAGCTGAAACATTAAAATAAACAGAAATTGTACTTACTTTTGATGACAACAGTGAATACAACCAGTGAATGGTTGAATTATGGCGGATCACACCATTCATACCATCCACGTACAACATGACGACACCAAGTGCTGAAAAGAAGAAAATAAAAAAAATTAGTCAAGTTTTTGAGAAAGGAAATAAAAGAGAACAGTGGTTGGATAATGGATGACTTTGCTTAACGGCATATCAACCCTATTTCATGCTAAATCTTTCATCTTTCTATAGAAAAGAGCAAAATGTGTGTGTATTTGTATGTCTCATCAAAGCTTTTCACACACGCGACGGATTCTGACCAGATCTGTATCATTTTGAAGATCAATGTCTTGGAAGACAAATATAAAAAAATTAGCCAAAAGCATTCATTCCTTCACCTTCAACTGAGCAGTTTTGTATTTTTTCGCTGACATTTTTGCAAAGACATCATATACTCTTGCAATGACTAGCCTTAATTTGAATGGCAGTGAAGTTGTATGGCTGCGGAGGTTAAGTGGTTTGCTTTTTTTTCACCTTTCCTCCTTCATGTTGCAAGTTTGAGCTTGCCTGCCCCCCCCTTTTTTTTTTTTTTTTACTTATTTTGATTTTTTCCTTTTTAAACTTTTTTTTTTGTGTTTTCATACCTCTCTCCACCCAGGCAGCATCTATTTTTTTCCTGATTGTATTGACACCTTACTACACCACCTCTCCACAACCAGGCAATCCCAGGTACCCCCACTAGTCTATATATATAAAATGCAAAATGTGTGTGTGTGTATGTGAGTGTGTTTATATGTATTGCAAAAACTTTTGACAGAGGCAACAGAACCTGACCAAACTGGTATCGTTTTAAACCTCGAACCTTCGGACGGCAAACATCGAAAAATTGGCCCAAAACATTAATTCCTTCATCTTAAACTACCACTATTTTTTTTTAACACCTCTACTTACTATTGTTTTGATTCCCCCTGCCCTGCTACTACCACTTTTTTTTACACTCCCCCCGGGGTTCCTTACTACACCACCTACCCAGGCACCCCTGTTATTTTTGTTTACCCTCCCCCCAGGCTCCTTACTTTACCACCTAAACATACTCGCAACGCCGGGCACTCCCACTAGTCTATATATATCAAGGGCAAAATATGTGTGTGTATGTTTGTATGTTTGCTAAAAACTTCCGACAGACACATTGGAACCTGACCAAACTGGTATCGTTTTCAACCTCGATCCTTCGAACGACAAATATTGAAAAATTGGCCCAAAACATTAATTCTTTCACCCTCAACTGGCCAGTATTATACAAGGAGGGGTTGGTTTTTGCATCACTATTTTTTTGCAAGTCATCTTTTCTTTTCGATTGACTTCGCTTAATTTCAACATTCTCAACTTCCGGTCAGGCTATGGATGCAACAGTAAAAACATCAGGTCTTTTTTTTTCTTCCCTCCTTCGTGTTATGGGTTGGAGCCTGCCTGCCTGCCTACCACCATTTTTTTTTTTTTTTTTTTTTTTTTTTTTTTTACTCGACACACCCAGGCAACGCTGGATTGGATTGTTTTTTTAATTTTCTTTATTATGTGATTTTTTTCATTTGCTTCTTCTTTCTCCCCCACTCCCCCAGCTTAATATCCTTACTTCACCACCTCTACAAATCCGGGTAACGCCACTAGTCTATAATCTAAACGGCAAACGCTTGTATGTATGTATGTCTGCTAAAATCTTTTTGCAGACATGTCGGAACATGACAAAACCAGTATCGTTATAAGCCTCAAACTTTCAGACCATAAATATCAAAAAAATTGGCCAAAAACATTAATTCCTTCACCCTCAACTGGGCAGTTTTCTACAAAGAGGGGCCGCTTTTTTTGCGATATTTTTGCAAGTTATCCCCCGTCTTTTCGATTAACTAGCCTTAATTTTGACGTTTGCCCCTTCTGGTTTTGTGATGAATGCAACGGCAAAGACGTCACTTTTTTTTCACATCTTTTTCCTCCTTCGTGGTACGGGTTCGAACCTCTCTACCTACTACCACTTTTTTTTTTGTTCAACCGCACCTCCAAACACCCGGACAATGCCGGGTACTCAGGCTAGTATATATATATATAAAAAAAATCAGCAGGATTCTCTCAGTGTTGCTTGTATGAAGATATATTGCTTATTGCAATGTTTTTTAAAAGTTTTTAAAAAAAAGTCATATTTTCACAGCATTTCCCTCATGAAACAGACGTTCTTAGTGTTCATCGACCAGATTTCACACATAACTGACAGACCCTTTTCTCAGTTGACAGTCAGGATTCTCTGCTGGTCAGTAATGTTGTTATGGTGTGTGTGTATATAAATATGTTCCATTACGACGTACATGTTGAATAGTGGAGTTTATATTTTATCTGTGTATTCATATATGTGTAAATGCGTGTATGCATATACGTTGTATTATTTAGTTGATTGTCTAGTGTGTATATTTTAACATTCATGCAACAGTTCTAACAGGAAACGATTGACGTGGACATATTGAAACAGTTGTAGACAAACAGTTCTTTTTTAACAGATGTAAATAACACAACACATACCTGGATTATTTACGAACATTTATTTTCATGAATTTGGCCAACATCTTCAAATATTATAACATCTTTACATCTTGGCTGCTTGAGGAAATGCAGCGACCCGTGTCATGCAGAAGCCAACTCTTTGAGTAATCTATTCTCTCTGATGTCTAGCCAATGACTGACTAGAATCTCCCCAAATCTACATCTCATTACGTGTCTCAGACCAACAGCTAATGTAATCTCAATCTAGTTATTTGTTTATGCAAACCAAAAATCATGTTTACATCTATTTTCTATTTTCACATTTTGTAGCGATATTATAATTTCCTGTCAATTATTTTTTCCCAATTTAATTGTTTATTTTTCTAATCATAATAATTGATCCAGCGATATGCTGTCGCTTGAATCAATAATAATGTTTTGACCCTTGGCTTTACTTGCCACAGTTAACACAGATACTACGCTATGATCACAGCCAAAGAGTCACAACATTACAATATCAAAAGCTGAGAAAAATCCTTGATCATGTTTTCAATAATTAAAAACATGATATTTACACCAATAAAGAAAGCTGTATTTATCTCATCTGCAGACTGTTAAACAAAATGTAACAGTGTGGACACACATATGCAAATGTCCATAAAATGACATCATTGGTAGGGAAAAATAAAGACTTTATAAAGGAGATCACATTAGAGATGGGGATAACGTTTGTGATCATGTGCAAGGTGCGAATTATGCTAGAGAAGACAATCGTGTGGGACATCACAGCGGTAATGAGACAATGAGGAAATAAATGTTGATGTACAAAACAAATAGCGAGTTAAAGTTCTTTCCTATTCTTCATCTCCTTTGCGATGGAATATACAACGTGTTGGGTCCCGAACAATGTTACAAAACGGTCAGTTCAGATTTTCAACAATAAGTACACCAGACCTACAATAAATACCTGAGCAGCATTCACCTTGAATGGAGATATATTGCTTATTGGAATGTTATTTTAAGAAAAACATGAATTTCAAGAATAGTCAGGTTTACAATTTTTGCTTTGAAAGAAAAATTAAGCTGAGCATGTAGGTCCCCCCTCCACGAGTGAAAAATTTACTTTCACCATGACTAATCTTTGTGCAAAATTTTAAAAAATTCAAGGCATGGTTATTGAGAGAATTGCGAACGGATGAACGATTTCGGAACAATTCTACCCTATAATGTCCGCTAGGGTGGCAACCAGAATTATCTGGGAAAATATGTTCTGGCAAAAATTTATTTTCACCATGACTAATGTCTGTGCAAAAATTTTTTAAAATCCAAGGCGTGATTATTGAGAAAGTGCGAACAAAGGAACAGACGAATGGGAGTGAACTACTAGGTCCAATCCCTTTTTTGTTGGGGGGGGGGGGGGGAGGAGGGGAATAACATTTAAAAGATGAGGTTAAATATGAAAAGGCAGAAAAACAAATTAAATTTCTGATAACTCATCCAGGGGGGTTTTGCCCTCAACACCAAAGTCAACAGAGCTTTTTCTCTGTTGACTGTGGTATGCTGCTGATCTAGTGCAGTTCTAGGAGGTCCATGCTCCCAAACTTTATTTTCTCCCTTTGAGAAGGAGTTAGCTTATTGCTAATCACCTGAAACGCCCCTACCATGGACTACTGACAGAACTGCTCAAGCATTTTTTGCAAGGCAGAATGCTTTTTTTCTCTGGCACTGGCTTTTCAAATCACACTTTACAATCCTTGTGTTACATCATCTCGCAGTAGGAGAGATAAAAACAGGCACTGAGAAACAATCATTAGGTACAAACAGTTGTAAAGAGGCAATCTAAACAAATTCAAATTATTTAAATCTGACATGGAACAAGAAAGAGAAAGAAGCAACCTTAGTGAAAGTTAGTGTCCCGAACGATGCTGGGTCACACAGAGCTAAGAGAGAAAAAGATAACAAAATACCAAGGTCTTATGTATGACATGAAAAGAAATTGGAATCTTAGGAAGATCTCCATCATTGCAGAAATTATAGGAGCAATCAGATTCATGAAAAAGAATTTCAAAATCTACCTGTAAAATATACCCAGTGAACGAAGCTCAACAAAGATACAAAAATTTGCTCTTAAAGGGATAGTTAGAATCTTAAAAAGGTCTCTCGGTTGGAACGTACGAGATAGCAAGTGAATGTTTGATATCTAGTAGAATGCTTTATCCCCGGTTTAAACAAAAAAAAAGAAAAAAATCAAATTATTCTTCATCAAGAGGATCATAGCCTTTCAATGTTTTGCGACCATAACACCACAATTATACTAAAAATACTGCAACAGTCTTTTTTTTTTTATTGCATTTTCACCCCAAACAAGGCACAGTGCCACTTTGATGTAGTATCTGGGACGTAAGTTGCCGGGATATTATATGGGGAGTTGAGCAGCAAGATGTCTGTTTATATCACACATGAACTTCTGCATGTCAGTACAGTCGGGGAAGCAGAAACCTGGAAAGGGAATTCCAAAGTCTAGAAGTCTTGGGGAAGAAACTATTAGGGTAGAAGACTTTTGAGGATCTGGGGGATCTTTGTTGGGGTGAGATTTTGCTGCTTGCCGATGAGGGGTATTTACATACAGGAGGTACAAGGGCTTGTAGTTTGTCGGAGCATCTACCATTAAGATACTTGTAAAACAGGCAGAGGGATGCAACATTTCGTCGATGGGAGAGAGGTTTCATACCTGACAAAGACACAGTGCATTTCCTTTACGATTCAGGAAAAAGTCTTTTCAGCCTGTGTTTGCTCTGCCTTATTGCATGCTAAAAAAGATATGGACACCAAACATTTCAGATCTGCAACGGCTTTGGTGCAATGATCGTGCAATAATCAGGTGAATGTGCAGCTGCAAACTGAAGGAAAAGATCATGCTTCATCAAAGAGTTGGATGATGCTTAACGCAATCAGTGGCTCAGGTGGTGTGGCCATTTAAAATATGCAACCACTAGCATCAACTCCATAATACACTTGGATATCGTAGGGAGTACAATAGAGTGAGGAAAACTTTGTTTGACTTTCTAAGAAATTATAAGACTGTATTCAAACTGATCTCAATACTTTGGATCGGACCACATAGAGAGCAGGCATGAGTCAATGACTGGTATTGTCCATCTCAGATTAAAGGACACTCGCAGCTCCCTAAATATCAAAACATGATAATGGTGGGCAGTTTTGAAAAAAAAAAATCAAAAGCCAATTACTATAAATTAAATTAAATTTTCAATTTTCTAAATTTTAGCCAAAGAGTATTAGTGCAAAATATTTTTTAAGGTATTGTATACAAAAAATAAAAAAATAAAAAAACTGACCTCTGAGAATGAAATTCTGATAATTCTGGTCGGATTCTGCTCCCACTTTAATAAGACAATCCAGGCCCTCATTTTCAACAAATTCAT
>NC_136499.1:116632125-116724625 GCF_053919585.1 Euprymna scolopes | reverse complement strand
ATGTCCTCTATGCAACATTAATGCTAGTCACCTGGAGGCGCCCTGCTGGAAATGCCAATGGGGCTGCATAGGCATTTTTTGGTAGGTCAGAGCGCCCCTCCTTTGGAACTAAATACAACAGCCTGCAGCTGGAACGCAATCAATTATTAACTAGAAGCCGTTACCGTAAATAACAGTTGTTACCAATGATTGTTGTTTTAGAAATTGTCTTATTGTTATCGAGTATTAATTTGAGTTATGGTGTTTAGCAAGCTTACGGTTGTTTAAGATGAAATATAATTAAAGGTAAAGATGAAAGTAAATTAACGATCATGTTAAAGCCATGTTATCTTTTATAAACAAAAGATTATTTACCTGATGGATCAATAAAGATGGGAGTGATGAGGAGTGGAAAAGATTGGAAGAGTGGAAAAAGAGAAGGAAGAAACAATGAAAAAAACATAAGAGTGGGAAGAGAAAGAAGCAAAAAAAACAATATGGAAGAATGAAGGAAGAAAGGAAAAGCGCGAAGAAGGGAGAGAGAAGAAAATAAATGGTTATAAGCATTAGAAATTGAGAGATAGAAAGAAAGATATGAGTAGGAGGAAAAATAGATGGAGAAAGATAGGAAAACGGAAAGAGAGAGAAGGAGGAGTACAGAGTAAGAGAAGAGTGAGAGTATAGAGTGACAGAGAACGGAAGTAGAGAGAGGGAAAAAAAGGAAAGAAAGAGTTGTAATATTAAACAAACAGAGATAGGGGGGAGGAAGAGAGATAGGGGGGAGGAAGAGAGATAGGGGGGAGGAAGAGAGATAGGGGGGAGGAAGAGAGATAGGGGGGAGGAAGAGAGATAGGGGGGAGGAAGAGAGATAGGGGGGAGGAAGAGAGATAGGGGGGAGGAAGAGAGATAGGGGGGAGGAAGAGAGATAGGGGGGAGGAAGAGAGATAGGGGGGAGGAAGAGAGATAGGGGGAGGAAGAGAGATAGGGGGGAGGAAGAGAGATAGGGGGAGGAAGAGAGATAGGGGGGAGGAAGAGAGATAGGGGGGAGGAAGAGAGATAGGGGGGAGGAAGAGAGATAGGGGGGAGGAAGAGAGATAGGGGGGAGGAAGAGAGATAGGGGGGAGGAAGAGAGATAGGGGGGAGGAAGAGAGATAGGGGGGAGGAAGAGAGATAGGGGGGAGGAAGAGAGATAGGGGGGAGGAAGAGAGATAGGGGGAGCAAGAGAGATAGGGGGAGCAAGAGAGATAGGGGGAGCAAGAGAGATAGGGGGAGCAAGAGAGATAGGGGGAGCAAGAGAGATAGGGGGAGCAAGAGAGATAGGGGGAGCAAGAGAGATAGGGGGAACAAGAGAGATAGGGGGAACAAGAGAGATAGGGGGAGCAAGAGAGATAGGGGGAGCAAGAGAGATAGGGGGAGCAAGAAAGATAGGGGGAGCAAGAGGAAGGAGGAGGAAGAGCAAGAGGAAGGAGGAGGAAGAGCAAGAGGAAGGAGGAGGAAGAGCAAGAGGAAGGAGGAGGAAGAGCAAGAGGAAGGAGGAGGAAGAGCAAGAGGAAGGAGGAGGAAGAGCAAGAGGAAGGAGGAGGAAGAGCAAGAGGAAGGATGAGGAAGAGCAAGAGGAAGGAGGAGGAAGAGCAAGAGGAAGGAGGAGGAGGAGGAGGAGGAGGAGGAGGAGAGAGAGAGAAATAAGAAAGAAAGAGGGAGGAGGGGAACAAAAGTGAAGCAAGTCGGTAGAAGAAGGGTAGATAGAGATAGAAAGAGAGAGAGAAAATTACTTAGTCCAGTTCAGACAGCTGTTAGTATGAAACATTTTTAAATAATCACCTAAAAATAAAAATCAACAAGGGGATTACTCATTATTAATGGAGGCATATAACGGGAGTTTCTACCTTAAGGCTCCAAATTTGCCAACAAAAAAAAATTAAATTAAATTAATTCACAACATATTAATCAACAAATCATTTACAAATAACTAGTTACACATAAAAGATAGTAAACCAAAGCTGAAAATAGATATATTAGAATAAGTAAGGTGATAAGTTATCTCCCTTGCTCAAGATTATCTTCCTTGGTTGGTAACTCTTTACTGTAAACAGTTATCTTTTATTGAAAGCTGAATCAAAAGATTCAGAAGTAATCTGGTGATATCATACAAGGTTACAGATATGCAAATGATTTCAATAGAAATAAATAAAAAGAGAAATAATAAGGAAATGGATCATTTTTTTTTTTTTTTTTTTGTATTTAAAAAATAATATTTTTTTTTACCTGGAAAATTTGTTTCAAGGAAAAAAGAGCTCGTCGAAGTTCCCTTCCACTGGAGTTGAGGAGTTTTTCTGTGAAAGATAAAAAAAATAAATATGGTAGAAATAAAAACAGATAATTAGAAATTAATTTTAAAGTTCATTTCCTTTGAAAATCTTAATCAATAGTTTCAGGTGCAAAAGGTCTAAATTCTAGCAGTGTTTCTGCATGATTTTCACTAATAGTATATTTTCTCCTTCCAGCTATGGGCTAAATAGTAAGGTAGACTCTCAAGCCTTTTTTGTGCAACCTATCCAGGAGAAGGAAAATTCTGACACGACACCAATCTTTCTATGCTGAACCTGGCATTTTTATCCAGTCATCCCGTACTTCTTATTTCCAATAAACTTTAGCAATGTTGATTCCGTATAGATGAAGTTAAATATTATGCAACACTTACTTCAGTAGAGATTCCCTTCACAGCTATCCCAGAATGAAAAAGACTTTCTTACAGTACAAAATGCAAGATGGAGAAGCAAGCACAGGCCATAAAGACTTTACCCAGAGTCCTGAAGGAAATCTGTCTCAATGTAAAGATTGACAGCAGCTTCTTGAACTTTCGTCAATCAACAAAACAGAAAGCATTGATAGCATGTTCGCAAGCGCCACCTGTATTCAACATGTCACCCAGGTAGCACAAAGTAATCTTGACATCGAATCTATTGAGAAAGCAACACTCATACATCTACAGCAAACATAACATGGGTTAACAAGTCTCCAAGCAAGATCACTACACTTTGCGTAGACCCATAATTTACAGCAGGAACTTCAATCGAATTAAAACCTATACCTCTGTGACAGACAGCACAGAAGAACATGCCAGCATTCATCACGCCACATTGATTGCAATTCTATTTCTTTACAAAATTTCACGAAAAAACACCCGTCTAGCTGAATCCAATGTGAAAAATTTCCCCCACTCTTTATCTGTGCCTAAATCAAAATGTAGATTCCATGAACAAAGCTTCTTTCTTAGAACTGCACGCTTGTGGAACTCTGTTCCGTCTGCCTGCTTCCCACCTGACTACAACTTGGATGTCTTCAAGTCCGACGTTAACAAATTCCTAATGAACCGCCCCCTTTAGTAAACACTTCACCAAATCTCCACACTAACGTACTGCACTTGCAATAACCCTTATCCCTGAGTGGCTTCCGGGCTTTGATAAGTGGTGACCATCATGTAAAAAAAAAAAAAAAAAAAAAAAATGAAACCTGGGAAAATTGAGCAACCCAACTCTGCTCTCATCCCACAGCTCTTGATAAATATTTGGAATAAAATTTTAGCGTTAAATTCAATCAAAGGAAATGTGAAATACGTGCAAGGTTTCTTCTATTTTGAAAGGTTAGACATGTCGCGCAAAAGAGAAAATACTTTTGAAAAGATAAAGGAAAAATAATAAAAGGCCTAGCATTGAGAGAAGGTTATTTGTTCCTAATTACTCTTTGAAAAATAATAAAAATAAATGTTGATTAACGTAAATATTGTTGCGTAAACATTTGTAAACATGCACCAAGTTGCATGTCATCGTGGTGCATATGTATGGCAACCGTTGCAGATATAGATGCACGGCCAAAGGAAGAAAGGTGAAGGAGGGCACAGAGAACTGAAAATATCTCTGGTTGGAGTTTACATCCGGGCTGGTTCACCAACCATCTATCTCTCCCGCTTAGATTGGATGCAAAAAATGCATCTCTAATCTAATAGGTCCCTCACTGTCTGCCAAGCCACTGTCACATCACTGCAGTATTGCCTCTCTGAGCTTATTTTATAAATACTTCCAAAGAATGAAAAACTGTACTTGTACCTCACAACAAAAATAACTCTGACCCGCCCAACAAGCAGCAAAAATCCCACCCCTTCATTTTAAAGATCCCTAGATGCCGGAAGATTTTCTACTCTAAAAGTTTCCATCGTCAAACTGCTCGTCTGTGCCGGCAGTGTGATGATGTATGGAATTGAAACCTAACCAGTACGGGTTGAGGATATGCATTGCATGAAGAGGAATAATATCAGAGTAATACTATGAATGTGTAATACAAGTCTTAACCCTTTATGATCTGAATTATGATATAGATGATGAAAAAATATTTGTTAATTTTAGTTTGTTTAAAAGATAGTGATACTATGATTTTAAGACTTTTTCACTATAACGATCCTTCATTATGAAGTTAAATAGTTAAACTACCCAAAATTTTTTTTGCATTTCATAAGCTTATCTTTATTATCCACAGCGCTTGAAAAAAGTGTGTTAATGACAACAAATGAAATCCTCCACGCTTGGAGAAAGATGGCGGCATACTGAAGGTAAGCAACAGACAGTTGCAATCTGGAGGTATCTGGTATTCACCCAGATACTGAACTAATACGTACAAGGCGTGTTTGAATCAATTCCCACTTTATGTTATTACATTCATTTATTTACGACTAATGACAGGCTTCGATTTGGTTACTTCTGAGGAAGATTAGGTGCAGAGGCTGTTCTTGGCCTTCGGGCCAGGAGCGGAAAAGGAATTAATCAGTTCTGCTCAATGTGGGGGCAATCCTTCATAGTGGACAATCACTTTTTAAGTCAATTAGTTTGGTCAATGTGGGGGAAACCCTTAATATCAGACAATTGCTAATTTTGGACCCTGCCATAGTGCCGCTTTGGGGGAGCTGTTTTTTCATCCCCACATTAAAAAACGGCCTTGTGCCTAATTTTCTCAGTGGGGAAGCAAATAAATACACAGTATAGGTGTGTGTGCAGAACAGGAGACAGATGGTATGACCACGTTAAAAAAATGAACGAGAGTTCTTGGGTTAGTACTACTAACCCAAGAACTCTCGTTCATTTTTATTTTTCGTCCGCGTGTATTACTAATAGTAGATGCATAACAGTTGAAGCTTTAGAGGGAACAACAATGAAAACATGGAAGAAAGTGATAAGGACAGACCCTTTTTTATAAATTTTTTATTTATTGCATTTTTACACAAAACAAGGCACAATGCCACTTTAATATATGGGGATACTATGGTTGGTTGTTTTGTTTAGCAGCATATCAACCCTTTTTGGGCTATTTAATCCCGAATCCAGTTATTTTGGAAACAGTTTTTATGCTTCAAATTCTTTATATCTTCAAATATTTATTTGTAGAGTTTGGTTTGGCTGTTTTACGGCATATCAACCTTTTTGGGCTATTTAATGCCGAATTCTATTATTTTGGAAATAGTTTTTATGCTTCAAATTCTTTATATCTTCAAATATTTATTTGTAGAGTTTGGTTTGGTTGTTTTACGGCATATCAACCTTTTTGGGCTATTTAATGCCGAATCCAGTTATTTTTTAAATGATATTCATGTTGCACCCAATTATTCTGTTGAAGGTTTTTACTCTTCAAGCTTTTTGTATCTTCAATCGCTACTTTGTAGTGTTTGATTTGGTTGTTTTATAGTAAATTTTATCGTTTTTGTTCCCTGCCCTGCAGAACATGAATGAGTTTTGCAATGGGAGAGGGAAAAGGGTTACAGTATTGATGTTTGGTACATTTTAAGGAAAAGGTGGATTGTTGTTTTTGTTTTTGGTGTTGCAGAACATAATCAAGTTTTGCAAAAGGAAGAAGAAAAACAAAAAGAATCAATATTAGGTGCATTTCTTCTTAGGAAACCAATATTTGCAGGGAGCCTGATCTGGTAGCACCAGGCTACTATCTGGGACATAATTTGCAGAGATACTATGTAAGGAGTTGAACAGTAACACATCTGTTTACTAGTGTTGGAACAATTAATCAGAATCGGAAAAATCAGAACATTTTGAGGTATTGGAATCAGAAATTTTTTTGCCTATTTCCTGATGCCAAAAATTGTTAGATTTTGTTTTAAACAAAATCTAACAATTTTTGGTAGAGATGAGAAAATAATAATTACTTATTTATTTTAAACTACAAAAATGTATAGATTATCGCCTGCAACTGTCTGTATTTTTACATTTGAGAAAATATTTGTACATTTAACGTTTTTTTTTTTGTTTTTTTTTTTCTTTTTTTTGGTAATCAGTAGAAAATAGTAACTCTACAGTTAAATATTTGGAGATTTGCAAAGAATCAGAATCGGTAATTACATCGGAATCAAGAAAAATATTGGAATCAGCCCATCACTAGTGTTCACATTACACTTGAACTTCTGCATGTCAGTACAGTCAAGGAAGCAAGAACCTGAAAGAGAATTCCATAGCCTACCAGTCCTAGGGAAAAAAAACTAGGAAAGTAGAAGGCTTTCTGGCATCTGGGAATCTCTGTGTAGGGGGTGGAATTTTGCTGCTTGTCAAATTTATCAGGAATATTTACATCAAGAGGGATACAAGGATTTGCAGTTCATCGAAGCACCCACATTAAAATACTTGTAAAACAGGCAAAGAGATGCAACATTTCATTGATGAGACAGAAGTTGAAGCCTAGCCGACAGTGCGGGACCTATTAGGTTGGCGATTCTTTTGAACCCTGTCTAAGAGTGAGAGACTAGTAGCAGGATACTCTCAGGCATTAGTAACTTTCTCGCATGATAGAAAGCGCCCACCTTTATGCAGCAACCTTGGCAATGCCTTCCATGTATCTGTTCTAACTGACAGTGTGGACTTGTGAGAAAGAGGAATAATTAGAGACCTATCTAGAGATAGGTTGGTTTGGAAGTTCATTTATACAAACGTCCAATGCATGCCATATGCAAAATAGACTTGAAACTCTTTCTTAGAACTGCATGTCTGTGGGACTCTGTTCTGTCTGCCTGCTTCCCTCCTGACTACAACTTGGATGTCTTCAAGTCCAATGTAAACAAATTCCTGATGAACCGCCCCCTTAAGTAGACACTCTAAAATATCCACACTAACGTACTGTACTTACAATAACCCTTATCCATGAGTGGCTTCCGGGCCTTGATAAGTGGTGACCACCTTGTAAAAAAAAAAAAAAAAAAAAAAAACTAACGACGATGGTGATGATGCTAATTATCACCATCATCATAATTACCGTAATGCTAAAAAACGTTTCTCTATGAGAAAAAGATAAGACATTCCGTTTTCTTGTTCATTTTTTTGGTAATACTTCCATTTCTGAAAAGCACTTGGCACCAATTTCGTTTCTGCATCTGTTATTTTTTTTTATTTTTCTTAGACACTTAGAAAACTTGAAGAGCAATGTTGCTCTCGGAAGTGTGACAACCCGCCTGATAAAATTGGGACAAGAGGATTTGGGGTGGGCCAAAATAGGTTGGGAATTAAAAAGAGTTGAGTCATTACAACTCATCCTTTATTTATACTCGAGATTCCTTTTTTTTTCTTTTTTTTTTTTGGTGTTCCCCTATGAAAATCAGAATTTATTCAGAGTGGGTAGATACAATTATTAAAAACTTTTTTTTGTGTGAAAATAGGAAAAAAATATAAAGAATAAGATAACTACGTCGCCTTCAGAAAATAGAGAACCTTTTATGAGTCTTAGTATACGGACATCTATAACATAAATCTCACCCGTCTGTTTAAATGTATGTATGTATGTATGTTTGCATGTCTGCCTACAACTTTTGACAGAGACGATGGATTTTCACGATATTGGTATCGTTTTGAAGCTCGACTCTTCGGACGACAAATATCGAAAAATTGGCTAAAAGCTAATTCCTTCACCCTCAACAGGGCACTGTTCTACAGGGAGGGGTCGCTTTTTTCGCTGATATTTTCGAAAGTTATCCCCCTCTTTTCAATTGACTAGCTTTAATTTAAACCTTTGTAACTTCCGGTTTGGTGATGGACACAACGGCAAAGATGTTACTATTTTTTTTTTTTTCACATTCTTTTCCTCCTTCATGGTATGGCTTTGAGCTTGCCTGCCTACTACAAATTTTCTTTTTCTGCTCAACACACGCCTCCAAACACCCGGGCAATGCCAGGCACCCAGGCTAGTAAACAAATAAAATCAATAAAAAAATGTTTAAAAGAAAAAAACAAAATTAATAAATGAAAGAAAATAAAGTATATATCCTTTACTTAACCTAAAATCCTTAATACGGGGTGTATTGAATAAGTTTCCAGATAAAATAAAAAAAAAAATTAAAATATGGGTTGGTTGGTTGTTTTTGTTTTACGGCATATCAACCCATTTCAGGTTATTTAATGCCGAATCCAAAGATTTTGCAGAAAAATTTTTTTAATAGAATATATTTGTTGTTTTCAAGTCGGTTTCTATTTAACCCATAGTTGGGACCCTAACAGGTACTACCACTCCGGGTCAGAGTGGACCTGGGAGCAATGGCAATTAAAGGGTGGCTCCACACTCCCCAAAGCCCGCAAGCTGGGGCCTCACCACTGGATATAGTTTAAGGTCATATCCAGGACCATAAAATATGGGAGTGTGAAACATTCACTGATCAGCCAATCCTGGGCAACGTCGGGTCTCTCTGCTAGGATATATATAATATATGCAAATTGCCTTAAGAAAGTTTCCAGACATTTCTTGTGTTGGCACTTTTATTGATAGTACACACATGAACCTCTAGTCCCCTTCCAAGTAATCTTGACCGGTTGAATGCACTCGAATCGTTCCAACAACTTCTGGAAGGTCACATGGAAGTCCTCTTGTGGAAGCGTGTCAATGACCTTTATCTCACTCTTTCATTGCTGACAGCTTTTAAGGTTTTCCTTGAGCTTAGGGAATAATCAAAAGTCAGAGGGAGCAACGTCTAGATTATAGGGAGGGTGAGGAACTATTTTGATGCTCATCTTTGTCAAATAGACTGTGATAAGGATTGAGTTGTCGACCGATGCATTCGTGCAAATCTTCTGCATCTTCAGTTCCTCACAAATAATTGTATGTACAGCTCCCACACTGACATCAAACTTTGCACTTATTGTCTCTATAGAAACAAGATGTCCTTATTCATGAAATTCTTTATTTGGCCAATCAACTCTGGTGTTCTGACTTCCTTACTCCTCCCACACCTCTCATCATTTCTCATAGATTCCCTGCTTTCCTTGCATCTCTTATGCCACTCGAAAACTAATGCTCAATTCATGCAAGATGGTCCAAAAGCAGTCCGAAGCATTCCATATATTTTTGTGACATTTTCCAAATTTGAAACAGAATTTTATTGCATATCGTTCTTCTAAATTGTCCTCGCATCCAGATTGCATTTTTGAAATTCACCAGCCATGAATAGTGTACGGTACAATTACGTTGACACACTGGTTCTCGCCAGATCATCGAAGTTAAGCAATGTTGAGCCTGACCAGTACTAGATGGGTGACCATTTTGGAAGGCTAGGTGCTGTATGTACCTTCTGGAAAGGTTTGGCGTGGGGCCAGCACCCTCACCCTATAAAAAGATCTCCTCGCTACAAAAACATCTCCAAAAGTTGTAGATGGCCTATGCCCCCGCCCCAGGGGCTCAAGGGCTATGGATGGATGGAACCATGAATATCAGGCTTAAGTATGATGTGTTCCAGTTTTTGCTGTAGCTGTTCATTTGAACCTGAAACAAATTGGTCAGTCATCTCATAAGATGTATAGCAATACCATACTTAATTTTCAAGAGTCTACGGCAATTTTAAATGCCTGCACAAAAAAGTCTGGACACTTATTGAAGCACATCACATGTTCCTGTATTTAATTTAATGTGACTACCAGGACCTGTGGAAATTTCACAGCAGCATCTTTCATGTAGAATATATTGCTACTAGGCATTCTATGGACGTTCGGTGGAGACCCGACAATATTATTGTAGCCCTTTTGTTAAAACTGTAAAAGTATTTAAGTAATCTGGTTAATGTAACGTCAGAATATATCTGGATATTACGGTTTATTTCCAATATCTTGGTAGGAAATTTCCATTGCATGGACGCCAAGCGTGAAAGGAAACCCCATGATATCATTATACCATCTTTAGCTGAACAGATATTATGCTTGGATTGTAGCCAGAAGACCAAGAAGGTATATTTTAGTTTCACGTACAGCCGAAAAGCGACATCATTTGTTTTTATCAAATTTTTTTTTTTTTTTTATACATTGATCGGGAGATCCTATTTATTAAAAAGAAGGGTAGGAGATGATAACATACTACAAACATTAAATTAGTGTATCTATATTATTCAATATCTATATCATTTAATATCTATATTATTCAATACCTATATCATTTAATACCTATATCATTTAATATCTATATACTAATAATTTAATGTTCATAGTATGTTATCGCTTATCCTTGTGTTTAATAAATAGGATCTCCCGATCGAATAATTTATATTTTGGAAAGTTGACACACGTACCTATGTACGTTAACGGTACTATGGTATTAAGGTATAGATTCTTACCGTTATGATTAAAAATTAATCTAAAATTTTTTGAAAAGATTTTAATTTTTTTTTTTTCCATTTATTTACACATGCATTCAATTTATTTTATTCTATTATTTTTAAATCTATTTAATATTCTGCTTGTTCCTTCCTTAGTGTTATGTTTGACGTTCATCTTCCTCACCAACTGTTATGTTTGCAGGTTGAACCAAACAACGTATAAGGCAATACAAATGAAGACTCAACAAACAAAGGTAGATCAATATAAGTGTATTAGGAAAAGTATATTTACAGTATATTTACATAATGGTTGTCAGGTAAGAGATTCTTGGCTGGAGAACATCTGCTCTCGGCTCGGCCTTTGGTGGCTTCTGGTTAACACACACTCAGACTAACTGAGTCTTGTTATTTATGTGTAATATTATCCACATATGTAAATGAGTGGGTGCCACCACAACACTTAGTATATTATTCTTTGTAAAAGGCTAACTACAATCTTTGAAGGTCAAACTGGTTCAAAAAAGGCCAAATTTGTGAAATTTGGCTCTAAAAAAGGTTAATCTGGCAACCCTGGAAAAAATATACAAGAGTGACCTCCCTTTCAAATATCATTATAGTAATAGATGATCATTGTTGCAATGCTGTGAGAAAGAAACTTGTAGTAATTTTGATGTGCAGCGGTTCTTCAAAGAAAGAAGTAGCAAACCATTTTGTAAAAATAGGAATATTAAAAAGAAACAGGACGAAAAAAAGAACAATGTCTGCCAAGAAATTCTGGACTGAAGGAGTAAATTAAAGATTGCCTCTTACAATGTGATTTCATTATTTGTACTGAACTATGTAGCACAATATTACTTCCTGAATATTTATTAGTAATTATTAATTTATCTGATTTGGGTCAGTTCTATATTAAAAATACAGAAATGTTAATAAACTCATATTTGCTGTGTGTTATTGTTTTTTTTCTGTCCAAAAGACAAACTTTTTTGCGCTATTCAGAAAAATATAAAAACATATTTGTAGACTAAACATATTTCTCATTCCGTGGAATTTCCAGGAGTCCCGCTAGTATTGAATAATTTCCAACAAATAAAACGGATGTCATGATCGGAAATTTAAACTGAAACCTTGGAGTCTTTAATTTGAGGTTCTTCTAACTCATCCATTTGGACTTTCTTATAAATAAAGCTTAAGGCATTTAACAAAACGATTATAGCTTTGAGAGGATGTCATAAATTTATAAACGACATCATATTTCGAAACATTAATTCAAACATAAGCAATAATAACAAAAATAAACAAATAAGCAAACATTATTAAAAAAAAAAAAAAAATTAATTTTTTTTATGGGGTTCTGCTCCAACAAAAAAGTTGAAAGGCCTAGCTCTAAATAGACATTTAAAAATATCTAACTAGTCACTTATTAAAAAAAAAAAAAAAAAAAAAAAAAGAGTTTACGGATACTGTTATGTCTGGACCTACATTTTCCTCAGGGTTTTCAAATGAAATGAGACTATTTGCTTCCGAGGACTTTCAAAAGCAGAAGTCATTTAAATCGGTAAATATGCGAAATCCTCAAATAAATGAATAGAAACAATAAAAAAAAATCTATAATAATACAATAGCGCGTTATTCTGTGCATCACGGTGACATTTTTTTTCTAGTGACTGTCGTTTAATTATGACCTTCTATTTCCTGTAATGAATAATTTTACCAAGAATTGTTCATAAGTTTTGGTTTCAATTATAGCTGAAGGAACTCAAGTTATATTTTTTTCCTTTTCTTCATTTGATTTTGATTCAAGCTGATATGGATTCTTTTATTTTTAAAATCACAACTTTAAAATATATATATATATATATATATATATATGTACTTGATAGAAAATTGACTATAATAACATATATGAAATCTGCATGAATCTAAATATCATATTTAAGCGTATTTTATGACCGGGCTATGCCAGGAGTCCCTGCTAGTTAAAAATTTTAAAAAGTAAAGCACTTAGCCATATCTATGCATGCAGATGGAGACAGTCATACGCATATCATAACAGTAAAGAACGCAACAAACATTTGGAGCTAAAATGTCTCGCGATGATCTTACATGATTGTGTCGGCAGTTTTAGGCCTTCAAGAGTTTCGGTCAAAATTCATATCAGATAAACGGCATAAAATAACATTGCTTACGTCAGACGGTCAAGTTCATGTCATAGAAACGATCTGATAAAATCTTTGCAGTGGACATTTTTTTTCTTGGTCTACATAGGAACCAAACAAATGAAAAATTGACGACGTACCTATCACAGCATGGACACGAACATTCAGCTGGGTCCGCAGAATGAGAGCATTTTGTCGGCTGAAAATAAATAAATAAATAAAAATAAATAAATAAATAAATAAATAAAATGGTTACTAAGTGGAAATTCTGTATTTAATCTATGTGATTATAAAACTCTGTGGACCTTGCTTGCTTGCATCTTGTCTTTGCTAATCTGGCGCTTCTATCTTTTATAAAAGACTAGCGGGGGTGGGGGTACCCGGCGTTGCCCGGGTGTTTGGAGGTGTGTGTGGTTTTGGGTAAATCAAAACTCCGGGGGGGGGAGTAAAATTTAAAAGAAAAAATAGTTTTGGTAGGTGAGTATGAGGATCGAACCTGAACCCTTCAGGCAAAGTTGGAAATTAAAGTGTGAAACAAAAACGTGCGACCTTAACCATTGGGCGACCGCAACATACAACAGAAACATGTTTGAATTTATTTAACTACATGTGGCCGCAATAAAAGTTAACTCTGCTGCTTCCATTTGACCTAATTAATGAGGTCAAATAGAAGTCACGCAGTTAACTTTTGCTGCGGGGCAGCGTTTGGGTTGGTTTACCCAACTTTGACTGTTTTTTTCCCCAACAAATGTTGGGGAGGGGGCCCCATTGTCCAGATAGAATAGCAATTGTCTGATATGAGATGAGTTTGGCCCCACATTGATCAAAGCTGATTGCTTCTGGATGTTTCCCGGCGCGATGCCGAGAACGATGGTTAGCCTTTGAATTAGTTTCACGTTTTATACAAAAAAGCCGAATCAACACGTGAAAAGCCAAAATAGCAATAATTTTGTAAAAATCAACGTAAATAAATCTAGACGCGATGCGCTTTCTCAAATTCTAGATATTATTATCTACGGCCTATATAAACACTTCTAAGTGATTGGAAAAAAATAATTTTATAGTTTAATATTTAAAGATTTATAAAGAATTGGAATCGGCAATTGTACTGGAATCTTGAATTTAGTACAGAATCGGTAATTGTATCGGAATCGGGAAAAATACTGGAATCGTCTATCAGTAGTATTAATCTCTCTCTTGCAGAAATGAGACAAAGGTTGGAAGTGGGATTGAAGAGGAGGAGCACTGATCCGCACAAAATGCTTGAATAGCTCTGCTGGCATTCCTGGTAGGGGAGTCTTAGTGGATCAGCAATAAATTAACCCCTTCTGGAAAGGAGGAGGCAAAGCCTGGAAGGGTGATCCTCCTAGAATTGCACAAGACCAGCATCATACCACAATCAATGGGGAAAAGGCCATTACAAGATTGGTCTGAACCAATGGTTCTCAACCTTTTATTTATTTATTTTAATCGTGGCTTTCTTTTCTTTTTAATGTATTTTAGTGAACCCCTATAACTTATTTTATTTTTCATTAATAAAAAGAAAACTAAGGAACATATATTAACAGTTTATTTTAAAGGAAAACCCATACTAACGTTACATTTATCATGGAGATCGACATGGACCCCGGTTTAGAATCACTGTCCTAGACTGTTGATTTTGCTGCATTTGCAGAAATGACTGAGACTTCTTGGATTTTGGTGCTAACGGAAAAAGTCCCCAAAAGGCGAAGAATGAATAAAATGTGATAATTTATGACGATGGTTAATGGGATGTGTTTATTGACATTAGATTTGAAGATGACCATGTTGTAGCCCTCAGGGAAGCAATCTTGTAGCAATATGTTCCAGAGATTGGAAGTTTGATCATTTTTTTAGACTCATAAATCACCACTTACCAAGGTTAAAAAAAGTTAATGAGATTGCCAGTGGGATGATGGTCTTCTTGATGTGTCTGGGAGTGTTCTTAGATAGGTTTTTGTATCAGAATGCCTCCAATAAGTATTGAAAATCGACAATTGAAAAAGTCTAATTAAAGATGGAGGTTTGATTTTGACCAAGGTTAACAACCTTATACAACCTCATATCACAAGTGTATTTGAGAAGTTTTATCACCACACAAGCAGAAAGGCTCAGCATATAAAATCAACAGTAAGCTCTTTGGTAACACGGGTGCGTTCGAAATAATTGTTTCTTTTTAGAGCAAGATTGAACCATGATGCTTGACTTTTGCATTTTAAACTTTAATTTAAACCATTATATAAAAATGATTTATTAAAATAAACAGTAGGTTCTCTACAGTGCAATGTAGACTACAATCTATTGTGGACTAATTCACTGCAGGGAAGCATGTGAAGCTTCTTCCCGGTACACGACGGTAGGTTCCAACTAGAGCAGGCAATCACTCGATTTAATTAAAAAATGGGTAATTTGGTCGATTTCAATGGCAATAAAAGTATAAGAGAATGACACCTTTGTTGATTCTCATTCAATCCCAGCTAACGTCGGGTCTCCCTACTAGTTTATATATGACTAGTGGAGGGGAAAGGGCGTTTGGCTTTGCCCGAGTGTAAAATACACTTAAATATATTTTAATTTATCCAGATTTCGCAGATATTATTATAGAGTCGTGATTTTCAAAAAGAAAAAAAAAAATATTTGGGTGCCATCAGCTAGAATCGAAACCGAAACTGCAGCATTCAAAGCTGATGATGCTACCACTGTACCAACGTGACACGCATATGAACTGATTAACAATTAAAAATAAACCAAGATGAATGGACACAATGTTTAATGAGTTTTTCAATTTTGACCCCTTAAAAATTATTTTAACCAGCTAAAGACCCATAAAAGAACAGTCAGTAAAAAATCCAATCATTTGAGGCCCCTAGCGCCGCTCTGCGACTTCATATCGGAGGAGATAGAGTTTGAAAATATGGAGACAGACAGACATATAGCGTTTTATATATTAGAAAAAAAAAAATAAAAATGGTTAAAAAGCATTAAGTGTATGTATGTAGGGTCATATTTTAATTATTTTTTTTTTTTTGTCACCGTGTTATTGATAATTAAACGATGTACGAGGAATTGGTCATTGATGACCACAACTAGCAATGACCTCTGACCTCTTACTCTCCTTTCATATCCTCTTCCTTAGAATGTCAGTTTTGCTCTTCCTTTTGACATTTTCGGCGAACGTAGAGGTCGCTTTTCTGGGTAATTTGCTGATTTAATGGAGGAACTGGAAATGAGTAGACATTTTTGGCAAGTGGCATGGCGTGGCAGGGGAGGAGGAGGGGTGATGCTCTTTAAACTCGTTTGTCGTCAAAAGGACACTTATCTGCATTTTGAGTTTTAATCCTGCAGTCCTCGACGACCCGGTCAGTAAACGACGCTTTTACTTCATGAAGTCGTCTTCAATTTAATGAGACATAAAATCCAAAGTTCTGAAAAGATACGAGTTTTAGATTTGCCTTAAAGGCGAAACGTCTTATATCATCATCATCATCATCATCATACTCAGGCCAACGTCTGTTTTACATAGAGACACCGGTTGTACGACTTTTAAAAATTGACTTCCAATCGAATATATCTGCCCAGGTCTTTATTTATCCCTCCTTCCCTCAACTTCGTTCTTATCATTTCTTCACCTTTTTATTTGGCCTTTCCCTGTGAACCGACCCTGCTACCTCAACTGTTCTACACCTACTAACCCAAGAACTCACACCCATTCTCTCAACGTGGCCCTACTAACAATGTCACCGGTTCTACACACCCTATAGTGTCCAAATTTAATTTTTCTCCAATCACCAGATCTAAACATGTATTTAAAATTAACAGTTCAAATCCATTATATTCTCATATAATTTCTCTCCATGCAACGCATATCCTCAACTCTCACTGACCAGGTTTAATTTTGCCTGCAAATGCTGATAGTTTTACAGGGGATATCCATTGTCTCTTCAGACATTTGCGTGCACAAGATCTGTCAGTAACCTAAAACAATTATTAGATGGATTTTACTCATGGTCACTGTATAATATTTTTATTTATGCGATTAACTGACGGTATATTATATTTACCCTTTTCCTGTGTTCAGCTCATCATATAGGTATAGTTTGCATTCATCTGCTATATAACTATTAAGGACTTGAATGGATTGAAGAGAAGCTAAACTAGGCCACAGATTACAGTAAAAAAAAACAAAAAAAAACAAAACAAAACAAAAGTTGATGGAAAGAGGAGGAGGGGGAGGAAGAGACAAGCGAATACCTACATTAACAATTAACATATGTTTCTTTAAGAAAAGATGTTGGAAATTTTTTTCTTTTTATGTCAAGCAAATAGGATTAGACATGCTGGTTTAGACCACGTGGAGATGTTTTAAGTGTGAAGGCTTTTAATGAAGGTCAAAGGGCATTCGTTGATTAAAAATTCCTGTAGCTGCACTTTGTCTTCAATGTCATCAGGGCCTATTTCTTGTTTATTTATAAAAATAAAATAGACGAAAGGAACGGAGAACACAGAGAGAGAGAGAGAGAGAGAGAGAGAGAGAGAGAGAGAGAGAGAGAGAGAGAGAGAGAGAGGAGAGTATAATATATATATATATATATATATATATATATATATAGAGAGAGAGAGAGAGAGAGAGAGAAGAGTATAGAGATAGCGAGTATATATATATATATATATATATATATATATATATATAGAGAGAGAGAGAGAGAGAGGAGAGTATAAATATATATATATATATATATATATATAGAGAGAGAGAGAGAGAGAGAAGAGTATAGAGATAGAGGGTATATATATATATATATATATATATATATATAGAAAGATAGAGAGAGAGAGAGAGAAAGAGAGAGGAGAGTATGTAGAGAGAGAGAGAGAGAGAGGAGAGTATAAATATATATATATATATATATAGAGAGAGAGAGAGAGAGAAGAGTATAGAGATAGTGAGTATATATATATATATATATATATATATATATATATATATATATATATATATATATAGAGAGAGAGAGAGAGAGAGAGAGAGAGTATATATATATATATAGAGAGAGAGAGAGGAGAATATATATAGAGAGACGAGAGTATATAGAGAGAGAAGAGAGGGAGGGGTGTAATGAACTATGAAAACTATTCTGGGAGTTTGGAGGTATTTTTTCATCTAAGCAATTAAAAAGCAAGAAAAAGAATGAATTTAAAGAAACTGCGAATACAAGTTTTTTTTTATAGTTATCAAAACAATGTCAAGGTCAAATCATGTCATTGTTAAAAAATGTAAAGTATAAAAAGGGCAATTCGAAATTTAAATGTGATAAATTTCAGCGATTATCTTTGAATAGATTCAACACATTTAATCTATTTATAAGATGAAGACAACCTGGTTTATATATATTCTTTTTATATCTATCATCATACTAAACCTGAGTTAATCACCGTTTGTTTCTATATGACTTTTGGCCTCTCTATCTTCTATTATATCATAAAACTCAAATCGTCTTGTTTGGGCTTTGAAACCAGCCGTCTGGTTTACAGCTTCCGGTTTGAAAAATTCTGCGCATACGTAAGTAAACAAAAACAAAACCATGGAAGCCTTTTTTTTCCTTTTACTTTTTTTTTTAAATAGACAATTTTTTTTTGCATTTAAAATATGCAAATAAAAACAAAACTGTAAATTCCTTATGTTTTTTTTTTACATTCACATTTTAAGAATTTCTTTTTGTATTTTTCATTGTAAGTTGAAATTATTTTAAAATAGAAAGAAAACAAATGTTTACGATTTAAAGTCTTTTATATATTCTGTAATTGACAGTTTAAAAGCCATTAAAGTTATTCAGATCATCTTGCCCAGTCGTCGAAACCATTTTAATAAAAAGAAACACATAATAACATCTAACCTTCTTATAACTGGGACATAACAAAACATCGTACAATAAGAAACCGTTACCAAAGGCAATTAAAGTGACACCTCATAGTGAACTGGTTGGTTGAGAAAAAAATAGAAATTAAAACCATTTAACCAGCAAATGCTATTTCTCAGTGTAACTGTAACCAAATGCAATACGAATAACTTCTCTTATGTATTTGTTTTACTTCAGTTTGTATGAACGTCCACACTAAAACTAAACTCTTTTCACCTGTAGTAAGGATTGAAGCTTTTACCCCACCTCCAAGACTGTCATTTAAAATGTGTTTTTTTGACGTAATGGTTAAAGGTGTTGATCAACAATAATTAGGCTTGTCTTGACAACTAAACAATTCAAATGATGCGTATCATCAATCCTCATCTCAGAAGTTCAGAAACTTTCTATGGGATGTGTACGAATTTGAATTAATATGAAAATGAAAACAACTGCAAAGAAGGTAGGCTCCCTCTACTGTGCTAGAAAACTATTAACACCCGAAAGTATCTTGTACCTCTATAAGGCCACCATTCGCCCATGTATGGAGTATTTTTGTTATATTTGGGCGTGTGTCTCGCTCCTGAACAAGGTTCAAAAGAGAGTCGCCAATCTGATAGGTCCTGAACTGTCATCTAAGCTTCAGCCTTTGTCTCATCGATGAAATGTTGCATCCCTCTGCCTGTTCTACAAGTATTTTAATCGTGAATGCTCTGACGAACTGCAAGCACTTGTGCCCCCACGACGTAAACACCCTTGACAAACCCAACAAGCAGCAAAATCTCACCCTCACACAGTAGAGATCCCTAGATGTAAAAGAGCTTTCTACTCCAGTAGTTTCTTCCCCAGAACCACTAGACTTTGGAATTCCATTCCAGGTCCCTGCTTCTCCAGCTGTACTAACATGCAGAAGCTAAAGTGTAACGTGAGCTAACATCTTGCTGCCCAACTCCCTACATAGTATCCCAGTAGCTGTTGCCCCTGATAGTAACCCCCTACACCAAAGTGATAATGTGCCTTGTTTGAAAATGTAATAAAAATAACACAAAAAAAAAAAACTCGACGCTTTTTGCTTTCACAAACTTATACATTTTGAATTCTAACGACTATGTTTTTTTTTGAAATCTTGAAAACCGTGCCTACGTTAAAAGGTACTACGGTATTAATATATATATAATATATATATATATATTAATATAGCGAGATAAGACACTGATAGAATTCAGATGAAAATCCTGATAGATATTACTTGAAGTAACAATTTCAGGGTGATCCTAGCCAAAAACGAAAAGCTCAATATTTAAGAATAGAGCAATATATAAGTTTGGTGGTTACTCCTTCCGATAATGGACTGCCCAGATGGTATCAAATTCGCTCTCCATATAATTATCAACAATCAGTCAAAAAACTATTTTCAATATTTTTGGTGAAAAACAAAATAAGTGTCTATTCACAGCTGAACATTTTGCTAACCGCATTTCATTTCCTCTGATGATATGAGCCTTTATTGAAAATCCATGGATTAAAGAAATTAATATAACCCCTTCTATATATTCCTTTTGTCAAACAATAAATTCTTAATTCAAATATATGTGTGTCTATATGTTGTTTTTTCAGAATTTAAAATTTAACCACCAAACATATATATTAATATATATATATATATATATATATATATATAATGACTTCATTATATATATATATATATATATATATATATATATATATATATATAATGAAGTCATTAATCATCGTTTAAAACAGACCAAACCATTTAAGAGAATAGTCATTGTTAAAGATTACTTGTTTAGAAAATTAATGATAATGATGACAATAACAATTGTTAATTATTTCATATTAATGCGTGCACATAAAAAATACTTAATTATCTTTTTTTTTTAATGTTGCAATTAACGATGGGCCAACAGTAATTATTTGTAATCTAAAATTATTCTTTCGCATTTTTCTATGGCACATTTGTAAATATCTTTTAGGATTTACCAACAACTCATGAGAGTCAAGATCAAACTAAATGGGGAGCAGGCCATATGAATCACAAGTAATGATCTGGTTCTTGTTTATTTTGCAGTGGGAGTAAAGTTCTGTGCAGTTCTAGGAGGTCCATCCTCCCAAGCTTTGCCTTCTCTCTTTGAGAAGGTGTTAGTTTATTGTTAATCGCTTGAGGCACCCTTACTGGGAATATTGACGGGGCTGTCATGGCACATTTTGAAGGTCAGAGTGCCTCCTTCTCATGGGCATTGACTTCTAAATCCAATTTTCCGACCCTGGTGTCAGAGTTCTTGCAGTAAGATAGAACTAACCAACATCCGGGGATAATACTAATACAGAGAGCAACATTGATTTTACAGCACCCTTGATTCCAAAGTCTTGCTGGATTAACCGTTTTGCTAGACTATCTGATTTCAGCATAATTTATCCACACACTAGTCAGACACCTACTGTTGCAATATTTTGGACTTGTAATGGGGTATGATCCCACACAGTCGGACGATTCTATTTATAAACGATGCTGCTAGGAAGTGACGATTCGAATTAATTCACGTTCTGCTACCAACCAATCAGAAACCAGAATTGCTTCATAAATATTAAACCTTTTCTGGAGCAATTTCACATGTTTACTTTTTTCTTCCCCATCTCGACACAGTAAGAATATTTAGAACAACGAACCATCGGAAACTGTTCTGTTTACTGCAAACAAGTCACCTCTCAAGACTTGTTTAGAACAACGAACCATCGGAAACTGTTCTGTCTACTGCAAACAAGTCACCTCTCAAGACTTGTTTAGAACAACGAACCATCGGAAACTGTTCTGTCTACTGCAAACAAGTCACCTCTCAAGACTTGTTTAGAACAACGAACCATCGGAAACTGTTCTGTCTACTGCAAACAAGTCACCTCTCAAGACTTGTTTAGAACAACGAACCATCGGAAACTGTTCTGTCTACTGCAAACAAGTCACCTCTCAAGACTTGTTTAGAACAACGAACCATCGGAAACTGTTCTGTCTACTGCAAACAAGTCACCTCTCAAGACTTGTTTAGAACAACGAACCATCGGAAACTGTTCTGTCTACTGCAAACAAGTCACCTCTCAAGACTTGTTTAGAACAACGAACCATCGGAAACTGTTCTGTCTACTGCAAACAAGTCACCTCTCAAGACTTGTTTAGAACAACGAACCATCGGAAACTGTTCTGTCTACTGCAAACAAGTCACCTCTCAAGACTTGTTTAGAACAACGAACCATCGGAAACTGTTCTGTCTACTGCAAACAAGTCACCTCTCAAGACTTGTTTAGAACAACGAACCATCGGAAACTGTTCTGTCTACTGCAAACAAGTCACCTCTCAAGACTTGTTTAGAACAACGAACCATCGGAAACTGTTCTGTCTACTGCAAACAAGTCACCTCTCAAGACTTGTTTAGAACAACGAACCATCGGAAACTGTTCTGTCTACTGCAAACAAGTCACCTCTCAAGACTTGTTTAGAACAACGAACCATCGGAAACTGTTCTGTCTACTGCAAACAAGTCACCTCTCAAGACTTGTTTAGAACAACGAACCATCGGAAACTGTTCTGTCTACTGCAAACAAGTCACCTCTCAAGACTTGTTTAGAACAACGAACCATCGGAAACTGTTCTGTCTACTGCAAACTAGTCACCTCTCAAGACTTATTTAAAACAACGAACCATCGGAAACTGTTCTGTCTACTGCAAACTAGTCACCTCTCAAGACTTGTTTAAAACAACGAACCATCTGAAACTTATGAAACTAAACATGGCTTATACTTCTAGACCTACCGTGCATCTGAACGACCAGGGATTGACAGAAACTTAAAACAAGCATTAAATGTAAGCGAATAAATATAATGAATCAATATATGAATGTTTTATTTATGTGGCATCAACTGAATAAGTTTTGCTCATGCCAGTCGAAGATACAACCTTGATAATCAGTCCGACAGAATTTAGGACATCTATTATATAAGTCTCACCTGTCTGTTTAAATGTATGTATATATGTTTATATGTCTGCCTAAATCTTTTAATAGAGACGATTGATTTTCATGAGATTGGTATTGTTTTGAAGCTCGAGCCTTCGGACGACAAAATTGGCTCAAAACATTAATTCGTTCACCCTCAACTAGCCACTTTTCTACAAGGAGGGGTTGCTTTTTTTGGCCATATTTTTGAAAGTCTACCCCTTTTTTCGATTGACTAGTCTTAATTTAAACCATCGCCACTTCCGGTTTGGCGATGGATGCAACGGCAAAGACGTCACATTTTTTTTTTTTTCCACATTCTTTTCCTCCTTTTTTATATGTTCGGCAAAGGGTTTTTGGAGAGGGGGGGGCTCCGTGGGCTTACTACTTTTTAGAACTTTTTATATACCGTCTAGATCGTAATATCTAGGATTTGCGAACGCGCGTCATGTCTAGATTTATTTACATCGACTTTTACAAAATTCTCTATTTCGGCCCCTCTCATGTCAGTTCGGCTTTTTCGTATAAATAAAGTGAAACTAAGTTGAAACAGTAACCGTTCCTTGGCTTTCATGCCGGGAACGTCCAGAAAGCAATAAAGCTTTGATCAATGAGGGGGGGGGGAACAAATCCCTTATATCAGACAATTACTATTCAATTTGGAGAATCTGCTTTTTATGGGGAGCTGGTTTTCTCCCCCCCCCCCAACATCTCGGGGAAACAAAACCAGCCAAAGTTGGGTAAACAAACCTCAAAAAACTGCTAATCTATTATATAAAAGGTAAAATGGATGTGTGTGTGTTTGTGTGTCTCACAAAAACTTTTCTCAGACGCATCAGACAGGGTGTTTTAGGGGTGAAAACACCTTTTCAGGCTAATTTTTATTTTTCTCCTAAAATTCAAGGCATCAGTCAGGGGAACAGTTTTTGGCTTGTTTATTTTTTTTATTTATTTATTTTCAATTTATTTTTAATTTATATTTAATCATTATCAGATTACACCATTTGCCTTTAAAAATGAAAGCAAGTTTTTTTTTATTATTTAAGGTGTAAGAGTTATTCCCCCTTTAAGCTACTTCCTGTTTAATTTTCATAGACAAAAATGGATGCTTCCACAAATCCAACATGTGATCCACTTTCAGGAAAATTGTAAGAAGTTAGGATATTTGGTAGATTTTATAGAGCATGGGACTAAACCCTCCATCTGCCAATATTTTTCAACTTGGCAACCCCGGGTTTATACAGCTAGTAGGGTATTAAAAGTCATTTTTAGTTTGAAAAATTTCTTGATTTAATGAATTTCACATTTTTATTGAAGCACGTCTTTACTGACATCTGATTGAATAATCGCTTCAGCATCGTCCGGCTGCTTACATAACTTGCTGGATGATGCTGCTGACAAAATATTGCTGGATATTGGGTTATAAACTACATAAATACACCCCCCTACACTTTTTTTTATTACATCATCAGTTCGTCTCTAATCTCATGACTAAAAGTAATTCTCACACCTACACTGATGATTGCTTAAGCATGAAGCACTAGTGTATGCAGTTATAAAGAATAATTAATTATAATTATCAAGTTCCTTTAAAAATACTTAAGGATGTGCACTGTCTGCAGAATTGTAACTAAGGCCGTCAACTAGAATCTATGCAATATTCACAACTTCTGCTCATACGAACACTCTAAATTGTCAGAACATATTCGCCCAAATTATATATATATATATATATATATATACACACACACACACACACACACACACACACACACACACAGGGGCCAGACAATATTTTTCGGACACTTTGAAAAAAGTACTTCAAGGTGGTTACTAGTGCCAAAAACTTGGGAGATTGTAAGTACGTAGTTGAGGAGTGAAAATTTACTTCTAGTGTAATTATTTTTTTTTTAGTTTGTCTTTGATAATTTTTGTTATTTGTGATTTTTGCGAAAATGACAAAAAATCCTATTTTATTAAGAGCTATGTTCATGTATATGTTGCTGTCATCATTAGAATCAATTATCTGTTCTATTCTACTGGCAAAACAATTCAGTTTAATGCATTCAAAAGAAGTGGTTTGTTTGGCATGGAAGAAGCGGGAAGATGAACTCAGCATCAGAAGGATTGCCATGGATTTGAAGCTGTTGAAATCAAGGGTCGAATACATGCTGAAGACAAACTCCGAGCAGAAAAAGAAGAGAGGACAGAAAAAATCAATTGGTGAGAGGACTGAAAGGAGAATGAAGAGGACTGTGACACGGCTTTTGACATCTGGAGAAAAAGTTACAGCAAGAAAAATGAGGCAGAAATGTGAATTGGATGTAAACGTCCAAACAGTACAAAGAATGCTGTATAGGATTGGTTTGAAGTATGCAAAGGCTAAGAAAAAAAATTACACTAACAAAGAAACACAAAGGAGCAAGACTGGAGAGTGCTAAAAGGTGGTTAACAAAGCATGTTGACTTCAAGAAGGTTATATTTACTGATGAAAAGCGTTTCAAATTTGATGGGCCCAATGGATGGTGTACTTGGTCAAGAAGAGGTGAGCCTGTTGAACTGAACAAATGACAGGTGGGAGGAGGAGGAGTTATGGTTTGGGGTATGATTTTTGCTAATGGAAATATATGGTTGGAGTGGCTGAGACGACAGCAGAACAGCAAAAGCTACAAACAGTTGCTGGATGAGAAAGCCCTACCAAGGATAAAAAGAGATGGGGAATGATTTATTTCTTCAGCAAGACAATTGCAGCATCCATGTGTCAAAATTCATGAAAGAATGGATGGCTAAAGTGAATATGACTACTTTGGAATGGCCTGAAAAAAGCCCAGATCTAAATTTTATGGAAAATGTTTGGCAAATGCTTGTGCAACTTGTCTATGATGGACCTGAAATAACGAAAGAGGCTCAACTATGGGAACGAATACTAGATGCCAAAAAACAACTAATAGAAACACATAGAGATGTTATTGTGCATATGTTTGATCATTATGAAGAGAGATTGATAAAAGTTATTGAGAAGAAAGGTGATATTACAGACTATTAACAGTTTTTCAACAATGTCCGAAAAATAATGTCACGTGTGTTTTGTAAAAAATGATGAAAATTAAATATTTTTCCTTACCTAATCGATTTTCTTCGATTTTTATTGCAGGTATTGTCTTTATATATTTATGTTATTTTATTGAAGGAATTTCGCCACTATGACATTCGGAAGATCGAATACTAAAGTGTCCGAAAAATATTGTCAGGCCCTTGTATAAAGTAGTAGTGTTCGTGTGTGTGTACAACTCTCCTACAGCCTACATAACCGGACCAATCATGACCAAACCTGGCATGATGATAGTCTCCCACATAGGGATGGTGCACATTATTTTTCAAGGTTAAGGCCACAGGTCAAGGTCAAGGTTATAGCCTATGTACATATACTCTCCTACAGCCCACACCACTGGAGCGATCATGACCAAATCTGACATGATGATGATCTCTGACCTAGAGATTGTGCACACCATTTTACAAGGTCAAAGGTTAAGGTATGGGCTTACACGGTTACCCGAGCATACAGCAAAATCCTGTGCAAAGCATGGTTATCTTTGCTAGTAGTAGTATATATATATATATATATATATATATATATATATAATTCCGTGGCAATCATTTAGTGGTACTGAGGTGGGAGTTTAGCAAATGGAGCAAAAGATGGTTTTGTGGCTCGGTTTGAATTTCATGACTGGCAGGAATTGTCATCTCCTACACTGATGATTGCATAAGCAGGAAACACTAGTGTTTGTAAGCATAAAGAATACTAGACACTACCCTCGAGTGTCTAAGGTTTCTCTGTGCAGGAGTTGGTCAGAGAAACCCGACATAAGGATACTTTTTACTACAAGTAAACCCTGACTAAATGTTCAAAATCACATACGGTTCGCTATCCAAATAAGCTCTAGGTGTGGATAATCCTTACTAGGTTTTACGAGGAATGGGGCAGCTTCTACAAACGATGTTACCCCAAGTAATAGCACAAAATTGGATACTCCACCGGACTAGATGAATTTTCGTCCTGGTATCCAGTAAAGCCAAGCAACTTATAACATACTTAAATGGTCAATTGGGGAGAGGAAAATAAATATTCTTAACTGCTTTACTATTCTTACTGTGTTTGAGAGGTTAAGGAGAACTTTAATAGAATATTCGAATACAGTAGAACTCCGGGATACAGCATTAATCTGTTCCGGAATTGGTGAAATCACCATATGGTAGGGCCTAAGCAAAATTTTATACAGTACATATTAAAATTAGTAACGAAATACAGTATATAGTACACATTTATATAATCAAAGTAAGTAAGTATATAATACACATGTATATAATCAAAGTATGTAAGTATATAATACACATGTATATAATCAAATAACACTATAAATACGGTAAAGCGGAGCAAATACTGTAATTAATCAGGGGCCAGCATATCCCAGGGTTCTACTGTATCTATGTATCTCATATAGAGATAAAGTTTTAGCCCCTAGGAAGTGTCCCCTTGATTTCTGATAATTCTGAAGTAAAATGAAACAAGGAGGAAATATATACACTCCGTCAATAAAAGTATATACATTTTTTTTACCGTCATTATATTCAGTTTAACATCCTCATTATGCCGAGTCTCCTGCTAGTGTATATAACAAATACTAAACAAACAGTTCACCAGTAGTTGTACAAAAATAGAAATAGGATTAACAGTGCTATTGATCAAGTTTCAATGCAAAACACTGGTTCATGTCTTTAGGAACGATCAAGAGTAAGGGAGAGAATTCTGTTTTGCAATTTTTTTTTTTTTTTTTTTTTAATATTTTACGTAGCATGCATTAGAGTTTTGATATTGAAATTTGAATTTGCTTCAACTTTTTTCTCCATCAAATTTGTAAAACAAAATAAGTAAACAAACAAATAAAATAAAAAGTCCTTAAAACAGATAATGAGTCAAATCAGTTATTGTGGTGAACCTCAGATTAATTCAGAAGAGACCCACCCAAAATTAGCCTCATCTTATGTACCTTGATTTTTTTTTTCTTTCACTATAAAAGAAATAAACAGAAAGAAAAAATTCTAGCCTGAAGCTCTAGAAAAAAAAAAAAAATCGTAAATAACACACAAAGAAATTAGATGTGAAGCTTTTTTTTTTATCACTTTTTTAAAACTTTCTTCTACTAATCTCTATACAAAATGACAAAAGAAGTTTCTAGGCTTTTAAGGATTAATATTAAGGAAATTTCTCGTATGTCTGCGTTTTTCTAATCACTATGTGACTTACAAAAATATTAATTCGACTAGACTTTTCACCTATGAGAAGCTGGCAAAAAGTTATAGGCTGTTGACTTAGAATGAGTGCTTCATGCCAAGTTGATGATTCAATATGGTGAGAATCCGTAACTTCTAAAACTTTTGTTTATACTTTCCATTATTATTTTAATGGACCATTTTTCATACTTTTATTAATTCATACTGAGTTACACACTCCTTTAATTGCTTTTTTTTTTTAAAATTCAAACAGTACCTGCATGTTATCAACCCAAACCATCACTACCCGCCAGTGAAAGCCAGATTATTTCATTTTCAGCCACTGCCGCCAGTGTCTGCATTTGTTCAGGGACGGCAATGGTCATCAATAACAACCATTGTTTACTTTTTTGCTAGAGATGGGAGAAGCAGACTTCCACCGGGCAACGCTGATTAAGGAGCCCTGCTAGGTCTTTAATATTACTCAATTCAATTTTTTTTAAACTAGACTAACTGTGACCCGTTGGGTCAGTATGTTATATTAGCTATGGAATTAGTGTATAAGCGTGACACTTGTGACGTAAAGAAAATATTTTTTGTGACATAACAGAAACATTTCTATGAAAGTATATTAAAATGAAAAAAGAATATAGATTTCTATTAGTAGTTTTGTTTATAATTGTTTATTTTTGAAAAAAAAAAAACTTACAGTCATTGAATTATAAGTGGTTTGCCATACTTATAGGTAAATGTGCACTGAACAGATACCGTAATACTTCAAGTTAAATTCAAATTTTGATATATCTTTTTTAAATGAAATTGTTAGTTGAAAGTACAGAATAGTTAACACTCTCCCCATGTTATGAATGGCTTTTTAGATAGAAAATGAAAATAAAATGTAACCTTATTTTATTTATTTTAAACACTCATGACCCATTCGGTCAAATATTTAATTTATATGTTACTAATAAGGTCAATAAAACTAATTAAGACAATGCGGAAATGAACGATGTAAAAAAAAAAAAACAACAAAGTATTAACAATTGTTTATTTGGATAATGTAAACGCAAAAAAAAACAAAAAAAAAAACAATTGGGACGCTAAAAACGTACACAGTAAAACAATACATTTTATTGTCGAGTTGATTATTTACGCTGTTATGGGAAAATGAATGATGTAAAAAAAAAAAAAAGCAGAAAGTATTAACAATTGTTTATTTGAATAAATTAAACGTGAAAAAAAAAAAAAAAAAACAATTGGAACCTTAAAACTTACACAGTAAAACAATGTTTTATTGTCGAGATGATTATTTATTTACGCTATGGTTTTGTTTGTGTACGCATGCGCAACCGGAAGTCGTAAACCGGATGTTGGGTTACAACCCCCACCCACCGTTACAAGATCTTTTGAGTTTTATAATTATATAGATAGATATTCTGACGAATTTTTATCGGACATAAAGAATCACGATTGTGTTGGCATCTTCCATATGTTTATGGTAAGCTGTCGGAAAAACAGAAGAATAAAGTTGATGTGATTAGCTGATCAACAATCAGTTGTCAGCAGACAACGAAATTGTTTCCGTTTGTGGGAAAAACATTTTCCGATTCATTTTATGAAAAAAGATTTTTAAAAATTGCTTTTTATCAAAGATGTTTCTATGAAAAAAAAAAAAAATGTTTTCGTTAAGAAAAAAATTTGAAACTTTTCTTTAAAAAACTTCTTAGATACTTTACAAAAATTAAAAACTTTTTAATCCTAGATGTTTCTATGAAAAACAAAGTTTTTGGTCCAAAAATTTTTTATCGAAACTTAAAAAAAAAAAAAAATTCATAGATATGAGAGAAAAAAAAACAAACTTGATGTCCATGCTTTCGTTTTTGTTTTTGTTTTTTTTAAATATTTCTTTGAAAAATTATTTCTTTTGTTACAAAAAAAGATTTCTTAAAAATAAAAACATGTCCACATACTCAAACTTATGACAGGCTTTATCTCCTTGTGTTAAAGTTTTGTTTTCAGCATTTTGAATTTAACATCTTGATGAAATGATATAGTTTAACTTGAAAAATCCTAATTAAAAAAAAAAAAGAAAAAAAAAAAAAAGAAAAAGTACTGATCCAGAACTTGACCCAAGGTCACGCTGCCATTTTCTGATAGTTTACGGTAAGCTGCAAGAAAAGCTCATGCGATTAGCTGGCAGCAGATGACAAGTGTCAATTCAATCGATTTGTCGAAACAAGAAAATTAATTATTCTGAATCTTTGAGAGGATTGGTTATTCATATTTGGATTGAGTGAAAATGACACTCAAGATGAGATAAGTAGTCCGAAGAATTTATAAAACCAATACTCTTCTAAAAAAATTCAGAAACATAATATTAATTCGGTATGCACCTGAAATACAAAAATGGAAATACATTAAAAAAAAAAACTCTACAAAATGAAACTGAAGATAAGAACAGTAATTTAAGCAACCCAAATATGAAACAAGCCGAGCATGCGAGGTCCCCCTCCACGAGTGAAACATTTACTTTAACCATGACTAATGTTTGTGTAAAAGTTCACAACAATCCAAGGCGTGGTTATTGAGAAGAGTGTAATGAATGGATGAACGATTTGGGAGCAAGTTTACTCCTATAATGCCCCCTAGGAATTATAGGGGTAAAAAGAGTTATCCCAGAAAATCTGTTGTGGAAAAAATTTACTTTCACCATGGCTAATGTTTTTGCAAAATTAAAAAACAATCAAAGACATTGTTATTGAGAAAAAGGCGAAAAAAGAAAAAGATAAATGGGGGTAAAAAAAATTACTTAGAAATATTTGTTGAAAGATTTTTTTTTTTAAATATCCTTTCATATAATTAAACATACTGTAAATTTTATCTTGCGTTAAATTTTTACTTTCAGCATTTTGAATGAATTTATCGTCTGGCAGTGTTTGCATCAGCTTTTTCTAACAGACTGATGAAAGATGCAACCTTAGGTCAAGTTCTGGATCAATACCCAATCACTCTAAACACACCAGAAGAAGATGCGGAAACAATACTTACTGGTCTACAAATCCTTCCAATTCGTCAGCTTGTTCGGCCAAGGTGGCTTCCAAGTCCAAATAATTTCCATATTCGCTGACACCAGTTCGGTATCTAAAAATCTGTAAGGCACAATCATCCAACTGGAAAGAGAAAAATGGGGGAAAAAAATGAAGGCAATCAGTAAAACGAGTAAAAAAGAATTATGGAAGATAAAATGTGAAAAGAAGAACAGAATTTTGCATAAGAGTTTCACACATGGTCATCTAATATCGGTATTATACTAAATGTGAGTTATCAAAATTTGTTTCATTAAGTTCATATATATATATATATATTAGTTCTGGGATTGAGTTATGTTTAGAAAAATTGTTTTAACAGTTCTAATTAAAAGAATCAGAATCAGAAAGCGAGAATTAGAGAGAGAAGGCAGAGTGAATCAGAGAGAGAGAGAGAGAGAGAGAGAGGGGGCAGAGTGAATCAGAGAGAGGGGAAGAGTGAATCAGAGAGAGGGGAAGAGTGAATCAGAGAGAGGGGAAGAGTGAATCAGAGAGAGGGGAAGAGTGAATCAGAGAGAGGGGAAGAGTGAATCAGAATATAAGAGAGAAAGAGAGAGAGAGAGAGTCAAAGAAAGAAGCAAAATAACGAGAGAGAAAAAGAATTCGGAGAGAATAAGAGAAAACTATTCTTAAATGCAATATCCGCCATCTTTTCAAGATAATGGTCTGCTTTATTCATAAACAGTTTTGATATCTTTGAATCAGATGGCCGCATCTGATCGGCAAACAAAAGGCTTCTTTCAATAAAGAACTAGAAAAACCATTGCTCATTTCCGTTAATGTCAGTCCATAAACATTAAACAAATAGCATGGGTGCATCACTGGCATAATGGATGCCAACAGAGATTATGAAACTGACAAAAAAAAAAACAAAAAAAAAAACGTTAAAATCCAGTCAAATCTATCACATTCATTCACACAATAGAATCGGGAAAAGATACAAACGCTTCCCTCCCTAGTGATGTGTACAAATGTTATTTGCTGTGGATATTGTTTTAAGCATTAAAATAATCGAAAAAGAGTTGATATGGCACAAACAAACAACACGTGGAATCCTATTTTCGTCACCTAAATTACTGATAATGGAATAAGATGAAGTGGATTTTGGCACTATTTTCAAACAATGTATTGTTACTTGAAACCATGGTTTAGTATACACAATCATCCAGTAACAGACTGTTTTGTTGTATCACAGCTCGTTAACGTAGCTAGACCTAAAACCAAGCTCCTATTTTTACATCATCAACGCTCTGATCCCCATCTGGCATCAATTGAAATGGATGGCTCTCATCTAGGAGAGACTCCATATTTTGATAAGCTTCTGGGATTGACCTTTACTCCTGACCTGAAATGGAACATGTATATCAAGTCTGTTGCCAAGGTCGCTGGAAAAATGGTAGGATCCTTCTACTGCTCCAGAAGATATCCCACTACTGATGCAATTCTCTAAATAAAAGCCAAGTACGTCCAAGGATGCTGCCACATCTGGGCAGGAGCTGCTAAAAACAGTCTATCCTGCCTTGACAGAGTGCAAAATAGACTTCGTAGCCTAGTGGGAGATGCCTTTTTCTCTTCCCTGCAACCTCTCTTCCACAGAAGAGACGTTGCGAGCCTGTCTTTGTTTTATCGTTACTTCCATGGAAAGTGCTCATCTGAGCTCCAATCCCTGGTCCCCCCTCGCCAATCTTTCACGATAAACACCAGTCTAGCTGAAACCACTGTCAAAATTTTCCCCACTCTTTAACTGTACCAAAACCAAAACATAGATTCCATGAACAAAGCTTCTTTCTTAGAAGTGCACACTAGTGGAACTCTCTTCCGTCTGCCTGTTTACCACCTGACTACAACTTGGATGCCTTCAAGTCCAATATAAACAAATTCCTGATAAACCGGGCCCCTTATCAAATCTCCAATACTAATGATTACTACGATACTATCCCATTTATTACTGAAATCACAACTCTATAATAATATATACTAAATCTGGACAAATGAAAATATATTTAAGTGTATTTTATACCTGGTCAAAGCTAAACCCTCCAGCCCTACCCTGCTAGTCTAATTTATAAACCGCACTCAGAAAGACACCCATTTATTTGAATATATTTTGTTACATTTATGTTGTTCTTGTTACTTACACAAAAAGTTTTGTGTAAATAGAAAAAAGTTGTTTTTAATCCTTGAAAGTTTTGTAAATATTTAATATTAAAGAAAACGTTTTGTAAATATATATATATATATATATATATATTTTTTTTCTTTTAAATCTTTAAAAGTTTTGTAAATATATTTTAAAAAAATCTTGCTCGCGAACATTCGAATATGTCTGCTATTTGACCTATTTACAAGTTTACAAACAACTAACGGCAATGTCAAGGTTGAACAACCGGTGCCCCTTGAATTGTTCGTTTATTGTTGTCGTCTGCTACGAGGTATCTAATCTTTACTTGATCCATTAAAATATAATATTATGCATATTTTACGACCGGGCAACGTCGGGCAGCCTGGTAGTATAATACATATTTATAAAGCCCCAATTTATTACGGATATGAACCTTTAAAAAGGACTATTCTCGACTGATGAGGTCTCTGGTTATTCGTAAATGTTGACCGAAATATTTTTATGATTATATAGCGATATAAAAAGGGTTTACATAAATCCATAAAAATGTAAATCTTGCTCTATTTATTATTGAGCACTCTTGTATAAACCTCGTTAAATTCATTGTTTTTTTTGTTTTTTTCATTTTGAATATATTAAATCTGGGATAATTATTTGACAAAACATTTGCAACAAATACTAGTCTAGCTGCAACAACTATCAATGATTTCTATTACTCTATCTACTTTATCAGTAGCTAAAATTAAACGAAAATTCCACAAGCAAAGTTTCTTTCCTGGAACTATCCGTTTTGTGGAACACAATACTGTGGAGCTGCTTCCTAGCTGACTATACCATAGTAATCTTCAAATCTAATGGAAATAAATTCTTATTGAGCTGTCGTCTTAAATAATTATATCCTACCCAAGTTTCCAGCACTGTTGACCCTGGTCACTACTAAAATGGGTGACCATTTGGGAATTCCAAGTGCTGTATGTGCTCTCCGCTTATCTCGGCATTGCTTCAAATCAGTCTTCGGCCTTTTCTTGCTATTGGACCCAAGCAGTGCCGATTCAGAAAAAGTGTGGGGGTTGGGATTGCGCAACCTGTGCCTCACAATTACATGCACAGCTACCCTTACAGGAATGTCCATTGTCTGTTGGCATTGATCCAAGTTCCACCATTACTGATCATATTGGTGTTGTCTCCATAGACTGAGAGACTCATGAATCCTTATTCTCAAGTGATAAGCGGTGACCCCTCGTGAAGAAAAAACAAAAAACTACTAGGTTAGTAGGTTTTCATAAATTTGGGGTTTTGTAGCCCCCCCCCCACACACACACTCCCCATTTCTTTGTAAGTTTTGCTTTATCTCTGAGTCAGAAACGGTGCCACTTAGCTGCGACCATTATTCCTTCCGTGTTCTAGTTTGGCTTCTTCTGCGGGTATTCTGTTCTGCGTGCACGGACACACTCAAGATGGAAGAAGAAAGGAAAAGGAGAAAGAGAAATAAGAAAGAAATACTTCAAAAGTACAAGAAAAAAAAAGAGAAATGAAAAAAGAGAAATGAAAAAAGAGAAAAGAAAAAGAAAAACGAGAAAAGAAAGAAAAAAAGAAAAAAGAAAAAAAAAGAAAAAAGAAAAAAGAAAAAAGAAAGAAAAAGAGAAAAAATAAAAAAGGAGAAAAAAGAGAAGAGAAAAAAGAAAGAAAAAGAGAAAAAAGAAACAGAAAAAAGAGAAAAGGAAGAGAAAAAGAAGAAAGAAAAAAGAGAAAAAAGAGAAAAAGAGAAAAAGAGAAAAAGAAAGAGAAAAAGAAAGAAAAAAGAGAAAAGAAAAAGAAAAGAGAAAAGAAAAAGAAAAGAGAAAAGAAAGAAAAAAGAGAAAAGAAAGAGAGAGAAAAGAAAGAGAGAGAAAAGAAAGAGAGAGAAAAGAGAGAGAAAAGAGAGAGAAAAGAAAGAGAAAGAGAAAGAGAAAAGAAAGAGAAAGAGAAAAGAAAGAGAAAGAGAAAAGAAAGAGAAAGAGAAAAGAAAAAGAAAGAGAAAAGAAAGAGAAAAGAGAAAGAGAAAGAGAAAAGAGAAAGAAAAGAGAAAAGAAAGAGAAAAGAAAAAGAAAAGAGAAAAGAGAAAAGAAAGAGAAAAGAAAGAGAAAAGAAAGAGAAAAGAAAGAGAAAAGAAAGAAAAGAAAGAGAAAAAGAGAAAAGAAAAAAGAGAAAAGAAAAAAGAAAAAAGAGAAAAGAAAAAAGAAAGAAAAAAGAAAAGAAAAAGAGAAAAGAAAAGAAAAAAGAGGAAGGAAAAAGAAAAAGAGAAAAGAAAAAAGGCCATAATATTTCTAGAACAAATCTGTCCATACTCCTCTAGAAAAATATTTATTATCGTATTATTTTGCATGAACACACACACACAAATATATAATATGAACAAATTTAGCATATCCAGTGTTGCCACCATGTAAATTTGTTCATATATATCTTGCTCTTTTTTACTGAGCACTCTTAATAACCTCGGTAGATTCATTAGTTATCACTCTTGAATACCTTTAACCTGGTATGGAAATATATATTGTTAACTGATGTTCTAGTTCAGCTTCTTTGCTGCTGTTCTGTTCAGCCTGCACGTTTGACCCCCGCCCCCCTTAAAAAACTTTATCGGGAATATATGTTAAAGGAGGCGACAAACTCAACGAGGGAGGAAGAAGAAAGGAAAGGAGAAAGAGAGACAAGGAAATACCACTTCAAAAGTTCAAGAAAAAAATTATCTGAAAAAACAAAAAAAAAAATTCTAGAACAAATCTTTTATAATTTAAGCTCTGCCCTACTCTTCCAGTCATACTAAAAGAAAAACCTCTATCATCGTATTTTGCATAAACAGACACTATATATATATATATATATATATATATATATATATAGTCTTTGAAGTTTTTAACATTTGAAACCACACAAAAAATTATTTTTTATCATTCATCAAAAAAAAAACATCTAGTCAGTAAGTCATTTAATCACCTGCAATCACTGCATCAACTCTCAAATTTACTATAATACCAATTTTTATATTTTTTAAGGGATCATCAGTTGTTTACCATGAAACACTGTTTCGGGGATTTAAAAACAAAACAGTGTATTACATCATGGCTCCCCAGCAGTGTTGATCAAACACCACCACCCTTAATCTTAGGAAGAAGACAAGTTACAAAAATTTTTTTTCCCCAATTTCCTATTCTTAATTGTAATTACTAACCTTTTCATAGTATAAAAATGAATTTCTTACCTGTGCGATTTATATATATCCGAAACAGCTACATGATAAGCAGCTGATGATCCCCGTTTTCTATTTACAAAATTTTAGTTAAGGTTTTCTCTTTTCATCCTCATGTAGTTAAATTCTATTTTAAAATTGAAGACTTTTGCGAAATCGGTTTATGCAAATGCTAAGTCTATTTCTATTTAACGATTTTAGTAAAGGCTTTTTTTATTCTTCCGTATATAAATGAATTCTCTTTTGTCATTATAAACTTTTTAGAAGTCGGATTATGTAGGTGCTAAGTCTGCGACAGGTTATATATATATATATATTTTTTTTTTTCCTTCCGGGAATTTAAACTGCATTCTTTATTTTTATTTTTGCATTTTTTTTTTTTTTTATTCAAAGTTGACTATTTTAAAAAACTGATTACATATAATAATAGATGTATCGAGAATCAGGAATGGGTAGTTTCGATCTGGCAGAACGGTGGTTCATTAAAATTGTGGGGTCTACGATCGCGCCTGGCCCCCAAAGTATGGAAAAAAAACCTTTACAAGGGTTTTTGATAGAGATGTACATAAGAATACTTTGATTAGTATGTTTCAACTTAAATAGGGATGGTATAAAATTGTGGGGTCTGCGTTCGCGCCTGTACTCCATGGAAATATGGCACAAACTTTAACAAAGACATTTCATATCTATTTGTGTAAGTATACTTTGATCATTATGTTTCAGTTTGAAGAAATATGGTATAATAAAATTATTGGGTGTTCGTTCGCGCCTGACCTCCATAGAATGTAAATATGTCACAAAGTTTAACAAGGTTTTTTAAAAGGGGTAAGGGTCCACAATAACACCTTAACTTTAATCTTAATTCACGTTAGCTTTTATTTATTTTTTTGTGTCGAATAAATTCACTTCATAAATCAAATTAACGTTCTTATTAAAGTGAAAGCAAAAAAAAAAAAAAAAGTCGGAACTTTAGACAATTCTCGACACAAATTTTGCATAACTTTTTTTCCTTCTCCACTTGCACGTGGCACTCTTTCGAAAATAGATAAATAGATAAATAATAAAAAATAAGAACGTTACTTGTTATCGCGTCAAAAGAAGGAAAAATCCTGCTCACGTGATTACGTGTCTTTTTAAAAACAATAACAAACTTTTTATTTTATTTATATATCTGTTTAAGCTTTTTTTTGTCAGTGTACTAGAAGGAATTCAGCTGATTACAACCCTTTCTGCGTGTTCTTTACATTACAATAGTATAACCCTGAATCTGACGGCGCAATACTACACCGTTCAATACTGTAAAACTGAAAGGAAGCTGTTCTGCTTGAAAAGGGCGACATTTTCTTCTTATTCATATCGATTCTTTGCTTTAAAAAACTAAAGTAATTACGTGTTTACTTTTTTAATATCCCATTTTGCTGTTTCGGATTATTTTACTAAAGTAAGTAAAGCTTCATTATTTTTCAAAACTGTTTTTGTTTCTTTGTTTTTCGATATTTCGTCAATATTATTTAGTAAGAGTGTTGGCAGAAAAGCCAACAAATGACCACCCGAAAAAATAAATATACAAGAAATAAATGTTACCATAGTCAATAAAAGTTCAGCTCATGTTTTTTGTTGTTTTGAAATAGTTTTTAATGCTCTTTACTTTAAATAATTTCAGCGAACCGAAATTAAAACGAAATTTGAGGCGATAACTACTTAAATGAATTTTTATATAAACTACATATGCCATAATCGAATATTCCTCAAGCACAAAATAACGAAAACATTAAAATATGTTTATAAATATTCCTTAAGTTGACGGAACTCTCTTAAATTGTTAACACAGAATGTTCAGGTGCCCCTCCAAATTGAAAACAGGGCTCTCCATTTCAAAGTCGCTGCCATTTTGATTTTTTTTTAAACCGGTTCATGAATTAAAAAAAAAAAAAATTACAAACTACTTAAAAATACAAACCAATGAACTTTTCTACCATAAAAGTAACTTTTATTGACTATGGTAACATTTATTTCTTGTATATTTATATTATTATATATAATATTTTCTCTTTGTAAGGAAACATCATTTTGTTGGTCACTCTTGGCTACGAATGGAAACAAAGTTGATATAAAAAAATATATTTTCGCGAAAATTATCTTTACTTTCATTATATTTTGCTTAGGATAAAATTTTTGAGTATCAAAACCTATCTCTTTACAACCCCCTCCTTTTCATAATTTATCATACTTTCATCAATCACAGTCCATTTTCTGTAGACGGTTTTTGAACCTCAGTAAACAGTTGGAAAGTTTATTTGATTTATTTATTTTCCTTGGAATGAAAAATGATTTGATGAAGAAAAAAAAATATTGATAAAAGAACTGACTGCCTTTGAAACACTGTTCCACTGACCTGCTTCCCGGTTGAATACAACATGGTAGCCTTCAAATCTAATGTAAACAAGTTCTTGTTGAGCCGTCCCCATAAATAATCGAAATCTACCCAATTTGCACCATTAGTGATTACTACACTAACACCTTATAGTCATTAACCTTTACCTTCGAGTGGCCTTCGGACCTTGATAAGTAACGAATCCCAAGTGAAAAAAAAAATTAAATAAAAACATAGAAAAATGGAGATATGTAAAGTCCGCGAAACATAAAAATAAAGAAACAATTACTTGTTGCAATGTTTATACCCCCCCCCCATACACACAGAAAAATAAAAACAATTGAATTCAAAAACCCACGCGGAGACGCCATTTTATGCTGCCATTTTGCACACACACATCTCCACTCTTTAATAAAAGTCACTTTGTGTGTGTGTGTGTAAAATATGTTTAAGTGTATTGTACTACCAGGCAATGTCGGGCGTCCGACTAGTATATATATATATATATATATATATATATATATATATATATATATATATAAAGAGATAGAGGTGTATGTAACCGTTGCAAATACATATCTCCATTCTCATCCACAAAATGCACTGCATCTGCCGCACCTAAAAATTTGCCAACTTTTAAAAATCTCTTCAGTTCAGTTCGTAATGCGATTCCACAGAGATCATCATAAGATATGGAATTTCAAAGAGAACCTTGCAATCAAAAGGACAAGCCTTGGATTTTGGTGACAAAAAGCCTAGTGAAAATGCAGGCAGGAAATGCCAGAAGACACTCAGAAAATTTACAAAAATCAGAAAATAAAATTAAAAAAAAAAAATGATATCAATTTTGACAATGTGTTGGTTTTATTATGTTAATTCGTCTGTGCAAGTCTTTTTTTTTTTTTTTTTTTTTTTTTTTTTTTTACACAGTGATCGCCACTTATCAAGGCCCGGAAGCCACTCACGGATAAGGGTTATTGCAAGTACATTACGTTAGTGTGGAGATTTGATGAAGTGTTTACTTAAGGGGGCGGTTCATTAGGAATTTGTTAACATTGGACTTGAAGACATCCAAGTTGTAGTTCGGTGGGAAGCAGGCAGACGGAACAGAGTTCCACAGGCATGCAGTTCTAAGAAAGAAGCTTTGTTGATGGAATCCGCGTTTTGATTTAGGCACAGATATAGAGTGGGGGAAATTTTTCACAGTGGATTCAGCTAGACGGGTGTTTTTCGTGAAAGATTGGCGATGAGGGACCAGTTTCTTTGGTTCTCATTTTATGGTTTTGTAGACAGATGTGTACAATAGGTAAACTTTTGAAAAACGATAACTAAAGACAATCAGATATAGAAGAGTGCAATTATTTATTACACTCTATAGGTGAACATTTAAGATGCATTTTGTTTTTTCATATTTCGGAGATGAGGATTTGATTTGTAGCATTTGGATCATTCAGACTATTAATCTCATCTTCGATGTTTTCCTTAAAACATTTTTTTTTTTTTGTTAATTATTATTATTATTGTCCCCCCCCCCAAACAAGGTCCAGTGATGCTTTTACGTAAGGGGTTACTATGTAGGGAGTTGGGCAGCGATATATCTGTTCACATTACATTTGAACTTTTACATGTCCTATACAGTCAGGGAAACAGGTATCCAGAAGGGAATTCCAAAGTCTAGATGTTCGAGGGTAGAAGCTATTTGTGTAGAAGGCTTTTTAGCATCTTTTTCGTTTTTTTACATAGGAGCTACAATTATCAAGGCCCAGATGCCAATCGAGGATAGGGATTAAAGAGCGTACAGTACACTTCAAGTTTACGCATAAATTTATACTTTTGTATATTAATTTATGTGATTAAATGAAGTAATCATATATATATATATATATATATATATATATATGAAAATGTGTGCGTGTATGAGAACACTTCTCAACCTATACACTCAACGAATTTTTTATCTAAAGGCTTGAAATTTGGTATACAGGGTATTCAGACATATGGAAAACCTTTTAATCGGTTTTTATCCAGAAAAAAACAGAGCTGCTAGGGGGTAAAAAGTGCAAAATTGGTACGTGGAGATCATCAAATTTTTATCTGTTAGCTAATGGTTTCATGGCTGTGCATGTGTGAATCGTTCATATGTTTAGAATAAGTAGGTTTCAAAACGCTTTTTTAAGAACGTGTAAAGCTGGCCTAATGTTTATCGTACTTGACTTTGGGTTTTGGCTTCGATCTCAGTAAGAGTATTTTTTTTTTTTTACTTACAAGAAATGAACTGTTTAGAAAAAAAAAAATGCTCACAATGCGCATGTCTCAGTTTCTTTCCGTTTTTTTTTATTTTTTAAATGCATTTTTTAAATTGCATTTTTTAAATAGAATTTAACGTCACATTTAATACCGGGCAACACCAGCTACATCTAGTAATATATATATATATATATATAAGTTGTATAAAAAGTTAAGTCTTTCTGCTAATGGACCTAATCAAATTGGGTCAGGGGGAGGGGAATTACTCGACTCATTACGTAATTTGATAAAGTCGTTAAGAACCAATAATATGTCTAATGGCAGCAGTCAGATACATGTGTGCGGTCGTAAGAGGAATGGGTAAATCAGGAGAGAAAGTGAGAACTAGTTGAGCCGTAGAACAGGTTGACTTTTTCAAATAACTGCCATTTAACTAAAAGAGGTATGCGAAATTAAATCAGTTTCATTTTTTTTTTTTTTTAACTGGGTTAATAAGCATTGCTGCGATTAAATGCTAATGCCAGTGTAGAAATAATAAGACAAGTTTTAGTTTCGATTTGTTTTTTTGTTTTTTTTGGACGAGAGCTTAATACAGAAAAATATATTTGGATTTCAAATTTCTTAAAAGCTGATATTTACTTGCTGCCCACCTCATCAATATGTGATAAGGTGGGGAAAGTGGGGATGTCAAGCCAGCGTCCCTAAACAAGGGGCACTCTGGCCTAGCAAAACTCCCTGGCCAATTCCGTCGGCATTTCCCGTTAGGTTGATTGATTGGTTGTTTTACGACATATCAACCCTTTTCGGGTTATTCAATGCAGAATCCAAAGATTTTGAAGAAAATTTTTTTTAATAGAATATATTTGTTTTTTTTTCAAGTCGGTTTCTATTTAACCCATAGTTGGGACCCTAACAGGTACTATCACTCCGGGTCAGAGTGGACCTGGCAATGGTAATTAAAGGGTGGCTCCACACGCCCCAAAGCCCGCAAGCTGGGGCCTCACCACTGGATATAGTTTAAGGTCATATCCAGGACCTCCCCGTTAGGGGCACCTAAGGTAACAAGCAATAAACTTGCCCCGTCTGAAAGCTGGGTGGCAAGGCCTGGGAGGGTTGACCTTCTAGGTAATATCCAGGCGACATACCTCATTCTGACAGGTAATGAGCCAGTTCTTGGCCCTGTACCTGTCGGGTTGATTATCAAGAAAGGATTATTGACTGGCACTTTCTATCCAGGTCTCCAATCAACCGAAACAGTAAGGAGACCAACCTTGCAACATTAAAAATAATGAGAATAATTTCTTAAATTTAAAAGCATAAGCAACTAATGATAATGTTTATCCAATATATAAAGAGCCGTTGTATGTACGTGTGTTTATATGCCTAGTGAAAAATAAGAAAAAAAACAAACAAAAAAAAATCACAAAGTTGCTATATTCTTGATCAGCATTGCCCTGAATGAATCTATCTTCTATTATATACAAGGAACTGTGTGTGTGAGTTCATTTCCTATAGACTCCTAAACGGCTGAGTCGATTTTTCTAAAGTTTTACATGAAGGTATTTTATGTGCCGGCATCTTCTTAAAAACATTTTTTTATCAAATTGTTTTCGCTAAGTATGGATAATCAAAAAAAAAAAAAAATTAAAAAAAAAAAAAATGATTGAGGGAACAAGCAATTTTGACCAAAGTTAACACCTTATACAGCCTAACATCACAAGTGCATTTGAGAAGTTTTATTGCCACACAAGCAGAAAGGCCCTGCATATAAAATATATAGATTTTTATATATTATAAAGTTGCGATTTCAAAAATAAAAAAAATATATATCTATATGACTTGGGTGCATCAGCTTGAATTGAAACAAAATTTATGAAAAAAATATATGTGCATATATATATATATATATATATATATATATATATATATATATATATATATATATAATTTGAGGTCCTATAATCAAAACCGAAATCAAAACTTACGGAGAATTCTTGGTAAAATTATTTACAAAAAAAAAAAATAAATAAATGACGTATATGCCATCAGCTATCATCGAAACCGAAACCAAAACTTAAGAATTCTTGGTAAAATTATTTATTACAAGAAAGGGAAGTCCATAACAATTCAACAGTCACTCAGATATAAGCGTGACACAAAAAATAAATAACACACACACACACTATCCTATTTATATATAGATAATAAAAACAATCCGCACGCATTAAAATATATTTATGTATATTTTATGATGAGACAAGGTCGGGCGACCCCTTTCCTTCTAGTAGAAAAAAAAAAAAATTGTGCAAGTCACGTAGAGATGAGAAATACACGTACAGACAACTGAGAAGTGGTCACGTGATTTCATTGATATAGAGATGATGTACCTATTTACTATGCCTCCCCACGGGACAGAGTTAGAAACCAGGGTCGTTTTTTAACGTGGAGAAAAGGTACAAAAATAAAAATTGTCTCAATCGTGAAGGATTTCTCCTCCACTGAAAGAGAACAAGAAATAGAAGTGCAGCATCTGAAGAACAGATACTACACTTTGATCTTGGCCAAAAGGCCAAATAGAGATGATGTAATGCATATACTTATCAGCTATATATATTTTACAAAAAAAAAAAAAAAAAAAAAAAAAAAAAGATGCTTTCATTGCAGGTTGGTGATTGCGCCCACACCAAAATGTCGAGGTTGACTGATCCAAAGGTTCGAGATGATAGAATAAACAGAAGGGGGAACAGATAACAGTACGGCCAAACAGACGGGTATTAATACTCAGCATTATACGTGGGTGAAATCGGATCGCTGATAAACTACAGCTTTTAAAGAAATAAACTGTTTATCGCCACAATACGAAAAAAAAAAAAAATAATAAATAAATAAATAAATAACATACATAAGCTGTTCTTATTTATTTGCCCCCCCCCTGGCTTTATAGAGATACAGAATACTTTCAAGTGTGAATAGTTTGCTAGCAAGGTAAAAAAAACCCCTACTTTTTTGCAGTAATATATATATATATATATATATATATATATATATCGTTCGACTGGTAGTAATCGTGACACCCTGCACTGAAGAATCCCGAAAGGATGAAACACTAGTGTCTGTAGGTATTTAATTATTATAGTAACAAAATAATTATGACAGCCCCTTTAAGAATTTCGTTTCTTATCGTTGAGCACTTTCTGTTGAATTAAAAAGTCGGTCAATTTAGCTCTTATGCGTAGATCATCGTATAACGATTTGATCACTGTCTGCCTGACGTAATGAACATTTAAATTAAAATGTTTAAAATTCAACGCTATTTCACACGGTTAATAGTAGCCGAATGGATACGGCCTCCGCTAATCGAGCCAGAGATGTCTCGTGTCGCGGGGTTCGAATCGTTCGACTGGTAATAATCGTGACACCCTGCACTGAAGAATCCCGAAAGGATGAAACACTAGTGTCTGTAGATATTTAATTATTATAGTAAAAAAATAATTTTATATATATATATATATATATATATATATATATATATATTTCTGTAAGGTCTCACGAGGCTGTTGGATCGTAAACATGGTCCAACATCCGAAACATATGTAACCAAACAGATAAAACGGTAATCTATATATATAAAAGCGAAAATGTATGTATGTATGTATGTATGTATGTATGTACGCTTTTCCTCGATGTCCACAAAAGGCTTCTTTCAGAGAAGCGCTTGCTCGATTCACAACTTCTTAAAACTTTTTATATCATCTATAAATTGTAATATCTCAGAGTTACCCACGGAGCTCGCCTGTCTATTTAATTTTATTGACTTTCAAACGTTAATTATTCCACATTTCCCGCATCAGTTTTCGGTATAAAAAAAATGCGAAACTCGACTCTAATCACAGGCCGAAAGCCAGTTAAGAGAGCTAAGTAACGTTTGTTACTTCGTCATATCAGACTGTAGCTTTCATTTCGCTCCTCCTAATAAATAGGGAGCGGGTTTTAAAAAACAAACAAACTGATTTATTCACCTCATTCAAAACTGTCCTGCACAAAATGCTGACAGCTGAATACCTATCGCCGTCACGTCAATCAAAAACGCGCACCTGTTTTTTTTTAACACTTTACTATTTTCCAACTGCGCGTCGTGAAGGCTTCGTTTTTTTTTCACATTTTCGGGGTTTTTTCACATACCCCGGGCAACGCCGGGTACCCCTCGCTAGTAAAAAAATAAAACACACACACACATATATATATATATATATATATATATAACCTGGGTGGGATTCAAAAAAACAAAAAACGGTAAAAGAGCGGGGGATACCCGGCGTGGCCCGGGTGTTTGTAGGTGTGTGTGTTTGGTGATCAAAACAACAATGTTTAAAAAAAAAAAAAAAAAACGTTGGCCGGGTGTTTGGAGACACAAAACAAAAAAGTTTTAGTAGGAAAGTAGGCTTGAACACCGAACCTTTGACGTGGAGGTGGAAACGAAAGGGGGGGGGAAACCCTGGAACCTAACCATCTCGGCCACGAGAGAAGAGGAATGAAAGGCATCTAAATTTAACGTTTATAAAATAAAAATTGACAGGTGCGAGAAACTTAAGTTGCGTGATGTTTGACGCGGCTGCAAGCCAGTTTTTGCTTGTTTTATACTGAAAAGCGAAAGAAACACGCGGCGATCGAAATATCTGGAATAAATAGCACATGAAAGTCGGGCAAATTAAATACACACGCGATCCCCGTTCTTAAGTCATAGATATTATGATTTAGATGTGATATAAAAAGTGTTAAGAAGTGAGCCGGGCGAGAAGGCCCACGAAAAAAAACTTTTGCAGACATACACAAAAAGCGAACATACATACATACACACATTTTCGCTTTTATATATATAGATGGGTTGAGCATATTGGGAAATGACTATATATATATATATATATACACACACACACACACACACAGGCTGCCAAAAAAAGTCCGCATTTGTAATTTTTCAAAAACTGAAAATTTAAGCCAAATTTAATGTAACTGTTTAAACAAACTATACCTCATTTGATTCGCATTTTATTCCTCTATAATTTTACCTGTTCATATTTGACTTTCAATTGAAATATTCTAGTGTTCACATCAATTAAAAAAAAAAAAACTTCAAATTGGCCGAAAACCGATTAAAAAGATTTTCCTAATTCTCAATACCCCTTATGGCAAATCTCGAGTCTGTAGACTGAAAATTGACAGAGTAGTTTGGTAGGGAAATGTACACAGACAAACAATTTCACTTTTATAGATGCATATAAGAATAACAGATAGCTACATTCCAAGTTCCAAATATTTATTTTTCATGCAAAATAGATCCTCCAGCATGTTAAAATTTTGGTACATTTTTTACAGATCCGTTTCGATATAGAGAAACAATCAGTTATGTCAATACCGACTCTTTTCGTACATATACTCCTCAGAAAAAAATAGAAATTATTTGTTTTGAAAGAAAATGAATGCATGACAATATCATATCGGAAAAAAAGAAAATTCATAGACTCAACATCACGTTTGTTCCAGCACAAACATGTGATGTTGAGTCTTCTGTGATTTTTTTTTTCTTTTTTCCGACATTATATGTCATGCATTTTTGTTTTCTTTCCAAGCAAAGAATTTCTATTTTTCTGTGCAGTATACGCATGAGAAGAGTCGGTATTGGCATAATAGTAACCGTTTGTTTCTGCATAAGGAAATGGATCTGTAAAAACGTATCTAAATTTTAACATGCTTGGAATGTAACTATATAAGTCATTCTTTTATATCTGCTCTGTTGTTATATGTAACATATATTGAGCTTCTAAACGTACACAAACAGTGAAATATAATTAAAAAAATATATGATGGGAATAATGGAATAAAAGGAACAAACCAAGTTATGTGTTGTTCACCTTTTGTTTTAATTGTAAGACTTCTGCATGGATGAAATTAATTTCATTCGCCCAGAAGAAGTCTTACAATAAAGACGAAACGTTGACAAACACATAACTTGGTTTGTTCCTTTTTTATTTCTCTCTCTCATATATATATATATATATATATATATATATATATATAAACAAATGACAAACATCTATATTCCGAATTTCATGATGTTGACCATCTTACAATTTATTCGTTTAATTACGTTGACATTCACAATTCTTGACAGCAACTGTTTCGTAGCACAAAATCGTTCATTTATTTATTATATCAATCAATGAATCTATTCTGCCCTTGACTCATCAGGAGAAATAACTATCGATCCACCACTAAAGAAAATAAAATACATATGGGCATGATTACAAAACCAGAAAATTGGAAGAGAAGTTGCAATTACCTTTTTATTTTATCTTATATTACGCCATTTGGAATATAGAACTTACCTTTGTTTGTTATATGCTCTGTAATTATATTGAGCTACATGAATTAAGGATTAAAATATTAAAAAAAAAAAAAAAAAAAAGGTGAAATATAATTACAAAAAAAAAAAAAAAATTTCCACAGAAATAGGTCCTGGATATGACTTTAAACTATATCTGACTAGCTTGTACCCAGCATTGCCCGGGTGTTTGTAGGTGTGTGTTTTTGGGTAAATCGTTGGCCGGGTGTTTGTTTAAAAAAAAAAAAACGAAGCCTTGACGCGCAGTTGGAAAATAATAAAGTGTGAAAAACAAAACGTGCGATTGGCAGGTGCCCGTTTTTGACGAGTTAATGACGTCAACTTTGAGTGCGGAACAGTGTTTTATTTACCGCGAGTCTGTTCCCTCCTTTTTTATATACGAAAAAGCTTAATGCACATGCGGCGATCGAAAATTGTTGAATATATATCTTTTGGAAGTCGGGCAAATTAAATAGACAGGCGATCCCGGTTGTTAACTCATAGATATTATCATTTAGGCGATATAAAAGTTTTAAGAAGTTGTGAGGCGACCGATCGGTTCTTGGAAAAAAGCCTTTCTTGGACATACACGAAAATGCACACACACATACAAACATTTTCATTTTTATATTTATAGATGGTGAGGCCCCAGCTTGCGAGTTCTGGGAAGTGTGGAGCCACTCTTTAATTGTCATTGCTCTCAGGTCCACTCTGACCCCGAGTGGTAGTACCTGTTAGGGTCCCAACTATGGGTTAAATAGAAACCGACTTGAAAAACAAACAAACAAAAAAAACAAATATATTCTATTAAATAATTTTCTTCAAAATCAGTTGATTCAGCATTAAATAACCTGAAAAGGGTTGGTATGCAGTAAAACAAGAACAACCAACCAATCCACAGAAATATATACAATTGGCAGGATGTTGCTTGTGTCTGAATATCTTTTCTTTGATCCTTTCAAAATTCTTTCTTAGTTTCCCCAATGTATTTGCCTATGTTACAAAAGGGCATCCCATAATGTTTCCTCAACTCCTAGGCAGACAACATGCTCCAGATTGATTGGAATTTTTTTCTCCATTTTTGAAAAGGCCAGTATTTAAAAAAAAAAATTGCCGCGCAAAGTCAAAGAATATGACATCAGCCCAATTTAACATTACATTGGTAAATAGATATGAAATTTAAAATCATTAAATCAATCAGATACTTAAAGTTAGTCTTGCATTTGGCAAATCGATATTTGATTTTGATGAGCATTTTTTGTTGTTGTTGAATGTGAAGGCATGTTGTTATGAATAATACTGTTTGATTTGATTCAATTTCTTTGAAAATTTAATTTATCCTGCTCGGAATATTTTTCATAAGCACATGTTTTCAGCAAAATCTATCTGTACCAATCTAATAGTAAATAGAAATACTAATATATTCTTTCCTTTATTACTAAACGCCTTAAGTAAATGATTTTTTAATGGAAATCGCTCTAGACAAGGCATAGAGCCACTTGATGTAAGGAGCTAAAAGAAAAAATATTTAAAAAATGACACCGAGCTTCATAAATTAAAGGATTGGTATAATTGCCAGAAAGTACTTCTTTTAAACTCCTTGGCCTAACGTTTACAGGGAATATGAACTGGAATAGATACATTGAGAGCATTGCCAAGGCTGCTGCAAGGAAGGTTGGCTCCCTCTACCGTGCTAGAAAACTACTTACGCCTGACAATATCCTATACCTCTATAAGGCCACCATTCGCCCATGTATGGAGTACTGTTGTCACATCTGGGCTGGTGCATCTGCTGCTTGTCTCTCGCTCCTGGACAGGGTTCAAAAGAGAGTCGCCAACCTGATAGGTCCTGAACTGTCATCTAGGCTTCAGCCTCTGTCCCATCGACGAGATGTTGCATCCCTCTGCCTGTTCTACAAATACTTTAATTGTGAATGCTCTGACGAACTGCAAACACTTGTACCTCCCTGACGTAACTACCCCCGACAAACCTGACAAGCTACTAAGTCTCATCCCTTTACAGTAGAGATCCCTAGGTGCAAGAAAGCCTTTTACTCCAATAGTTTCTTCCCCAGAACTGCGGGTCTTTGGAACTCCCTTCCGGGATTCTGCTTTCCCAACTGCAACGATATGCAGAAGTTCAAGTGTAATGTGAACGAACATCTTTCTGCTCATCTCCCTTCATAATGACCCTGCTAATTAAGCCCTGATAGTAGCCCCTGCTTCAAAGTGGCACTGTGCCTTGTTTGGGGTGAAAATTGAATAAAAAAAAATAAATAAAAGGTTAAATATAATTGAAGAAACATATTTCCAATAATATATATATGTTGCAATATTTTTGAGTCATAATGGGGTATGGTCCCTCACAATTGGGAGATTCTATTTATAAACGCTGCTGCTGGGAACTGACGAATCAAATTAATTCACGTTCTGCTATCAACCAATCAGAAACCAGAATTGCTCCATAAAAATTAAACCTTTTTAGCAACGTTGCATAAGTTGACTTTGTGCCAACATGAGAAGAATCTTCTGTGTTTTGGCTGCAAAATTATCAAGTCTGGAACCTATACAGAACAGCTATCTACGGAGAATTCGCCATCTCCAGAACTTGTATAGAATAACTACCTATTGGAAACTCTTCTGAAACCTAACATGGCTTCCAACTCAAGCTTTATGTAACGGCCGTTTTCCAGGTGAAAGGTTTAAAGAAATATAATTTAAAATATAATCTCGTTTACAAGTTTTAAAATTTGTTCGTTTATTTGGAATTTTATTAAATATTTGCTTAATAATAAAATAATAAAAGTAAAAAGTATTCAATGTTTATCCATCAAAGTTACATATCGGTGAGAAACACACGGAGTACTATCTGATAGTTTATAATACAGTGATTATTATAAGGGTGTTTCTTGGCCAAACGTGATAATTTCATTCACATTTGAAATAACAAAACAGTCTTATTTAAATTCTAGAAGCATTTAAATCAGGAGTGAAATTACAAAAGCAATTTCATTAACAGTGAAACTATAATTTTAATATTTCAGACTGACTTCTGCTCTTTATCAAAAAACTAACCTGGGTTCCCGGCGTTGCCCAGGTGTTTGGTGTGTGTTGAGCAAAAAAATAAAAAAAAAAGTGGTAGTAAGCAGGCAGGCTCGAATCCGTACCGCAAAGGAGGAAAAGAACGTGAAAAAAAAAAAAAAAAAAAAAAGTGGTGATGGTTTAAATTAAGGCTAGTCAAATGAAAAGAAGGAATGACTTTTCGAAAATATCGGTGGAGAAAGCGACCCCTCCCTGTAGAAAAGTGGCCAGGTGAGAATGAAGGAATTAATGTTTTTCGCCAATTTTTCGATATTTGTCATCCGAAAGGTCGAGCTTCAAAATGATACCAATCTTGTGAAAATCCGTCACCTCTGTCGAAAATTTTAGGCAGACATACAAACATACAAACATCGATACATTTAAACAGACAAGTGAGTTTTATATAATAGAGTCATTTTTAATAATTGATCGAATATGCAATTTTTTTTTTTAAATACTGGCCATTTTAAACTTGATACAAATGTAAAGAAACTGATTTCTCATAGACAAACAGTTTAAATTACAAGAAAAGCATATTTGAATATACATTTATATAAGTGAGAATGTGTGAAGACATTTTTCAACCTATATACTCAACAAACAAGGATTTAAATTTGGGATATAGGGTATCCAAACAGGTGGAAAATGTAATGGGCCCTCATTCGAAGAAAACAAACAAACTAAGGGATTAAAATTGAAAAATTGGAACGGGGGGGGGGGTCATCGGATTTTTATCTGTTTATCAACTGTTTCACGAATGTGCATGCGCAGTCATGAAATATGTCAGTTTCGTTAATAAATAAGTTTGAAAACACCTTTTAAAGAACATGTCAAGCTGGCTTAATGGTTATCGTACTTGACTAACCGTCTGCAGGTTTTAATTTCGATCTCGGCTACGAAAAGTGAACTGTTTAGAAAAACCATAATACTCACACGCACATGTTTCAGTTTACTTCCGTTTATTTTATTTTTTTTTAAAGGAAGTTAACGTTACGTTTACGATATTTTTGTTTATAATAAAAATTTTGCATTAATTAAACTATAATATTTATGTGTACTTTACGACCAGGCAATATCGGGCGGCTTGCTAATCGAAATTATAAAAGCATTTTAATAAGCGAAAATTTTAAAATTTCAGGCTGTCTTGTGCTCTTTATCATAACATGCATTTTTAATAATAAAAAATAAAAAAAAATTGATTGAATATGTAAGTTTTTTTGTTTTGTTTTTTTTTAAATATTAGGCATTTTCAACTTGATACAAACGTAAAGAAATTGATTTTTCAATAACAGCTTAAATTACAACAAAAGCATATATATATATGTGTGTGTGTGTGTGTTCTATTTTTTTTTATTACCGTTTTATCTGCAATAGTATTGAGCACTCTCTTCAGGTTTTTACTAATTACCAGTTTTACCATATATATATATATATATATATATAGATAAAAGGGATATATAATTTTAAAGCAGACATTATTATTGAATGAAAAAATGCTGCCTAAATATAGCTATCTATATATATATATATATATATATATATATATATATATATATATATATATATATATATATAGATAGCTATATTTAGGCAGCATTTTTTCATTCAATAATAATGTCTGCTTTAAAATTATATATCCCTTTTATCTAATTTATGCTTAAAAGAAATACGGACAATACACTAAGAAACGGAGCCTAATTATAGTTGGGGCCCGTTTTTTTTGGTCACCCTGTATACTTTAGAAGTGTATTTTGGTCGTTTTTTTCGAAAGTTTCCTTTTAACGGTTTATATATATATATATATATATATATATATATATATATATATATATATATATATATATATATATATAATTGCCAATAGAAAAATACTGATAAAAAGATTTTTATATGGATAAGTTCATGCTTTTCATTATTTCGTAGAGCGTGAAATTTTTGTGTTTATATATATATATATATATATATATATATATATATATATATATATATATATATTAGTGTCCTACCTTTGCCTTTTTTGTCAACATCACTTTTTCTTTTTTCTTTAGGACAAAAAATCAAAACCAGAACTCAATTGCTCCCTCAACCGCTGCTTGGATTTTTTTTTTTCTTTCAAAAAAAAAATACAACCGTTATTTATGGATTGCAGTGCAGTGCGCCGTTTTTTTTTTGTTTTTTTTTTTTTGTTTACCAACATAAATGGCAACTCTTTGAATATGATAAACGGATTTCAATTTAAAGTAACGGTTTTTCCCCCTTTCGCGGCACAGACAAGGAAGCACAGTGAACGGAAACGATTATTCAACAATGATTAGATTCTTTCTAAGCCATCTCTTTAAAAAAGAAAAAAAAAAAAAGAAAAAGAAAGTGTGGATTAGTATATTACAGCTGTTAGTTGGTTGGAAAGACATTTCTACATTTATAGATTTCTCGTCTCAACGTAACTTTTATACATCGAATTTTTTTTTTTTCTTTTTCTTTTTTTTTAAACTTGTTAATTTATGGACTGGGGCCTCAAAATTACCTAGAAGACCAATGGGGGTCCATTTTTTTAGTTACATAAATACATCATGTAGGTACTCAGAATTGCAAAATATGATGAAACAACGTACATATCGGCGCAGGCGCACTGGCGTTGAATCTCTACGGTTCAAGGTGAACATTATTGTCATGAAGATAGCGGTTTCAATCCTACTCAAAGTACGAATCCAGTATATCATATTACCAAAAGATTTTAATAATACTTATTAAAAAGTTTTTTATTATAAAAAAAAAAAAAAAAATACTCCATAATTAAATATGTGAAAAATTCCTTCAGTTAATGTTGGAACATGTTTTGTTGGAGACGCCAAATGGGCTATCACCGTCTAGAAAATGCCGAAAGTAACGCAACACTGAAATACCTTCAGAAATATGCTGGATAACCTCAAGGCTTGAAGGCCACTCGAGGATAAGGGTTAAATGAGTGTATAGTGGTCACCGGGACAGTATAGTACTCGTAAGTGGTGGTGGTGGTGGTGGGGGGGGGAATAAAATTTCATTATTTAAGGGGACGACTTATTCAGAATTTATGTACCTGGTACTTTTGCTGGGATCAGAGTGTAGTATCTATTCCGGCAGATGCTGCACTTTGTGACCATTGCCCTTGTGGCAATTGGTTGTTAGTACATGTAGGGGCAACCCTATATGTACCATCCCCTCCCCCCTCCCCTTCACCTCACATAAAAACCGACCTTGCGTTATATTTTGCTTACGTGGAGAAGCAAATAAATAGCTACAAGTGTTAACTTATATATGTGTGTGTGTGTGTGTGTGTGTGTGTGTGTGTGTGTGTGTGTTCATTTCATAGGCTGGGATCGTCCATCTATATACAGGTCAGGGCAAAAACATGATCAAGAAGGCAGGGGAGTCAAAGGTTCAGTCCTTTGTCCTTGAGCCTTTTCTATACATGGATTTATTATTCCAATCAATGCAAACTAAATGGTCAGGACAATGAGTTCTGTTTTTCAAGCTTACTGGAAAAACACAGACGGGTATCAACTTCCTTTTCTCTTGCAAAAAAAAAAAAAAACAAAAAAAAAAACATTTCAATCACAGACACTTTTTAGTTTGCAATTGTGTTGAATTTCAGTCCCATATTGTTTAGAGAGTGGTTCCCAACGTGGGGCCATTTTTTTTTTTTTTTTTAAGTAGCATTGCTGGAGTGTTTTCCCATCTCCACAGTGCATCCTTCTCATCGATAAAATCAGTTAATCAGTTAGTTGAAGGACCGAATCAATCGGATCAGGCTTCCTGGCCTAAAATGCACCCAAATTTGATGTCATTGTTTTTTCCTCTCCTTTTGCAAAAGGCAATCATGTTCTGCAACGTCAAAAAACATTTTTTTTTTACAAGAACAAAAATAAAACCCAAAAAACAAACAAACAGTTATCATTGCAATGATGATTAAGGTCGCATCTCCTCTTTCCGTCGTCATTTTAAATGTTACTAATCGCTTTCATAAATGTCAGTAATAAAGTTTAGTTGTCTGGTTTAATGGTATATCGACCTCGATCAAATCATTTAAATGCTGAATCCAGTAGTTTTGGTAACATTTTTATGCTTCGAGTTTTGTATATATTTAAATATTTATGGTGTTTGGTTTGGTTGTTTTGTAGAGGAAAATGGTTTTTGTTTTTGACTTTGCAGAACATGATTGAGTTTTGCAAAAGGGGAAATCAATGTTTGGTGCATTTTAAGCCAGGAAGCCAGTATCTTCAGACAGCCTAATCTGGTAGCAGCAGGCATTAATAAAGAAACATCTATAAATTAAATTTCATTTGAATATATCTTTGTGGTTTATTCTTTCGCCATGGCATTGATGTATATGCATAAATGACCCAAACCTCTTCACCGGAGGAGGCGGGGTGGGGGCAACAAGTATTCAAAACCACAGCTTTCTCTCTACTTACCCCATAAAAAAATAACAAAAAGAAAAGAAAAAGAAAAAAGGAAAAAGAAAAAGAAAAAAGGAAAAAGAAAAAAGGAAAAAAGAAAAAAGGAAAAAAGAAAAAGAAAAAAGGAAAAAATAAAAAAGAAAAAAGGAAAAAATAAAAAAGAAAAAAGGAAAAAAGAAAAAAGGAAAAAAAGAAAAAAGGAAAAAAGAAAAAAGGAAAAAAAGAAAAAAGGAAAAAATAAAAGAAAAAAGGAAAAAGGAAAAGAAAAAAGGAAAAAGGAAAAAGGAAAAGAAAAAAGGAAAAAGGAAAAGAAAAAAGGAAAAAGGAAAAGAAAAAAGGAAAAAGGAAAAGAAAAAAGGAAAAAGGAAAAAAAAGAAAAAAGGAAAAGAAAAAAGGAAAAGAAAAAAGAAAGAAAACAGAAAGAAAAAAGAAAGAAAGAAGAAAGAAAAAAAGAAAGAAAAAAAGAAAGAAAAAAAAAGAAAGAAAAAATAAACATCCTACACCCATTCTCCATAGCTACTTCCTGTACACATGACGTCACTGCCGGAACATGTAGTTGTTCATAGACATCTAACTGAAAAGTACACTTTTAGTTTAAACCTTACGTAGGAATTAACCATTTTAACCTTAATTTTATACATCTGCCTCTTATCTTGTGACATTTTGTAGAAAGGCTTGAACTCTGTTTCAGAACTGCTATGCGTCAAGATAGCAGCTTGTGTTCAATGTATCATATAAAATAAATCATTCAAAATCTGCATTGTGTATCAATATCAAATAACTCAAAAGGGTTGATATGCCGTAAAGCACACAAAGTAAATCAATTATTCATTTCTGCATTTAAGGACTGAATGTAGATCTGTAATATCTTTCCGAGTTTGTCTAACTTCGAATCGGCATAAAATCACTAAATGAGGAGATTTAAGATTAAAACTGCATCCTCAGCTAGTGCATCAAACACTCATTATTAAACAGGATCCAGAAAAAAAATGGCGGGGGTCTTATTCAAAAGGTTCAGTACTGTGAACCAAGTTCAAACCACTGTCCCATCACTGCAATGCTTGCATTCCTATGTTTATTTTACTGGCACTTTAATGGAATGTGCTCCGATAAACTTGCTACTTAAACTACCCTCCATCTACTAATCCAAGAACTCGTCCTTTCTTTCAATTGATCAGGCCATAAAAGTTTCCTATTCTGCACACAACTTTTTATGTCCAGATTTAATTTTTCTGTGGTCATTTAGATTTAAGACTGTTTTTAAGGTTCACGTTATATATCTATTTGGTCGTTCAAAAAAAAAAAATTTTCAAGAGATAAAATAAAAATAAAATGCTATAAGAACACATTTTTCATACTACACTTCACCTTTTTTGTCCTCGGTCAGTGGAGAAATCATTCTAGACCGAGACAATTTTAATTTTTGTTCCTATCCAGAGTGCCCCTGTTTGGGGAGCAGAATTTTCCCCATTATAAACCGATCTTTTGTCTAACTCTGCCCTCGTAGGGAGGCAAATAAATCGGAGCGCAAAGTTTGAGAGGTAAAGGAGGGTTTTAATTGAATACTCGGATATCTATGTATCTCATATAAAGATCAAGTGTTAGTTCCAGAGAACGGACTTCTTGATTTCTGCTAATTTACACCAAAGAAAAATGAAAACCTTTTTGTTTTTTCACCAAGGGAGTCACCACTTATCAAGGCCCGAGGACTAATCGAGGATAAAGGTTTACAATTGTCAAATAGCTAGTGAGACAACACTGTAATGATTGGTAATAGGGGAAATTAGATAAAATTGGATTATTTGGGAAGATGGTTCAACAAGAATTTTTTTTTTTTTTTTTTTACAAAGGAATCACCACTTATCAAGGTCCAGAGGCCACTCGAGGATAAGAGTTAAAGAGTGTACAGTAGTCAAAGAGACAATATCATAGTAATCATTAGAAGTGTAAATTTGATAAATTGGATTACTTAAGGCAACTTGTTTACATTGGACTTGAAGATGACCATATTGCATCAGCAAGTAGATATCTACTGGATCGATAGAAGGATCCAACCATTTTTCCAGCGACCTTGGCAACAGATTTGATGTACGTGTTCCATTTCAAATCAAGAGTAAAAGTAAAGCTTGTCAAAACATGGAGCGTCCCCAAGAAGATAACCAATCATTCCAATTGATACCAGATGGGGATAAGAACGTTGATGATGTAAAGATAGAAGGTTGGTTTACGCTGAAGGAAAAAAAAAAAAAAAAAATCCTCGGCTGGAAAAAAACTTGTGTGCGGCATACACATCTAATTATTTATAAAGACTAGACATTTTATATTCACAGATTAACCCTGTCTTTAAAACTCACCAAACCTACACATAGAATTCCATATCAAATTTGATAGAACTTGTTTACATTTTACTTGAAAATGACTGGCCCTGCCATTCAAGCTCACCAAACCTACACATAGAATTTTGTATCAAATTTGAAAGAACTTGTTTACATTTTACTTGAAAATGACTGGTCCTGCCTTTCAAACTTACCAAACCTACACATAGAATTCCATATCAAATTTGAAAGGAGGACGGCTCAAAAAGAACTTGTTTACATTGTACTTGAAAATGACCACGTTGTCTGTCGTCAGCTGGGAAGTTCTGTACTATATATATTTTCAAACATTGTGATTATTCATAATACACAACTAACACAGCACAATCAGCAATATTAATAATTTGTTTATTACAAAAGATTACTAATCATTTATAGAGTTTATCGCATGTAAATGACGTGTATCTATAAATAAAAGCTTTGATGTTCCGTTGATTGAAGTTTTCTAATCATAAAATTCATTTTTTTTTCTAGGTCAATCTAATCTATATTTATCCTACTTTACGAATGTACAGTCTGCATCAAAAATAATGTTATAGTGATGGGGTTGAGAATTATTCATCATCAGTGTTCACACTAATCTTCTTCTATCTATTATATAAAAGCAAAAATGTGTATGTGTTTATGTGCATTTTTTTTTCGTATGTCCGCCAAAGGCTTCTTCGGGGGAGGGGGATATTGTCTAGATTATAATATGTCCGATTTACGAAAGAAGGTCATAAATCTATTTTATTTGAGCGACTTTTACACACAAACTTTCCACTATTCTGCCATTACACCTGCTGGTTCGTGGTGTTCGTATATAAAAAAAAAAAAAAAAAAAAAAAAAAGCGAAACTAACGCCAGCGACGCCAGCTTTCCAATTATATTTGCTCACTGTGTGGAAAAACCCCCTCATATCAGACAATTGCTATTCATTTGGACACTCCCCTTCTTATGGGAAGCTGGTTGCCCCCCCCCCCGCCAAACATATTGGTGAAACAAAACCAAAAAAAAAACTGCCTCGCAGCCAAAGTTAAGTGCAGGATTTCATTCTTATCGCATGATGTTTGACCTCATTAAATTCTCGCACCTGTCAACTTTTTAACCATTAAATTAAAACGCTTTTCAGTTCTTCTCCTATTGTGGCCAAGCGGTAAGGTGTCAGGTTATTCTCCACTTTCTTTTTCACCTTTGCATCAAGGCTTTGGGTTCGAGCTTACCTGCCTTCAAAAATGTTTTTTCTGTCACACCTCTAAAAACCCGGGCAATGCCAGGCACCCTCGCTAGTCTATTATATAAAAGGGAAAAATGTGTGTTAGTTTGTATGTGTGTGTGTCTGCATGTCCACCAAAAAACTTTTGACAGGCGCATTGGACCGTGACAAAATTGGTATCGTTAGAAAGATTAATCTCTCGGACAAAAAATATGTAAAAGTTTTCCAAAAAAAATTAATCTGTCTGGGTGAACTCGGCCGTTTCTTGCAAGAAGAGGTCGCTTTCTGCGTAGAGATTTTTGCAAGTCATATTGCCTAGAAGTCCGAGTGTACCTTTAAAAAAATGTTATTTCGACCCATCGTAATGTCATAAGTCATTATGGCTGTGACAGCTAGTGCATTAGTTTTTTTCACCTCTTTTTCCTCTTTTGCGTTATAGGTTCGAGCCTGCCTACTGCAGCTAATTTTCTTTTTTTGTGTGGTTGCACGGGCACTTGCTATTTTAACTCAAGTTGATTTTGTTTTTGAGGGGGATTGCTCAATAGCCTTTGTATACCAGCTCTCTCCACCCGGGCAATGCTTGGTATCTATGATAGTCTATTATGTATATAAAACAGTACATGTATGTACGTGTGTGAGCGTGCGTGTATGAAAATATATAACCGATAAACTATTAAACTACTGGTTATATAACGCTGAAAGTAACAGGAAACACATACACCAAGGATGGTTTATAAAGATCAAAATCTTCATTTTGATGAATAAATAACGCGTACAGAAATATATTGGCGTGTGGAAATGCAGAATGTCCATTTCAACTTGCTAACATATTTCTATTACCTTTGCACATGCGCAAATTCATTTATAGCTTGAAGTTGTTTAATTTTAAAGCTTTCTTTTATCTGTTGATAGCTCAAACAGTAGGGAACATAGCTGGGGCGCTAAATGTTTTGGTTTCAATTCTAGGTGACGGCACCTAAGCAATTTATATTTTTTACTTTTGAAATCGAGGTATTATATATTAGGAGAGCTATGACAACAGCATATTCTTTTCCTTGTTTTGATTCTCAGGTATGTATCCATTGATATCTTATATATTTTTATGTAGAGTGATGGGGTTCTCGGTTGATTAATTGTGTCTGTGTCAGATTTATACTCGAGAGTCAAAACAATGAAAAGAATATGCTGTTGTCATAGCCCTATATATTAGGTACAATATAATATTCAATAGAAAATTAGCTCTGTAATAATAACTACAAAATCTGCAGGAATTAAAATATATTTAAGTGTAACTCCTTCTTAGATAAGGGAAAAATCCAGGTTGTCCATGATGGTCATACATCTAAAAAATATGATATAAATGTGGGAGTGCCTCAGGGGTCTATCCTTGGACCTCTATTATTCCTAATATTCATAAATGACCTCCCCGACAAAATTGTCTGTGAGATGGGTATATATGCTGATGACACCACGCTCTATAACAGACATGACAGGAAAACAAATGAACACATATCTAAAGAAATGGCAGAAACACTAGAGGATGACCTCCGATCTGTAGTGGAATGGGGACAAAGATGGATGGTCACATTCAATGCTGCCAAGACTAAACTTGTTTCCTTCAATAACTAAAAGAAACCTTCTCTACCACCAATAGCAATGACCAAAGACTATCTGAAAGCACATCTTTTAAACTCCTCGGCCTAACGTTCACAGGAAACATGAGTTGGAACAATTACATTGAGAACATTGCCAGGACCGCTGCGAGGAAGGTGGGTTCTCTCTCCATGCTAGAAAGCTACTTATGCCCGAAAGTATCCTATACCTCTATAAGGCCACCATTCGCCCATGTATGGAGTATTGTTGTCATATTTGGGTTGGTGCATCTGCTACTAGTCTCTCACTCCTAGACAAGGTTCAAAAGAGAGTCGCCAATCTGATAGGTTCTGAACTGTCATCCAAGCTTCAGCCTCTGTCCCATTGATGAAATTTAGCATCCTTCTGCTTGTTCTACAAGTACTTTAAAGATGAATGTTCGACGAACTGCAAGCACTTGTACCCCCTCTACGTAAATACCCCCGACAAACCCGACAAGCAGCAAAATCCCACCCCTTCACAGTAGAGATCTGTAGATGTAAGAGAGCCTTCTACTCCAGTAGTTTCTTCCCCAGAACTGCTAGACTTTGGAATTCCCTTCCGGGTTCCTGCTTCCCCAACTGTACTGACATGCAGAAGTTCAAGTGTAACGTGAACCGACATATTGCTGCCCAACTACCCACCTAGTACCCCTGTAGCCTGTGTCCCTAATAGTAGTTCGTTACATCAAAATGTCAATGTGCCTTGTTTGGGGCGAAAATGTAATAAAAAAAAAAAAAAATTTTTTTAATTTTACAATCAAGCTAGGCCCTTGAGGGTATTTGTATAAAAGAACGTCTCAATCAGAAACGTATAAAAAAAAAAAAATTTTTTAATAAAAAAAAAAAAAAAGTTTACAACTGAATAATAATAAAATTAACAATAAGCTGTAACCCCCACCCCACGAAAAAGGAAAAGGCATTACCACACAAAAAAAAAAGGATGGAAGACCCGATCAGCAAGAGAACTACCCGAGTGCAAAGAGTACTTGAATTCGAGGGAAGCTTATTTTTACCCAAAAAACAGTGGAGATCAATGGTCATTGCCAGTGAGAAATCAATGGTAAGCGGATGTTGCGATAACAAAGTCATTTGCAAAGGTTATCAAAAGAGTTGGAGAGTACTGATAATCTGGCAAAGCTTGTTAGCACCCAACCTCCAAAGAAATAACCAGTTATTATCAGAGAGTAATATGATGATGATTGTTTGAGAACTCCTAGGGAGTACAAACGATATAAAAATAAGGAGACTTATTAGTTAAGAAAAATGTCTCGCAATATGTCGCAGTTTATAAATTTCTGCACGAAATCAAAATAGTATAGTGATAATGGTTGTGATTTAATGGGTTACGGTACTGACTAGTATAAGAAATCAATGGTAAACCGCTGTTTAGATAAGGCAGAGTTATTTGCAACACTTCAAAAGAAGTGGAGAGTGTTAGAAATCTGGGAAAACTTGCTTTCACTCAAATTCCAGGGACACTGCCTGTTGTAACAAATGAGTCATCACTAATAACTCTTACAAAAACTCTTAGTGAGTAAGAAATGATAAGAGTTGAACTCCACAAAAACAAATGAAGCATGCATGGTCCCCCGTAAGTGTACAGTGAACGAGGCATAAAAAAATATGACTAAGTTCAGCACCCTCCCCCAATTTAGCCTCCAAAGTCTCCAGGGGACGTCAAATCCTGGTGGAAATGAACAAACGGTGCAGTTAGGTCTTAACATATGTAAATTTGAGTTCTGCACCATGCAAAAAAAGAAATGACTAAGTCCATCATTTGCCCTGCCCCCATTTAGCCCCAAAAGTCCCCAAGGCCTTAACATATTTAAATCTTAGTTCAGCACCATGCAAAACTGCTAAATAGACATACACAAACAATTTTGGACAAATATGGTAAAATAGTTCCAAAAATAAAATTTTTTTTTATTAGCACTAAAAGAGCCCCTGGGGCACACCCAAAAGTTATCGCGAAGTATAGACAAACAAAATTATAGAGAAATCAGTTACAACTTTTCAGAAAGTTTTATAAAACTCCAAGGCATCAATTTTTTTAATAAGCACAAATGTGTCAATTTTAGCCATTTTAACCTGAAAGGCACCCCGAGGCGGGGGGGGGGACTGAAGTTTTCCCCGGAAAATTCGTTCTGTTACATTTTTACTCATATCATGTTTAATGTTTGTGCAAAATTTCAAAAAATTCCAAGGCATAATTATTGAGAAAAAGTGCGGAGAGACGAACGGGCAAGAGTGAATTTACAAGTCCACCCTCCTTTCTTCGGAGAGGGGGGGGTATTAAAAAAATAGGAAGAAAGAAAAAAAATCTAAGGCCTTTTCAGTTTTATCATAAAAAGTAGGTTTTAGTTTTCGGTTTTGAAGTATTTTGAAGTTCGGCCTCTTGAACTTACGACATCAAAGGGTGACCCACTGTTAAGAGCCACATAAAAAAAAATACAATAAAACTTAGCCAACGTTCGTACTAAGTACGTTCCGTTGTATCTAAAACCACTGCATCTTATATTGTAAAAATGAAAGTTTCTCCAGTGAATGCAGCAGATATAAAAAAAAATTCGCACAAGAATTTCAAAGATTTTAAGAATGCAAGTGCAATTAATATTTTAAACTGTCGCCCACCCTCTTTTCACTTCTTCAAATCAACACACAAATAAACAAACAAACAAATAAAGCAACAAATAAACAAAGTGCGTCTAATTGGGAGGATCGGTTTTACTTGAAATGTTCGTCTGATTTAGTTTTGTAAACTCAAAATGAACACCAATGCAAATACATCTATACTAGCGAGGCGGAGCGGGAAGGGGGGGGGGGTAGCCCAGCGTTGCTCGGTCGTAAACTACGTTTAAATATATTTTAGTTCATGCAGATTCCGTATTTATTATTACAGAGCCAATTCTCTATTGAATATTATATTGTACCTAATATATTGTACTGATTTAAAAAAAAAAAAAAAACTTACTTGGGTGCCATCAGTTACAATCGAAACAATACGCTTAAATATATTTTAATTCATGCACATTTCGTATTTATTATCAGAGCCAATTCTCTATTGAATATTATATTGTACCTAATATATATTAGCGATTTCCAAAGTTAAAAAAAAAAATGACTTTGGTACCATCAGCTAAAATTGAAGCCTAAAACATTTAGGGCTTCAGCAGGGTTTTTTATCGCTTAAACTATCGACGGATAGATAAGAAAGATTTTAATTGAACCACTTCTAGCTATGAATGAATTTGCACATGCGCAAAAGTAATGGAAATATGTTGAACATTTTGCATTTCAACTTGCTGACATTTCTGTACGTATTAGTCATCCAAACAAAGATTTTATTCCTTATAAACCATCCTTTGTGTAAGATTACTACTTCAGTGTCATGTGACCAGTAATTTAAGAGTTTATTAGTTAAATATTTCCATAGACACAACTGTTTTATTTATGTAGATATACACTATATTTTGTAGTCCATAAAAACGGGCAATAGTTGTAGCTCGTTGACTTACGAGTGCTTTATCTTAAATTGATGGCTGAATATGGTGAGGATGTGTTCCTGTTTGCATTAAATACTACTCCATATTTATGTTTGCATCCAACAGATACTATAATACTTAGTTCGTTACACCTTATAATGATCTATACAAAATTTCAGCCAGGTCGTCCAGGTATTTTCTGAGAAAAAGTGAAGGAGACATTTTCAGAAGAACTCCATCTTCAGAGGAGTAAAGATTTGTTGCAGTTTCTGCGGTCAATTTTTTTTTAAACGACCTCATCACTAAATGGGGGGGGGGCAGAAAAAATAATTCAAACTTTAGCGTTAGAACTCAGATAAACGTACGCTTTATCTTTATTTTGTCCGTTAGCCATCACATCCCCAGGCTTCTGACAAAGAGGGGAGAATTGCCGCTTTCTGCATTGGCTATTATTTTGATTTGGGTGGTATGTGAAGACTTTAAAATCATCATTCAACTGTCAGCCTCTTCATCTACAGAAACCTTATTTTCTAGTGGGTTCTAGGCCTGGATAAATAGGGATGGGATAGAACAAGTAAAAAATGCTACCTCAAACTCGAGTTCGAGAGCCTAACAAACAAAACTTTCAAGAGAAAAATTTGGTCACGTTTTTATTTCATACTAGCAGATTTAATACAGACATTACCCGGTATTAAACGTGACGTCAAATTCCTTTCAAAAAGTAGAGTAAAAAAATTAAAAAATAAAAAAAGAATTAAAAAATAAAAAATAAAAATAAAAAAATAAAAAAATTTAAAAAATAAATTTAAAAAAATTAAAAAATTAAAAAAAAAATACAGAAAGAAACTGAGATATGTGCATGCGAGTATTGTTTTTTGTTAAGTTCACTTCTTGTAAATAAAAAAAAAATACTTGAGTTGAGATCGAAACCAAAACTTAAAGACACAAAGTACGATAACCATTAGACCAACGTGACACAATCTTTAAAAAGCGTTTTCAAACCTACTTATTCTAAATATAAGGAAGCTGTCACGTGAACAGTTCGTGCATGTACAGTCGTGAAACAGATAAAAATCCGATGATCCTCTCCCCAAGTACCAATTTTTTCAACTTTAACTCAGTGGCAGCCCCCACCTTTTTTTTTTTTTTTTTTTTGGAAGAAAACCGATTAAAAATTTTCCACATGTCTGAATATCCTATATATCAAATTTCAAATCTGTGGATCAATAATTTGTTGAGTATTTATAGATCTTTACTATTATATAAAAGTCACTTTGTGAGTGTGCGAGTTCCTTCCTTAGAAGTTCCGAAACGTCTGAGTTTATCTTTTGCAAATTTCACACAAAGGTAATTTATATGTCTGGCAGTGTTCTTAGATATGTTTTGTACAGAAATTCATCCGATAAGTATTGAAACTCGAAAAAAATCCAATCCTAAAAATAGTCTTTCGTTCTCATAGGTAAAACATTTTTATAGGGGAATATTTTACTTACACCGGCAAAGAGAGATAATAAAATCTCAGCAAATCATTTCTTTAAAAAAAAGTGTACTGTAGTCATAGCTCAGTGGTAGAGCATTCGATTACAGATTGAATGATCCCCTGTTCAAGCCCGGTTGTACTTCATTTTTTTGTTTTTTCTTTTCCTATTAATGAGTTCAATTTACAATAAAATATGAGGTACCTTTTAAAATCGCCACAAATCATTTCTCCGTTTGCATATTTTAAAAATAAACATTAATCAAAAGTGACTTTTCAAGGGCATACATTGTCAAGCCCAAATATAAGCTGACATGACATTGTAAACAAACACGGATGAACGGCATTATCATTATTAAAAAAAAAAAGAAGAAAATTATGAATTAGTCGACCGGGCAAATTATTCCTCATAATATAGAACAGGGGTCCCCAAACTACGGCCCACGGGCCGAATCCGGCCCGCGGCGTCAGTTAACCAGGCCCATCGACGTTGAACTGACGTCACTTCCTCGGCTCATGGTAGCTCCGCCTACGCTCTGACGTCACCATGGTTTCCATCGCTTTAAGACCTTTTTGAGAAGGTTGTTTATCTTAAAAAAATAGATTTGCCAATGATGTTTAAAAAAAAAAAAGATTCTTGCAATTTTTCATCGACTTATTCATTTATCTCAAAGGTTCAAAGAAATAGGATATTTGAAAATTTTTAAAAATAATAGAAATATCATTCTTAACTAAATTTCTTAGAAAAGACATGCCAACATCAAACTGAAAAAACTTTTTATTTTACTTATGAAAGAACTAAGTGGAAAAAATTTAGAAATACTATTCACAACAACTTTCGATCTTTTTCCACTGAACTACTATCATCTCGGAATGGTAAATGTAAAACGATTGATATTTATTAATTTTCTCGCTTGAGTAGTTTTCGTTCTGGCTTGCAAGTATTGAACAGAATGATTATGCGGCCCGCGCTCGTTATTCTTTCAGTTATCCGGCCCACTGTGAAAAAAGTTTGGTGACCCCTGATATAGAATATTCAATAGAGTATTAATTCTATAACAATACATACACAATCTGTATAAATCAAAATATCATGTTTAATGAGCGCCGGTCGTCCAGCTAGTATATATTTAGAAAACAGAAACTGAAATTTAATCTTAACTAAAATGGATGAGGGATCATTTTCAGGAAACTTATTGTTTTATCAAGCGAGGATCGGAGTTATTGGCAATATTTAATGTCTGTCTTAGGCACATCGTCATGATTTTCATAAGGACACTTGACGTGAATGTGTTTACTAGGAAAAAATCATTGAAAATCAGTTTTATATTTCAACAACAATGAGGAAGGAGTGCACAGAATGTGGTTGACTAGACTCAGAGTGACGAAGTTGCAGTTAAAGTACTTTAAAATCATGGAAGTTTATTACTGACACAGAAAATCAATGAAGTTTGTTATTGCAGAGAGGTTGTGACTAGTGATGGGACGATCATTCAGAATCAGGAGGAAAAAAAAAATCAGAATGTCTTGTGCCAATTGTTGATGCCAAAAAGGATTCCTTTAATTATCTTGTTTATTTAATAAGTCAGAGAGAGTGGCAACCTTGGTTGAAGTGAGTGCCCATAATGATGGAGGTTTGATCAGAGCTGAAAGGGAGAAACCGACCAAATATCAAGGTCTCGTGTATGATATGAAAAGAAACTGGAATCTTAGGGAGATATCAATCATACCAGTTACCATAGGTGCCACAGGGCTTATGAAGAAGAACCTGAAGTCCTACCTAACTAATATTCCTGGTGAACCAAGTGCAAAAGAGATCCAGACAATTGCACTTAAGGGAACAATGAGGATATTAAAAAGAGCTCTCGGCTGGTTTCAATAAAAAGCAGGGCAATGGTGGCAGCTGGTTTGGCTGCCCCATACCCAGCATTACAATCTTCAAAGGAAAAAAATTAAAAAGCAGTAATAAATATTAAAAATAAAATGTATAAGTCATCCCACCACACAAGTGTTTTTTTTTGTTTGAGAAATTATATACACATTTGACATGTCTTTATGATAATCGTGAAAAATAACTTTATAGTAAAATATTTATTGATTTATAAAGAACTGGAATTGAATTTGGATCGAAATCGGGAAAAATATTGGAATCATCCCATCACTAGTTGTGGTAAAAAATTTTTTTTTTTTTTTTTTTTTTTTTCACAACCTTGCTCTTCAGCTAGCTACACTTTTGAGTTGGTTGGTTGGTTGTTTTTGTTTTACGGCATGTCAACCCTTTTCGAGTTATTTAATGCCGAATCCAAAGATTTTGAAGAAAAATATTTTTAATAGAATGTATTTGTTGTTTTCACGTCGGTTTCTATTCAACCCATAGTTGGGACCCTAACAGGTACTACCACTCCGGATCAGAGTGGACCTGGGAGCAATGGTAATTAAAGGGTGGCTCCACACTCCCCAAAGCCCACAAGCTGGGGCCTCACCACTGGATATAGTTTAAGGTCATATCCACGACCCCCATTACTTTTACCCTCTGCAGGGGGGCAGTCGGCGTATTCTAATGCCTCACCGACAGGGCCGACATTTTTGAGTTATCCTGATTTTTGGCAATTTGCAAAAAAAATAAAAAATAAACTTCGACACAACATTCTAAAGGAATGATATACAACTTTAGCAAAAATAAATAGTTCGATATTTTGCGCATTTTTTTAGATGAGGATTGATTATTCAAATTATTTGGACTATTCAGACTACCGTTCTCATCTTAAGTGTTATTTTTACAACGTTTTAATTGATGTAACCTCTGCCCCCCCCCTTTTTTTTTTCAAAATATAATTGCAAATTACTTAGGACTTTTACTAAGTCACAGCTGAGATCAGAGGTTACATCAACCAAAATGTAGTGAAAATCACTCAAGAATAGATCAGTAGTGCAAAGAATCCAACTAATTTTGTATGTTGTTAATTTTGCTTTCTAAGATTTGTAGGCCTCTAACACATCCACTGGCATATTCCAGGGAACAAGAGCTTACCAGGATCTCCATTCTGAAGATGAAAATCCAAAAATAGTCTTGATTGTCCCATGAAGTAAAAACTACAAGAGGGGGAAGCATTTATTAAATTAAAATTAGACTTTTATAATTACAGACGAAAAAAATAACTCATAGTTTTTCTTCATCTCTCCGGAAGGTTATCTCAGTATAACCAGGAAGGTGGGCTCTCTCTACCTTGCTAGGAAACTATTAACACCCGAAAGTATCCTGTACCTCTAGAAGGCAACCATTCGCCCATGTATGGAGTATTCCTGTCATATTTGGGCTGGAGCATCGGCTACTAGTCTCTCGCTCCTTGACAAGGTTCAAAAGAGAGTCGCAAATCTGATAGGCACTGAACTGGCATCTAAGCTTCAGCCTCTGTCCCATCGACGAAACGCTGCATCCCTCTGCCTGTTCTACAAGTATTTCAATGGTGAATGCTCTAACGAACTGCAAGCACTTATGCCCCCACAACGTGAACACCTCCGACAGGCTGTAAAATCCCACCCCCACACTGTAGAGATCCCTAGATGTAAAAGATCTTTCTACTCCAGTAGTTTCTGCATCATAACCGCTAGACTTTGGAATTCCAGTCCAGGTTCCTGGTTCCCCAACTGTACTGACGTGCAGAAGTTCAAGTACAACGTGAACAGACATCTTGCTGCCCAAATCCCTAGATAGTGCCCCAGTAGTTGTTGCCCTTGATAGTACCCTCCTACACCAAAGTGGGAATGTGCCTTGTTTGGGGTGAAAATGTAATAAAAAAAAAAAAAACATCATAAACCGGAGACAGACGACGAACTAGGTTCCATTTGTTTAGATTTGAAACTGATGGAATGTGTGTGAGTGTTTAAGAGAAGGGATGTGTGTGAGAATGTGTGATAAAATTTGTGTACGAGTGTTTGTTAAGTGGGCAAGAGTACGTGTGAATGTGTGTGTATCAATGTGGGAGATAAAAATGGGATTTTTTTAATGTTTTCTTAATTCACACTAATCACTGAAACATAAGTAATTGAGCCTTTAAAAAAGCAATTAACTCATTTGGATACTTAAGTAGGTAATTTAGATAAACCCTTCATCAGATTGGTTCATAGATGCTGGACGAGGCAAGTAGAATATGAGGCATTTAGAATGGAATCCGAATGAATATGAAAGTTGAACCCATTTCTCACAGAAACGGTAAAGCCAAAATGACGCAAGTTAATTCAACTTTACAGAATAGGCAAACCATCTTTTTTTATATACTACTCATGCATATCAGTACAAGGTTAGCTAATTTGCATATTATAAAAAACCTAGACACCTCAAAAGTATGTGGACCAGATCTCATCCCGGCTGTGCTATTAAAATATGCTCTGCCGAGGTTGCTCCAGTTCTCTCCAAACTTTACAATAAATGCCTTAACGAATCTTGCTTTCCCGACTGCTGGAAAACCGCTTCTGTGGTACCAGTCTTCAAGAATTCTGCTTTCCCAACTGTACTGATATGCAGAAGTTCAAGTGTAATGTGAACAAACATCTTTCTACCCATCTACCTTCATAATGACCCTGCTAATTAAGTCTCTGATAGTGGCACTGTGCCTTGTTTGGGGTTAAAATTCAATAAAAAAATTTTTTTTTAAAAATATCGGTTTTGAAAACGGTATTTTATTAATTAACTATTCTAGAATATTGGTAAACCAAACGATGTTATGGAATATTTATTAAATGATTAAAATAATTTGTTTCTGAGACTTTCAGTGCAATACACCTTTTGTCAAAGAAGAGTTTTTTTATTGTTTTTTTTTTCATTTAATATTTCAATAGATTATTTGGTTTTCTAATGTTTTCAAATCAACCATTATGCAATATTTACAAAGATGTGACCAAGCTTCTGTTTAACTATTTAGTTTTGCTTTTTTTTTTTAGTTCAATAATTATCTGGATTTTAATCTAATAAATAATTTTATTTCATTATACTGTCTTATTTTCCTAGACAAACATTTAGTATTTGTGTTCATATGCTCCTTTCTTCAGATTGACTTAAGTTTCAACAAACTGCAATCTATTTCTAAATTGTGAGTGAAAAGACAAATTGATTTAATTCATGATCACATTTAAAGACAAATCAGTATGAAAATTACCAAAATGTTAAAGTTTATCTATACAAGACGGGCGCCCGGCGTTGCCCGGTTGTAAAATACACTTTAATATATTTTAATGTATGCAAATTTTGTATTTCTTGTTTATTATAGATCAATGCTGTATTGATTATTATATTGTACCAAATATGTAGTAGTGTGACACGTTTTTTTTTTTTTTTTTACAAAGGAGTCACCACTTATCAAGGCCTGGAGGCCACTCGAGGATAAGGGTTAATGGGTATACATTAGTGAATGAGATTTTAGCGTAGTAATCATAAGTAGTGGAAATTTTGTAAGGGGGGGGGCGGGTCATCCAGAACTTGTTTACGTTGGACTTGAAGATAATCAAGTTGTAGTCAGCTGAAAAGCAGGCAAATGGAAGAGAGTTATTATCGAGCCCGTACTCCATTATTATATTGTACCCAATATATAACAAGGATTTCAAAAAGTATGATTTGGGTGCCATCAGCTAGAATCGAAACCAAAACGTATAGCTTTGCAGCCTTAGTCGTTAAGTTTGAAAAAGTTTGCTAGAAATGACGTCATGGCATTAAAATTTGAGATGGTGACAAACAAATTCAGATTTTTAGGATAAGATTCAAGCAAGCAAGCAAGCTAGCAAGGACTGTCCACATAGTTTCATGATTATTAAGATTAATAAATGAGAAAGATTTTGTTTTATGCTTACAATGAAATAAAGAAAAGCAAAAAAAAAAAAAAAAAAAAAAAAAAAAATGGCCAAAAGTTATATAGCCCTTTCACTTGGAATGAGTACTTTATGTAAAACTGATGTTTCAATCTGGTTGATTTCGTGCTCTTTTTGCATTAAATACTAATCACTATTAATCTCTAACTATGCATCGAATAGATACCATAATACTTAGTTTGCTGCACCTTATAAAAAAAGTCCATATGAAATTTCAGTGGCCCAGTAATTTCTGAAAAAAATTCTAGAGTCAATGTGATATTGTGGTAACTAATCACTAAGTAGGAATCAAACAGATATTAATCCACTGTACCTTATCATAAATAAAGTCTATACAAATTTCGGCCAGATCGGTACAGTAGATTAAAAGAAAAAGTGGAACGGACAGACAGGCAGCCAGAAAAAACTAGCAGTTTTTCCTGGATTTGCTCGGGCTCTATGTACTGTTCATAACTTTATGTGCATATGTATATATTCAAAAGTGAATATGTACGGTAATGCTTTGCTATTGTTTTGGGTTCAAATTAAAATGTTTGACCCATGTCCAAGTAACCTAAATCTAAAATTTCAAGTGTTTAGACCCAAAATTGGTGGAGGAGTTTGGTAGAGTCTGCAATGGTCAACTGTGTAAACTTTGACATCCTGCCAGCTAAATTTTTGCTCAAAAACTGATTAAAAAGCTTACTGCATGTCTGAATACCCTTTATTTAAAATTTCAAATGTTTAGGTCCAAAATTGGCTAAATAATTTGCTAGAGACCGCAAATTTAAGATCTTTTGAACTTTGACCCTTTTGGAATCCAAAATTTCAGCAAAACAAAAAACGATTAAAAAGCTTGCTCTAGCTCTAAATACACTTTATGTAAAATTTCAAATGTTTAAACCAAAAATTGGCCGAGTAATTTGGTAGAGACCACAGAGGTTATTTTTTTTTTTAACTTTGACCCCTATTATGACCCCACATCATTTATTGTTTTGGGCTTAAATCAAATTATAAAGTTAAATCCATGTCCAAATAACCTGTATCTAAAATTTCGAGTGTTTAGATCCAAAATTGGCGGAGGAGTTTGATAGAGTTCTCAAAGGTCAAATTGTTGAACTCTGACCCCTTAACCACAAAATTCCTGGCCGAAACTCAATTAAAAAGATTTACCCAAATCTCAATACTCCTTATGTCAAATTTCGAGTCTGTAGACTGAAAATTGACAAAGTTATTTAGTAGGGAAATGTAGACAAACAGATAGACATTTTCACTTTTATAGATATATAGATCACTATTTCAAGAGTGCCGGCAAAAGCAAGTTTTAAATGAACCTAAAAGCGGAAAAAGACATGTTCTGTAATGAGAGCAAAAAAGAGGAAGATATTACCCCCCCACCCCCACCCCCTAAAATGGCGAGAAATAAAAATAACTCCCACCCCATCTAAAGGGGAAAAAAAACCAAAAAAAAACAAACTTTCCTTGTGTGGACGGGACTTTCCAATAGCGACGATTGTGAAATCGAGGCTGGAAATAAAATGGACAAAATGGCAGCCATCTTGGTTGGGAATTTTAAAAGTCTTAAAGAGATATTTGAAGATCAAATAAAAAGCATTTAAAACTTTAAAAAAAAATTTTTTTTTTTAAACGATGCAGGTAGGTTGCAAAGTAACTTATTGACGATGGTAACATTTATTTGTCGTATATTTGATTTTTATTTACCACTTTTTCGAATCGCTGTTGATTGTAAAACATACCCACAGTTTTTTGGTGCATAAACATCAATATGAGTCACACGCATGAATTCTTGGTGGGATTTCCAAAGTATTAATGAAATGGCATAAAATAATATCGTGAGGTCTGTGTGTGTGTGGAACATCTATTTTATTTGGATGATAACTGGAAAATTAGAAAAGCTTCAAAATAAATAGAAATAATGATATGGGGCACAGGGCCTGGAGCAAGTGTACACAGGAGCACTCAACTGTGAGTAAAACACAGTTTATTTTCGGCAGACTCGTAACTCGTTTTCCTTATAAGTTCTTTTAGTTCTTACATTCCATAAGCGATGCTTCTGACAAAGGGAAAAGAATTGCTGTTTTCTGGTTTGACCGGGTTGCATGTAGACCGTATTTTCCTACATTATTAAACTTTTCCTTGCTTGCTTCTTAAATCTTGCTTGTCAGCGAGCACAAAAATTTATGACTGGAAAATGGATGACGTCACAAACGACTGACGTAAATAAAGGAAGTAGGAAGAAGAGACGAATGACGTAATTAAAAGAGAAAAGAGAAAGGAAGGGAGAGGACGAAAAAGGTGGAGAGAAAGGGATGGAGAGGACGAAAACGGATGAAAGAACAAGAAGGGGAGCGGAAAGGCGGATAAATGATTATTTTCAAGAAAGAAACGGTTAAAAATGAGCTTTGTTTTTTTTTTTTTTTTGTTTTTTTTTAAGTTGTCAAAAGCTACTACCCATCCTTATGACGTCATACGTTCCTGTAAAAACACGTTCATCAAGCTATCATATTTAATAATATATAACAAATACTGACCCAACGGGCGGTCTAGTATCATATACATTCCTACCTTGCAGCAACAAAGTGATCAATGTTTCTTTTTAGCAAGGTTCTTTATTTTCGTATTTATATGTATATAACAGACATAATCAACCCGTCAAGTGTAGAGAACCCACGCGAGTTCGGCCATTAGGCAACGACTGCTGTTAAGGTCGCTAAACAATAATTTGATTGTAATGGCCAACCAACCGTCTCCTCTCTCCCGTTGCTTAAACACTCTTCTACGAAAGAAACAGACTAACATGTAAACGGATATTCGATTCAAACTTTGATTTTCTTGTATCGTTTCATACGAACGGCAGAAAGTACACATTGTAATTGTCGATATAAACAATAACATTAATACACACTGATTAGCTACAAGTAACTTCTTTATTTATTTATTTTTTTGACACTACAAAGATGGCCTCCACACAGGTAACCTAAACTTGCCTGACGCTGCAATATCAGAAAAAACAGGTTTTGGGTTTTATTAAGCGGATTTATCACTAAGTGTATCCGGGTGTTTGAATAGCCCGTAATCTTTCAATAGAGTTAACAACCAATATATCTCTACTATTATATAAAAAGAAACTTTATGTGCGAGTTAGTTCCCTATGAACTCGAAAACGACCGGGCGGATTTTAATGTAATTTCACACGAAGGTATTTTATGTGCGTGGCAGTGTTCTTAAATTTTGTATCGGAATGTTTCCGATAAGTATCGATAATCGAAATATTCCGATGAAAGAAGGAACAGAAGATTTTGACCAAAGTCAACACCTTACACAGCCTAACATCACACGTGCATTTGGAAAACTTTATTACCATACAAGCCGAAAGGCTTGACATAAAATCAACAGTACGCTTTTTGATATGACAGAGACGCGTTCGAAATTAATGTTTCTGTTTAGAGCATGGTTTAATCCTGATATTTGACTTTTGCATTTAAAACTTTAATTCAAGTCATTATATATAAAAATAATTTTATAAAATCAACAGTAGGTTCTCTACAGTGCAATATAGACTACTATTTATTGTGGACTAAGTCACTGCTGAGAGGCATGTGAACTTCCTCCCGGTGCAATGAGTCCTCAACTAGAACAGACAATCGATTTGATTGAAAAATGGGCGTTGTCATCAATTTCGATGACAATAAAAATATGTGAGTGTGAAACATTCGTTGATCATTATTGAATCCCAGGCAACGTAGGATCTTCCTGCGAGTGTGTGTGTGTGTGTATATATATATATATATATATATATATATATATATATATATATATATATATATATATGAGCAAACAGTTAATAAAACATGTTAAAAAAACACTTTGAAATGAGTTAAAACATTTAATCTGAAAAGGAAACACTAGATAAGTGGATAGTCCTTAATTTGCGGAGTTTGGAAGAAATACTTTCCTTCTCATCAGAGGGTAGGAATTAGCAAAATGCGGGATCGGATTTTGCATGAAAAAGTATTTGATGAAACAACAAGCAAGTCAAAGATCTTACTTGATAACAAAAAATGTGAAGCAGAGGGAATATGGTGAAGAAAAAGGTGATTACACATGAATGGATAGTCTGGTGGAAGATAAATAATCCAGTGACGGTAAAATCCAAATATATAACTTCAAGAAAGTTAATTGAATTTCGATTTGCACAAGTAAAATCCAAGGAAATCCCGTAATTGGAAGAGTGGATAATTACCTTTTAAAAATAATATATATATATATATATATATATATACAGCTCCCCATGTGGGGGTACCAAATTGGTTAAAAGGGAAAATTATTCGCAACTTGCATTTAGGTAAAAATGCACTTTCGTAAATGATTGAATTCATTCAAAACATATCGCTAAAACCAAAACAAAGCAATATATATATATATATATATATATATATATATATATATATATGTACAGCTCCCCATGTGGGGGTACCAAATTGGTTAAAAGGGAAAATTATTCGCAACTCGCATTTAGGTAAAAATGCACTTTCGTAAATGATTGAATTCATTCAAAACATATCGCTAAAACCAAAACAAAGCAATATATATATATATATATATATATATATATATATATATATATATATATATATATAGCTCCCCATGTGGGGGTACCAAATTGGTTAAAAGGGAAAATTATTCGCAACTCGCATTTAGGTAAAAATGCACTTTCGTAAATGATTGAATTCATTCAAAACATATCGCTAAAACCAAAACAAAGCAATATATATATATATATATATATATATATATATATATATAGCTCCCCATGTGGGGGTACCAAATTGGTTAAAAGGGAAAATTATTCGCAACTCGCATTTAGGTAAAAATGCACTTTCGTAAATGATTGAATTCATTCAAAACATATCGCTAAAACCAAAACAAAGCAATATATATATATATATATATATATATATATATATATATATATATATATATATATATATATATATATAAAAGTAACTCAATATTTAAAAAAACATACAATTTGTTTTTGAAATATAATTTATACGATTGATGAATATGAAAAGAAAGTATAATGCATGGACTTTTTATTTAAAATTTAATATAAGCGACTTCATTCGTCATCAGCTTTTTAAGTCAAACAGAAACGGCATCAACTGATTTCACAAGAAACTCTTGAGGAATGGTTGGTTGGCTGTTTTTGTTTTACGGCATATCAACCTTTTTCAGGTTATTTAATGCCGAATCTAGTTATTTTGAGGAACGATTTTTAATGGAGTATATATATATTTTTTTTTACGTCAGATTCTATTTAACCCATAGTTGGGACCCTAACAGGTACTACCACTCCGGGTCAGAGTGGACCTGGGAGCAATGGCAATTAAAGGGTGGCTCCACACTCCCCAAAGCCCGCAAGGTGGGGCCTCACCATCGCATATAGTTTTAGGTCATATCCAGGACCTTGAGGGATGGTAGTCATAACTTCATGTACACGCCCTTCAAGTTCTATTAAATTTCTTGGTTTGGTTGAGTAGACTTGCTCTCTCAGCCAACCCCAGAGTAAAGTCACAGGACATTATTAAGTAAAGAGAAATTTGTACGAACCGCGACAACCCATCCATCATCCAGGTAATTGGGTATTTGGCCAATCATGAACAACAATAGCAAAGAGGGGAGGTACCGCGCTATGTTGAGTGATGAAATTTAGCCAATTATTAGTGCCTGGAACAATCTATCTATATATCTATAAAAGTTAATGTGTCAGTGTGTGCAAATTTCCCTCCTAAATAACTGTCAGTTTTCAGCATACAGACTCGAAATTTGATATACAGGGTACTGAGATTTGGGAAAATCTTCGTGATCGGTTTTCGGACAGAAATTTGGCTGTTAAGGGGGTTAAAGTTTAACGATTTGACCTTTGAGAACTCTACCAAACTCCTCCGACAATTTGGGGTCTAAACACTTGAAATTTTAGATATAGGTTCCTTGAACATGGATCTAACTTAATAACTTGATTTGAGCCCGAATCAAACGTTAAGGGGTCATAATAGGGGTCAAAGTTAAAAAAAATTGACCGCTTTTTTTTTTTTTTTTTGCTCAACATACACCTCCGGGCAACGCCAGGCTGAAATGCTAGTATTTAAGATTTGATTTGTGTGTGTGTGAGAGATCTAGAAAAACTGTTTCACAGCTCTGCAGTATGGCTAACCATCAATTCATATCTATAAAAGTGAATATATGTGTGAGAACAACTCTCAACCTATATACTCGACGAATTTTTGATCTACATACTTGAAATTTGGTATATGGGGTATTCAGACATGTGGAAAACTTTTTAATCGGTTTTCATCTGGAAAGAAAGGGCTGCTACAGGGTAAAAATTAAAAAAATTGGTAATTGTGGGACATCGGATTTTCATCTGTGTCAACTATTTCATGACTGCACATGTGCAAATCGTTCACATTATGTTAAAAATAAGTAGGTTTGAAAACACTTTTTTAAAGACTGTGGCAAGCTGACCTAATGGTTATTGTACTCGACTGTCTTTAGGTTTTGGTTTCGATCTCAGCTCGAGTATTTATTTTCTTTTACTTATAAGAAGTGAACTGTTTAGAAAAAAAAACAATACTCGCATGTACGTTTTTTTTTTTTTTTTTCTGGGAATTAAACGTTATGTTTAATACCGGGCAACGCTGGGCACCTCCAGTATATATATATATATATATATATATATATATATATATATATATATATACATACACACACACACACACACTAGTGTTTTATGCTTTCACAAACATCAGTACAGGAAGTGACGATTGTCCCTGATCGGAGGATTCAAACCCCGCAACGAAGCAACCTTTGGCTCATCAAGCGAGGGACTGAACCCCTCAACATTGCTGAGGACGCAGGAAATAAAACGCGGTTTTGTTTATAAATCCCAGAAACACGGGATGATTATGCATCTAATTATGAACCATGCGTTGCACAATCCCAAACACACCTCTACTGAATCGGCACTGCTCGAGTCCAATGGCAAGGAGAAGTCCAAAAACAATGTCAAAATAAGCAGAGAGTACATACAACACCTGAAATTCTCAAATTGTCACCCACTTTAGTACTGACCAGGCTTAACGTTGCTTAACTTCAGTCATCTAACGGGAACATGATTATACCGTATAAGACTAATACAGCGAATGTAAGCGATTAATTGATTGATTGACAACCGAAGGAGTTTTCCAACGAAGAACTACTAAGGGATTTTCCATATAGTTTTAAACATTTGTTTTTATAATGTTGGGGAAAAAAAAAAAATTCAATGTTGTATAAAAACAAATATTCAACAATTAACTGATACCAAAGGCAATAAAAATTATTTTTCTACATACCCAACCAGATTTTTAAAGCCTTTGAATGCGTTTTTGATTTAAATTAAAGCGTTCGATCAAATCATCTTGGGTTAGACTGAAAACTAAAAAATGGTGCCCCAAAGTTTGACTGATGGCGATTTCTCTTTTTTTTGTGTGGAAAAAAAAAAATACAAATAACCGTTACCAAACGCAATATTTCATTATTAAATTAAAAAGAGAAAATTATGAAAAAGAAAACGAAAAAAAAAAGAAAAAGAGCTTCAATCTATAATCCCCCCTCGCCAAACTTTCACAAGAAACACTCGTCTAGCTGTAAACACTATCAATAATTTCCCCCACTCTTTATCTGTGCCTAAACCTAAACGTAGATTCCATGAACAAAGCTTCTTTCTTAGAACTGCACGCCTGTGGAATTGTCTTCCGTTTTCCTGCTTTCCGGCTGACTACAATATGGTTGTGTTCAAGTCTAAAGTAAATAAGTTCTTGATGAGCCGTTCCATATAAGTTATTAAATTTACCAAATTTTCATTACTAATGATTACTATATTGACCAACTTCTACTGTACACTCTTTAACCCTTATCCTTGAGTGGCCTCTGGGCCTTCATAATGTGGTAATGCCTTTGTAAAAAATAAAAAAAAAATCAAACTACAAACGTTCACTAAAGTAGAGCCAGCAACATGTATATCGCAAAGCAGGGAGGTATTGATTGACAATATTTTTTGCAGACGTCGTCGTCCTCCCCCTCTGATACACGGCGCCTGATATACACTAACGGTCAAGTCACCCGTCTAGTAATGACCAAGCTTAATGTCGCTTAACTTACCCAGATTACTTGGGTAAGTATATTTCGACTTGAGGTTTGTGTTTCCGCCCGAGGTCCATAAAAAGGGAATGTGTTTTTTTTTTTAATTTAATTCACAACAATCATAAAAATGTTCACTCAGCTTGGAGCGGGAGTGAACAGGGTTCAGTGCTGATTGTCAGGAAACGCGAGGTGTGCCTTGAGAGTGTGAAAGTAAATTAACAAAAATTGATTTTAAGAAATGTCAGTGAACTTAACCCTCTCTTAACCAATTAATGTTGAACCACGCGTCACGTTGCCACACCCATTTGTTTACAAATAATCACAATATGCCTGTTAGGCGGAGACACGCACATGACAGACACTCCCCCCAACCATGCCGTGCTAAAAATACCAAGGATTTTTTTTTTTTAATAACAAATAAAAGAAACTCAAATTTCCATTTAACAGACTTTAAGTTTGGACGGAGATTAATATATACACAATTAATAATTCCCAGACATTTTTTACTATGACTGTAAAAAATCCGGTTTGGAATTAAAGTCGGATATTTTTGTTCAGCGTTGTTTGTTATTGAAAAAGTCGTTACTATGGTCAGGCGTGTTTTGGGAGTGTTAGTTATGTATCTGTCTCTGCTGACAGACATGTTGTGATTGATTGAAAAAAAAAAATGGGAGCGGTAATCTGACACATTGACTCACGGGCAATATTTAAAAGAAATTGAATTAATAAAATAAAGAGAATAAAATCAAAAAGGTGTTAATGCAGAAAAGTCCGTGCTAACGCTTCGTCGGCATATTTCGTCAGGTTACGTAAACGGTCGGAAGGTGCCAAAACGTTTAGCCAAGGAAATTGCAGCAGCCGACAATTGGCAACGCCAATAAAAATGTACTGCATAAAATTATATATTTTTCTTTTAAATTGGTTAAAGTCTACATCTCCAATACATACAAGGTGGAAAGCGGAAGAAAAAAGTATTAGAGCAGTTTATTTTATTGATAAGATTTTCAAGTTGAATACAATTTTCACAGTACCCAGTTTATTAAATTGTTTAGTGAAAGTACAGAATAGTTAACAAAGAGCGTATCCCATGTTAAGAATAGCGTTCTTAATAACACTGACATTATCTATGGTTGGCCTTTTGGCTAGGAACAAAGTAAAACCACAAAGTGTAGTATCTGTTCTGATACTACACTTCACTTTTTCTGTTCTCGATCAGTGGATGAGAAATCCTTCTAGACTGAGACAATTTAAATTTTTGTTCCTATCCAGAGTGCCTCCTGTTTGAGAGCTGGATTTTCCCCCACATTAAAAACCGACCTTGTGTCTAACTCTGCCCACGTGGGGAGGAAAGTAAAAAAGGAACATTATGGCACTATCGTCTGCTGATGAGAGTAACTTGGTCTGTATCTGTCGTGGGGACTGGAATGGCTGCTACATCCTGAGCACGGCAACCAGCTCCCCAGGGGAATAAACGATATATCCAGACGACATCAAGGGGTCAGTATGCCGCCGGCTAGATTTGCTGGTAGATCTTCCTTCGAGTTATGTCAGTGTCATTACTGGCAGAATCGCTTTCAAGCAAAAAATATAATGAAAATAAATGAAGTTTTCTTTCTGCACCTTCTGGAGATTTACGTAACCTGCCGGAATATGCCGACAATATCGTGGTCCATATTCTACTTAAATACTAAAAAATATGTAATATAAAAGTTATGATATTAAAGGGGTGAAGCTCTTCACTCAATCCCGGGCAATGCCAGATATTCTCGGTATTATGCTTTCAAGCCAAGATCAAAGTGTAGTATCTGTCTGATGCTTCACTTATGTTAATTGGTCCTTGGTCAATGTAAGGAAAACCCTTCATTACTATTTTTGAATATTGCCAGAGTGCCCCCTTTTTGCCCTTGTTTTAGGGGAGCTGGCTCCCCCCTCACACACACACATTTAAAACGCCCTTGTGTCACATTTTCTTTCGTGGGGAAGTAAATAAATACCTAAAATAAGTCAAAAGATTTAATCGTTTTTGCCCTTCTTCTGTGTGCGAACATAAAGCTACCGGTTAACACAGATAAAATTACCCAGACCGCATCAGTAGCCACACATACACCTCTCTGTCTCTCTCCGTCTCTCTCTCAGTGACACATGGAGAGGCGATGTGCACCGATAGACCCGTTAACAGATGTTGAAAGAAAGAGATGGTAAAACGAAAGGTGCCGAAGGGAGAAGGAAGAGGTGGCTGAGAATCTGCTCATTTAAAACCATCCAACCTGACTGGGCAACTCCCAATCGCAACAACAAATCTATTTAGAAACTAGGCAGAAGGAAAACTTCTCTCATCTATCTCCATAGAATTAGGTATCTACCAGCAGGCTGTCCGGCGTTGCCCTATCGTAAAATACGCATAAATATTATATTTTAGTTAATGTAAGATTCTTATTATAAACAAATACCTTAGGTATTAAACATAACGTTCATTTTTTTTTTTAATGAAGTTAAAAAAAAAAAAAAGAAAAAGAAAGAACACGGAAAGAAACAGTCATGTGCACACGAGTATTTTTTTTTTTTTTTTTTTTTTTTTTAAGAACAGTTCAGTTCTTCTTGTAAATAAAAAAAAAATACTCGGTGAGATCAAAACCAAAACAAAGCCAGTGAGTCCAGTACGATAGCCATTAGGCCAGCTTGATACAATCTTTACAAGTGTTTTCAAACCTACTTATCCTTAACATAAGGAATCAAATGTGGACCATTCACGCATACACATTTGTGAAACAGTCGATAAAAAATCCGATGACCACCCACGTACCAATTTTTCTATTTTAACGCCTTAGCAGCCCAGATGAAAATGAACAAAAGTTTTCCACATCTGAATATCCTATATACCAAATTTCAAGTCTTGATCAAAAATTCGTTCACTAGTCTTGTCACCCACGCACACATTCTCACTTTTATAGATATATAAATTAATATACATTAAATATTTTTTCTTGATACCGATTCACGATTCAGATACAATTACCGATTCCGATTCTTCATAGATTTCTGAATATTTGACTATAAAGTTGTTATTTTTCCCCTGATTACCGTAAAAAATGTTAAAATGTGCCGATATTTTCTCAAACGTAAAAATACATTTGTGGGGGATGATCTATCGATTTTAGTTTGAAGAGTAGTTTAAAATCAATAAATATTTACTATTTTAACATTACTACTAACGATGCGGCAGGGTTAAGAACTGGAACCGCGAACAGGTAATGGTATACTGTACCTCTAAATAAAGTGCTGTAAAATATGAAAAGATAACAGATTCTTCGGGGTATGAAGAACTTTGAAGATAAACTCAGATTTAGATGAAGTTTCAGCATAGCAACTGGCCCCTTTTTGATACAGAGTGGAAGGAGTGGGGGGGGCTTATTTTGCTAGTACTCCACCCCCCGGAGGGATCCTGAGGTCTGCACTGGTTGCATGTAGGGAATGTCTGTATTTTTAATATGTCTAAAAATATTTTGGCAAACCAGCGTGCCATTTCTTGCATTTATGGACTTTGAAATTCAAACTGTTAGTCTTTTCGAGTGGGACGCCTGATTAACCATAGAAGAAAACGGTTATATAAATAAAGACATAATCTTCAAAAAATAAAATAAGTCGGTGAGACTTTTATAAGTGGAGGCTTAGTTGGAGGTTAAAATTAATTTCCCCTGAAGAGAACAATTTTGCACCACTTTTATGCCCCCTTTACGAAAATTAAAATCAAGATAAAAATTTTAAGTCTAGAACTAGCATGTCACCTGGCGTTGCCCGGTCGTAAAATACGTTTAAATATAACATTTTAATTTATGTAGATTTCGTATTTATTATTATAGAGCCAATTCTGTATTGATAATAATGGTAAAACTTGCGGAGAACGCTCTGTTTTACGGTTGTTTTAAAAATGGAACGGACATTTAAATTTCGTTCCGTTTTCATCTTTTTTTTTTTTTTTTAAATTGGCTTTTGGAATAGATATCCCCAATCAATCTCCTCATGCTAAGAACGGCTTTCGAAATAGACACACCTACCCCCCCCACCTTGTCAGCATACCCGAAAAACTATAAAAGAAGACATGTCGTATGTGAACGATGAGTTGGACGTTGGGCACATGTGTAATTTAAAAAAAAAAAAAAAAAGATTAAAAACAGAACGAAAGTTAAATTTCCATTCCATTTTTAAAACCACCATAAAAAGAGCGTTCCCCGCAAGTTTTATCATTATTATATTATACGCAATAGATTGTAGTGATTTCAAAAGTTTTAAATATTTAGATATTGCCAGGAATCATGTCAGTTCAACATTATAGATAAAATGCTGCTCAGTATTGCCCAGTCGTAAAATGCAGATTTCGTATTTATTATTATTATAAAGCCAATTCTCTATTGATTATTATATTGTACCCAATATATAGTAGTGATTTAAAAAGTAAAAGAAAAATACGACTTTGGTGCCATCAGCTAGAATCGAAACCAAAACATTCAGCTATCACTAAGTATTATATTTAACAGTTATGTATTAGTTACGACATTGAATTTGACGATTCTTTACGGTAAAATAGTGCCGGCGTCTTATCTAGATTTAAATGTTATACATGTCTGTCAAGACTGAAGGAAGCCACCATTTTTATATATATATATATATATATATATATATATATATTAATAGCAAATGTACCCGTCGTTGACTGGGTTAAAAAACAGCCTACAGAAAATGGACTTTGATTTATGAAAGTATGATAGGTTATGCAAAGAAAGTCTTGTAAAGAGATAGCTTCGAATTTGGGGGTATCAAAACCAAAGCAAAATATGTTGAAAGTAAAAATAAAATAGATAAACCCCATAATTTATTATACCATACCTGTTCACACTGAAGCACTTATCACAATATTCTGAGGATCTATATTAAAAAACCTTGTTAAACTTTGTGACATATTTCCATTCTATGGAGGTCAGGCGCGAACGGACACCCCAGAATTTTATTATACCATATTTCTTCAAACTGAAATATAATTATCAAAGTATACTTACGCAGATAGATATGAAAAGTCTTTATTAAAGTTTGTGTCTATTTCCATTCTATGGAGGCCAGGCGCGAACGCAGACCCTACAATTTTGTTATACCATCCCTATTTAAGTTAAAACATACTTATCAAAGTATTCTTATGTAGATCTATATCAAAAACACTTGTAAACGTTTTTTTTTTTTTAATTTTAAATTTTTTTATTTCCATACTTTGTGGACCATGCGCGAACGCAGACCCCACAATTTTTATGAACCACCGTTCTACCAGATCAAACATACCCATTCCTGTGTCTCGATACATCTTCTATCATTATATGTAATCAGTTTTTTAAAATAGTCAACCATATAGGAGTCTATTCGTGACCAGACACACACAGCCATTCAACTTTATATTCTAGATATATATGGTGGCTTCCTTTACTCGTGACAGACTATGGATACCCACTGTAAAGGTGTCTGCGTACATGAAATTATTGTGGCAAGAGTTGCACAATCTCCAACCACATATCTCCTGAGTTTACATTGTTAAATACCAATGACAAGTGGAGATTCAGGACGATTGGAAACAATGCCGAGATAAGCAGAGAGCACATAGAGCATCTGGAAGTCCCAAATGGTCACCCATTTGGTACTTACCAGGCTCAACATTGCTTAACTTTGGTGATCTGACGAGAACCAGCGTGTTAATGTGATTATATATATATATAGACGTTTTTTTTCGAATCAAAATCCATGTAATGGATTTTAATAAAAGTTGAAGTAAGAATCTTAATAATTATAAAACTATGTGGACCGTCCTTGCTTGATTTTATATATATATATATATATATATATATATATATATATATATATATATATATATAAAATCAAGCAAGGACGGTCCACATAGTTTTATAATTATTAAGATTCTTAATTCAACTTTTATTAAAATCCATTACATGGATTTTGATTCGAAAAAAAATGTCTAGGCCTAAAATATAAATTTAAGGGATCTTAAGATAAACAATATTTCTGACAAAGAAGGAAGAATTGCTGTTTTCTGGGTCGCAATCTATCCATCTCATATTTATCACTGGATAGTTTTTGACCTTGTAGTAGTATTTTTTTTTTTTTAGCTCCTTACGTCAAGTGGCTTTCTCCTTTGTGTGGAGCGATCTTCTAAAAAAGAAAAAAAAATCTTCAAATGAGAAGTTCTCCTAATTACTATTTTAAATCCTCCAAAGAAATTGGAAATTTGGGAAGATTTATTAATTGATATCTGATACACATTGTTAAAATTTCGCCAGGCAAAGGCATCTTCATAAAGGGCTTTTATGGCCGTTTTTATTGTTTTTCATACAACTAAAATAAACTTAATATAGTCCATATTACCCACCTTTACGCCTAGCAGCTGTGTGTGTGTGTGTGTGTGTATTTAATGGTAAAAAAACTTAAAAAAAAAAAAAAACTTTGAGAAAGATTTTCCGATCGGGAAAGCAAGTAAGTGTGTCGGTCGGTGTGGGTGTTTACGTGTCCACGCGCATGCGTGTGTGTGTGTATGGAAAAAGCAGTACTTAACTTTTTTCTTAAACAACTCCAATCAATTTCAACTAAAAGTCGAAACTAGGAGGAAGCCATCAAGTGCGCATGTGCGGGGAAGGAGACGGGCAATCAAGTCACCTTTGATGAAATAAGTCATCTCTCTCCCATAGATAGTTTGAATTCTTAAAAAATTAATGCTTTCAAATAATGGGGAGATGATTGATCCCCCCTCCCCGACATATCAGCCTTTTTCAGCTGAATCCGGTCATTTTGGAGAAAGATTTTATGCTTCAAGTTCTTTATATCTTCAAATATTTATACATGGAGTTTGGTTCGGTTGTTTTTGTTTTACAGCATATCAACCCGTTTTGGGTTCATTATTTTGAATGTCTGAAATAGCCACTTTTTCGTCGCAGACAAAACACAAAAAAAAAAAAAAAATGGCGCCGCTTTGACCAGCGTGTGTGATGGTTATCTGTTATCATTGCGGAAAACGAGTGATGCGTCGTTTGGATCGGTTCCATCACACAAATGCAGCCCTTGTTGTTCTGCATTTTAATTGACTTCAATGCAAAAACGAATTTTTAATAGTTTTTGCAGTAGTTGAAGTAGAATAAGGTCACGTTATTCCAGTTCAGAATTTCGGGAACAAATGTCGTAATTTTGAATTATGGTTCTCTTAGATTAATTTGGTGTCAATCCATCGGAAATGTGTGCTTAGACTCATGATAAGAGCTATCAGGATGACCTGACATTCTTTAAGTGTTGAGATACAGAATGGCAGATGTAGGATGTCGGCTGAGAAAACGAAAAGAAACCGGCTTCCATTAAAAAGAAAAAAAAAATCTTCATTCCAATGTCGGTAAAAATTACCTCCCACTGAAAATCTAAGAAAAAGCCAACAAGAATCTAATTTCTCAACTCTTGGCGTGCTATGTTCGAACCCAGTATTTTTTTTTTTTTTTTACACACGAGCCACCACTTATCAAGACCCTGAGGCTACTCGAGGATAATGCTTAATGAGTGTAAAACGGTCAATGTGACAATATAGTAATCGTTAGTAGTGGAAATTTTTTAAATTGGATTACTTAAGAGGACGGTTCATCAAGAACTTGTTCACATTGGACTTGAATTATTGTAGTTACTTAGATAACAGGAAAATGGAAGAAAATTCCACATGCGTGCAATTCTAAGAAAAAAAAAAACCTTTGTTCATCGAATCTACGTTTAGGTTTAAGCACAGATAAAGAGTAGAGGAAATTATTGATAGTGGTTTTAGCTAGACGAGTGTTTTCCGTGAAAGTCTGGCAAGAGAAGGACCATAGATTGGAACTCAGACGAGTACTTGCCATGAAAATAATGATAAAGTAGAGACAGGCTTGCAACGTCTCTTCTGTGAGAAACACTGTCACTTGAGGACGTTGGCAATCTTCACATGGTTCTGACCGTAAATGCCCAATATCCTTCTAGAAAGAATTCTTAACAGAAAGATATTGAGGAAACGAATGCCAACAAAAATCATCATCAAGAAAGATTTTCAACAACAACAGCTGGAACAAATACATTGCAAATGCTGCTGCAAAGAAGGTAGGTTCCCTCTATCGAGCTAGAAGACTACTCACGCCTGAGAGTATCCTGTACCTCTGCAAGGTCACCATTCGCCCATGCATGGAGTATTGTTGCCACATCTGGGCTGATGCATCTAACACTAGTCTCTCCCTCTTTGAATAAGCTCTAAACAAGAGTCTTCAATCTAATATATCCCACTTTGTCAACTAAGCTCCAACCCCTGTCCCATCACCAAAATGTTGTATCTCTGTGCCTGTTCTACAACAAATATTTTAATGGAATGTGCTCTGACGAACTCGTTGCACTGACAAACCTGCTTAGAAACAAAATCTCACCTCTTCACTGTTGATGTCCCTAAATGCCAAATAGCTTCCTATTCTAATATTTTCTTCCTTCGAACAGCTAGACTTTGGAATTATCTTCCTGCTACCTGCTTCTCTGGCTGTACTAATATGCAAAAGTTTAAATATCATGTAAACCAACATCTTGATAATCTTTCCTAGCCATGATCCTTACATACAAGTGGCGATATGCCTTGCTAGAAGTGAACGTCAATTAAAAAAAAGAAAAGCAGAAGTCGCATTGACACAGACTCAACCAGTAATGCCAATAATTGTAACCTTTTAGAGTTGCTTGTATAGCAATTACTGCAGCTAGCCATGTTGCTTTGGGAAGCCATTATGAAAAATTTGGATTCAGAATCGTTATTTTCCATGTGAAGATTTATAGAAAAAGAATATTTTATTCAAAGGCATAAAATGATGTCGGATTGTGTTGCATGGTTAACAAAAAAAAAAAAAAATGTCAATATTGAAGAAATATGCGTGGAAAGCAACCAAACGTAAGTTTGTAACATAAGTTTGTGTGTTATAGAGGATGCATCGCATTTTGGTTTATTCATTAAGTTTGTTTGATCGAACAACATTTAATGTCGAAGCGGCCAATCTCAAGGATTGTTTCAACTGATGCCACAGGAGGTGACGATGGTTCAGTGGTTAATGGCGTAGACTGAAAACCTGGGCGTCCCAAGTTCGAATCCAGTTCGATCTACAAAACTCACTTTCATTCAAAATGTTGGCAAACTTCTCATGGTCCCTCCTGTAAGTACTCAATGTTTTTCTAGAAAGAATTCCGTCTAGAAAAATATCGGGGAAACCAATGCCAACAACAGAATATTTGTATTCATGAGATATGATGGTGAACTGATGCCATGTAAAAGTTTGGTCTCATTCGTGATATCAGCTTTCCAGATTTTGTCGAAGGTTGATTATGCGCCATTCCGTGCCAATATGCACATTTATATAGTGTCAAAGAAAATAAAATATAAAATAAATTTAAAAAAAACAAAAAAAAAAAAACTCTCGACTGAACGATTGCTGACCCACGCCCAGACAGCAACCACGCCGACACGGAGGCCCCCCCCCCGACAGCAACCACGCCGACACGGAGGGCCCCCCAGACAGCAACCACGCCGACACAGAGGCCCCCCCCCCGACAGCAACCACGCCGACACGGAGGCCCCCCCCCGAAAGCAACCACGCCGACACGGAGGCCCCCCCCGAAAGCAACCACGCTGACACGGGGCACCCGACAGCAATGACACCGACATGGGCCCCCACCCCTGGACAGCAATGACACTGACATGGGCCTGTGCATCTACCGCTAGTCTCCCTCTTAGATAGGGTCCAAAGAGTCTTCAATCTAATAGGTCCTGCTTTGTAAACTGAACTCATAGTTCTTTCCCATCGTCACAATGTTGCATCCTTGTGCCCGTTGTAAAAATATTTTAATGGAATGTGCTCTGATGAACTCGTTGCACTTGTGTCCCCTCGATGTACATAGCTCCGACAAACTTGCTTAGCAACACAATCTCACCCCTTAACTGTTGAGGTCTCTAAATATTAGAAAACTTTCTATTCTAATAGTTTCTTCTCTCGAACAGCTAGACTTCGGAATTACTTTCCTGCTACCTGCTCCTCTGGCTGTACTGATATGCAGAAGTTTAAATGTAACGTAAACCAACACCTTGCTCAACTCCCCTAAGCATGGTCCCAAATAGTAGCCCTTCTTCACATCCAAGTGGCGATGTATGTGCCTCGTTTAGAGTTAACGTGAATGTAAAAAAATAAAAATCAATAAATAAATGCATGAACAACCAAACCATAAACCTTGAAGTAAAACACACGTACGTACGTATGTATGTACACAAGTTTGGTTATGCGTAATTGAGGACTAGAAACGTGCGTATCGTATTGATGTAGGGTATGTGGGATGTGTTTGAGATGAGATTCAACTGCAGATTACAATAAGGTGCGTGGGAAAGAAGTTAAACGGGACATGCGTAACACTAAAACAAAAACAAGTCCACAGGTGGGAAAAAAAAGACGTCCGAGATGTGTTCAGGGGTTGTAAAACTTTTCAAAAGAAACACAAAAGGTTAACGCATCTCAGGCGAAACAAACAGACAATGGCACAAGTCAAACATTAACCAAGAAATAATGACCTCGAAAAAAAATAAAAATAATAATAAAATAAATAAAATAAAAATAAAACATGATAAATAAATTAAAAAAAAACAAAAAAACTAACTCAACAAATACGTTATTTGTATTTTTCAGACGACTGTTCTAGGCTCGACTTATTTTTATTTATTTTACATGGAGTTCACCACTTATCAAGGCCGAATGGCCACTCGGGGATAAGGGGTATTATGTGTACAGTAATCAAAGGGATAGTGTAGCAATAGTATTGGAGAATTGGTAAGGTGTCATTACTTAGGGGGGGGGCGGTTCATCAGGAATTTGTTTGTGTTGGACATTCACACTTTTCGCTCGATATAACCTCCGACCTTCTTCAGATGCATCGTGAACTTAAAAATCAATAAGAACTATCAAACAGAATCTTTATTTAACCCCCAGGGGTACCTTGCTCTCATTCTGTCAGCCATAACCGAATAATAGTCTTAATTAATCCGTAATGGTGTTACTAGTATTGCCCACACTTGAGATTGAACCTTGACATCCTGACGACTGCCACTTAAACAAGCCGAACATGCAGCCCCCCCTCCATGAATGTAAAATTTACTTTCACCATGACTAATGTTTGTGCAAAATTTTAAAAAAAGTCCAAGGAGTAGTTATTGAAAAAAGTGCGAACGGACGAACGGAAGTGAATTATTAGGTCCAATTTCTCCTTTATCGGGGGACAAACAATTATAAGCTTAAACTCCTAAATAATTTAGCACTCTGATAATTTCTCCTATACTAGAAAAAAAAAACAAGAAAACTTACACACAAATATGCATGTATATTTAAGTTTTTGAGTATTAAGAAAAAACAGAATGTAGTTTAAATTCCTAGGGATTCTAATTGCGTTCAATATATTGCAGACAGCTCTTGCATAAGCCGACTTACTGCTAGAAAATTCACAATTACAAAAGTTAATTTAACTATTATATAACGATTAAATTAAAATAAAATGATAAAAGAAACCAGGGATTATCAGCTGTTTACCATATAGCCGTTTCGGAGATTCAAAAACAGGGCAGCTATTAAATTCATGATTCTCCAGTAGAAAATACCACTTCCCTAATAAGAAAATGTAGATTCAATCCAATTACTATTTCGTTAATATATAATTTATTAAAAAAAAAAATATATACAAAATACACATGGATAGGTAAAAAATAAATAAGTATAATTAATAAAAATATTAACCTTAAGAATTATTCTGTGATCTGTTAACATAAAATTATATAGAAATAAAAATGCTTTTTGTTCCAAAGAAGCAAATAGATAAAGAAACCTAGAGATACAAATCAAACAAACACACTAATATATATATGTGTGTGTGCGCGCACACATACATCTCGTCGTACGTATGTATATTTTGGCATGATGAATCCAGAAGGATTGGAAAGTACTCGGACTTACAACTATGGCGATTACATCAGCCGTTATTCGGAAGTTGTAAAGGATCAAAACCAAATTGATAGACAAAAAAACGTCTGTCTATTTTATTTAATGAGATGTATGTATGTGTGTATGTATATATCATTCAAACACTACTGTGTTTGAATATATGGTTAAGTAGCAGTTTTAGTCATTTAGAACTGCTTTAAAGCTTCACCGCTCACTCATTTTTTCGACCAAATTTCAAACAATTATTGCAGTTTATAGATCATCTTTTTAGCTATATTGTAGGTGGCTTTTTAGACCAGCTAGATACTTGCACAGCCTGTAGCACAGGCGATAGACGAAATACATACATAGCAATCCAGTCATAATGATTGCAGGGGATTAGAAATGGTCTTAAAACTCTACAGAAATCATTTCGTTTTTATCTCACATATGTACGTGGGTCTGCGTGCAGACAGGCACATGTTGGCCAACAGACACACCATGGTTGACATCTGTTGCCCAGTTTTTAAGAAACCTTCCTTATCGTTCCACAAACCATCACATTCGTTATAGAGAGAGAGATAGAGAGAGAGAGAGATAGAGAGAGAGAGAGATAGAGAGAGAGAGACATTAACCCCAAGACAACCTTAGCAGAACCACTCATCTGAATGTAACTATGTTCAGTTAAGATTTACAAAAATAAAGAAAAAGCCATTTCAACATAGACTGTCTAAACTGACTTTAGTCAAAAGCTATAACGCATAAATAAAATAAATCTATCTATCTATATATCTATAAAAGTGAACATGCCTGTATGTGTGTCTGTGTTAGTGTATATTTCCCTACGCAATAACTCTGTCAATTTTCCGTCTACACACTCGAAATTTGATATACAGGGTACTGAAATTTGAGAAAATCTTTGTAATCCGTTTTCGGACAGAAATTTGGCTGTTAAGGGGTCAAAGTTCAACGATTTGACCTTTGAGAACTCTACCAACCTCCTCCGACAATTTGGTGTCTAAACGCTTGAAATTTTAGATATAGGTTCCTTGGACATGGATCTAACTTAATAACTTGATTTGAACCCCCAAACAAAAAATGTTAAGGGGTCATAATAAGGGTCAAAGTTAAAAAAATTGACCGCTTTTTTCTTTTTTTTTTTTTGCTCAACATACACCTCCAAACACCCGGGCAACGCCGGGCTGAAATGCTAGAATATAAATAAATAAGAGCTGGAAATCTTAGAATTCAATTTAGATTTAAGATTTCAAATAGAGAATCTAGGCAGACCAGAATAGTAATCGACTCATTTTAGAAGGCAGCAGCAAACGGTGTTGTTAG
>NC_136499.1:116579625-116627125 GCF_053919585.1 Euprymna scolopes | reverse complement strand
TTAAAAATCATGTGTACGTAAATAATTTTTTTTTAAACCATGTGTACGTAAATAATTTTTTTAAAACCATGTGCGCGTAAATAATTTTTTTTAAACCATGTGCGCGTAAATAATTTTTTTTAAACCATGTGCGCGTAAATAATTTTTTTTTAAACCATGTGTACGTAAATATTTTTTTTAAAACCATGTGTACGTAAATATTTTTTTTAATGCTGCTTAATACATACACATGCGTGTGTGTTATATATTTCTCTTTCACTGACATGACACGTGAAAGACTAAACATTTTCCAACATTAAAATATACCCATCAATTCGCTATGAAATCCAAATGGTCACGATGTTATTTGATTAACTTGGTGTCGACCTTCTCTCACGCTTATGCTGATGAAGAGATTCTATATAAATAAACTTGATATCGACTCTGAAATGATCGTACACAATTCTAAATTATTATTGTTTAGAATCTTTTAAACATATGTACATGATCTCGTAGTTATTAATTTCGTTTATACACTATTTACTGTACTTTAGCTATAGAAGTTATCTTATATATATATATATATATATATATATATATTAGACAAGCAGAGTCGGGGGGGAGCAACCAGCTTTGCCCGGTCATAAAATACGATTAAATATTACATCATAATTTGTCCAGATTTCGTATATATTAGTATAGAGTTGTGATTACAAATGTGAAAAAAAAAAAAAACAAAAAAAGTATTTTTGACGCTATCAGCTGGAATCAAAACCAAAAACCAAACTGCAGTATTCAAAGCTTGTGACGTTACCACTGTACTAATGTGACACACACATGAACTGATTAAAAATAAATTAAAAACTATTTTAACCGGCTAAAGACCCAGAAAAGAACGGTCCGTAAAAAATCCAATCATTTGAGGTGCCTACTGCCGCTCTGCAACTTTTAGTTTCAGAAGAGATAGAGTTTAAAAATATGGAGACAGACAGACAGACAATTAGCCTTTTATATATTAGATTATATATCTATTCATCCATAGCCCTTAAGCCCCTGGAGGGGCATAGGCCATCTACAACTTTTGTAGACGCTTTTGTAGTGAGGAGTTCTTTTTACAGGGCGAGGATGCTGGCCCCATGCCCAACCTTCCCAGAAGGTACATACAGCGCCTACCCTTCCCAAATGGTCACCCATCTGGTACTGGCCAGTCTCAACGTTGCTTAACTTCGGTGATCTGGTGAGAACCAGTGTGTCAACATGATTGTGCCGTACTTATACCTCTGTAATCTATACATAATAATCACGTTAAAAAACACCAGTTCCCGTTAGATCACCAAAGTTGAGCAACATTGAGACCAGTCAGTACAAAAATGGGTGACAATTTGAGAATATGCGGTGTTGTATGTCTCTCCACATATCTCAGCATGGTTTCCAGTCGTCCTGGATTTCTTTGCCACTGGAATTAGGCAATGTCTACTTAGAAGAGGTGTGGTTGGTAATTACGCAACCATTGCCTCACAATTACACGCACAGCTACCCTTCCAGACTGAACGGAGGTGATTATATTGATATCTGCAGTATTCTGAGCGACTGGTTGTTAATCATATGCTTTCCCCTACATCATAAGAGTTAGCTATATAGTTACCTATCCATTGTTCTCATGTTCTGGCATTAGACCATTATATATCTCTAAAAAATAAAAATAATAATAAAGTAAAAAAAAGTAGATAAATATGGTGATTTCATCAGCCAGTTCCTGCCAGAAGTTAAGACTGTTATTCGGAACTTGGAAATGATCGAAAATAGAACAATTAGACAAAGAACGTCTATTCTATTTAACGAAATATGCTTTAGAGAAAAATGCTGCCTAAATATATATATATAGCGGAGGGGGGGGGGGCGCCCAACTTTGCCATGGTCATAAAATATGCTTAAATATATTTTAATTTACCAAGATTTTATATATATTATTATAGAGTTGTGATTTCAAAAGTAAAAAAAAAAAAAAGAAAAAAGTATTTTGGTGCCATCAGCTAGAATCGAAACCAAAACTGTAGCATTCAAAGCTGGTGACGTTACCACTGCAACAACCTGACACGCATAAAAGCCGATTAAAATTAAAAATAAACTAATATGAATGTACAAAATGTATTACGATTTTTTTCATTTTTGACCCCTTAAAAACTATTTTAACCAGCTAAAGACCCATAAAAAAACGGTCTATAAAACATCCAATCATTTGAGGCCCCTAGCGCTGCTCTAAGATTTTTAGTTTTGGAGGAGATAGAGTTTGAAAAGATGGAGGCAGACAGACAGACAGATAGTCTTTTATATATTAGATTTATGTAAAAATATTTTATGTATTAGATTTATGTAAAAATATATAGAGAGATAAGTTTCAGTTTTTGTTTTTTTCTCGTTCTGAGCCTACTTTTTCTTTTCCAAAACTATTAAAACAAATACTTTTTAATATACTCAGTCATTGACATGCGAGCGACTACATGAAGATTAACTAATTTGCATATTCCTTTTAAAAACAAGCGTTAATTACATATTCAGTTTTATATTGTTTCTTAGATGATTGGTTTCATTTCACTATTACGCTTAATTCTTTTTATGCATAGTTTCTACATTTTGTATAATTGTGTTGAATTGAAAATAAAAACGTTCCAGCGGACGGAAATATTTATTATTATTATATATTTATATATATATATATATATATATAGATATACCAGCAAACAGAAATATTTTATATATATATATATATATATATATATATATATATATATATATAATAAAAAATATTTCCGTCTGCTGGAACGTTTTTATTTTAAATTTAAAATTTCAAGCGTAGACCAAATATTCATAGAGAAGTTTAGTAGACTTCTTGCATGCCTACAGACATGGTGACTTATAAATGCTGAGATATATATATATATATATATATATATATATATATATATATCTCACAGCATTTATAAGTCACCATGTCTGTAGGCTAGCAAAAAGTCTACTAAACTCCGCTATGAATATTTGGTCTAGGCTTGAAATTTTATATATAGGGTATTTGGACATGTAGCACATTTTCGATTTAGTTTTTAGCTGGCAAAAACTGCTGTGAAAGGGTCAAAATCGAAAACAAAAGTTAATCTTCGAAAGAGCAGTAGACTACACCTGTTTACATGCACAAATCTCCATTCATAAACAACGTCATTTTTTAACTATATATTGGCATAAGGGCATGGTTAAGGAATGAGCTGGAGAGTTGTATGTTTTGGTTTCAATTCCAGTTGATGGCACTCAAATCATTTCTTTTTTACGTTTGGTATCACTTACTATAAACTAGATACAATATGATAATCAATAGAGAATTGGCTTTATAAGAATATGAAATCTGCATAAATTAAAACATCATATTTAAACGTATTTTACAACCGGGCAACGCCAGGAGGTCTGCTACTACGTACATAAAAAAAAAAAAAAAAAAACTAGAATTTGGGATCGCATGGCCCATAATTTTAGTTTTAAAAAAAATTGTTTTCTAGTATTTAATAACTTAATTGTAAAACGCAGTGATCTTGAAAAACAATGACGTTCATGACACCATTCAAGTGCTGACCTACTTGGCGTCTTTCACTCCCCCCACCCCCGTGTACAAAAAGAAATATAAGTTTTGTTTTGTAAAAAAAAAAAAAAAAAAAAAAAATTACACTCAAAAATAAGTACATACATTGTTCTTTTATACTTCAATTCACCCCAAAGGTATATTGTCACCCATACGCAAAAGGTAGCTGTGAATTAGGGGGCGTCCTAGGTAGGGAGTTGTGCTTATTTACATTACATTTAAATTCCTCCAGTTTGGTTTGATGTTTTGTTTATGGCATAATCAGCCCTTTTCGGGTCATTTAATGCCGAATCCAGTAATTTTTGAAAAAAAAATATATATATATATATATATATATATATATATATATATATATATATATATATATACATACTTCAAATTAGTTATATCTTTAAATATTTATTCATAGTGTTTGGTCTAGTTGTTTTTTAGGGCAAAAATTGCTTGTTTTTTGGCTTTGCAATACATGATTGAGTTTTGCAAAGAGAAAGGGAAACACAAACAATAACGTTAATGTTCGATGCATTTAAGTCAGGAAGCCAAGATCTTCTAATGGCCTGATCTGGTAGCACCATGATAGGAAAACCCGAAAGAGAATTCCAAAGGCAAGCAGTTCAGAGAAAGAAGCCATTAGAGCAAAAAGTCTTCTTGCATTTGAGGAACTTCTACAATGAAGAGGTGTGATTCTGCTGCTTTTTGGGGGGAGGGGGGTTATTGCGCGCATTTAGATTCACAAATACTGGAAGTTCGACGGAGCAGATTCTATTAATATCCATCTGTAACGTTAAGTGATGTTACACCTTAATTTAGAAATTCTTTAAAATAAAACTGGAAAGAAAGAAAGAAAAATTTGGGTCAGCATTTTTTTTTTTCTTTTTTCAACAAAAGAATTTATTAACGTTACTCTCCCATCTCAACAACACTTAAAAAAAAAAAAAAAAAAAAAAAAAAAAAAAATCTCTCGCAGCCACATGTCTATCTAACCTGGACACATTTCTCCTTCCTCTGACTCCACGCTGGCAACACAGATCCATTCTCGTTTCAACTTTACACATCTATTTTCTTTGATGCAGACTTTTCTTCTCTGACCACGTGGTGCATTTTCTTTTTTTTGCGCACGCACATCCTAATTTGCATATGCGCTTTTTTCGGACACTGCTGCTATTAATCTCTACGCAAGCCAGCCATTCTTCGCTACTACTGCTATTTTTGCAACACGCTCATATGTACTACGTTAAACGTTTAAAATAACTATTTTTTGGATTACTATCTCACAACATTTCGGCCAATGTAACCTCAACCCTTCTTCAGGTACATCTCAAATTCAGGAATCTCTATGAAATTATGAACTGCACCCTTTAATCTTTGGAGGGTAGATTGTTCTCGTTCTTCTTTCATCAGTCAAAGTTTTACACAATATTTGTTATATTCTGAAGGTAGTACCACCTGTATTGAACCTTCAACCTCCAAGGGACTGTCATATCAAGCTGATTATCACTTATCCGTTGTGTCATAAATCTGTTTACAAGAAAATACAAATAAAATCCTTATCTCAAAGATTCAAGAAACCGAAAAAATGATACACGGTAAATAGGTCCCGCACTATCAACTAAGCTCCAACCCCTGTTCCATCGCCGCTATGTTGTATCCCTTCACCTGTTTTACGAGTATTTTAATGGAATGTGCACTGATGAACTCAGTGCACTTGTTTCCCCTTTATGTACATACCTCAGACAAACTCACTTAGCAACAAAAATCACACCCCTTCACTGTAGAGGTTCCTAAATGCCAGAAAGCTTTCTATACTAATAGTTTCTTTCCTCGAACAGCTAGAATTTGGAATTCTATTCTTGCTTTACTGACTGTACTGACATGCAAAAGTTTAAATGTAATGTAAACCAACATCTTGCTTATCTCCCTTAAACATGGTCCCAAATCGTAGTCCTTTAAGTTCAAGTGACCATGTGCCTTGTTTCGGTGAATGTGATAATAAAAAAAAATTGATGGCTACTTTGTTTTGCTTTGGTTTATGTAATGTTTTCAAGCGTGTTTTTCTCAATTTTAGATGCATAATACTAACTAGATTTTAAATGGAAATGATTTCGCATTTAGTAATAAACTAACATGGATACCCGGCATTGCCCGGGTCGACATGAAATTCCCTTTGGACACATCTGCTATACTAATGATATTGAGCAGTTTTTCATTCTCATATGTCAACTCCATTGTTATACCCCCCCATACACACAACAATTTCAAAAATAAAAGAACGGATAAAAACACGAAAATGTAATTGCCCAAAAAAAGAAGAAGTATGTGACAAAATCCTCATCAGATATTTCGGCAGAAAGGATACGAAGACAAGCTATTCTCCGGATATTGAGCACTTTTTGTTGCCTGTGTACTGGAAAAAAAGCTAAATGAATTAAAAAAAAACAACAACTTTTCTTTCAATCAAAATAGCGGAGAATACCCCTGCAGCAAAAAAAAAAAAAAAAAAAAAAAAAAAATGAGCAACGTTGTCCGGACTTAAACGTGAAACGCGAAAGAAGGGAAGTAGGTAAAAAGTTATGGGTAAATGCTTTTGCCTACATGAGTGCTTATGATGTCATGATGTTGCAAAGTAAGCTCTTAAAAACGTAGTTTTAGTTTAATATGCATGTGTGACTTGCGAAAAAGGACCCTCTCCTTACAAAAACTGGTCCAGTTGACCACCCCAGAATTAATTTTCTTTCTAATTTTCACATATTATCCATCCGGGACATTGCTCTGTCAGATGGTACCAGTTTTGACCTGGTCAGAATTTGTCCGGTGAATTAATTAGCAGAAAACAAAAATAAAAAAATAAGGATAATGTTGTTCATCACATCCTGTCTATGTTCGTTTACAATATCACGTCAGCTGACGAATGAATGCTCTGTAAAAGTCACTTCTGATTAAGGTTTGGTTTTATATGAAGAAATGATTTGCAGCGATTTTAAATGGTACTCTTCTTTTATCCTAAATTGAACTCATTAAGAAGAAAAAAAATAAAATAAAATGGTGAGAAACGCCCGGACTTGAACAGGGGATCATTCGATCTGTAGTCGAATGCTCTACTACTAAACTATATCTCCAGATTATAGTAAATTTGTTTTTTTAAAGAGGAAGAAATGATTTGCTAAGATTTTATTAACTCCCTTGGCCGGTGTAAAGTAAAATATATTCTTTTTATTTATAAGAGAGAAAAGCTATTTTTAAGATCGGATTTTCTTCAATTTTCAATTATCGGATGGATTTCTGTATAATATATATCTAAGAACACTGCCAGATATATAAATTACCTTTGTGTGAAATTTGTAAAAGATAGGCTCAGCCGTTTTGGAATCTATGAGGAGGGAACTCACACACAAAGTAACTTTTATACAATAGTATATATATATATATATATATATATATATATATATATATATAAGTGAACGTGTCTGTATGTGTGTGTCTGTCTGTGTACATTTCCCTACGCAATAACTGTCAATTTTCAGTCTACAGACTCGAAATTTGATATACAGGGTATTGAGATTTTCGTTTTTGCTCAACACACATCTCCTAACACCCGGGCAACGCCGGACACCCATGCTAGTATATATATATATGTATTTGTACCTATTTACTATGCCTCCCCACAGGACAGAGTTAGACACCAGGGTCGTTTTTTAACGTGGAGAAAAGGTACAGAAATATTTTTAGTCATCCACATACAGTACTGTTTCGTTGTATCACAACTCATCAGTGCGGCTAGGCTAGCACCTCTCCCAAACCAAGGATTGAACCTAGAACCATCGCGTTGATAGCCGGCACACGCACACACATAAATTTCCTGGTTTGCAGGAAATAATGTTTGCTTTTTACTCTTTTGTACAGGATTTTTTCTTTTCTCTTAAAAAAAAAAAAGAAAAAAAAAAGAAAAAGAAAAAGAAAAAAAAAGAAAAAGAAAAAGAAAAAGAAAAAAAAAAGAAAAAGAAAAAAAAGTATTCTACCACAAGCAACTGTCGCTGATTTATATTTTGTGACATTACCAGGTCACACACGACTTTTAGTGAAATGACCTATTTACGAAGGCTACGACCCTACCCCATCCTACAGCTTCTACCTGGCAGGGAGTATAACGGATCTTTGTTAGTCTTCTCATTTCAGTGGAGAACTACAATTAAGTAGTCATCACAAAAACGCAGAGGACACATCTGTTATTTAGTAACCCAACCTCGAGAGAAGATACCCGAAATCAAATATTGCAACCGAAATGCAAATAAAACAATTCATTCATACAAGATGGGCAGTTGAGAAAATTCAGTGTTCATTTTTATGTTCTTGATTTTGATCCCCTTTAGTTAGGATTGAACCTTCGACCTCCAGAAGACTGTTGCTTAAAACTGAATGTTAGCCAACACCTTCAACCATTACGCGACAGGTTAAAAAAACAAACAAACAAAAACATGCACTTGAAGAATGACGCTTACAATCGAACATTTTACCGACTACAATATGGCTGTTGGCCTTCGAGTCAAGATCAAAGTGTAGTATCTGTCGGAACAGATACTGCAAGCAAAGACCAGATGTGAGGGCAACCCCACATACCTGACCTTTAACCAGCTCCCATTTCCCACCTCTCGGGAGCTGGTCCCCTTTTTCCCTTCCCCCTCCCTTCACTCCTCACATTAAAAATTGGCCTTGTGCCTAATTTGCTCGGTGGGGGAGCAAATAAATACCATCTGTTCTTCAGATGCTGCACTTCTTTTTCTTGTTCTCTTTCAGTGGAGGAGAAATCCTTCACGACTGAGACAATTTTTATTTTTGTACCTTTTCTCCACGTTAAAAAACGACCCTGGTGTCTAACTCTGTCTCGTGGGGAGGCATAGTAAATAGGTACAATATGGCTGTCTTCAAAATTACCCATCTATGCAACACAATATTATATGGCTGCTTCCCAGCTAACTACAACAGTCGTTTTCAAGTCTGATGTAAACAAATTCTTGTTGCCCCATCTTAAAGAATCAAATTCTGACCAATCATCACCAATCACCACGGTGTTGTCTCAGCGTCCGCATGGCACTCATTTAACCCTTGACCTCGAATTGCTTTTGGGCCTTGATAGAACCTTGTTTATTGCTATTCATTAGTTTAAATTTGTTATTCTTGTTCACCACCAAACAAAGCATATTGCCACTTGGATGTAAGCGATTATTATTTGAGAACGTGTCTAGAGTCACATGCTAAGTAGGGAATTGAGCAGTAAGGTGGTTGTTCACATTACATTTAAATATTTGCATGTTAATACGGTCAGGGTAGCAGGGGGAACAAAATCCAAAAGTCTAGCAATTCAAGGGAAGAAACTATTAAAGTAGAAGGCTTTCCAGCAACTGGGGATCTCTACAGCAAAGAGGTGGGATTTTGTTGTTATGAGGTCGGCAGGGCACATTGCATGTAAGCACTTGTAGAACAAGCACAGCAATGCCACATTGCAGCGATGGGACAGGGTTTGAAGCTTGGTTTATAGTGGACTAGCCTGGGTGCCCAGCGTTGATCGGGTTTTTGGAAGTGTGTGTTGAACAAAAAAAGATGGTAGTGGCAGGCAGACAGGCAGGTTAGAACCCGTATCGTGAAGGAGGAAAAGAATGTGGAAAAAAATTGAAAAATCTGACGTTTTTGCCATTGCGTCCATCGCAAAACCAGAAGTGGCGAAGGTTAAAATTAAGGCTAGTCAATCAAAAAGAGAGGATGACTTTCGAAAATATCAGTGAAAAATGCGACCCCCTCCATGTAGTACAGTTGAGGGTGAAGCAATTCATGTTTTTAGCCAATTTTTTGATATTTGCCATCCGAAGTGTTGAGCTCCAAAATGATACCGATCTCATGAAAATCCATCACCTATGTCAGAAAGTTTAAGGCAGACATACAAACATACATACATTTAAACAGACAGGTGAGATTTATATTATAGAGGATCTGTTTGGATTGGAAACTTTTTTGAACTGTCTTAAAGAGTGAAAGACTAATGGGTGTCAACTTTCATCCTCGAATGGCTTTTTCATCTTGAGTGGCTGTTTCGTTTGGTTGTTTTGCTTTACAAAACAAGTTTTATGCTTCAAGTTCTGTATATCTTCAAACATTTGTTCATAGTGTTTGATTTGGTTGTTCTGTTTTATGGCATATCAACTAGTGATGGGACGACTGCAATACAATTATCGATTCTTATTCCTTATAAATCTCTAGATTTTTAACTAAAAAAAGGTTTTTACCCCCCCCCAACCCCAATTACCGTAAAACATGTTAAATGTGCATAGATTTTCTCAAACATAAAAACACATTTGTGGGATGGGGGGGGGGGTTATTTTAGTTTTACTGGTATTTTAAAATCAATAAACATTTAATATAATAAACATTTAATATTTTATTTTTATTTTACCAGCAGTGGAAGATTTTGCTGCTAAAAAAAAAAAAAAAAAAAAAAAAAATTGTGCCTATTTTCCAATACTAAAAAAGGTTCCTTTAATTATTAATTTTTTTTTTTTTTTTTCCTATTCTAGTACCGATTCAGATACCTTCAAAACTTCCGACTTTTCTGATTCCCGATTCTGATTAGTCGTTCCAAGACGAACATCAACCCTTTTCAAGTTATTTAATGCCAAGATCTGGTAATTTTGGAAAACATCCTCAAATATTTATTTCTGGTTTTTAGTTTGGTTGTTTTGTAGATAATTTTCGTTTTTGGGATTTGCAGACCATGACAGAATTTTGCAAAGGGAAAGGAAAAAAGTGACATCAATGTTTGTCAAATTTTAGATCAGAAAGCCGATATCTTCAGACAACCTGGTCTGGTAGAATCAGAGAGCTTGAGTTGTAACCTGCTAGTAACCATACATTCAATCGTTCTTTTCTTTTTATTTTTTATGGATTCTTTTTATTTTATCTCAGTGTTTGTTTCTTTTGTATTTCCATTTCTTTTTATTTATTTGTTTATTTCTTGCTTTTTTTCATATCTTTTTTTTTTTTCTTATTCCCGTTCTTCAGTTCTTTCTTAAATTATTTTTTTCTTTTAAATTTCTTTCTCTCTTTTTTCTCTCATCCATTCTTTTTTTTTTCTGATATTTAAAAAAAAATTTCCTTCCTTTCTTAATTTTCCATTTTTTTTTTTTTTTTTTTTTTTAACTATTTTTATTATTTTCTTTCTTCGTCCATATTGTTCTCTTTCATTTTTTTTTATCTTCAGAGATTTGGTTGTTTTTTTGTACATTTGCATATGTATATCTGAATAGAAGGAGAGAACTTGAATGCCTACTGGAGAGAACTTGAATGCCTACTAGACACTGTCCTCGAATGTGAGAACAACCTGGCATGAGGATACTTTTTCCATAGAAGTAAACCCTGACCAAATATTAAAAATCACATTTTGTATTCGCTGCCCAAACAAGATCTCACTATCGCTAACCCACATCAGCTTTTATGAAGAATCGTGCACCTTCTGTGCATGTGATGTTGCCTCAAGTAATAGCACGAGGCTGGATACTCCACCAGACTAGATAAATTCTTGTCCTAGAATCGAGTAAGAAACCAAAACAAAAGATATACTACAACGTATGAAAATGGTTAATTGAGAAGAGGAAAATTATGTTCTCAATTTCTTTACTAACTCAGTGTTTGGGAAATAAAGAACTTAAATGGAACATTCGAATATCTATGTATCTCATATAGAGTTAAAGTGTTAGCCCCAGGTTGTGAGTCCCTTGATTTCTGAGAACTTCGACTGAAGTAAAATAAAACAAAAAAACGGCATGGTTTTTACACACACACACACACACACACACACACAGTTTATGAATAAGGAGATGTTAGTCCGAATACCCTCCTCGCCAATCCTTCATAAAAAAAAACAGTCATCTATCCAAAATTACAATAAAAAAAAAACCCACCCCCGCTCTATCATTGCCTAAACCTAAACAAAGCTTTTTCCCTAGAACTGCCCGCCTGTTAAACTGTTCTGCTTTCCAGCTGACTATAATATCATTATCTTCAAGTCCAACATAAACAAGTTCTTATTGAACCATCCTCATAAATAATCTAATTATACCAAATTCCTTCAACAAACGATTATTACGCAACTGTCCCAATGACTACAATACGCACATTAACCCTTATCCTCGAGTGGCCTCCATGCCCTGATATGTGGTGAGCCCCCTGTGAAAAATACTGCCAAATATGTCCACATTACAGACTTTAAATAACTGAAAAAGAATACAAGTCTGCGTGGCGCATATCTTGATTAAAAGATAAAAATCGGTGCACGGGGGGGGGGGGTACAAAATGTTGCCCCAGCCCCTGCGCTACATGGTACACCTGTCTTCCCAGTTCCTAAGTGTAATGGCTCATCTTACAATGAACCAGTTGGGCTACATGGAGATGCTCGACCATGAATAGCAAAACAGAACAGTTACAAAATATCTAATGTCTTTTTGGTGGTGTTCTCATCTTGAGCGTTATTCACACAACGTTTTGGCCGATGTAACCTCCAGTCTTCTTCAGGTGTATCTTGTCAAATTCAAAAATCTGCATGGAATTTGGAATGAAATCTTATGTAACCCACAGAGATAGCATGTTCTCATTTCGTCAGCCATAACTGTAGAAGTGCTAAGTAATTTGCAAGTGTATTCTTAGTATCGTCTGCACTGAGGATTGAACTCACAACTGAATTTTACTTAGTATCTTATCAAGACAATTCTAGCATAGGCTTAAATCTATTTTTATTTTTAGACATACAATCTGACTACAGATTATATATATATATATATATATATATATATATATATATATATATATATATGGTGGAGTCTTTCATCAAAGACAATGAATGAGGGTTCAGTATGCAATTTTCAGCAGCTCCTAAGCTCTGTGACACCACATGTATAATTACAATCCTGCAGACGTCCGGCACACTCCTCCGCAGATGGTAAAACCTGCATCGAGTGAAAAGATAACGCTGCTTTGCTTTGTGCTTTGAAACTTCAGTGGCATACATATTCATTTTTGGGGTGCTTTGCTTTCATATTTGCACGAAGGGCGTCCCTATGACGAAGGCGGTTATGTTCAAATTCTCTGGTCCCTAGAAAATACATCTTCCTTCATCCGCTGCGATCCCCTGCTGAACTTTCCCAGGAGCTCAGAGAAATTTCACAACGCTTCAGGTTGTCTTTTAGTTTATCCTTGTAACGAAGCAGTGTGTATATATATATATATATATATATATATATATATATAAATGAATAATAATGAACAACATTTTTGAAGTGGCTATTACTCTGTTCGCCTTGGTATTGAGGAAATTTATTTCGATAAAAAAAAAAATGGTACAATTACAACATCGTTTCTACAAATTTCATAATGATAATATAAAAAAAAAAAAACATTTGGTTAAAAAACGGATAACACGCCATTAACCATATTGAAACAAACTACCTCACATATATTGAAACAAACTACCTCACAAATATTGAAACAAACTACCTCACAAATATTGAAACAAACTACCTCACAAATATTGAAACAAACTACCTCACAAATATTGAAACAAACTACCTCACAAATATTGAAACAAACTACCTCACAAATATTGAAACAAACTACCTCACAAATATTGAAACAAACTACCTCACAAATATTGAAACAAACTACCTCACAAATATTGAAACAAACTACCTCACAAATATTGAAACAAACTACCTCACAAATATTGAAACAAACTACCTCACAAATATTGAAACAAACAACCTCACAAATATTGAAACAAACAACCTCACAAATATTGAAACAAACAACCTCACAAATATTGAAACAAACAACCTCACAAATATTGAAACAAACAACCTCACAAATATTGAAACAAACCACCTCACAAATATTGAAACAAACCACCTCACAAATATTGAAACAAACCACCTCACAAATATTGAAACAGACCACCTCACAAATATTGAAACAAACCACCTCACAAATATTGAAACAAACCACCTCACAAATATTGAAACAAACCACCTCACAAATATTGAAACAAACCACCTCACAAATATTGAAACAAACCACCTCACAAATATTGAAACAAACCACCTCACAAATATTGAAACAAACCACCTCACAAATATTGAAACAAACCACCTCACAAATATTGAAACAAACCACCTCACAATTATTGAAACAAACCACCTCACAATTATTGAAACAAACCACCTCACAAATATTGAAACAAACCACCTCACAAATATTGAAACAAACCACCTCACAAATATTGAAACAAACAACCTCACAAATATTGAAACAAACAACCTCACAAATATTGAAACAAACAACCTCACAATTATTGAAACAAATAACCTCACAAATATTGAAACAAACCACCTCACAAATATTGAAACACTGTGATCTTGGCCTGAAGGCCGTTTCTAAATACTTAAAATTGGTTGATGGATTTAATTAAACATTTAATCATAAGTTGGAAATTATATGCATAGGGTTCCACGATGACTAAATTATCTTTATAATTCGTGTAAACTTACTTGTAACTAGATCCAGAACTTTGAAAACTTAGAGTGCAGAGCTTTCCACCTTCCCCCTCCCCTGGCGACTTTCACACCTGACGAAGGTCAACCCGACCGAGACGTTGATGAGAACAATTATCCGATTAATCTAAACAATACAATTTTCAAATAGTCTAACAAATATACTTTTTGTTTCAATATAGATTACAGAAGTCCACTTCTTGCCGTAGACATGAAGGAAGCCCTAATCGATTTGGGGAGTGGGGGTGATGGTCATACAATTCGTCAATACTCTTTGACTGAAACTACATCAAACTCTTTCACCAGAATACCGAATTCATTATGGGTGGATCCTGCTTTTACACATATAATTTTTTATTTTGTTTTAGTCGGTGAGGGGGAAGAGGTCACAGCTTATCAAGGCCCGGGGGGGGGGGTCATTTTAGGATAAGGGTTAATAAGTGTTGTTAGGTAAATGGGGAGATAACATGATCAATAATGGTGGAACTTGGATAGAGCTTGATTATTTAAGAGGACGGCTCAACCGGAATTTGTTTTCATTAGATTTGAAAACGAGAATCTCATTGTCCTCTCGTAAATATTCATTTTCAAACTAACAAGTTACACTGTTTTTGGGTATGTGTCACAATCGACAGTGATTAGAAAACGTTTAAAATATATATAACAAATAAATGTTACCAAAGGCAAGATAAGTTACACTTCTACCTAACTAGATAAGTTTCTAGTGTTTTTACTTGATGTAAAATGCTTATTCAGCTCGGAAAACAAGCAATGTCGACTGGTATAGGAGCACAAGGAAAAATGGTCACAATGTATTTGTTACACGGGTAGTTTTTCTTGTGCTCGTGTACAGCTCGACATTACATGTTTTTCGAGCCGATTAAGCACCTCACATTAAAAAAAAAAAAACACACTAAAAACTTATCCAGCTAGGTAGAAAAACAACTTATCTTACCTTTGGGACACTTTTTCGAATCGCTGTGGATTGTAAAGCATATCCCAATGCTTTTTTTTTTTTTTTTTTTTTTTACTTCCTAATTTCCAAGGTAATTTCCCGGCTATAGTTCTGTCTCAACGAAAATAAAAGTTGTAGGCGACAACAACCGACGCGGATGACTTCACCTAAAGAATGCCAGAAAGGTGTGTATATAACGATTCAAACGTCATATTTTAAAACCAAAACAAACAATACCAATTCGAATACAATGGTATATCTTCTCAATTGGAAAAAAAATAAATAAAATAGAATAAAAAAAAACTGCGTATTCAAATTGGCACTTATAGCGGCAATTAAAAGTTAAAAAAATGCAAAAAAAAAAAAAAAAAAAAAAAGTCTGCATGATATACGTACTCGTTACAGAACGAATACGTCATATTCCAAAAATCGCGTAATTTGATCAAGTAGGTGGTTTTTATTAAATAAATCAAATTTTGACTAAGCGCGTCGGGCGTCGCGTCGTAGAGTTTTCGTCGGCCACGATAAAATCCGATGAAATAAGGGAGAGACAACTCAAATCGAAATGTCAAGGTAAAAATATTCAGCCTTATGTTCAATACAGTTCAGTAGTAAAATTGTTAAAAATCGTAAATTTTGATTTTCTTAGTTAAAAAAAAAAAAAAAAAAAAAAAAACTTTTTTTAAAAAAATTATTATTCAATTTCCACCCCAAATAAGACAGTGCCACTTTGAAGCAGGGGGGAGGGGGCTGGGGCTACTATCGGGGACATAAGTTGCAGGGGTATTATGAAGGGAGATGAGTGAGTAGCAAGATGTTTGTTCACATTACACTTGAATTTCTTGATCGCTGTAGTACAGCGATCAAGAAATTCAAGTGTAATGCGAACACGACGCTGTACGTAATTTTTAGCGTATGATATTTCGTTCTGTTACGAGTACGTACATCACATCATGCAGAGACCTGTATTTTTATTTTTCATTGCCGTCAATTGGTATAAGCATGAAAAAAAGAAAGGGTGCTTCTCCGAAATTAGAACGAAAATTGACAACTGGAAAATTAAATTCCCATCAAAAACCAATGTTATCGACTTCATTTTTATGTCGCGATTAGTTAAATATTGCCGCATTATTACATCAAACGGTATTTTTGTTTTTACATTATGTCCACCTCCACATTTTTTTTTTAAATGACGACTTTATAGGTTTTCGACTATGCTGAATACGAAAATCACATTTAAATTTTGCAGAGACAAGTGGTTATCGAGATATGAAACTTGTATTATGCACTGTGATTATTTTGCGGCCATGTTTTTAGACGCGTGTACCCGCGATAAACAAATCTACTTCCCAGAGAAGTAGGCTTGGTTATCGCATAAAAACATGACCACCAGAGAATTACAGTGCATAACACAGGTCTTTATATCTCGATAACTACTTGTCTCTGCAAAATTTTAATGTGATTTTCGTATTCAGCATAGTCGAAAACCTTCACAAGTCATCATTTTAAAGAAAATTGTGGAGGTGGAGCTAGGGTAAAAATTTACCCATAAAACGTACTTTTCACTAGTTCAGAATCGATTGACAGCCTTCATTTTTTTTTGGGGGGGGTGTAACAAGACATACTTCAGTTATCTCCCTTGTTCATTGCTATTTAAGTATAGCTTGCAATTCACTTCGAAAAAAAAAATCATCAATAATTAATTTTCTTTATCATTTTTCGTAATTATTGGATATTTTACTAATTTTGACATGACAAGTAATTACTATTCATTTTAATTGAAATTCAATTTTCTTCGATTTTCTCTTTAATACCGAGGAAGCGCCAAGCTCGTCTGAACTCCAATCTCTGGTCCCCCCTCGCCAATCTTTCATGATAAACACCCGCCTCCTAGCTGAAACCACTGTCAAAAATTTTCCCCACCCCTTAACTGTGCCAAAATCAAAACGTAGATTCCATGAACAAAGCTTCTTTCTTAGAAGTGCACGCTTGTGGAACTGTTCCGGTGGCCTGTTTCCCACCTGACTACAACCTGGATGTCTTCAAGTACAATGTGAACAAATTCCTGATGAACCGCCTCCTTAAGGAAGACACTTTATCAGATCTCCAAAACTAACGTACTGTACACACAATAACCCTTATCCCCGAGTGGCTTCCGGGCCTTGATATGTGGTGACTACCTTGTAATATATATATATATATATATATATATATATATTATGCGAAGTATTCTTGTTTTCACCTGTGCCCTTCCGTTTGATATCTATCAGCCCCTTCATCTCCCTCACCACATAAGATGGCTTTGATACTCACAAATAGACAGGCCGGGGGGGGGGGTAATGCTTCGTCAGGTAGATAGATCATAGTTATAAATAAGTTTTAACGAGTTCAGCCACGGGCAACCCACACCACATTAAAATAGTATTTCAAAAATAACTAAAAGTGTTAATCAGTGTCGCCGTACTACTTAGACCACGTGATATATACGAAAAATAAAGTAAGAAAGTGGAGAAGAAAAGTTGGAGTCATATATATATATATCATAATTTAATGATTAAAATTTGATGACGTGAAATGGTTAAATTTTAAATCTAGAAATTTTTATTATATGCAAGACAAAGAATATCGTCTCCTTAATCTATAGGTTTTCGATGTTTACCCATTTCCTCAGAGGAGAAAATATTAGCAAATATTATAAATGGTTTATACCTAATTTTCTGGCCTTCGGGCCGAGATCAAAGTGTAGTATCTGTTCCGGCAGATGCTGCAAGCTATGACTAGCAAAGACCAGATGTGGGGGCAACCCCACATGCCTGACCATTAACCAGCTCCCATTTCCCACCTCTCGGGAGCTGGTCCCCTTTTTCCCTTCCCCCTCCCTTCACTCCTCACATTAAAAATCGGCCTTGTGCCTAATTTGCTCGGTGGGGGAGCAAATAAATACCATCTGTTCCGGCAGATGCTGCAAGCTATGACTAGCAAAGACCAGATGTGGGGGCAACCTCACATGCCTGACCATTAACCAGCTCCCATTTCCCACCTCTCGGGAGCTGGTCCCCTTTTTCCCTCCCTTCACTCCTCACATTAAAAATCGGCCTTGTGCCTAATTTGCTCGGTGGGGGAGCAAATAAATACCATCTGTTCTTCAGATGCTGCACTTCTATTTCTTGTTCTCTTTCGGTGGAGGAGAAATCCTTCACGACTGAGAGAATTTTTATTTTTGTACCTTTTCTCCACGTTAAAAAACGACCCTGGTGTCTAACTCTGTCCTGTGGGGAGGCATAGTAAATAGGTACAATAAACATAGAAAATCATAAGTCTTTAAAGTTTTTAAAATATAGAATAAGGGAAATTATATATTGGTCAAAAATGAAAAGGAAAAGATATATATATATATACATACATACACACACATGCGCGTAAAATACGCTTACATATATTTTAATTCATGCAGATTTCGTATTTTTTAAATTGCATTTTCACCACAAACAAGGTACGGTGCCAATTTGATCCAGGGTGCTACTATCTAGGATATAAATTGCAGGGGTACTATGTAGGTAGTTCAGCAGCAAGATCTGTCCATATTACACTTGAACTTCTGCATGTCAGTACAGTTGAGAAAGCAGGAACCCGGAAGGGAATTCCAAAATCTAGCAGTTTTAAGGCAGAAACTATTAAAGTAGGTTTTCTTACATCTAAGGATTTCTACTGTGCAGGGGTGAAATTTTGCTGCTTGTCATGTTCTGGGGTGGGGGTGGGGGATATTTACATCGAGGGGGTACAAGGGTTTGCAGTGCATCGGAGCACCTACCATTAAAATACTTATAGAACAGGCAGAGGAATGCAACATTTCAGCGATGAGACCGCGGTTGAAACCCAGCTGATAGTACAGGAGGACCTATTAGGTTGGGAACTCTTGATCCCTATTTAAGAGGGGAGACTAATAGCAGATACATCAGTCCAAATGTGACAATACTCCATACATGGGCGAATGGTTACCTTGTAGAGGTACAGGATGCTTTCAGCAATAAATAATTTTCTAGCACGATAGAGAGAGCCCACCTTCTTTGCAGCAGCCTTGGCAAGGCCCCCAATGTATCTGTTCAAACTCATGTTCCCGTGAACGTTAAGCCGATGAGTTTGAACAAAGTGCTTTCAGGTAATGTGTCATTATGCATGGCTATCAGTGATTGAGAAGGTTTCTTTTAGTTATTAAAGGAAAAAAAAACATCCATTTTTGTCTATATTCCACTACAAACTGAAGGTCTTCCTCTAGGGTTTCCGCCATTGCCTTGAACACGTGTTCATTCGTTTTCCCCTCGTGTCTAGAGCGTGGTGTCATCAGCAAATATACCCATCTCAGAAACAATTTTATCAGGGAGGTCATTTATAAATATCAGGAATAATAAAGGTCCATAGATCGACCTCTGAGGTACACCTGCATTTATATCATATTGTTTTGACTTGCAACCATAGAAGACCACCTGGATTCTTCTCTCATTAAAGAAGGATTTAATCATGTTAAGTATTCGTCCAGTAATACCGTAGGATCTGATTTTCATGTTAAGATCATCGTACCATACCCTGTCAAAGGCCTTAGATATATCTAGGGGTACTGCTCTAGCATCCCCTGCTTTGTCCAGTGCATAGTATATATGCTGAGATTACAGTTAGTATATCTGCAGAAGAACACGCTTACCTAAATCTATACTGTTGGTTGGACAGAAGTTTAGCAGCTGTGAGGTGGTGCACTAGAGCTTGATTAATTATGGACTGAAATATTGCCTGCTCTAGTTGAGGACACATTGTGGTGCACCAGAAGGAAGCTCCACATGCTTCTCGAATGTATTGTTGACTTAATCAACAATACATTGTAGTCTACATTGTACTGTAGAGAACCTACTGTTGATTTTATAAAATCATTTTTTATATATAATGGCTTGAATTGAAGTTTAAAATGTGAAAGTCAAGTATCATGCTTCGATTGTGCTCTAAACAGAAACATTCATTTCGAACACACTCCTATCATATCAAAGAACGTGCTGTTGATTTTATTCGTCGGACCTTTTGACTTGCACTTGTTATGTTAGGCTGTGTAACTTTAGTCAAAGTCACCTGTTCCTCCTTTGATCGGATTATTTCGATTATCCATACTTATCGAAGGCATTCCGATACAAAACCCAAGATCATTTCCAGGCACATAATGTACATTCTTGCGAAATTTTATAAAAATTGACCCAGCCGTTTTTGAGTCCCAAAGGAACTCGAACTCTCTCACGCACACACACACACACACACACAAATAATGTTGCATCACTGACGAAAACGGTAGTTTCAACAGAGGAAAAAATAAAGAATTTTTCGGCTGCTGTATTTTACGGAGCCAATGTTATCAGCCATGGGTCACGATCTATACAAATACCTTTTTTTTTTTTTTTTTTACAAAGGCATCACCACATTATCAAGGCCCAGAGGCCACTCAAGGATAAGGGTTAAAGAGTGTACAGTAGAAATTGGTCAATATAGTAATCATTAGTAATGAAAATTTGGTAAGTTTAATAACTTATATGGAACGGCTCATCAAGAACTTATTTACTTTAGACTTGAACACAACCATATTGTAGTCAGCCGGAAAGAAGGAAAACGGAAGACAATTCCACAGGCGTGCAGTTCTAAGAAAGAAGCTTTGTTCATGGAATCTACGTTTAGGTTTAGGCACAGATAAAGAGTGGGGGAAATTATTGATAGTGTTTACAGCTAGACGAGTGTTTCTTGTGAAAGTTTGGCGAGGGGGGATAAAGTATTATTTATTTCTGGAAAAATGCAAAAATAAACAAGTACAAGGCCAACTAAAAAAAAAAAAATGGAGAGGGGAAGGGTCTGTAGTCATCCTTGTCACTAAGTTTTTACTCGTCTAAGGGGTATTCTCATTCACAACAATCACTCGGGAAAGATCACAGTGTAGTATCTGTTCTTCAGATGCTGCACTTCAATTTCTTGTTCTCTGTCAGTGGAGGAGAAATCCTTCACGACTGAGAAAATTATATATTTTTGTTCCTTTTCTCCACATTAAAAAAAAAACCCTGGTGTCTAACTCTGTCCCGTGGGGTGGCATTGTAAATAGGAACAATCACTCCACGGGGTCTCTTACCTACCGTTTTCAAATCAAACCGATTTTTTTTCTTCTAGGGTCAGTAAATGTTTGCCTACGGAACAATAATTGAGATAACGAGAAAGACGACCCCCGTGTAGGTTGGAAGAGGGGGCAGGTAGGAACATGTCAACTTCCGTGCTTTCTATAGTTTATTGTTTAGGAAACCCTCAAGTAAAAAAAAAAAAAAAAAGTATTTGGTACTTGTCCCCCTTGTCCCCCCCCCCCTCGATGATTTCACTGCTTTGACGGAGAATGCCGAGCCACTTCCGGAAATGGTCGAAGCAGTTTACGATTTGAAAGCTGCTTTTTTGTTGTTTTCAACTTATTTTTGTCGAGAGACAAAGTAAAACCATTTCTAAACATTTTTCTTTATAATAAAGTTTGTTTTGTTTTTGTCAAAATTCCGGTTCCACTCCCCCAACAAGGTACGGTGCCACTTTGATGTAGGGGTCACATTCAATGCTGCCAAAACTAAGTTTTTTTTCCTTCAATAACTACAAGAAACATAATTGTAGTATGAAGCAAGGTAAATAAAATTATTACGTCAGATGTTTTCAGTGTTAGGATCGGAAAGTAGAACCTGTTGTGTTCGGTTTTGGGGAGCCCATCTTCCCAGGTATAACCTCCTTCTATAGAAGCGGAGGGGGGAGGTATCGATGGTCGCCCTCGCAGAAAGTGGAGGTGAGTGAGGTGAGGTGGTGCGTTGACAGATCCCATTGGGTATTTCGTTACCTGACCCTTTGTGGCATTCAAAATCGAACACCCCCACTCGACCTTTTGTATTAAAAACAAAAATAAAAAAAATATGTATGACGTACGTATCAGTGACAAAACGAAAATATCATTTTGCATAAATTGATCAAGTAGTTTTATTTTTAAATAAGAAAATCAAACTTTATGAGTAGCAGAAGAGCTACTGTCTTCTTGTCCACTATTTTGAAAACAATCTAACGAAACAAAGGGAGATTACTAAATTCAACCATGTGAAATGTGTGTTATAATGTCTACAAATTCCCATTAATCGGTTTAAAATTATTTTCTTTATAAAAAATGCAACTACTTGATCAACTTACGTGTTTTTTGGAATATGCTATTTTCGTTTCGTAACAGATACATACAGATAAAAAAAAAAAGGTAAATTTTTACTTAATTTCCACCTTAACATTTTCCTTTAAAATGACATTATATGGTTTTCGGGTATGCTGAAAACGAATATCGCATTTTAATTTTCTGCAAATAAATAGTTTTCCGGATATTAAGCTATATAATTCCTCATGCTAAAACTGGTGGCCATTGTTGTACGCGCAAGCGAGCGCATATTTTTATTAGATTTTAGGGTGCTTCACTGCTTCACTGCTTATGTATTTATTGTACCGCGCTATTTTTAATAGTATTTTCAGTACTTACGCACTTACGTTACCGTGCCGAAGTGATAACGTTTTTATTCAAAGCAATTCTTAATATGGGGAGGGGGATGGTTTTTGGAAACTATTCTGTACCTTCATCTAACAATTGAAAGTAAAACAGATACCTTAAAACTTGAATTTAACTTGAAAATACTATTTTAAAAAATAGCACGGTAACATAAGTGCATAAGCACTGTACTTTCAAGTTAAACTCAAGTTTTACGATATCTTTTTGATTAAATTGATAGGTGAAAGCACAGAATAGTTACAAAACACCCTCCCCATGTTAAGAATGGCTTTCTAAATAAGGTTATGATTTCAGCACGGTGACATAACTGCATAAGTACCAATTTTAGGGATTGTTAAAAATAACTTTCGCAGCTTCCCCCTTCTCCTTCAGTCCCATAGAAAACAACAAACAAATGATTATCGATGTATGAAAAGTGAAAGGGGGGGGGCGACATTATTGTAGTATTGAACAAGGTAAATAAAATTATTACGTCAGATGTTTTCAACGTTATGATCAGAAAGTAGAACCTGTTGTGTTCGGTTTTTGAGAGCCCATCTTCCCAGGTATCACCTTCTTCTATAGAAGCGAGAGGGGGGTGGTATCGATGGTCGCCCTCGCAGAAAATGGGAGGTGTAGGTGTGCAGGTGCGTTGACAGTATTTCGTTATTCGACCCTTTGTTGCATTCAAAAATGAACACCTCCACTTGACCTTTTGTTACATCCAGCCCTCGTATGGAGGCAGATACTTCTACAGTTTATCACTGAAACTGGAGACGTATTTTTTTCGGGCACCTGTCATTAGAATCAGAGGAAGAAATCAGTATTTTAAACTGTCTGAAGTAGGAAATAAATAAAAAAAAATTAAACTAGATATTAATTACTTCCCGAAAGAACTATGAAAAAAAAAAAAAATAAAGTGAAAGAGAACACATATCCGTAATTGTTTAATTGGAAATGTTTCGATTTAATGAATGAAACGTATATATTTTTTTTATTATTGAAAACAGAAAATGAAACTGACATATTCAAAATTGTTTAAACTGGGCAAGCGCCATTTGAAAACCAAAACATTTATTGTATAAAAGGTATCAAAATATAATTGAAAAAAAAAAAAAATTCTTGAAAAAGATGCGTAAGGAAATATTTTAATAAAATAATTTTGTAATTTTTTTTTTGTTATTTATTTCTTACTTCAGTCCTAATTTAAAGTTCTTACTTTTCCCTCTGATTTTAACGATAGTTGCTGGAAAAAAAATGGCATTTCCATCATCGGCGATAAACTGTAGAAGCACCGATACAAATCAAGGGGAAGTATGTGAATAAATGTTTAAAAAAATAATTTAACGAAAATCACTGTTTTATGTTAAAAACAGGTAAAAAAAAAAGTTAAAATAAATAAATAAGGTATTTATGCAGAATAGGGCCCCTGCTATATTTTAAATATGATTTATAAGTTAAATTAAATTTTTACGTTTTTTTTTGTTTGTTTATGAAGTTGTTAGGTTGTAAAAAATAGCATTTCTTTTTTTATAACTTTAACTGCAACCGTTTCGTTTCACCGTTAGATTGACGACAATGTTTTCGGGTATGCTGAAAACGAATATCACATTTAAATTTGAGAGCAGACAAGACCTATTATTCAATGTATTCCCTTTTCCCAATTGAAAAAGTACTTGCGCATGTGTGTTCCAAAACACTTCTCCTCCATGTCATTAATGTATTGGAAAAAATGTCTTAATATCCAGAAAACTACTTGTCAGCCCCAAATTTAAACGTGATATTCGTTTTCAGCAGACTTGAACACTTATAAAAGTCGTCATTTTAAAGGTGAGTGTCGAGTTACAGTTAAAGTAAAAATTTACCCAATAGTTAGAAAACGCTCCCTGTTAAATGCAGCAAAAAATAAATAAATTTCGTTTTTGAGTTTCCGGTTCAGTCTTTAGTTTGATGGACACGGACGATTTTTTAATTTTTTTTTTTTTTTTTAGCGGTGATTTGGCCAGGGTATTCCGATAATCACATTTACCTTAGCATTGTTACAACCTAAATTTCGTGTTAAGTTTTAATTAAGTCGTTGCTTTCTAAATTTAATAATTACACCCGCGTTTTGCACTCATGCAGAATACGGACCGTACTGAGATAATCCTATTAAAACTTTTAACTATTCTGTACTTTCACCTAACAATTTGAAAATCAATAAAAATTGGTACAAAACTTGTGAAAAAGAAGATTAAGCGACCAAAAACAGGAAGTCGATAATATCACGAACTATATCTGGCCGAACAACGTTTGCTAATGACAGAGTCGGGTGTTCCTCTGGTTTACCCAGAAATGTTCCTGGCTGTTATCAAGCGAAAGAAGAAGAAAAAAAGAACCTTCCGGTGATACTGTGAAACTGCAGTAAACTGTTAAAGCTTATGCAAAATACAACCCGTGCTGAAACAATAACGTTATTTACTAGAAACCCATTCTTAACATGGAGTGGAGGAATTTTTTTTGGTCAATGTGCACTTGCACTGGTTGTCCAACCCCCAAAGGGTGTTTATTCCGAAAGCCGTTCTTAACACGGGGAGGTTGGGGGTGTTTATTCCGAATGGCATTTTCTTATTTTCAACCTCCTCGTAATCAATTTCTTAAAAGGTAAGTCTTCGGGTGGTCCCCCAGTGCGGTTTCACCACCTCCACCCCAACTATTTTGTACTTTCACCTAACAATTTGATAACCAAAAAGGTACTTATGAAAAATTTGGACGATGCAGTTATTTTAGATAAGATTTTCAAGTTTCATTTAATTTTTTCAGCGGTTTTTGTTTATCAAATTCTTAGGTACAAAATGGTTACAAAGCGTCCTTCCCTCTCCCCATGCTAGAATAGGGTTGTAAATAATAACGTTACTATTTCAGCACGGTCCGTATTCTGCATGAGTACCAACGAAAGATTGCGTAAAAAATTGAATTTAACTTGAAAAATCCCATCTTAAATATAGCACAGTCCGTATTCTGTATAAGGAGTTATATTTTATTAGTATTAATTAGTAATATATATCGATAAGATTGAAGAAAAAAAACAACTTCTCGAAATCGGAACAGAGCCGAATCAAGAAATATCTTGCGTACACAAACGGCTTAATATATATTTGCAAAATAGAGCTCTATAACACTGATAAATAATTAAAATGCAAAGAAAATTAAGAAACAGATGATACACATATAGAGAGAAAAGGCGGATATACGTATATATGGCAAAAAAAAAAAAAAAACTAAAGCGCACGCAACAGGTGGTTGTTTTTGTTGTCTTTTTATCTCGAGGGAAATAAATGACTTGGTCCGCGCGAGGCGCACTTTTCCTCTAGTTAACTACTCACCTTGTGTGGTGCATTGATTAGTTTATGAATGGCTCCAATTTGATTAATTAAGGGGACATTCCGGTGGAAAGTGAATGTAGGGGGTCTGGTCGGCTCCAGGAACAATCCGGTGTTAGAAAAAGGGTCCGTATCGTCCAAGTACTGGATACGACATGTCAAGGTAGCGTCGGTTGACGCCATGTTTGTTAGAAAACTTTGCCGAAGAAAAAAAATCCCTTCCTCCTACCGCAACGTTTTTCTCTACCCTTTCTACTACTCCCACCGCTACCCCGGATGTGTCTTATCTGTTACTCTCTCTTCTTCAACTGACCCCCTCTCTCTTTGAGTCCTTTTTCCTTTCGTTTATTTTCTATCTGGTTCGTTTTTCTCCTCCGATTATTATCTCGTTTCACATAACATAAAAAAGAAAATATAGTTTAATTTTCGTCCTCGTATCTCTGTTAAAGGCTCTGTATGTCTGTTTGTCGCGCGCAAAAAAAAAATAATAATAATAAAACGCACATACTTGAATTAATGGACGCACCTTTCATTCATAGACGCGTCCAAACACCTAAAATAATGGGCTCTGTATGTCAGTTACCTGTCCTGTTTGCTTTTGAAATATACTTTCTGTCTGCCTGTCATGGTTAAGTTTTGGCCCCCATTTTTTTTCTTTTTTTTCTTCTTTTTATTCTAGGGACAGAAATTGTTAGATCAGGGGAGATAACTCATTTCAACTGAAAAATAAGTTTTATTCTATTCTATTTCTTTTTTTAATTATTTTTTATTCCCCCTAAATGAGGCACAACGCAACTGATGTGAAGGGGTCTATGGTGAAAGAGGGACATTCTAAATAGGAAGTTTTACAATTAGATGCTTGATCACGTTACGCTCAAACTTCTGTAACAAGGAAACAGGAAGCAAGAAGGGAATTCCAAAATGTAGCAGTTCAAGCAAGACTATTATAGTAGAACGCCCTTTGACATCTGGGGACCTCTACAATGAAGGGCTGGTATACTGCTGACTACTGGGTTGATAGGAGGTTGGGACAGATTTTTTTTTTAAATTCTCAGTTTAGAAAGATTTATCCTGCACGGACTGAGGATAGAAAAAAATGAAATGTAATATCAAAATAGATATTACACGTTGCTTCTTGCCAAGAGGCATTTTCGCCACTAACCCTAAGTCCCAGTGGCAAGAGCATAAAACCAAAAGATTTGTAGATGATTACGTGCGCTGTTACAAACTTGCCACTCAGACTTAGGGTTAGTGGTAAAAAGATGTAGTTGACATTAAATGATACATATTTTTCATGCACAATTTATATTATAGTAATATCTATTCTTTTCCAGACATTGGGTGTTTTCAATTTTTAATTGGAAAAAATATTGGCTAATTCCTGTTTTAGTTACGTATCTTATGTCAAACGAAATGTTTTTTTTTGTTTTTTTTACTTAGGAGTCACAACTGATCAAGGTTCGAAGGCCATTCGAATATAAGGTGGTGGTGTAGTAATTGTTACTGGTGTAAATTGGATAGAATTTGATTATTTATGGGGACAGTTCAACAAGAATTTGTGTACATTGGACTTGAAGGCTACCATTTTGTATTCAACCGGGAAGCAGGCTAGTGGAACAGTGTTCCACAGGCGGGTACTTATAGGAAAGAAGCTTTGTTCATGGAATCTGCATTTAGATTTAGGCACAGTTAAAGAGTGAAGGAAATCGCATATAGTGGGTGTAGGTAGTCGAGTAATTTTGTGAAAGTTTGGCAAGAGAGAACGACAGATTGGAGTTCAGTCGAGCAAAATGATGAAAATAATGATAGAGCAGAGACAGGCTCACAACGCTTTTTTTTTTCGGCATTCTGAAATAGATTAATATAAATTATCTCCCCTGATATGACAATTTGCCACCTTAAAGTAAAAATTATATAGGTTTTTAAACTTTTGAAAATTATACAGATTTTGAAATACACGTACATATAACTCTAAGAGGTTCTGTCCATCTGAATACTATCTAAGACTTAAGTGTGACAGACAGATTGACAAATATGTCAATCTGTCTGTCACAATCTGTCAAGTTTTAGCATTCATTTTTTTTTTTTTCAGCAATCGATTGACATGACCAATAACACTCTACCTGAGAGTTCAGGGTTCAAACTCCTTGGCTTAACATCCACGTGCAGCATGAATTGGAACAAATACATAGGAGACATTGCCAAGGCTGCTGCAAAGAAGATGTGCTCCCTTTACTATGCTAAAATGTTACTCAGACCTGAGAGCGTCCTACATCATTACACGACCACTATTTGGCCATGCATCGAGTATTGTTGTCACATCTTAGCTGGTTCATCTGTCAACAGTTTTTTTAGACAAGGTTCAAAACAGAGTTTCTTACCTAATAGGTCCCGCATAAACCTCTGTCCTATCACTGCAATGTTGCATCCATCACTGTGTCTGTTTTACAAGTATTTTAATGGAATGTGCTCTGATGAACTCCTAGCACTTGTGCCCCATTAGACCTAAATACTCCTGATTATCTCGACAAGCAGCAGGATCCCACACCTTCACTGTAGAGGTCCATACAGGCCACAAAGCCTTCTATTCTAAGTTTCTTCACTCGAATTGTAATTCTCTCCCTATTTCCTGTTTCCCTGTCTTTAAACATAATGTAACATGCGGTCGCAGCCGAGATTGAACTCGCTACACAAATTTGTCATGTAATTCAAATCTTGTCGGTAGCTGAATACTTGATGCTTCGCCAGGGCTATCAAGGGTATTTTTTTTGTAACACCATCATTAGATGGGGTGCCTACCATGGCTTGAGAGGCCCATCTACCCTCTAGAAAAGGATAAACCATGCCAGTTTCCCAACCTGGTATTTTACCTCGCGGTACATACATCGCCTCAACTTCACAAATGGTCACCCAATTAGTACTGGCCAGACTCAACGTTGCTTAACTTCGGTGATCTGGCGAGAACCGATGTGTCAATGTGATTGTGCCATATACCTGACTTTACTAACATGCAGAAATTTAAATGTAATGTGAACAAACATCTTCTGCTCACCCACCTCTGTAGACAAGGTTGTTAGCATGCAGCATAATCATGTCAACACACCGGTTCCCGTTAGATCACTGAAGTTAAGCAATGTTGAGCCTGATCAGTATCAGATGGCTGACCATTTAGGAATACCAGGTCTTGTATGTAGGATGAAATTAACACCTTTCTGCAAGAACTGCAAAAGCTAATGTCATTTCCCCTAACAGAGATATACAAGTGACTGAGAACCACTTGTGAATTTGGTATTTCCATGAAAGTTCCTCATATGGAGGAAAGCGTTTTAACTCACTTAGGGTTAGTACCGCTTCAGTACAATCAGTAGGCATGGTTCAAATTAGTAGCCTTTCACATCCAAGTGGCAATATGTCATGTTTGGGTTGAATAAAGAGTAGAAAAAAAAGCAATTTTTGTATTATTTGGAGTCTTCGGACTACTGTTCTAATCTTGAATATTATTTTTACAATGTTTTGGTTGATGTAACCGCTGACCTTCTCCAGTCATCATGTGTATCTTGCTGGATTCTAGAATCTTTTTGTTGAATTCGGTAATCTGTATGAAATTTTGGAAAAGTTAAAGGAGTTGGAAAAATTTAATTGTGAAAGTGATATCCTCCTGAAAATGGAAAGTTCAATCATGAGTACGGGGCCACCGAAAAATATGATCGCTAATTGTTCTTCCGTTAGCCTGTTTCCCACCTGACTGCAACTTGGACGTCTTCAAGTCCAACATAAACAAATTCCTCATTAATCGCCCCCTTAAGTAAGACGCTTTATCAAATATCAATACCAACTATTACTATGATATTATCTCATTGATTATTGTACACAAAATAACCCTTACCTCCGAGTGGCTTACGGGCCTTGATAAGTGGTGATCCCCATGTAAAAAAAAAAAAATAAATAAATAATTAGGACCTTTATCCAGTCACAGCTGACGGAATGAGACATGCTACCCTCGTGAAGTAAATAAAGGGTTACATTCAAAATTCCGTGCAGATTCCCAAGTTCGACAGAATAATTCCTGACCTTCTTCAGGTGTATCTTACATTGACAGAAACGCTGTGGCAATGGCACTAAAAATGAGAACAATAATCAAAAGATCCCAATAATAATACGAATAACCAATCCTCATCTAAAAAAATCAGAAACAAACAAAAAAAGCAACTTTATCCCTTAAACCGTGCAGGTCACACAGACGCATATTGATTTGACAATGTGTCCAACCATGTCCGCGTGTTGCTCTGTCACAATGACTCTAGCTATGTCTGCGTGTTGCTCAGTCATGATGATTTCAACCATGTCCACATATTGGTCTGTCCGAATCAGTCTAAACATGTCGGCATTTAATCTGTCATGATGAGTCCAACCGTGTCCGTGTGTCGCTCTGTCACAATGATTCCAACCATGTCCGTGTGTCGCTCTGTCACAATGATTCCAACCATGTCCGTGTGTCGCTCTGTCACAATGATTCCAACCATGTCCACGTCTCACTCTGTCACAATGATTCCAACCATGTCCATGTGTCGCTCTGTCACAATGATTCCAACCATGTCCGTGTGTCACTCTGTCACAATGATTCCAAACATGTCCGTGTGTCGCTCTGTCACAATGATTCCAATCATGTCCACGTCTCACTCTGTCACAATGATTCCAACCATGTCCGTGTGTCGCTCTGTCACAATGATTCCAACCATGTCCGTGTGTCGCTCTGTCACAATGATTCCAACCATGTCCGTGTGTCGCTCTGTCACAATGATTCCAACCATGTCCACGTCTCACTCTGTCACAATGATTCCAACCATGTCCGTGTGTCGCTCTGTCACAATGATTCCAACCATGTCCGTGTGTCGCTCTGTCACAATGATTCCAACCATGTCCGTGTATCACTCTGTCACAATGATTCCAACCATGTCCGTGTGTCGCTCTGTCACAATGATTCCAACCATGTCCACGTCTCACTCTGTCACAATGATTCCAACCGTGTCCGTGTGTCGCTCTGTCACAATGATTCCAACCATGTCCGTGTGTCGCTCTGTCACAATGATTCCAACCATGTCCGTGTGTCGCTCTGTCACAATGATTCCAACCATGTCCACGTCTCACTCTGTCACAATGATTCCAACCATGTCCGTGTGTCGCTCTGTCACAATGATTCCAACCATGTCCGTGTGTCGCTCTGTCACAATGATTCCAACCATGTCCACGTCTCACTCTGTCACAATGATTCCAACCATGTCCGTGTGTCGCTCTGTCACAATGATTCCAAACATGTCCGTGTGTCGCTCTGTCACAATGATTCCAACCATGTCCGTGTGTCGCTCTGTCACAATGATTCCAACCATGTCCGTGTGTCGCTCTGTCACAATGATTCCAACCATGTCCGTGTGTCGCTCTGTCACAATGATTCCAACCATGTCCGTGTGTCGCTCTGTCACAATGATTCCAACCATGTCCGTGTGTCGCTCTGTCACAATGATTCCAACCATGTCCGTGTGTCGCTCTGTCACAATGATTCCAACCATGTCCGTGTGTCGCTCTGTCACAATGATTCCAACCATGTCCACATGACTCCCTCTCACAATGAGTCTAACCATGCCCATGTGTAACTCTGTCACAATGATTCCAAACATGTTTGCATGTCACTCTGTTACAATGATTTCAACAATGTCCACATATTGCTCGGTCCAAATGAGTTTAACTATGTCCACATGTCACTCTGTTACAGTGATTCCAACCATGTTCGCGTGTCGCCAAGTCACGATGAGTTCACCATGTTCGCGTGTTTCTCTGTCACAATAAGTCTAACCATCTCCACATATCACTTTGTCACAATGAGTTTAACAATGTCCACGTGTCACTCTGTAATGATGAGTCAACCACGTCCGCATGTTTGTCAATCACAGTTATTCCAATCATGTCCACATGTCGCTTTGTCACAATAAGTCCCACCATGTTCGCGGGTTGATCTGTCACGATGATTCCAACCATGTCCGCATGTTGCTCTGCCACAATTAGTCCAACCATGTTAGCATGTTTCTCTGTCACAATTATTACAATCATGTCCACATGTCTCTCTGTCACGATGATTCCAACCATGCTCACGTGTCGCTCTGTCACAAAAAGTCCAACCATGTCCGTGTATTATCTTGTCACGTCAGACCATCTGCTGATCTTTATAAGACGCTTTATCTGACTTTCCGACTTCAGTCTTAAATAGCATTTCAATCCGTGGACCAAATGGCTGCTTCAAAATAAACAAATAAAAAAAGCATCTCTCAGCATATCTATGGAATAACTCATATGCGGAATGGTTAACCTTCTAGCAATGCTACTTCAAGTAACCGTTACTAAGCTGGATACTCCACAAGACCATATGAATTCTAGTTCTGGAATCTATTAAGATTAAGAAAAGACCACAAAAAAGATAAACTAAAACTATTACATATTAGAGACACTCTGTCGGTGGTGATTAAGTTAGCTAGTATGAATTTTGACAAGGGTCACTTTTAGTGCATGGCAGGATTATTTTAATCTGAAAACAGAATCGTTTCCAGAGGAACGTAAATTCGAGGCAGAAGGCAGAGGTCAAGCACCATAGAACAAAGGTTTCCAAAGTTTTTGAATGGGAGATCATGTTGCTGACTTTTTAAAACTACGCGTTTTGTTAATAAATTATTGTTTGGGTTTAAATAATACGTTTCTGCTGTATTTCTGACATTATCTAAAAAAAAAAAAAAAAAAATGAAATGAAAGTCGGTTGTCTGCCCTTGATATTGCCATCATCGGTCATTTTATTCCCCCTCATGAGCATGGAGTGAAATTTGATTTTATTGTTTGTTTGTGTGTGTATACACACACACACACACACACACACACACACACACACACACACACTTGATCAAATTACGTGATTTTTTTTTGTTCTGTTTTTTGGGCTTTTTTTTTTTTTTTATCTCGGCTTCGTTCCGTGACTGGTTACGTACATCATACAGACTTTTCTGTATTTTCTTTATTTTTAATCGTCGCCAAGTGCCAATCTGAATATGCACCAAACTATCTTACTAAAGTTGAAATAAACTAACAAATCGTTCTTCATTGCCTATAATATTTCATATTGTCTCTTTTTTTTGTCGTTAAGTTTTATTTCAAGCTAGCAGGCCGCCCGGCATTGCCCGGTCATAAAATACGCTTAAATATCATATTTTGATTAATGCAGAATCTATGATTGGACCAAATCCACAGTAATGATTGAAAAAAGTTAAAAGAAAGAAAAAAATGACCTGTGTGCCACCACCGAGAATCGAAACCAAAACGTTTAGCTTACGATTTATTTTTTTTCCTTTGACGTTAATTCCTGAGTTATGAAGACATGTTTGCTGCAAGGCTAAAAATTAAAACATGAACCAATGGCTATTACGTTATGCATGCATCTTCGTAATGCCGTCGTTCCACCATCACCTGGCAAATTCCATTTAAAAACAAAAATTTCACACTTTTGCACCGATTTTCCTGGAATAAAACCCAAATATAAAGTTTTGCATGGATTTCAATACCCTATATATTAAGTTTCATGTTTGTAGACCAAAAATTAACAGGCGAGTTTGATAGGCAAATTTTTTAAAACAAATATATATATACGCATACATAAATATATATAAAAAGAGGCTTGTGTTTACTATAACCTTTTTACGCAAATATTCCGCAAGTATAAATCATATAGAATATCTGCATGAATATAATTTTTTTTTTACACAGGAATCACCACATTATCAAGGGCAAAAGGCCACTCGAGGATAAGAGTTAAAGAGTGTACAATAGAAATTGGACAATATAGTAATCATTAGTAATGGAAATTCGGTAAATTTGTTAACTTATATGGAACGGCTCATCAAGAATTTGTTTACGTTAGACTTGAAGACAACCATATTGTAGTCAGCCGGAAAGCAGGAAAACGGAAGACAATTCCACAGGCGTGCAGTTCTAAGAAAGAAGCTTTGTTCATGGAATCTACGTTTAGGTTTAGGCACAGATAAAGAGTGGGGGGGGGGTTTATTGATAGTGTTTTCAGCTAGACGAGTGTTTCTTGTGAAAGTTAGGCGAGGGAGGACCATAGACTGAAGCTCAGTCGAACACTTTCCATGAAAATAACGATACATCAGAGACAAACTCGCAACATCTCTTCTGTGAGATAGAGGTTTTAGGAAAGAGAAAAATACATCTCCTACGAGGCTACGAAGGCTATTTTGAACTCTATCAAGGTAGGACAAGTCCTTTCTAGCAGCTCCTGCCCAGATGTGGCAACAGTATTCCATCCTTGGACGTACCTAGCTCTTATATAGATAGAGAATTGCACGTAATAGTTAACTAAAGATGATTATCGCACAAGAAAACCGAAAAAACTAATAGGGAATGAATCAAAATGAATGTTTAAAAATATGCAAATTAGAGCTTTTGCAGATGAATGCAATTCTACGACGCATATATAAAAAAGTTGTATTTTCTTTTAAATATTAATATCAATACCCCCCCCCCCAATTTTATAGGAGTAGAGATAATATTTCACGTTGTCTCTTTTTTGCCTTTAAGTCGTACTTAGGTTTGTATTACTATACACAAAAATTCGAAAAATTCGTCAAAAAAAAAAAAACAACAACAAAAATATATATATAACAGTTAAATTTTATCAAAGGCAAGATAAGTTACTTTTCTACCAAACTTGATAATATTTTTGTGTTTTATTTAATATAAAATGTTTATTCGACTCGAAAAACACAATGTTTACCGATGTATTTGAAAAATACAAATGGCGGCGGACTGTGTTGAACACCTTAAGTTTAGGAAAATGAGTTAAAACTAAAAAAACTGTACAAAATACTGTTAAAAACCCACCGGATATATGTTAGCTTATGTCACGGTAACATATATTCAGTGAGTTGCTAACAGCATTTTGTATAGTTTTTTTTTGTTTTAACTCATTTCCCCAAACTTAAAGTGTTCAACACAGAGTCCACCGCCATTTGTATTTTTCAAATCCGTCAATAAACACTGTGTGTGTTTTCGAGCCGAATAAACATTTTACATTAAATAAAAACACTAAAAAATTATCTAGTTAGGTAGAAAAGTAACTTATCTTGTCTTAGTTAACATTTATTTTTTTCTTAACATCTTTTTCGAATCTATGTGTTTCGTAATAGAAACAACCCTTTTATTTCAAATTCGTCTGATGAAAGAACGTTATCTGTTTTAAAACATTACTCTCCCACTCATTGGCTATTTCTTATCTTTTCTCCTCCTCCTCCTCCTCCTCCCCTTTCTTTAATCTCTTCCTACCCCTCTCTTTCTATTCCATCTCTTTAAAATGTCCACGGTTTCTATGTACCCCTACCTTTCTCTTTCCCCTTTTCTCTACAGAGATTACTCCGCCCCTTTCTTCACCTACATAATTTTTTTTTTAATATTGCTCCGCCTCCTTACCTTATCTATTCCCAATCATGTTCTCTCTATTTATAAGTAAATGTCTATCTATTATTATACGAAAACCTTCGCTTTGTAATAGCCTATATAAATGTATATCCCAGCAGGGAGATCCTACGTTGCCCGGGATTGAATAATGATCAATGAATGTTTCACACGTCTATATTTTTATTGTTATCAAAGTCGGTGAAACCGATTGATCGCCTGGTCTAGTTGGGAGACTCATCGCGGTGCAACGGGAGGAAGCTCCACATACCTCCTCGCAGTGATCTCGCCCACAATACATCGTAGTCTACATTGCACTGTAGAGAACCGAGTGTTGATTTTATAAAATATCATTTTATATATAATGGCTCGAATTAAAGTTTAAAATGCAAAAGTCAAACATCATGGTTCAGTTGTGCTCTAAACAGAAAAATTCACATCGAACGCGCCCCTGTCATATCAAAGAACCTACTGTTGATTTTATATATCTGGCCTTTTTCCTTATGAGGTTATAATGACTTGAATTCAAGTTTAAAATTAAAAAATCAAATATCATGATTTAATTGTGCTATAAACATTCATCTCGAACGCGCCCCTGTCATATCAAAGAACTTACTGTTGATTTTATATACCGGGCTTTTCTGCTTGTGTGGTAATCTCTTCTTTTTTTATCGTGGCATGTTTATGCCATGGATGAAATCATGATTAGTTTTCTCGATAGGCTTTGGTCCATTGTTGGTCCGATTCCTCTGAAAACATCACATGATTTAAACTTGACAGAATACACGGGGTGGGTTAACATTGCCTTCCCCAGCGCAGTGGCATCTGACTCGTCTGTTCGTAAGTATTGGTTGTCCTTTGATCATCCGCATGGCGCATCGCTGCAGTCGAATAACGTAACTCTTAATACCATCACTGCCATCCAACGTCCTGCTACCAACATTAGCAGAGTTACCTGTGTGGTAATAAAACTTTTTAAATGCACTTATGACGTTAGGCTGCGTAAGATGTTAATTTTGGTCAAAACTGCCTTTCACTGGATGTTTTCGATTATCGATACTTGAGACATTCCGATGCAAAACCTATCTAAGAACACTGCCAAATACATAAAGTACATTTTGTGCTAGATTTCATAAAAATCGGGCCAGCCGTTTCGGAGTCCGTAGGGAACTCTCTCTCTCTCTCTCTCTCTCTCTCTCTCTCTCTCTCTCTCTCACACACACACACACACACACAGTCCCTTTTATATGATAATAGATAGGTAGATATTTTCACACCCATCTAAAAAATGAGATCATATAAGAGTTGTATGCGTTGACCCGTGGGCAAATTTGGCTGACAAAAATTTTGATCTTTTTTTTTTTTTTTTTTTTTTTTTTTTTTAAATAAAACTGTTGCAAAATCGAATAGGACACTCAAAATAGAATTGCGAACTACTTAGAACTTCTACCGGGCCATGGCTGACGGAACGAGAGCATATTACCCTCGTGGACTAAATAAAAGGATATTGTTAGAAATTCGGTAGAGATTCTTGTGTTTGACAAGATACATCTGAAGGTGGTTGGAGCTTACATCGACCGAAACGTTATGAAAATAGCATTCAAGTTGAGAACAATTGTTCGAACAATCCAAATGATACGAGAAAATTAGCTGTTTCGCATTATTAACTCGGCTTGCCGATTTCGGAGTCTGTGTCAGTAGTAAGTTATACGTATCCGTTTCAACAAGTTTTGTCTGCTTATATTTTTCTTTATTGCTTTGGAGGTCAGCGTACTTGAAATTGAGTTTCACGTCGATAAAATCGAATTCAGACTTGAGAAAACGATGACAGCTTGTGTTTTTGCTCGATTTCGCTAAATAGTGCGTAGCTGCGAAACGGAATGCTTCCAGGTTGCTTAACGACTTTTTTGGAAGTTGGCGTGGAAGAGCATTAAAAGAAAGATCAACTGAAACGTTATTTATACATTAAAATAATAATAATAATTAAAAAAAAAAACACGAAAAGGCCGAAAAGAGATCAATTGCAATTGTCAATAAACGGTATAAATCCGGCAAATTCCTATTTTAATCACGTAATTTTTTTCTTTACATTTAAATGGAGATGTAGTAGTCACTAATGATTTCTTTCAGAAAGCACAGTCAGGCAGGAAAGAGAACCAGACCAACAGAAAAGCCAGACATCTCTCTTTCTTTCTCGCCCATGTCCACTTGATAGTCCAGTATCGACGATTTTCACCGAAAATAACTGCTGCCAACCTGGGACTACACAAGGAACGGTTTCCTGGCCGACAACCTTAAAGAGTCTTCTATTCCTTCTTTCTCAGCCCGGATACAGTCCAACTTTCAATTTTCTGCTGTCCAAATAAATCCTTTCGATCTTTTGTTATTAAAAAAAAGTTCTGTTATTTAATTCGTGTTTTTTTTTTGTGTTTGAGAATTAATTAGTTTATTGGGGTTACGTAGTTGGTCCGAGCAACACCGAGTTAAGTGGGGCGATTGATCGTTATTGATATTCTTAAAAATAGAATCAGAAAGAAAGTTATCAAGGCGAAATAAATATTTGGAGATTATTTATGTTAAAATATTAGCTTGGCGAAAAATTATTATTATTTTTTTTTTTTAATATATAGCTAAACGTCACCCCCCCCAAAAAAAAACAAAAAACAAAAAAAAACAAAAAAACGGCATTATTTTTGCACCAACATAATAGTTTCCAAAAATGTTAACTTGGTGGAAAAGAACGTTAATTAACATAAACAAAATACGTGACAACAGGTGGATCATCCGATTTGTGTCTTTGGTCACGTGGTGTTAATGACGTAACGAGATAGTTAAGAAATACAAACAATAAATTAGTTAACAGTAAAATTGGATTTTTTCCTCAAACAATTTAAATGAAACATTTTTCGAATTAAAGCAACTTTGGATCTTTTTCTCCGAAACATATTTTAAATTAAAATAAAATTGGATTTTTTCTTCAAACAATTTAAATGAAACATTTTTCGAATTAAAGCAACTTTGGATCTTTTTCTCCGAAACATATTTTAAATTAAAATAAAATGTGATTTTTTCTTCAAACAATTTAAATGAAACATTTTTCGAATTAAAGCAACTTTGGATCTTTTTCTCCGAAATATATTTTAAATTAAAATTGTTTTTTTTTGTTTACGAACAATTTAAATGAAATATTTTTCGAAAAACATTTTTTTAATTATTATAAAAAAAAACTTTTTTTTTTTTTCCGGAACAATTTAATAATTCAAAATAAATGTATTCAGACATAGGGCAAGCTTTTCAATCAGTTTTTGACCGCAAATTTGGCTGCTAAAGGTCAAAGGTAAAAAGATTTGACCTTTGCGGTCTCTAGCAAATTATTCAGCCAATTATGGGTCTAAACATTTGAAATTTTACATAAAGGGTATTCAGACATGCAGCAAGATTTTTAATCAGTTTTTCGGCGAAAATTTGGCTGCCAAGAGGTCAAAGTTGAAAGAGTTGATCTTTGCAGACTCTACCAAACTCCTCCACCAATTTTGTGTCTAAATAATTGAAATTTTAGACGTAGTTTACCTGGACAAACTTTTAAATCACCAGCATCGAGGCCATGTTGCTGAAGTCACAGCTACGCTGGGCTAGTCACGTCTCCAGAATGGACGATCATCGCCTGCCCAAGATAATCCTGTATGGCGAACTCTCTACTGGCCGTCGTGACAGAGGAGCACAAAGAAAAGATATAAAGACCATCTGAAGAAGTTCCTCGTAGACTGCCACATTGACCACCTCCAGTGGTCTACTCTCGCTGCTGACCGTATTACCTGGCGACGTACTGTCCACCAGACTGTCGCCTCCTTTGAGATCTCCCGCACAGAGAATCTGCGGGAGAAGCGCCCTGCACTGCATGCGGAAGATTCGGAAGCCTCAGCAGCCACACCTGACGTGACTTTTGACTGCAGACGCTGTGGCCAAACCTACTTGTCCCGCATCGGGCTTGTCAGCCATAAGCGTGCCTGCAGTCGACGTGGAAAATCTCCTTCATAGAATCTTTGTTTGCGAAGTACTGCCAATATATATATATATATATATATATATATATATATATATATATATATATATATATATATATATATATATATATATATATATATATATATATATATGCACATAAAGTTATGAACAGTAGGGCCCGAGCAAAGCCGGGCGGGAATGCTAATATGATAATAAATACAAAATCTGCATGAATTAATATTAAAATATCATATTTAAGCGTATTTTACGACCGGGCAATGCTAGTATATGTATATATTGATATTGTTGTCGTGTCTTAGATGTTAATCCTCTCTCTCTCTCTCTCTGTCTCTCTCTCTCTCTCTCGCACACACACACTTTCTCTCTCTTGCTCTCTCTTTCTATCAATCCTACCTATTACCTAATAATAAAATAGTACTCTGATAAATTTCTCTCCTTGAAACAAACATTATGTGCATACATGCTTCAGCTGCGGCCTTTTTTGATATTCAGCTTTATCGGGTCTTCATATCAACTTAACTGAGACATTTAGAAAATCTACATTGGACAAGACAAAAAAAGAAAAAAGAAAAAAGGGGAGTCAGCGTACTTGAAATCACAACCGCGGTAAAAAGCACCATAAACGTCAAAATAAAGTAGCTAGAAAGTAATTAACTGAGAATGCTTTGTTGAGAGGAAAGGGAAAGGTCTATATGCGCATATATGTGCTAATCGGTCGGAGAGAGCATAAGCAATTGGCTCATCTACTATTACTATTCCCCCTACAAGAAGCCCCTCCCCCTCCCCCCCCTAAAAAAAAAACCTAAAAAAAAAAAATTTTTTAAATTGTTTTCTATCCGTCTCAACAAAGGTAATATGATGGCTCGATGAAGCTGCGATTTCAAACGAGATCGCAGCTGAAACATGCACGCACATATGCAGCCAATAATGTTTGGCAAAAAAATAAGGGTATTGATGCTGTAAAGTAGTTGGCAAAGTTAAAGAAATAAAAAAAGAGCAAAATAAAATGTCTCGATCTGGAAAGTTTAAAAAATGAAAAGGAAATTACAAAGTATAAATCTGTTTATAAAAGAGGAAAGAAAAAACAAAACAAAAAAGAAAACATCTCATCATGGAAATAGATTGAAGACTTGCTGTTGTTTTTTTTTAATTCTCATAAACAATTAAAATTAATTCTTTTGGCAGGTTTTTTACTTGCTAACTTTTTTGTCTAACCGGACGGTTGTTTTGGAAGAACAACGAATAAATGCGTTCCATTTGCGTTTGAAAAAAAAAAAAAAAAAAAAAAAATGCCGAGTCGGATTTTTGTTTCTTTCTTATTTATTTATTTATGTTTGTTTGTTTGTTTGTGCGACTGTACAGGTAAAGAGATAGATGGAATAAGCGAGGAGAATATAGAGAAATTGAAGAAAGAGGGGTAGATAGGGAGGTAATAGGTAGGATTGATAGAAAGAGAGAAAAAGTGAGAAAGAAAGAGAGAGAGAGAAAGTGAGAGAGAGAAAGTGTGTGTGTGTGTGTGTGTGAGAGAGAGAGAGAGGAGGGGGTTGAAATTAAAATGATACACACGCTTATTGTATGTTGTATGGTGTCCATGCGGCCAAGCAACGCCAGGTGATCGTGCTAGTTAATAGAAAATAAATCTGCCAGGGTACATTAATCTTTAAAGTGTTTACGGCCTCTACAGGTACTTGGATTTTTACCTTCGCACCAAAGTCAACAGAGTCGAGGCAAATTTTGAGGTGGCCTTTGGTAATGTCACTAAATAGTGTTTGTGGGGCAATATGAGAAAATACGTTTGTATAGGCATTAAAAATGTTTTTTTATCTTACTTTTCTTTTTACATGAGGAGTCATTTCGAGATTTTGATGTTTTGATCGCAAGGTCAAGGCTGCTACTTGCGCTACGAAATTTCAGGCGACAGCCATCTTGAATTTTATTCATTTAATGTTTATAGATTTTAATAGTGTATTTCTCGAGTTTCGATGGGTAGAATAAATTACCTTCTTACTCGAAATGACTCGTCATGCAATAATGTTTTAAAACGGGAAACATTTTTAATGCCTTCAAAGACTTATTTTCTTATATCACTCACAAACACTAATTAGTGACATTACCATGGCCTTTTTTTTAAATTCCATTTTCACCCCAAGCAGGGCACAGAGCCACTTTGATGTAGGGGACTACTATCGGGGAGATAAGTTACAGGGAGTTGAGCAGCAAGGTATCTGTTCACATTACACTTGAACTTAGGCATGTCAATACAGTCGGAGGAGCAGAAATCCAGAAAGGAAGTTCCAAAGTCTAGCAGTTCTAGGGAAGAAACTATTAGAGTAGAAGGCTCTCTTACATCTAGGGATCTCAACTGTGTAGAGGTGGAATTTTGCTGCTTGTCGGGTTTGTCGGGGGTATTTACGTCGAGGGGTGCAAGGGCTTGTAGCTCGTCGGAGCATTCACCATTAAAATACTTGTAGAACAAGCAGAGGGATGCAACATTACGTCGATGGGATAGAGGCTGAAGCTTAGATGAGAGTTCAGAACTTATTAGGTTGGCGATTCTCTTCTGAACCCTGTCCAGAAGTGAGAGACAAGTAGGATTGCACCAGCCCAAATGTGACAACAGTACTCCATACGTGGGCGAATGGTGGCCTTGTAGAGATACAGGGTACTTTCCGGTGTAAGTAGGTTTCTAGTACGGCAGAGGGAGCTTACCTTCTTCGCAGCAGCCTTGGCAATGCTCTCAATTCATCTGTTCCATTGCCGTATGTTGCTGATCTTCTGCAGTTCTAGGACATCCATCTCCCAGGCCTTGCCTTCTCCCTCTGAGAAGGGGTTACCTTATTGGTAATCGCCTGCTGCATTGCGTACAGGGCTGCACAGGTATTTTTTTGTAGTCCAGAATACTCTTCTTTAGTGCTCGCTTTTTGTTATCACACTTCCCCGACCCTTGTGTCACATCACCTTGCCGTGCGTCTATGTGGGAGGAGGGGGGGATAAATAGCCCATCTGTTAATCCCTTCCCGGTGAGAGTTTTCGTCCCACTTAATAAAAAGTAAAGAATAATAATAACCTACTTTTTAATGGGATTCACGCTCGTTTGATTCTTTTTTTTTTTTTCTTTTCAATTATTTTTTTTGGGGGGGGGGTTGAATGTAAGAAAAACACAAATTTCTATAAAGACATTACGATTTAATCGGAACGAGACAAGTTGTGTTTATTTAATTGGTTTCTACCGTCTGCTTTTGATAAGTTTTCTCTCAATTAATTTTTTTCGCTTATCCTTTTTTTTTTGCGGGGACGGGGGGGGGCGGGTTTTAGTTTTTGTTATTTATCTTCAATTGAAATATAGGATGTTAGATGAACGATGGTTGACGCCATTAAACATTTCATAACATATTTTTTTTTTTTTTACACAGTGATCACCACTTATCAAGGCCCGGAAGCCACTCGGGGATAAGGGTTATTGCAAGTACATTACGTTAGTGTGGAAATTTGATGAAGTGTTTACTTAAGGGGGCGGTTCATTAGGAATTTGTTAACATTGGACTTGAACACATCCAAGTTGTAGTCCGGTGGGAAGCAGGCAGACGGAACATATAAAATTATCTAATCGGATTTTCAGAGTCAGACCTGAATAGCATGATTTCTTGTACACTTTCCTTTTCTTCTTTATTCTCCTTCCTTTTCTTCTTTTTTCCTTTTCTTATATTTTTTCCTTTTCTTCTTTCTTTATTTTTCGGGTTTGTATTACTGTACACATAGATTCGAAAAAGTTGTCACAAAACAAATATAGAAGAAATAAATGTTATCAAAGGCAAGATAAGTTATTTTTCTACCTAACTGGATATGTTTTTAGTGTTTATATTTAATGTAACATGCTTATTTAGCTCGAAAAACATACAGTGTTTACCGATGTATTGGAAAATTTTAAATGTCGGCCGACTCTCTCTTTGAGGCGGTAAGTTTGGGAAAATGAGTTATAAATAATAAAAAAAAACTAACAGATAAAATACTTTTAGAAACTCGCTCAATATATGTTACCGTGACATAGGCTGACATATATTCGGCGAGTTTTTTAGTATTTAATGAAACTACAAGTCATAGATCTTACTTGATAAAAGTGAAGCAGAGGGAATAGGGTGAAAAAAAAAAATGATTTCACGTGAAATCATTTTTTTTTTTAACATGTTTTATTAACTGTTTGCTCATATTATAAGCTCTATCTCCTATTTGGTTTTATCGAGCTTTTACATCTGGTTGAGATTAATTTATAAATATTAATTCTTTAATATTTATAATATACTTTAGTTTTACCATCTTGGATCATTTTGGTAAATTTCATTGTAATTTTTATTTTATAATATATATATATATATATATATATATATATATATATATATATATATATATATATATATATATATATAAATTAATTTAAAGGAGATTAGAATAATAGTCTAAAGAGCTAAGTGTATTTTAATGTAATAGTGAAATTACTAGTTTAATTAAAATACAGGAAATGCTCGTTGTAATTTAGATATATAATAAGCTCGATAGTTAAATGTCCTAGAGCTAATTCAATATTAAATAATGTGATTTATAATTTAAAAATTTTAAAAATTTTTTAAAATTTAAAAATCAAAATTTAATTAAATTAAAAATCAGTTTCATAAGAAGGAACAACAACAAAGTCAATTATCTGTACGATCGTTTTGGAAATCCGTGCTTTTTATTTGTGGTATACATGAAGTCACGTAGAACAATTATACATAGTTTTTTTGGTAAGCACGGTCTCCTCATCAGCAAATTCAATTCAATAGAAATCCTCCTAAATTTGCTGATGAGGAGACCGTGCTTACCAAAAAAACTATGTATAATTGTTCTACGTGACTTCATGTATACCACAAATAAAAAGCACGGATTTCCGAAACGATCGTACAGATAATTGACTTTGTTGTTGTTCCTTCTTATGAAACTGATTTTTAATTTAATTAAATTTTGATTTTTAAATTTTAAAATTTTTTAAAAATTTTTAAATTATAAATCACATTATTTAATATATATATATATATATATATATATATATATATATATATATATATATATATATATATCGTACTTTGGGGTAATTGCGCCAAATCCAGGAGTAATTGCACCAACTAAAAAAAAAAGTGCTCTTTGTGTGCGTGGTTGGCACTAGAGCATTTTTAGCTAGTTGGCGCAATTACCCCGAAGTACGATCTCTCTCTCTCTCTCTCTCTCTCTCTCTCTCTCTCTCTATATATATATATATATATATATATATATATATATATATATATATATATATATATAGATATATGGTTTGTATTACTGTACACATAGATTCGAAAAAGTTGTCAAAAAAAAAAACAAATATATAACAAATAAATGTTATCAAAGGAAAGATAAGTTTCTTTTCTACCTAACTGGATATATTTTTCGTGTTTTTATTCAATGTAACATGTTTATTCAGTTCGAAAAGCATACAGTGTTTACCGATGTATTGGAAAATTCAAAATGGCGGCGGACACTCTCTTTAACACGGTAAGTTCAGGAAAAGATGTTATAAATAATAAACTAGACAAAATACTGTTAGAAATTTGCTCATTATATGTTACCGTGACATAGGTTGACATATATTCGGTGTTTTTTTTTAATAGTATTTTGTCTAGTTTATTATTTATAACACCTTTTCCCAAACTTACAATGTTAAAGAGAGTGTCGGGCGCCATTTTTAATTTTCCAATACAGCGGTAAACACTGCATGTTTTTCGATCTGAATAAACATGTTACAAAAAACAAAAAAAATATATCCAGTTTGGTAGAAAAGTAACTTATCTTGCCTTTGATAACATTTATTTGTAATATATTTGTTTTTTGACAACTTTTTCGAATCTATGTGTACAGTAATACAAACTATGTATATATATATATATGTTTCTGGTCGTCATACATATAACTTTATTAAAGCAATTAACAAAGAGAGCTACAGGCTACAGATGTTATTATGGGTGTTCAGAGCCGGGAGAAACCTGCTTTATAGGAGTCTACATCCATTACAGGGTAAGGTCACTCGCGCTCCTATTATATACAGCCATATTTATTAATCTTCAACAGAACGAACGTTTATCGGGGTGGATGAAGGTGGAGGGCGGATATGCACCAAACAACTTCAACATTTTCCTTATCTTTGAATCACCCCCACCCTTGCGCACACCCCGCGTCTTTGAATTGTATATCCCATAGATTTTATCTCGAGACTTTCTATATTAGAAAAAATACAGGGTGGAACGATTAAATTGTCGCCCTAGAAAAGACGACACGATTCCATTTCCGTTTGATGAAAACTAGTTTTTTTTTTAAAAGCCATCTATTAATTGGCCAGTTGTGTACAAATCCCAAGAGTGATAGGATCCTTCGATTATTATTATTATTATTATTATTATTATTATTATTATTATTATAATTACATTTTCACCCCAAGCAAGGCACATGGCCACTTTGGTGTAGGGGGCTACTATCAGGAGCAACAACTACTGGGGTACTATGTAGGGATTTGGGCAGCAAGCCGTCGGTTCACGTTACACTTGAACTTCTGCACGTCAGTACTGTTGGGGAAGCAGGGACCTGGAATGGAATTCCAGAGTTTAGCGGTTCTGGGCAAGAAACTATTGGAGTAAAAAGATCTTTTACATCTAGGGATCTCTACAGTGTGGGGGTGGGATTTAGCAGCCTGTCGGGTTTGTCGAGGGTGCTCATGTCGTGGGGGTACAAGATTATGTCTGAAAAGAACACAATGTTAAATGAGCGAGTTCAGAAATGTGTCGCTGTACAACTCATGCTCTCTACCGATCCAAGTTATGACAACAGGACCATTGCCAGCACCCTAAAAATGCAAATTCAGATGGGTTAACGCTTGAAGGTACAGCTCAACAAAGTTTCCGGTCACGGTTATGGTCTTTGGTGTTGTTTCAAGTGAGGGCCACATCATGCCACCTCACATCCTCGACATCGGCTTGAAAGTCAACACCAAAGTGTACCTGGATGTGCTGAAGAGTGTGGTGATCCCATGGTGCAATCAGGTGGCCGCTGGCAGACCCTGGGTGTGGCAGCAGGATTGGCGCTGGCTCAAATGTCCAAAGAAACCCAGGCTTGACCTCAGAATGAGGGCTACAACTTTGTACCCTAACCTCTAACTGCCACCTCCTCCCCATATCTGAACCCGATGAACTATTTTGTTTGGTCATACATCGAAAACATCACCAACGTGACCTCCCACAATACCAAAGCCAGTCTGTATTTGCTATCGTCTCACCAGCGCTTGTGGAAAAGACATGCTCCCAGTTCCGGACCCATATCGAGGCAGTGACTGAGACTGAAGGCGGCTACATTGAATAGATGTCAGCTCTACTACACAATCAAATTACCTGAATTGATTTTTTTTCAATAAAAGTTTTAAAACAAAGCTGTAGTGTTGTTTTCTTTAAGGCGATAAATTTATCGTTCTATCCTGTAGTGTGACCACTTCATCCTATGTCTCTCTGTTTCTCGCCTATATGTGACTTCCATATTATCATTATTATCATTATTATTATTATTATTATTATTATTATTATTAGTCAGTAGAAGTTTTCACACAAGTCATCACCTGAGAATTCTCTTTGAAAACAGCCTTTGGTGTTCCCTGGAATCTGAATTACAACAAAGTTCTCCAGATTTCCCCCAGATTCCCATAACTCTTCACCTCTTTCAATAACATTTGCGAAACAATTTGCGCTATCACAATAGCCGTCTACCATTAATTTCTGATTGGTAGCGACTATTGTTCTTCACTGGAAATAAACCTCCCAAAAGTTTAATTCCTTTTCGTACTCATCG
>NC_136499.1:116519625-116574625 GCF_053919585.1 Euprymna scolopes | reverse complement strand
ATGTCTCACCCAAGTTCCAACCTCTGTCCCATTGCAGAAATGTTGTATTCCTGTGTCTGTTTTACAAGTATTTTAATGGAACATGCTCTGAAGAACTTGTGCCCCTTTGAGGTACATTTTCACGACTAACCCGACAAGCAGCAAGATTCCAAACTTTCACCGTTGAAGTCCTTTACTGCCAGACAGTCTTCTACTCCTTTTCTTCCTTCGCAATGGTGGATTTTGAAATTCCCTCTCTGTTTCCTGCTCCCCTGACTATGCTAACTAGTAGCGTAAAAATGATGTCGCTTTTGGGCCATACGTGAAACTAAAATATACCTTCTTGGTCTTCTGACTTGAATACAAAGGTAGTGTCTGTTCTGCCTGAAGATGGTATAATGATATTGTGGGGTTTCCGTTCGCGTCGGGCGTCCATACAATGGAAATATATCACAGACTCCTATAAGGATATTTGGGATGAACCGTAGTAACCAAATATATTCTGACATAACATTAACCAGTTTACTTAGATAAATATTCTTACAGTTTTAACAAAAGGGCTAAAATAATATCGTGGGGTCTCCATTCACGCTGAACATCCGCAGAATGTCCAGCAGCAATATATTACATATGAAAGATGCTGTTGTGGAATTTCCATAGGTCTCGTTAGTCATAATTCTTCTTCTTCTTATTATTATTATTATTATTATTAGTGTTATTGTTGTTAACAAGAAGAAGACGAAGAAGAAGAACAAAAAGAAGACGAAGAAGACGAACAAGAAGAACAAGAAGAAGACGAAGAAGAAGAAAAAGAAAAAGAAGAAGAAGAAGTCTAGTATAATTTTACGTCCTTTTCAATGTCTTCCGCCTCCGACAGTCTGGCGCCATGAAAAAATTGTCGCGGAAATACTAAGCTATACAAACAGTTCCAGTGTTCGTCCGGAAACGGCTCCTCTCCGGCGTTCTCTAATCGGATATGAAAACTTCAACTGATTTTTCAATGGACGAGAAAAACTAACATATTTTTAAAATCCCCCCTTTTTTTATTACGTAAAATACGCTTAAATATGATATTTTAATTAATGCAGATTTCATATTATTATTATAGAGCAAGTTCTTTATTAATTATTATATTGTACTGTAAGGAAGTCTGCAGAAATAAGCAGGCTCTTTATTGGACGGTTTGTCCGCCCACGGATTTGTTTGAACCAATCAGATTGCGTGTTATTACTTGTAAAATGTTTTTGACTTGTGATGGGGGGGGGGTATGTGCTAAACAACCAATGAAAACGTCGCAAAATTATTATAAAAATTGTCGAATTTTGGATTCAATCAGTTCGCCATTTGCTACGTCACGGACCGCATTTAATTCTTCGCCGCCATCTTGGTTACTGATCTGAACTACGCCGCCATCTTGGTTACTGATCTGAACTACGTCGCGATCTTTGTTCAACATAATATCTTAGAACTTAGGAGGTTAACTACGCGACGGATCGCATTTGATTCTTGGTCGCCATATTGGTTACTGATCTGAACTACGCCACCATCTTTGTTCAACACAATGTCTCAAAACTTAACAGGTTATGGGCCCAGCCACCGTCTTTTCTTTGACGGATCGGAATCTAAATTCGAATTGTGGCAGGTAAAATTTCTGGGATATCTAAGGATTTGAAAACTACACAAAGTCATACAATCTACAACAGAGAATCCAAACGACCCCGAATTTCTCGAAAAAAAAAAAAATAATAAAAAAACGCGACTGTTTTTGCAGAACTGATTCAATGTTTAGAAGATAGAAACAAGGATGTTCTTGGCGCCAAAATTATCTTTTAAGATCAACAGAATTCAAAAAGACGCAGGCTGAAATGGACATCGAATTCTCACTCACGGCTCGAAGCCTCGAAATTACCTTGTCATTTCGAGACGTTTTAATGCCCAAATGTGGAGCGAAATATCATTTGCAAACACCAATGCCCTTATGTCGAGCGAATTTCTATATTTTTGCACGATGTTGTGCTCTGTGAATTAATTGGCTTTCTTCATTACAAATTAATGTCTGTCAAGGACGGAATTAAGGTCTACTGTTTGACCTGTCATTTGTCCGCCATTGGACTGAATCAACAAGGACTCCACGGGGCTACCAGACTTGCAGTATCCATCTTGGAAGATATCTCAACTCTTCGACCTGCGCAGTTCTTCATCAACGGAAGTTTTCTACCCAGCTTTTATCGAAGCCAAACTATTGCACCTTTGGGGACGTTACCAGCCTATAGTGGCAAATAGCTGAAGATGACGCATCTTTTGCAATATGGACCTTTTTTACTTTAATAAAATTTGTGTTGAAGTTTAAAACGTGATTCTGTTTGATTTTCTTCCATTCTGCCAAGGTCAAACACATATGTAAGGATTTTCTCACAGTATCAAATATATATAGTAAAAAATGTCAAAAGTTAAAAACAATATGTTACATATGATTTGGGTGCCATCAGCTAGAATCGAAATCAAAACGTTTTACTCTCCAGCATTATTCGCTACCATCTAAGCTAAGTTCACAGGCATGTCAAAACTTTCCAAATTAACCGGTTTAACGTATAAATATATATTTGCGCATGCGTAAAGATTACATATTTATCTCACTTACCTATATCAAGTTTTAATTATTCAATTTTAATCCATTACCAAATTTTTTTTCCGGCTAAAACCCCAATCGAATTTGTTCCACATATCTGAATCCCCTATATATTAAGTTAAAAGTCTGTAGAGAAAAAAATTCATACTGATTTCGACATGCCACGTTAGAACTTAATAATGTTTTCACCTGAAATGAGTTTGTTTGAAAACCCGGAATGCTGTACAAGCAACTTCTTTTTTTTATTCCTTTTATGGCCGACTAAAATAATTGAATGAAATTTTTATCATCGGCCCATAAAGACAACAAAGATTAGACCACCTGACCCCTGTTTATTTTGCGGTGGGAGTTTAGTTCTGTGCAGTTCTAGGAGGTCCACCCTCTCAGGTTTTGCCTTGTTTCTTTGAGAAAGGGTTAGTTCATTGCTAATCACAGAGGAATGCCGACGGGGCTGCTCAGGCACTTTTATTAGGTGAGAGTGCTCCTCTTTGGGGTGCTGACTTCTCAATTCCACTTTCCGACCCTGGCGTCTTAAGTTCTTGCAGTGGGAGAGAACTTAATTTTTTTGCTTTAAATCATTGAATCAGAGAGAGAGAGAGAGAGAGAGAGAGAGAGAGAGAGAGAGAGAGAGAGAGAGAGAGAGAGTTATGTAAAGTCATGTGTTTCCTTCCCTAAAATGTTCGTTTATATTCTGCGTTTACCACCCAGAAATCGTGGGGGAGGGCGTACTTTCTAACACGTCATTCACGATCTGACCCCCACATGGAGTCTATAATTTAACACCCCTCCCCCCCCACACACACAAAAATAGAAATTGTATTTCGACCGTTCTCACATCGACTAGTTTTATCTTAATTGATGACGTCATCACAATGGCAAAGGTCTCGTGTCTGTTCGGTTAAAAGTTTTGACTCGACCTGAACTTATAAAATGGTATTTTTCTTCTTTCATTACTTAAGAGAAAAAAGCGACATTTTTTTTTCAGATGATGGTGTGACAACTCCGACCCCCCTCTCTCTAACTCTCTCTCTCTTTCTTTTTCTATATCTCCCTTTCTCTCACTCTTACTCTCTCTCTATCCCTTTCCCTCTCTCTTTCTATCACTCTCTCTCTTTATCTATCTCTTTCCCTCTCTCTTTCTATCACTCTGTCTCTATCTCTTTCCCTTTCTCTTTCTATCACTCTCTCTATCTCTTTCCCTCTCTCTTTCTATCACTCTCTCTCTCTCTATCTCTTTCCCTCTCTCTTTCTATCACTCTCTCTCTATCTATCTCTTTCCCTCTCTCTTTCTATCACTCTGTCTCTATTTATCTCTTTCCCTCTCTCTTTCTATCACTCTCTCTATCTCTTTCCCTCTCTCTTACTATCACTCTCTCTATCTCTTTCCCTCTCTCTTACTATCACTCTCTCTCTATCTATCTCTTTCCCTCTCTCTTTCTATCACTCTCTCTCTATCTATCTCTTTCCCTCTCTCTTTCTATCACTCTCTCTCTATCTATCTCTTTCCCTCTCTCTTACACACATATGTACATATACTAGGCTTTTTAAACCTTGACTTAAAATGAATGCCTTATGTTAATCTAGCGGGGGGGGGGGGCGTCTGGTGTTGCCAGATCATAAAATACAGTTACGTAATAAAAACAACGGAACGTGTTATAATAATAATTAAAAAAAAAAAAATGCCGCGTTGTGGACGCGCGTAAGAAAGTTGAGAATTTTTAAAGATAAGAGAGAGAAAAAATAAAATAAAATGTCGCGCGGTGGACGCGAACTTGCAAAAGTTAAGTTCATAAGCGAACACGTTATCGATCGGACTACAACGACACTGATGTTATGATGTTCAAAATTTAGCTTTTTTTTTTTTTAAATGAAACAACGAATCGACCGTTCGCGCATGTGAGATTGACAAGTAGCGTCGAAACCGAAGTTTTATCCGACCCCGCTTCAAACGAAACGACAGTCATATGTCGATATCGCTCTTTCTAACGCTAACCACATTCGTGCTGCTTCGATGCGAATGACAACGTTTTTAACGAACATACAAACAAACACACAAACGATCTCCTTTATAATGATGCTTGAATATGTTTAAATTTTGACTAATTTTTGCATTAAATACTAATACTGATTAATTCCTAACAAACCTTTATTATATGGTGTAGAGAACTGAGTATCTTTTTTACTTAGCAGGTCACCACTTATCAAGACACAGAGTCAACTCAAGGATAAGGGTTAAGTGCTAGATAGGTGATGAGGCAATATCAGTCACAGGCGGAAACTTGAGTATGGCTAGATTATTTAAATGAACAACTCTAATAGGAATTTATTCATATTAAAGCTGAAGACGACCATGTTATAGACAGCCAGAAAGCAGACAAATTTATGACTTAGTTTTGGGCAGAGAAAGGATGTTAGGAAAGTTGTTGACAGTTGGTATCCGTTCAATGTTTTTTTTTATTTTTTTAGCTTTTTATGATAAGGTGCAACGCAGTAAGTATTATGGTATCTGTTCGATGCATAGTTTGGGATCAATAGGGTTTATTCACCATAATACCACATTTACTCTAGAAGTTTTCTCAGAAATTGATAGGTCGATCTGACTGAAACATTGTGTTGACATTTGCTATAATAAAGTGCAGCAAACAAAGTATTATGGCATCCGTTCGATATACAGTTGAGGATTAATATAGATTAATAAAGATTAGTATTTAATACAAAAATAAACACAATTCTCAACATATTTAACCATCGGTTTGGCATCAAGCACACAGTCTCAGTCAACAGGCTATTACTTTTAACAAGTTTTGACGAGCTCTAAGGCGAATAGAACCATTTACATACAGAGTTTGTGAGCTGATATGAATCAGCTCTCATGATTTTGTTAGCACGAATCCGGCTCCGCCGGCCATTTTGAAACTGCATTTGGCAAATGGCTACGAAATGGTACTTGAAACCGCTCCAGCATCCTGCAAGCTTCCGATTGGCCGTTTGCGGGGTTGGAGACCTTCGTTGAACGGCGTTCAAAGAAATGTTACGATGCGAGAGGAACTTGGCAGGAAACGATTGTAACAGAGAACTCCATTTTAAGAGAATTGCGCCAGTTTTATTTTTACTGGTTTGGACGTCAATCCCGTCTCGAATTACGATTTATCTGTGTCAAGATGACATGACGATGCGGGGTTGGAGTCACGGATTTGCGATCGTTTTTCCTTTGCGTGTGGGCATGCATAAAAGGTTTAACCTCTATGATTCTTTTTTTTAATCTTTATAAATACGATCGTATAACTATTTCTATTTAAGTGGATAACCAAGGCAATATCTCTCCCAGCCCTCTCTCTCTCTCTCTCTCTGTCTCTCTCTCTCACACACACACGGTTTCACTTAATACCTAAACTAGCAAATTCTAGCATTGCTATAAATATAATTTGCTGATTTCGTTATGTCCTCTGATGAGAAGAATAACAAGAATAGCACTCTTTGAAACTCTGCGGAATAAGGACTTTGTAAATTGTTTTTTGGAGTATTCAGTCGAACAATAAATTTTGATTGTAAAGTTCAACTTACAGTTTTAATTTTCTTTCTCTTTATATATCGTTGACTATTATAGAAAACTGATCACATATAATGACAGAAGATGAATCGAGATACAGGAATGGGTATGTTTGACCTGGCATAATGATGATTCATTAAAATTGTGGTGTCTGCGTACGCGCCTGGTCAACAAAGTACGGAAATAAAAAATTTAAAAATTAAAAAAAAAAAAACGTTTACAAGTGTTTTTGATATAGATGTACATAATAATACTTTGATAAGTATGTTTTAACTTAAATAGGGATGGTATAATAAAATTGTGGGGTCTGCGTTCGCGCCTGGCCTCCATAGAATGGAAATAGGCACAAACTTTAATAAAGACTTTTCATATCTATCTGCGTAAGTATACTTTTCATATCTATCTGCGTAAGTATGCTTTGATAATTATGTTTCAGTTTGGTATATGGTATAATAAAATTATAGGGTGTTCGTTCGCGCCTGACCTCCATAGAATGGAAATATGTCACAAAGTTTAACAAGGTTTTTTAATATAGATCCACAGAATATTGTGATAAGTGTTTCAGTGTGAACAGGTATGGTATAATAAATTATGGGGGTTATCTATTTTATTTTTACTTTCATCATATTTTGCTTTGGTTTTGATACCCCCAAATTCGAAGCTATCTCTTTACAACCCTTCGTTTTCATAACCTATCATACTTTCATAAATGAGAGTCCATTTTCTGTAGGCTGTTTTTGAACCTAGTCAACGACGGGTACTTTTGCTAGTATATATATATATATATATATATATATATATATATATATGATTAGTTTGTTTTTTTTGAAAAAAGAAATCCAGCAGAGTGCTCAATTAAAAGGAAAATCCGAAAAAATAAGATCGTATTTATATTTTGTATTTTGTGTACAGAAAGTTGTTAGATGAGACAAATCATTGGTACCGTCGGTTTCAAGCCCGATAATAGGGATCGTTTAAGGTATCCTTATCAAGCTCTCTTCAGCCAATACTCATGAGATGAATATTGGGTGAAGACAGCTTGATATGGATATCTAAAATGGTCTTAATTATCGAGCTTGAAACCGACAGTACCAATGACTTGTCTCATCTAACAGCTTTCTGTACACAAAATACAATATATATATATATATATATATATTTTTTTTTTTAGAGCGCAATGTTATAGTTACTCATTCTTCAAACAGGGTGGAGACCACAAAAGAGATATCAGTTTTACATTTTATTTTCGGAAATCGTGGGTGCGTCTGTTGTTTTGATTAGACTGAATTACCAACGACTTTTATGATAGTACATTTTGACTACGGAATAAGCCGGCGATCACCATAACTGGAAATGTCAGTTACCCTGAAAATTTGAGTATCGTGCGTATACTAATAGTTTTAAGTACCTTTCAATGCCATTTGGTATTCTATTAACGATTCTGTTCTAAATTCCCGATTCCGATACACGTACCGATTCTGTCTTAAATTCCCGATTCCAATACAATTACCGATTCCGATTTCGACTATTTCAAATTTCTAAAGAAAGAGCATTTTTTTTTTATTAAGGCTCTGTTTATAAGATGCTCTCTCTTTTTTTTATTATTGTTTTGACTCGTGACATTTAAAACTACCATGCTATTCTCGCTCTCTTTCGCTCTACAATTTAATTTTTATTCTCCACTTGAAATCATTGAAACGAAACTTATTGATGAACGTAGAAAGAATTTCCTCCCAATCGCCGTCTCTGTTTTTGTCAAATCATTAAAAAGGCAAAAAGTGGAGCTAGAAACATCCCCACGACAATCAAGTAACCCCTCCCTGGCTAACGATCGGGTTATAAGTGTATTTAATTATTATTAGGGTAACCTGGGGAAATTCCATATCTGTGGCAAATCCGTACCCTCTCAGTTGAAAATCTGTCTAATTAAAGGAAAGTAATTCAGTATTTTAGAGAACTCTTTTTAGGAAAGAAGGAGGTTTGTTGTGGAATTCACATGTTTTCGTCTGACTAGCATGCAGTAAACACACATATTTCGGTTTCTCCGTTGGGAGAGGAAGCGGGTGTCCTCCCGCGCAAAGAATTAGCTAAATTAGCCTAGGTTAGAATAAAAGAAATCATTTTTAATTTAATCCCTTTTTTTTTTGTAATTATGTATAATATTGTCAAATAAAGTAGTTAAGTGCTTTTTTTTAATACAAATTTGTTGCGTATCATTTGTCGCCATCAAAGCAGACATCACAGCCAGAAATCGACACCAAGCAGTCATCACAGCCAGAACAATAGAAAAAAGGATAAACTGAACTGGACATCAATCAAGCATAAGAGGTCCACACTATTGAAGTATGTTCTATTGTTTTTGCATATTGTTTGTTCACACCGGTGGAGCTAGAAATGTCTCCATGACAATCAAGAAACAACCCATCGGCAAACGATCGGGTTATAATACCAGTTTCTTTTTCTTGGTGTATTTTTGCCGATATTTTTAGATTATTTCTTTAGCAGACTTTTTTTTTTACATAGAAGTCATTACATCAAGACCCGGAAGCCACTCGAGAATAAGAATTAATGAGTGTACAGCAATGGGGATAACATCGTAGTAAGCGTTAGCGTAAATTTGATAAATTGGATTACTTAAGGGGAACGGCTCATCAAGAATTTGTTTACGTTTGACTTGAAGACGACCATATTGTAGTCAGTTTGAAAGCAGGGAAACGGAACAGAGTTCCACAGGCGTGCAATTCCAAGAAAGAAGCTTTGTTCATGGTATTTACGTTTAGGTTTGAGCACAGATAAAGAGTGGGAAAAATTATTGTTAGTGGTTTCAGCTAGACGTGTATATCTCGTAAAAGTTTGGCAAGGGGGAACCATAGATTGGATCTCAGACGAGCACTTGCCATAAAAATAACGATAAAGCAGAGGCAGGCTCGCAACGTCTCTTCTGTGAGAAAGAGGTTGAAGGGAAGAGAAAAGGGCATCTCTACTTGTTTTCTTGTTCTGTTTCATTTGTAAGACAGAATGCAAACGTCAAGTGAAATGATTAAATTGTGTCCCAAACAGAAGCGTTCCTTTTGCGCGCGCCTTTTTCTTTTCAAAGGACATACTGTTGATTTTATGCGCTGTACCCTTCTGCTTGTGCCGTATTAAAACCTCAATGTATCAGATCATCGCATAAGTTCTGTCCGAATTTTTACGTTTGTTTTTAAATTGAATAAAGCTTAAAAAATATTTTGTAATTTTTTACATTTTTATGTTTACATGCATTTTAACTGATTACATTTTTTCTTTTATAGAACGAGAAAATTTAAATTTGCTTGATTAGAACCCTATTCTAATATAAACTCAGAAGCCGAAGCAGCTAGAAATATTCACTCAGTTTTTGGAAATGAATGCGTGAATGAAAGAACATGCAGAAGATCGTTTGTAAAATTCAGAATTGGAAATTTCACATTTGAAGATGAAGATCGAACCGGAAGTCCAGTTGCGTTTGATGATAAGTTTCTTGAAGCAACTCTTGAAGAAAACCCTGCTTTATCAGTTGAGAAATTGGCAATAAAACTGAGTTCGAACCATACAACTGTTCATCGTCATCTCCAACAACTTGGAAAAGTTACTAAATTTGAAAAATGGCTGCCTCATAAATTTTCTGAAAACAATCTCAAATCATATATTCAAACAGAACTTATGGGATGACCTAATATTTGTGATGTAAGACTGAATAAAAGTGTTAACTTTTGTCAGAATTGGACTGTTCCTTCGTTAATAGGATTTCTTGGGTTACCTGCAATAAAACGATAAAAACAAACTTGACATACCTTTGCTGTTTCGACACCAAAAGCATCAAGCATCTCGTCAATATTTTGGTAACCTTGGAATTTAGTGTCGTCTCCGTCCCAACCAGGAACACGGATAATCTTTGGTTTGCGAGCTTTCTCGCATAGATCTAGAATATCCCGCACTGTGACGTCTCCTTTGCGTCGCTGCAATTTAGACCACATCATCTCTGAGGTGTGCGTGATCTCGGCCTTAGGCGGGACATACTTCATCTTGCCCACTGCAACGTCCGGACTGGCCACCGACTCCTTTGGCACAACGATCTTCCGTTCTTTTTTAACTGCTTCTTTTTTAACCGTCTCTTGTTGTTGGATGGCGTCATCAGCAACGCGCTTGTTGAAGATGTCGAAGGCTCGTGGCTTCGATTTGACTTGTTGCGGCGTTGGCGATGTGTCGTTGGCTGTTTTGGCTGAAGTGTTTGTTGCAGGTGCTGACGGTGGGGTCGAGGACGTGTTTGCGGCAGAACGTTTCTCAACTTTGTCTTGGGAAATCTATGAAGAAAAACAAGTAAGATTTAGGATTTGGGTTCGTGTCATCATGCATCACGATCTCTATAAAAAAATACTCGTCTATTCATAAGAAAAAAAAAAAAAAAGAAAAAAAAAAGACCCACCCACTATCTGGTGACTATTAATCTGGATCTAAATATTATCTTTACATGTATAATTCATCTATATATCCATAAAAGTGAGAATGTGTGTGTGTTTGTGTGTGAACAACTCTCTTAAGGTTTTAGTTTCGATCTCAGCTCGAGTAAATTTTTTTTTATTTACAAGAAGTAAACTGTTCAGAAAAAAAAAACAAACAATATACTCGCATGCACATGTTCCAGTTTCTTTCTATTTTTGCTACTTAATTTTTTTATAGGAATTTAACGTTACGTTTAATGCCGGGAAAACGCCGAGTACATTTACTACTATATCAATTACAGTGAAAATGTGTATGTGTGTGTGTATGTGTGTGTGTGTATGTGTGTGCATGTGTGTGTGTGTATGTGTGTGCATGTGTGTATGTGTGTATGTGTGTGTGTATGTGTGTGTGTGTGTATATGTGTGTATGTGTGTGTGTATGTGTGTGTATATGTGTGTGTATGTGTGTGTGTATATGTGTGTGTATGTGTGTGTGTATGTGTGTATGTGTGTGTATGTGTGTGTATGTGTGTGTGTATGTGTGTGTGTATGTGTGTGTGTATGTGTATGTGTGTGTATGTGTATGTGTGTGTGCGCGCGCGTGTGTAAGGACACTTCTCAACCTATATACTCAACGAATTTTTGATCTACACACTTGAAATTTAGTATATAGGGTATTCAGACATATGGAGAACTTTTCAACCCGTTTTCATTCGGAAAAAAGGCTACTAATGGCGTCAAAATTTAAAAAGAAAAATGGTACGTGGGGATGATCAGATTTTTGTTTTTATCTGTTTGTAAACTGTTTCATGAATGCGCATGCGTGAATCGTTTTGGTTTCGATCTCAGCTCTGATTTTTTTTTCTAAATACAAGAAATGAACTGTTTAGAAAAAAAAACCCCATAATACTCGCATGCACATGTCTCGTTTCTTTCCGTTTTTTTTTTTTTACTTCATTTTTAAAAGGAATTTAATGTTAAGTTTAATACCGGGCAACGCGGTGTAATCTTCTAGTTTATTACATAGGGCAAACGCCTGTTTGCTTGTACGTTTGTATATTCAGTTAACAGTAAATTACTAGAGAAGCACCCACAAAGTTGGTATATTTTATATCAGCGTTTTCCCGGATGAATGATATCTAAAATTTAAAAACATATATATTCATTCTCTGAAGAAGCCTTAGTGAAAAATACTTTAACGATTCGAAACAATCTTCTGATAGCATGAAAAGTATTTATTGAAAATAAGGAAATGTACAAAAAGAGTTTTTTTTCTGAATTTTTTTTTCCTGTAGATTCAAGAGTCACTCAAGGACAAAGAGCCACTCAAGGATAAATTAAGGGTGTTAATAAGATAGGAAGATGTGAGTTGAACGCTGAGGAACAACAATCAATAAAGTTTGAATATTATAGTGGCAGATTATGACAAGTATTTGATGATATTGAATTTGTTGTAATCCGCAGGGAAACAGTCACAGAGTAATGTGTGTCCAACAGCTGAGAAGTTATTGCTAAAAAGTTCTATCATTGGAAATTCCGAATAAGACAGGAGGAATTTTTCCGATGTACTAACAATATTAGTACCTTCAAAGGAAAAAAGGATAGAGCAGAGAAAGACTAATATTTGTTTACGTCATATCACATGAGTTTTCTAACTCCCTTCCTTAGATGCAAGTTGACTCACTGTCTCTACAGTTTAGACAAAATTTCAAATCATATTCCTCACAAAAAGGCCCTGTCGGTGGGGCATTAGAATACGCCGACTGCCTCCCTGCAGAGGGTAAAAGTCCCTCAATGGGGGTCCTGGATATGACCTTAAACTATATCCAGTGGTGAGGCCCCAGCTTGTGGGCTTTGGCGAGTGTGGAGCCACCCTTTAATTACCATTACTCCCAGGTCCACTCTGACCCGGAGTGGTAGTACCTGTTAGAGTCCCAACTATGGGTTAAATAGAAACCGACGTGAAAACAACAAATATATTCTAATAAAAAAATTTTTTCTTCAAAATCTTTGGATTCGGCATTAAATAACCCGAAAAGGGTTGATATGCCGTAAAACAAAAACAACCAACCAATCAACTAAAAAGTTCTATCATTGGAAATTCCGAATAAGACAGGAGACAATTTTCCGATGTACTAACAATATTAGTACCTTCAAAGGAAAAAAGGATAGAGTAGAGAAATACTAATATTTGTTTACGTCATATCACATGAGTTTTCTAACTCACTTTTCTTAGATGCAAGTTGACTCACTGTATTTACAGTTTCGACAAAATTTCAAATCATATTCCTCACAAAAAATTTTCATAAACCACATTTCTCTGTATCATTTTGTTTTCGCGTTGTTGACGTTAAGATCCAACGAATGTTTTCTAATATTTCTACTAAAATAATTCTTTCTTTTTCTTTTATTAAATTACTAGACTACTCGTGACCCGTTGGGTCAGTATGTTATATTAGCTATGGAATTAATGTATGAGCGTGACACTTGTGACGTAGAGAAAATAGTTTTTTGTGACATAACAAAACCATTTCTATGAAAGTATATTAAAATGAAAAAGAATATAGATAGATTTCTATGAGTCGTTCTCATTATAATTGTTTATTTTTGAAAAAGAAAAACTTACATCCATTGAATTATAAGTGGTTGGCCATACTTATAGGTAAATGTGCACTGAACAGATACCATAATACTTAAAGCTAAATTCAAATTTTGTATATATCTTTTAATTTAAACGCGAAAAAAAACAAACAATTGGGACGCTGAAAACGTACACAGAGAAACAATACGTTTTATTGTCGCGTTGATTATTTATTTGTAACGCAAATTAAAAAAAAACAGTTTCGGGGTTATTTATTTATATTGGTAGTGTAGAAGAAATGCATGAATGTTTTTTTTAAGAAAGGTGTCTTAAAAATTGGAGGATAAATTTTTTAAAAAATGAAAGCGGTGGGCAAATCGCCATTGTAAAATGCTCTTATGGTTGTCAACGGGTTAAAGTAGATTTATTTGTAAGAAAATTGCGTTAAAATAACTTAAACGTAATACGGAAATGAACGATGTAAAAAAAATTCAGAAAGTATTAATAATTGTTTATTTAGATAATTTAAACGCGAAAAAAAAAACAATTGGGACGCTGAAAACGTACACAGTAAAACCATACGTTTTATTGTCGCGTTGATTATTTATTTATGTACGCATGCGCAACCGGATGTTGGGTTACAACACCCGTTACAAGGTCATAGGAGTTTTATAATTATATAGATTATTTTTTTTTTATCCGTGGATTAGAGTTGAGACAACTTCATCCGTTTCTGAATTTTTAAGATGACTTATTGTATATCCTTTCATCTCGATTTTTAATCTTTAATTTTTTATTTACTTCTTTCATTTATCACTTCCTTTTTTTTTCCTTTCATGAACACTTTACACTAACGTTTTTGTACATATTACTAGTTTTCATATAATGCATATTTATACCGGTACCAGCAAATTCATAGGTTTGCTATAATATTCATTCGCAAATATATTTCCTCTGATGAAAAGAAGGCATTCTTTGAAACTCCGCTGACTAAGGGAATCTTAATATTTCTTTTTTGAGTATCCTGTGGAACAATAAATTCGTGTAAACTATACTTTACAGTCTTAAATTGTGTTATTTTATGACAAGCTCTATATTCTATTTTGGTTGTATTGAGCTTTTTATTTGGTTGGGATTATGTTAAATGTTAACATTAATATTCGCTTTATGTTTACGGTAGCTTAATTTTTACTTCTTGATTTGTATATATATATATATATATATATTTTTTTTTTTGTATATTATATACAGGAATTTACATCGGTAGTCGGTACCGACGGTTTCAAGCCCGGTAGTTGAGGACTGCTCTTAATGTCCGCCTCAGGCTCTCTTCAGCCGACTCTCATCTGTCTTTAACCGGAACCGGAACTCTATATATGCACACCGTAATTTTTTTTTTTTTTTGTGTATGCTACTTTCATAAGGTAATAAATTTGAAGCAATAAATTAAAAAGTATGGGATGATGCCTTCTATATTATTATTTTTCTTTAAATACCCCCCCCCCTATCATTTAGTTTAAGTCTCGTTTAAAAGCGTTTTAAAAATTCATTTTAAATTATGTCTAATCTCGTTTAAAAATAGGGTAATAAAATTTAGATTGAAAAAGACCTAGGAAGTGCCCAGGGGATGGTATATACTAATATTTAAGTATTGCTTTGCGTTTAAAAACGTTTAATATTTAAAATAATCTCTAGTTTCGTTTTAATTACGGTAATAATATTTAGTTAAAATAAACTTAAGTGTGTAAAAATTTGGCATATGTTTACATTTAAGTATCGTTTCACGTTTAAAATTATTTAAAACGTCATTTTAAAATTATATGTAATTTCGTTTTAAAAACGGTAATAAATCTTAAATTGAAATAGGTCTAAACGGTGTAAAAAAATTGGCGTTTTTATATTTAAGTATATTAAGTATAGCATGATCTCGCTCTATTTAAAAACACGTTTTAAAACAATTAAAAATTTTTAAAATTTTTAACTTAAAAATTCTCTCTAAATCTCGTTTAAAATGGGTGATAAGATCTACAATAATATAAAATAAAATATTTTGACATGTCTATAACTAAACTTTTTTTTTTTATCTTCACTTTTATCTTTTTTTCTACCCCAATTTATAAGAAGCGATCCTCTTCTATGTATACAGTCCTTCAAGCATTCATTTTTTACATTTAAGCATCCATCTTCTTGGGTTGCTTTTAAAATATAATATTTTTCGGCATTGCAGAGCGAGCATTGTTTTAGTTCTGGGGAGTATGAAGGTTTTTGCTCGATTTTTTTCCATTTCACCGTAAAAGGTGCACCTTCTTCTTTTAACTGCCAGATTTTGTTTGCTAAAGCCGTATTACTTCTCTCTTTTGCTCTAAAAGAGCTCATGTGCATATAATATCTCTGTTTAAACGGCTCCTTCGTCATTCCAATGTATTTATTAGTTACGTTTGTGGATGTATTCGTTACAGTTGCTTCATATACAAGTGACTCTGCTTTACAATTCCCTTCAAGCGGGCACTCAGTTTTGGCTCTGCAAGAGCATGCTGCATTTTCCCTCTCTATTGGTTCTCTAGAGATGATGGATTTTATTGACGGTGTTGTTGAGTAGCTTATTTTAATTGTATTTCTATTGAATATTTTATGTAGCTTGTGCTTTTTAGGAAAATGTTTATCTAGTAGTTTCAAGAACAACCGTCCTACTTTAGTTTTTATATTTAATGAGAATGGAGGTAGAAACCAAATTACTTTCCGTCCTCTGATTTTTTTGTTTTTTTGTTGGTTATGGGTTGGTTCGAATTTTATTTGTTCTTTAAATCCACTTTTATGGAGCGCGTCATTGTAATATGGAGCTGCTTGTTCAAATACTTCTGCATTTGAAGATAATGTAGATATTCTTTTGCTCACATTTGCTACCATATTTTTAAATATTGTCGGGGGTTGGCATGAACCTTTGTTTATGTATACTAATTTTTCATTTGGTTTATGAAAGGGTTTATATATTCTTTTTTGGAGATCTAAAGTTACGTCTAGTAAGTCCACTTTACGTAAGTTTGTGGATATTATTATTTTAAATCCTAACTCCTTGAAATACTTTTCTATTTCTTTTCTAAACCTGTCTAATGCTTTTCCATTGTAATTTCGCGATAGACACAAACCATCATCTCTATATAGTCCGAATGAATGATCTGGGAATTCCTTTTCTAAGTTGGTCAGTATAAACAGTCCTACTAAATCGCACACGTCTGCACTGTCATAGGCCCCCATTGCGACGTCAAATTGGCCCTCATCGTTTGTTTTTTTAACCCACGTTTTTCCTTCGAAACGTTTTTAAACGCAAAGCAATACTTAAATATTAGTATATACCATCCCCTGGGCACTTCCTAGGTCTTTTTCAATCTAAATTTTATTACCCTATTTTTAAACGAGATTAGACATAATTTAAAATGAATTTTTAAAACGCTTTTAAACGAGACTTAAATTGAATGATAGGGGGGGTATTTAAAGAAAAATAATAATATAGAAGGCATCATCCCATACTTTTTAATTTATTGCTTCAAATTTATTACCTTATTAAAGTAGCATACAAAAAAAAAAAAAAAAAAAAATTACGGTGTGCATATATAGAGTTCCGGTTCCGGTTAAAGACAGATGAGAGTCGGCTGAAGAGAGCCTGAGGCGGACATTAAGAGCAGTCCTCAACTACCGGGCTTGAAACCGTCGATACCGACTACCGATGTAAATTCCTGTATATAATATACAAAAAAATATATTGCTCTTATTTCGAGAAAGGTTTTTCCCTAATAATAGAGCACTGTATGGGATTTCTTTTACTACAAAAAGTACAAGTATAATAGCCTCCACCAGGTACTTGCGGTGTATACCAATAACCCAGTGGTCGAGCACTATCGAAAAGGAAGAACACAAAACAGGAATAAAAACCGCCGGAACTTCTTTGCAAAAACACCAGAGATGGAGAAATACACGTTAAACTACTCGATAAAAAAACATACCAACACCAAGCAACCAGCTCTATACGAAAATTCTATTGGCAAAAATAGAAGACGTAATAAAGAGAATGAGATGGAAAATAATAAACGGAAATAACGCCAAAGAGAATGAAAACAATAACTTCGGACTAAAATCGATTAAGTACCCTCCAAAAGTTGACGAAATAGAGGAATTTGAAAAAGAACTTTTAGAAATAATCCCCAAACTTGAATTTAAACACACATCAAACAAATTCCAAAAAGAAATGACCGCTGACATAAAAAAAAATAAAGAAAAGAAAAAATGAGGCAATCATATTCTCAGACAAAACATATCATTTAAACACGGTAGTGTTTGGATGGTATGCTTAAGTGGCAGTTTAAGTAATTTAGAACAGTTTTAAAGCTTTAAAATTTCAAACAATTATTACGGTTTATAGATAACTTTCTCAGCTATATTGTGAATTTTTATTTTATTTTCGTTTGATGAATTTACTGATGTTCGAAATCGTAAAATAACGTAAGGAGACGAGTGAGAAGTAACTCGTAAAACAGACAGAATGAAAGAACGAAAGGGAGATAATTGGGGGGATGTTATTGAAAGTAGACGAGTGCCGTACATTGTTATTACGTATGTGTTTATGGGAGCAAAAAATAAAAAAATAAAGACTGAAATTAAACAAAGAACAAGTGAATTTATTGGAAATCTGGAAAAATCATGGATTACAGTAGAAAAATGCGAGCATGGAAAGTAATATGGTTAAGCTTAAACATGGAAAAGTAAAGGACTGGTTGTTAAACCTGGAAAAGAAAAGGACAATATATTCCAGTAAAAAATATAATAAATTTATAACTTAAAATATTGTAACATTAAGAATTGATTAAGTCTAACGTAAATAAGTTCTTGATGAGCCGTTCCATATAAGTTATCAAATTTAACAAATTTTCATTACTAATGATTATTATATTGTCCAATTTCTACTGTACACTATTTAACCCTTATCCTTGAGTGGCCTCTTGGCCTTGATAATGTGTTGATGCCTATGAAAAAAAAAAAAGAAAAAGTCCAATGTGAACAAGTTCTAATTGAATCGTCCCCCTAAGTAATCCAAGTTACAAAATTCCCACTGTTTACTATGCTAAAATCACAATGACTAATGTATACCTATTAACCCTTATCCTCGAGTGGCCTCTGGGCCTTGATAGGTGGTGACACCCATGTAAAAAAAAAAAAAGATTATATAATGTTATAAATTGTATTTAAAAAATTCTTAATGCTCCAAAATTTTAAGTTATAAATTTATTATATCTTTTACTAGAATATCTTGTCATTTTCTTTTCCAGTTTTAACAAGTAGTCGTTTACTTTTCTATGTTTAAGCTTAACGATATTACTTTTCATGCTCGCATTTTTCTGTTGTAATATATATTTTTTCTTTTCTTGATTATGTGTACATGTATTTGGCTATGTATCAGCACCTATGACTGTTTTAGCGAGATTGTTTTCTGTGTTCCTATATGGTCGAGCTGTCATCCCCCCCCCAGCGCATTTGAATCTCTGATCCAGTTTTTATTTGGTAAGCTTATTTTCACACACCTGTTTTTTTTTTTATTTGGTTCCGTTTTTCATTCATTTTAATCATGGACATTGCTACATATTCATCTTCTTCGTCTTTATTTTTCCTCCTCTTTTTTTAATTAAAATCTTTTTTTAAATTTAAAATTTTTTACTTTTTTAATTTTTTAATTTTTCTCTGCTATTTTTTTTTTTTCAAATTATTTAATCAACCTTTAAATTTGAAAGCTGGATTTTATATCGCTCGTTTGCAGTTTTATTACTTTTTACCTTCAGATATTATTTTTCTTATCTTTAATTCCACTCTTTTTTTTTTTTTCGATTATTATTATCCAGCTCCCGAGAGGTGGGAAGTGGGAGCTGGATTAGAAACTGTTGGTATGAAGGGTTGCCCCTTCAGTGACCAAGGTCAGATATGTGGGGTTACCCCCACATATGGTCTTTGCTAGTCATAGCTTTGCAGCATCTGTCGGAACAGTGTATTTATTTGCTTCCCCACTGAGCAAATTAGGCACAAGGCCGTTTTTTAATGTGGAGATAGGGGGAAGCAAATAAATAAATACAGGCCCAAACCCCCTCGGGGGTCCGGGCGACAAGATCAAAGTGTAGTATCTGTTCCGACAGATACTGCAAGCAAAGACCAGCTATGACTAGCAAAGACCATATGTGGAGCCAACCCCACATATCTAAACTTGTCACTGAAGGGGCAACCCTTCATACCAACAGTTTCTAATCCAGCTCCCATTTCCCACCTCTCGGGAGCTTGTGCCCCCCTTCCCTCCCTCTTCCCTCCATCTCCACATTAAAAAACGACCTTGAAGGGGCAGGGAAAGGGGGGATCCAGCTCCCGAGAGGTGGGAAGTGGGAGCTGGATTAGAAACTGTTGGTATGAAGGGTTGCCCCTTCAGTGACCAAGGTCAGATATGTGGAGTTACCCCCACATATGGTCTTTGCTAGTCATAGCTGGTCTGTGCTAGTCATAGCTTGCAGCATCTGCCGGAACAGATACTACACTCTTGAATTTCGAATTTCAATTTTCTAAAAGTTTTTTTTCTAATATCAAATCTGTACCCTGGAGTTTTTTCTTTTAAATCTGGATGCACTAAACCTTCGTTCTTATAGATTTTCCATATTTGAATTTTAATTAACTAGAACATGACCCTGTCAGATTTTGAAATTATTTTACTGACTCCTCTTTTTTGGAAGTGGTCTGATATATGCCTCTTGTCTTATACACCAAATTTTATATCACAATATAAATCTTTACTTCAACGGAATTCCACTCATTACTAGGGCCGTGACAATAGAATATTCTTTTCATTGTTTTGACTCTCGAGTATATATCCGACACAATTAGACACAGCTAATTAACTGAGAACGACATGACTCTATATTAAAACATATAAGAAAATGATGTTTGCTGTTTGTTTAGAATTTAAAAAAAAAAATCTGATATATGTACCAGTAGGTGTGTCAGAAACTTTGTGAAAAATATTGAATAATTCGACCCCCTGTTTTCCAAGCTTATGACTACTCGAAAAATGTAATTCAAACCCTAATTTTTTTTTCAATTAAAGGAGCAAGGGCCAAAGTTTCATTTAAAAAACAAAAAAACAAAACAAAACAAACAAACAAAAAAAAAAACAACGTGATTAAAAAGAAAAAGTTTTAAACTTCGGACTTTACAGGTAAATTTCTAAAAAACACTACTTCTTTGTTTTGAATTAGAATATATTATTTATTGATCTTTTATCTTCAATTTGTGATATATAAAACTTTGGTGAGTAAATTAATTATTTACTTTTTAACAGACATTTCAAAATGGGTGGGGCGTGAATTTGAAAAAAACAAACGTTTGTCTAAAATATTATATTCAGTTTATTGGAAAGAGCATAAAATTTCACATTGACTCTGAAAATATTGTAAAAATAGAATCAATAGAAAAATTTGGATAGATTTTTAAAGTTTAAAAATTGAAAAATACTGAACTCGTAAAATTCAATTAATTTCATTACTATTTTTTTTTTTAAATAAAAAAAAAATATTTCTATTACTTTTTATACAACTTTAATAGTTTATTTTGAAAGTATAATCCATAAAGAAAATAAACAACCCACTTTTAAAAGAGAAATTACGAGTTTTTTTAAATATTTTATTCGCAGTTTCGTGTTGGGGGGGGGGGTCAAAAATCTCTACAAAAATTCTGATACACCTAATGTACCCATGACAGAAAGAAAATATTGTATTCCTAAAATCACATAACTTGATCAAGGATTATATATTATATTTTATTCTTTTGAATCCTTTGAGATGAGGCTTCATAGTTTGTGTAATTATTTGATTGTGGACAGTTATCCTCATCTTCGTTGTTGTTGTTGTTTCATCACATTTCGGCCAACTCATCCTTTGGTCATTTTTTGGGTGGTTAACTATGACTGGATAGGAATGCTGAGTAACTGTATCCGTAGTAATTACTGTCTTCCATAGTTGTCGTTGTCTCACCTCATTTCTGGCCGACTAATCCTTTGGCCTGCTTTGGGTAGCATTGAAACCACTATCTTCAGACAATGCTCACCTTGAAACGTGGTAAGACGACAACAACTATGGAAGGTAGTAATTACCAAGGCTATGAGAAGAGAATAGTCTTTTCATTGTTTTGACTCTCGAGTATATATCCAACACAGTTAAACATAGTTAATCAATTTAAAACCATATCACTCTATATAAAAACATAAGATATTAACTGATATATACTCGAGAGTCAAAATAATAGAAAAAATTACTCTCTTGTCATAACCCTAGTAATTACTATGGATACAATTACAAGACTCAGCATTCCTATCTGGTCGTGGTTAACCACCTGAAGAAGGTTGGAGGATGAGTTGGCTGAAACAAGGTGAAACATGAACTATGAAGATGAGAATAACAGTCCACAATAAAATGAATACACAAAATTAATCAAGTAGTTTTAGGTAATGTAGTTGCAATAACCGTTATCCCTGAGTGGCTTCCGGGCTTTGATAAGTGGTGATCACTGTGTAAAAAAAAAAAAAAAAAAGGTAAGAAAATCAAATTTTATGCCTAACCGAGGAGTGACTGTCTTGCGACATCATTTTGAAAACAATCTAAAAAACAAAAAAACAAAAACAAAGATAACTCAACGTAATTCAAACATACGAGATTTTTTGTTATAATGCCAACAAATTCCCATTAATCACTTAAAAATGATTCTTTTTTTTTTTTAAAGTAAAACTACTTGATTGATTTATGTGATTTTTGGAATACAATATTTTCTTTCTATCATGGCCACGTACATTCATTGTTTTGACTCTCGGGTAGACATCAGATACAGTTAAACATAGTTAATCAATCGAGAACTATATCACTCTATTTTAAAAACATATAAGATATTAACTGATATATACACGAGATTCAAAATAATGAAAATAATATACTCTTGTCATAGCCCTACTAATTACGTACTAATTATCTACTAATTACGTACTAATTACCTACTCGTTTCGAGAATTCTTACCTGGATATTTCCATTTTCACATAGATTTACAGGATTTTACCGGTATTTTAAAATTTTGCTATTTTTTTTTTTTACATAGGCATCACCACATTATCAAGGCCAAGAGGCCACTCAAGGACAAGGGTTAAAGAGTGTACAGTAGAAATTGGACAATATAGTAATATTTAGTAATGAAAATTTGGTAAATTTAATAACTTATATGGAATGGCTCATCAAGAACTTATTTACGTTAGACTTGAAGACAACCATATTGTAGTCAGCCGGAAAGCAGGAAAACGGAAGACAATTCCACAGGCGTGCAGTTCTAAGAAAGAAGCTTTGTTCATGGAATGTACGTTTAGGTTTAGGCACAGATAAAGAGTGGGGGGAATTATTGATAGTGTTTTCAGCTAGACGAGTGTTTCTTGTGAAAGTTTGTTTTGCTATACTGTAAAAATACTTTCTGGATGTACTAGGATTGTACTAAAACTTGATGCTCCACAATATTTTTTACTTTGTTGGATTTGTAAACAGTTGCCATATTATTTGTTTTCCGGAAACCTAAGCTAAAGATTTCACTAGAACTTGTATCATTTTATGTTTATTTTATTTTACTTCATATTTTTACACTTATTTTTTAACATAAATTTTTGAACATTTTTTTTAAAATCTCATTTTCTCGCTTTCAGATCGTTTTATTTATTTATTCATCTTTTTTAAATCTATTTATATATGTATTTCCGTATCATTCATTTACTGTTTCTATTAGTTTTGGGACGATTAATCGGAATCGGGAATCAGAAAAATCGAAAGATTTTTTTTTTTTTTGGGGGGGGGTATCAGAATCGGTATCTGAAAAACTGATGCCTATTTTCCGATACCAAAAACGATTCTTTTAATTGTCTATTTCTTTTTTTTTGATTTTCTTTAAAGTAAAATCTTCCATTGCTGGTAAAATTGATAAAATAATAAATATTTTTTGATTTTATGATACCAGTAAAGCCAAAACCGATGGGGTTCTCTCTAAAAATGTATTTTGACATTTAGGAAAACATCTGAATGTTTAACATGTGTATTTACGATAATCGGGGCAAGTAACAATCTTATAGGTAAATAATTCGAGATTTATAAAGTATCGGAATCGGAAATTGTATCAGAATCTCGAAAATATTGGAATCGTTCCATCACTAGTTTCTATATCATTACTCCATTATCCACTATCTCATCTTTCGTCCATATTTTTTCCTTTGGTTTTTATTATTGGATCTTCTTTAATGATCCCCATTATTTGATAACTCTTACATACATATATACTACCATTCCGATTTATCCATACATGCTCTACCTACTTTTAATTACTATTTATCATATTATCCTATTCCGACATTCTCATTTCATATCTAAATTTCATTAAGCCGGTTTTTCTATACAGTAGAACCCGGATACGGTGGCCATAGGACACGTTTTTTTTTTTTAGATTACGTTGTGGAATACAATGTTTTTCCTGCTCCAGGTTACTGAATTTGCCCCGCGTAACGGTGTTTTATGTTATTTGATTATATACATGTGTATTATGTCCTGTATTTTGTTACTAATTTTTTATGCCGTATCTCGGGGTTCCACTCTATTTGCGTTTTGTATAATTTTGGCTTTTCTCCTCTTCTGATGAGACGCATTTAGCTTCAAAATGTCATTGCCTAAAGAGCATTTTTGGTCTTAATTTTTTTCCATTACTTTTCCTTATTGTTCTGATGATATAATAACGTTATATTTAACTTTAATCCTTAGCTTTCAATTAATACTATGTATATATATATATATATATATATATATATATATATATATATATATATATATACACACATGTATATTTCTAATATATATGGATGTATAATATATAATATACATATATATAATTATGTAAGTATAATATACATATATATATATACATATGTATATATAATATACATAGAGATACATATGTACATATATATACATATGTATATATAATATACATATATATACATATGTATGTATAATATACATATATATATATACATATGTATGTATAATATACATATATATACATATGTATATGTATATATAATATACATATATATACATATGTATATGTATATATAATATACATATATATATATGCATATGTATATATAATATACATATATATATGCATATGTATATATAATATACATATATATATGCATATGTATATATAATATACATATATATATATATGCATATCTATATATAATACACATACATATATATATGCATATATATAATATACATATATATATACGTAGTATGTATAATATACATATATATATATATATATACATAGTATGTATAATATACATATATGCACATATGTATATATAATATATATATATATATACGTATGTATGTATAATATACATATATATGCATATGTATATATAATATATATATATATATATATACGTATGTATGTATAATATACATATATATGCATATGTATATATTATATACATATATATTCATATATGTATATATTATATGCATATATACACATATGTATATATTATATGCATATATACACATATGTATATATCATATACATATATACACATATGTATATATCATATACATATATACACATATGTATATATTATATGCATATATACACATATGTATATATTATATGCATATATACACATATGTATATATTATATGCATATATACACATATGTATATATTATATGCATATATACACATATGTATATATTATATGCATATATACACATATGTATATATCATATGCATATATACACATATGTATATATCATATACATATATACACATATGTATATATTATATCCATATATACACATACGTATATATTATATATATATATATATATATTATATATATATATATATATATATATATATATATATATATATATATATATATATATAATAAAATTAAGCTACACGGAATATTCCGGGTATTATCTCCCTAAGGAATCGTCAGGCTAAAATGCATCGAATTCGTATTACATGCTGTTTTTAAATATCCACGTAGTGTTTTAGTTATGGTTATTTTTAAGCAAAGTTTATTCTGTGCATACATCTGTTCTTTATTTCACTTCTAGCGTTCAATAAGTTTTGAAAGTCCTTAAAAGTTTGGTCCTGGATATGACCTAAAACTATATCCGATGGTGAGGCCCAAGCTTGCGGGCCTTGGGGAGTGTGGAGCCACCCTTTTAATTGCCATTGCTTCCAGGTCCACTCTGACCCGGAGTGGTAGTACCTGTTAGGGTCCCAACTATGGGTTAAATAGAATCCGACTTAAAAAAACAAAACAAATATACTCCATTAAAAATCGTTCCTCAAAATAACTAGATTCGGAATTAAATAACCTGAAAAAGGTTGATATGCCGTAACACAAAAACAACCAACCAACCTTAAAAGTTTCAGAATTCTTATTTAGGCATAATCTAGACCGGTCGTCTTAATTTATGTACGCTCTGGCCTTCTTGATATTTTCCATTCGACTGTTATTGAGTACGCTCTTTTATTTGAGCTTTCAGTAATTATTTTGTTATTGAATGTGGTTTATTATGGTCGTATTATTTTGTGATTGAATGTGCTTTTATTACGGTCATAATATCTGATTTTAAAATCTCAGGATGTCATACCCACGTAATATTTCTTGTTATTCAGAATTTCTTTAGCAAATATTGTTGCTTGGTAAACAATGCTTTTGATTGTGCGTTTTATTTTTAAGCAAAATAAATAAATAAATAAATAAAAATAAAAACTATTAAACGGTAGTAGTGAAATAGCGAACATCTGTATACACAGAATAAAACCAACTCTAAGATAACAACCTTGTAATAAACGAACACAGGTAAAAACAAGACCTCCGCTTCTGCTGGAGGGTGGAGGTAATAAACAATATATAAAGAAATATTCTTACTTGTCTGGACGTTCCTCTTCTGTCATCCAACATGTCTTCCACCGAACTTTGTCTGCTCGTACTACGTCCAGGCAAAGGGGGTTTCCCACTTCTGGCGTGGCGATTAGGGGAATCATCCCGCGAAAAGCCGCCACTATCACTGGCCCCTTCAACACCGTCCTTCCGTGATGTTTGTCTTCGGAACCGATTGTATGGCGATGACTGGCGTTCATCCAAAGTGTCCTCCCGAGAGTTTTCTCGCTTGAGCCTTCGATTCGGATCGTTGGAGGACTGCCTTGAAAGAACTTCACCACGTCGGTTCGGGGCGTTTGGAGAATCGTCCCTGGTGAAGGCATCGGAAGAGCTTCCTGAACCTTTTCCATGCTTATTGCCTAGAGCTCTTGGAGACATTTGCTCGTTCCGAAGATAAGCTTCATGATCGGCTTTATTTAATTCTGATTTTCGGAAATCCTTGTTTGGCAAGTTATGGTCCCTAATTTCGCCAGATTCCAATTCAGTCGAGTTTCCTTTGGACAAGTGCTTGTGTGAGCGGTATTTCCGGCGGTTAGGCGAGGAGTCCCGTGAAAACATGGTCGGAGATTCCTCCCGGTTTGAACGCGAATCTTGCCGTTGAGCCGCCAGTCTTCTATTGATTACTGACCTCTCTGGAGAATCACCCCGGTTCTCTGATCGAGGAGATCGGTAGCTGTCTTTGTTTGTTTCAGCCCCGACTCCCGGAACGCGGTGAGGCTCTGGTGAGGGAAGGTTTTGTTTCCACTGTTTGACCTTTTCGATGCTGTCCCTTAGGGAGAGGTTCTCTGGGGTCAGCGATACATTTTCGTTTAAGGCACCATCTACCTGTCGCTCCTTGCTACCATGCCGGCGGCGTCTCTGTTTGTCGTCCAGGATACTATCCCTGGACGTTGACCGACTGAAAGCGTGTCGACTATCTCTGCTGCTTCCCTGGGAGCGTTTCTCCTTACGGGAACCCCTTTCTTCATAGTTTTCGTGTTTGGGCTCGGGGTTCGGAGTGCTTGTTCTGGGTTTCCATCGCGATCCTATGTCATCGTCTTCAAAGGCACTGGTCATGTCCGAATCACATTCATCCATCGCACCTCGTCGCCTTGACGATCGAGATGGTGCCGGTGACTCGCCGTACACTGCTTTTCGCCACGTCCTTTCAGAGGGCGCATCACTGATGGTTCCGTCGGCTACCGAGTCACGGTAGGCGTCTCTGTTTTTCCTTCCGCCACCGTAACCGTTTGCGCCCGTCTCTCCGTTGCCCATATCGAATGGCGGCGGTCCACCGGCTTTCTCGAACCGATTCCTGAACGTCTGAAACCCTTCTTTATGCTCCTTTTTATTACCGCCGCCCCCAACGCCTTCTTCTACTCCGTTTCTTTCAAACCTTTCACCTCCTCCTCCTCCACCTCCGCCACTTCCTCCTCCCCCGTCACGGTTATCTCCGCGACCTGGCCGCGATCTCTTGTCTCTCTGATTCTGTTCGCGCTCGCCTGTCGCTACCGTCTGCGTGGATGTGTCCTTCGTCACTGTTTCACTGCTCCGGTAACGGCGGTACGTCGGCTCCCGTTTCCTCGGGAGCTTGATACGCTTTGTCTTTGCGATCGAATCGCCCCTCTTGCTATCACGTGATACTTCTGGACGGGGAGAGGTACCTCGGCAGATCAGATATCTGCAAAATAGATAAATAAAACGATTCAAAATTTTAGAATACAACATATAGGTTCGAATCTACAGTAGCTTCCAAAACTAAAGGACAAAATTTGAAAACCTAATATTTGTTAGAAATAACAACTGTGAAAAGCTAAAATTTTGACAACTGGTAGTCGTTATCATCCATAATAACATACTAAAATTTGAATCATTTGCAAAGGATAGAAAAAGAATGTAAACAGTATGCTATATTCAAATTTTTTGATTTCCTCTAAAGAATAAGTCTTACTTAGTCATTTGTAAATATTGTATCAGCCGGCACCATGGCGAAACATCAGAAACTTGATTACTCTGTGAGACAAGCTATTGTGAAGCTACACAAGGAAAAGCACACCATTAGAGAGATTTCAGAGAAAGTGAAACGTTCCAAGAGTGTTGTAGGCAGGGTTGTTAAATCCTACAATGATACTGGCAAAATAGTTAGTGCTTTTAAAACCGGCAGACCCCGCAAACTTCGGCAAGAAAAGATTGAATAATGCAGCGCATGTCATTAAAGGACCGTTTTAAGTCTTGCACAGAAATTAAAAAGGTTATGAATAGTACTTCATGTGTTAATGTGTCAAAACAGACTGTTTCTACACGACAGCAAGAAATAGGGCCGTTTAATCGAACCCCAGGGAAGAATCCATTTGTTAGTTCGAAGAATAAGAAAAGATTAGAGTTTTCAAATAGGTATGTAATTTGGACATATGAAAATTGAGCAAAAGTATTTTTCAGTGATGAAAGCAAGTTTAATTTATCTGGAAATGATGGAAAAAACCAATGTGAAGAGACGTATTGGCGAAAGATTAAGTACAAAATGTACTAAGAAAACTGTCAAGTTTGGGGTCAGAAGCGTCATGGTATTTGGAATGTTTTCTAGCCAAGGTACAACGCCTCTTGTCCGGTTACAAACTCGTGTAAACGCGTAGATCTATAAAAAACATTGTTCAAGATCATGTTGTGCCCATCATACTGAATTCATGTTCCGATAGAGCTACCTTTATGCAAGATAATGCCCCATGTCACAAGGCAAAGGTGGTAATGAGTTACCCTAGTGAGCAAGATTTCGAAATTATGGATTGGCCACCGTAAAGTCCTGACTTAAATCCAATAGAAAATCTTTAGAAGACCTTAGGAGTGAAAGTTATGGAAAGAAATCCCACTAACACGGATGATTTGTGGGTGAAGCTTCAAGAAGAATGGTCTAAAATTATATAAATAAATTATATTGTTAAGAACTGATTCGTTCTTGTAGTCAAAGATGCGCAACTCTCATTGAGAGAAAGTGCTTATTTACTAAATATTGATTGTACATATATTTTTTGAAAATTGTTTTTTCGGTGTTTATATTGTTTTTCTCAATTTTGTCCCTTACTTTTGGACGTTCCTATTTTGAAAATAAATAATTGTTATAATTCTTTTTCTATCCTTTACAAATGATTGAAATTTTAGTATGTTATTATGGATGATGACGACTACCAGTTGTCAAAATTTCAGCTTTTCACAGTTGTTATTTTTTTAAGAAATATTAGGTTTTAAAATTTTGTCCCTTAGTTTTGGGCGCTACTGTATACTTTCTATATAATGGTTTTATCACATAAAGAGTGGTCTTATCGGAGCACATTATATTAAAATACTTGTAAAACAAACGCAAGAATGCAACACTGCGGTGATGGACAAGGTTTACAACCAACACAACGAATAATTGTGAAGTTTATCCGTTGCTTTAGTCACGAAGCTTGAATTTTTAAATTGGGGGGGGGGCAGTAGGGTGTTGATGATCCAATTTCCTCAGTAACCATTATGGATAGACTCCGACCCTTCAGAAAACTCTTCATCCTTTCATAGAATTTATTCGTTCTTTTCTACTTGCTATTTCTATCTATGGTCAGTATTTACATTGGTGACCATTTGAGACTTTCAAGTGCCGTGTGTGCTCTCCGCTTATCTCGGCATTGTTTCCAGTCTTTTAGTACTTCCCCTTGCCACTGAACTCGAGCAGTGCCGATTCAGGAGAGGTGTGGTTGGCGAATGTACAACCTTTGCCTCACAATTACACGCGCAGCTTCTCTTTCAAGGGGTATCCGTTATCTCTTGAGGCTGAACGGAGACATCGCATCATTTTTTTTCTATCTACTTTCCCCCTTCCCCTCTTTCTATCCTCACTCCTCCCCTTCCCTGTTTCTCTCTCTCTCTATCTCTATCTCAAACTCCCTATTACCTTCTGTCTTTCTTTCTGAATCTATCTTTCTCTCTCCTCACTATCTCCTTTTAATTTCATCCGTACGTTGGATTCTTATTTACTCTGGATTTTACTATATATGCATGACCTATTTGGGCACGACAAATGTACGACTGAGTACAACAACTTCGTCTGCTGCTTCTCTAGGAATGTCATTCGAGCAACCTGTGATGACGAACGACCGCTGATTCTAAATACTCGAAAGATATATGCAAAAAAATAAACTTTAATTTTTTCTTTGAACCTGAAAAATAAAATTAAACAAAAAAAACAAAACTTTTCTTTTTGATGGACTGGCATAATGTTTTTTTTTTCCGTGAAAAATATTTTGTAGATTGTCACAAAATAAATAAAAAAATGTCAGTCCGTCTAAATTAAAATCGATTTTATTTTAGCATATTTGTTACTGTGTTAAAAAAAATTGATTGTTTTAGGCTTAAAAATAGCAAGCGTTTATTTCTGGAAAATACTTTTTAGGTTTTACACAAAATAATCGTACGTATTTTTGGTTTAATATTCATTATTCTCTCTTAAGTATGCAAAAATTCTTTAATATTTTCCCCTAACCCTGAAAAAAAAAAAAAAAACAACATGCTTATATTTTACAACGATTTTTAACGAACCCCCCCAAAAAATAAAACAAACGAAAACAAAACAAAATAAAAACAAACAAAAAGAAACAAACAAAAAACAAAACAAAAAATATGCTAGTTCGATTAAATTAAATCGAATGCTTCTTATTCATTTCTTTTTGTATAACCTTAAAAAAAAATCAATATTTTATTTTGAGGCTTATAAAATCAATAGTTGTCCGTCGACACAGGTTGCTTGAATGATGTGCCCAGAGAAGCAGCAGGAGCAGTTGTCTACCTAGTCGTACATTTGTTGTGCCTAAATCAGTCGTACATATATAGTAAAACCGTATCTATTCGCAATTACTCTATTCCCTCTCTATCGCCAATCTCACCTCTTCCCTTTTTTCTAGCTCACCCCTACACTCTTCTTCTTCTTGCTTGGCCTTCTTCTTTGCGTGTCTTTGAAACATCTAATACGACAGTTAGCCATTGTATTTGGCGTAGCCATTTGCATTATTTCGCCTTATTCTATAAAACCTTTCAAGCTGGACCGATTGAGTAGCAAATCTATACAATGGCAGCGCTCCCCCACACGGCCGCAACTGACGTTATAGATGGCCCTCGCACTAAAGTCCCGTAACCTGCTGACGTCACTAAATAAAGGCGTACATACTCCTCTCTGCATTTGCAAATGATTGGATCCGTTTTGTAATCTCAATGTATAACAACTTTTCATTGCCCGATTCCCGTTCTCCCGCGGCTGAGTATCCCCCAACTGAACCCAGAAGGTTTCTAAGCCAGAAGGGAACACTTCAGACGGGGATTCACATGGCAGAAGAAAGGGAGCATTTTTGATAAAAAATTTTTTTAAGTTCATAAATTGATTTTTAATTAATTTTTTTCTCGGAAACAAAGAAATTCGTACGCACTTAGCGATCTTCCAAGTGCGAATCACTGTGCCTGGCTGCACCGGTTCAAAAACGTTGGTAAAGGTATATCTTTTTTGCAAACACGTTCGATTTGGAGGCAATGAGTGTGTGTGTGTGTGTGTGTAATTGGTTTCTTGTTATTATCTTTGTAATAGCAAAACAATAATGTGAGCTAATTATGCAAGCAAGTGGAAGGCGAGTTTCGAAAGATTACGAGTCGTAAATAGATCGGAATGTAGACAGCAAATATTTTGATAAAGAAACAAAGGACAGCCGATAAATGGATGAAGCAATTACAAGGAGAGAGGGAGATAAAGAGAAAGGGAGATAGGCAAAGAGAAAGAGAGATAGATAAAGAGAGACAGATAAACAGAGAGGTAAAGCGAGAGGGGGTGCGGGTGACGATGTATGAGAGAGAATAATTGCGAAAAAAAGTAAGCATATATGAGACATAGAGAGAGGGTGTATGATTGAGAGAGAGAGAGAGAGAGAGAGAGAGAGAGAGAGAGAGAGAGAGAGAGAGAGAGAGAGAGAGAGAATCCGTATGTGGGATTATACGGCATAATCACGTTGACGCCGGTTCTCGTTGGAGCACCGAAGTTAAGCAACGCTGAGCTTGGTTAGTACTAGATGGGTAACCATTTGGGAATTCCAGGTGCTGTATGTGTTCTCCGCTTATCTCGGCATTGTTTCCAGTCGTCTTGAATCTCCACTTGCCATTGGTATTTTACAACGTTTAGTTGCGCAACTCTTACCACAGAAATTCCACGTGCAGGCAACCTTTACAGAAGGGATAGTCTGTCAAGACTGAAGGAAGTTACCATGTGAGCCAGAGTGGTGTGTGGATGATCGTGCATTAGAGAGAGAATGAGACGAAGAGAGAAAGTACGTGTGTATATGTATATACCAGAGATAATCTATGTGTGTGTGTGTGTGTGTGAGAGAGAGAGAGAGAGAATGTATACATTGATGTAAGAGGGAGATAAATCGAAAGATAAAGAGATAGAGAGAAGGGGTAGAGTAAGGATGTATGAGCGAGAATAATTGAGAAAAAGTGAGAGTGTATGATTATATATATATATATATATATACATATATATATATATATAAGAGAGAGAGAGAGAGAGAGAGAGAGAGAGAGAGAGAGAGAGAGAGAGAGAGAGAGAGAAACTGTTTGTATCAGAGAGCATCTGTGAATGAGCGAGCTTTAGAGCGAGAATAGGAGAGGGAGAGAATGAGCGTATATTAAAGAGAATAAGAGAGTGGGAAATTGCGTGTATGTGTGTGTACCAGAGACAATTTCTGTGTGTGTGCGTGAGAGAGATTGGTTGGTTGTTTTATGGCATATCAACCCTTTTCATGTTATTTAATGCCAAATCCAGTTATTTTGAAGAAAAGTTTTTTTTAATAGAACATTTTTTTAAAAGTCATTTTCTATTTAACCCATAATTGGGACCCTAACAGGTACTACCCCCCCCCCCCCGAGTCAGAGTGGATCTAGGAGCAATGGCAATTAAAGGGTGGTTCCACACTCCCCAAAGTCCGCAAGCTGGGGCTTCATCATCGGATATAGTTTAAGGTCATATCCAGGACCGCGTGTGTGCATGAGAGAGAGAGAGAGAGAGAGAGAGAGAGAGAGAGAGAGAGAGAGAGAGAGAGAGAGAGAGAGGTGTATGAGTTTTCTGCATCTCAGAATAAAAAAATGAGCTAATATTTAGTAAACTTTCTCAGAAAACTGGACAAAATATAGATAGATACATATGTGGAGAGTGTGAAAAAAGGTGCGTAAGAAAGAATGAATGTCTATGATAGATAGATAGATAGATAGAGAGAGAGAGAGAGAGAGAGAGAGAGAGAGAGAGAGAGAGAGAGAGAGAGAGAGAGAGGGGTGTATTGATGTAAAAACACAATTGTGCATGATTCCAGATAGATAAACAGTGAGTGGAGGACAGTGGAAATCGAAAAACAAAGGATGAAGAAGAAAATACAAAGGAAGCCAAGAGAACATGACTAATGGGGGTTGGAGAATAGAGGAAAAGAGGAGGAGGAGGGGGAGTAGGAGGAGGAGGAGGAGGAGGAGGAAAAATGAAAAAAGAATAAAGTGGGAGAGGAAGCGAAGGGAAAGGGGTATGAAAAGGCGAATGAAAAACAAAAAAACAGAGAAGTGGATGAGAGAAGTGGGTGACTCAAAAAAATGAGCTGTGAAAGTTTAGAAAGAACGAAAGGCGTAGAAGATGAAAGAAAGATCCCTCCCTCTCTACCTAAGATTGCAGTTCCTTTCTGTTTATTTATTCAAGCACCGCATGTACAGGTTGGAACGATAAAATTGTCGTAATAGAAAAGACGACATCATTCCATTTCCGTTTGATGAAAACCGGTTTTCATTTCTTTTTTTTTTGTTGTTGCAAACAATCTACTAGTTGGCCAGTTGTGTACAAATCTCAAGAGCGATAGAAGCCTTCTATCATGTCTGAAAGTGACACAATACTCAACGAGCGAGATGGGAGATGCGCCGCTGTACAACTCATGCTCTCTACCGATCCAAGTTATTACAGCAAGGCCATTTCCAGCACCCTCAAAATGCATAGCTGTATTGCTACGGATAACAGGGACGTGCGCCGAGTGATGAAAACAAAGTTTCCGGCCACGGTTATGGTCTTTGGTGAGTTTTCACATCATGGCACCTCACATCTTCGAAGTCGGCTTTAAAGTTAACACCAAAGTGCACTTGGATGTGCTGAAGAGTGTAGTGATTCCCTGGTCCAATCAGGTGGTCGCTGGTAGACCTTGGGTGTCTTGTTTTTTTTTTAGGGCGACAATTTTATTGTTTAACCCTGTTTATTAGTAAAGTATATTTTCATCAATAAGGGACATGTATTTATCGCGAGGTCACTTACGGTTGCGCCGAACATATAAAATTCGTCTTTTTACTTAAGTAATAGCGTATGGCGGTTGTATGCAAATGATGAACTTTGTGCGAAGTGACGTCACTGTAAGGAAAAAGAAAAAAAGATTATAAAACGTGATTGTGCTTCTTCTCTCTGACCTCTGCCCTCTCAAATGTCATCGTCGGTCTGTGCAGACTTATTTTTATAGTCTTTTTTCTTTTTCCTTGCGGTGACGTCACTTCGGATACAGCTCAGAATTTGCACACAGCCGAGATACGATATTGTGCACCCATTCATATGTTGAAAAAAAATTCTCTACAAAAAATTTAAAACCACTTCCGAGACCCCCCCAAGAAAACCCTCAAAAGTCCCCACAAAAAATATGAATACATATAAAATATTCCAGCGCATAGTCTGTTCAACCCTTTCACTTTAAAATATTTTTTCTTTTTCCTTGTAGTGACGTCACTTCGCAAACGGCTCGGCATTTGCATAGAGCAGCCATACTCTCTTACACTTGATGTACTTTAGGTTATAACGTTAAAACGAAAAATCGTAATAGAAAAATGTAATATGTGTAACATTGATTCACGGAAAACGCCGAGCGCGCCCCGAGGAGCTTATTGGCACCCAATAGTTTGAATTGCTTTAATCATCCGATGTGCAACGTGAGAAATTTAGAAAATATCTATAACTTTAATAAGCGATATTGTTTAACCCTACGTTAGTTCCATGGTGTGTTTTGTCGCCTTAATTTTTCTTAAATGGTCATATAGATGGAAACTTATTTCTATTCCTCCCTCCCAGTACCACCCCCTAACCCAGTAAGGGTATAGCACACGTGGTATGGCGCAGTTGTATCTCGGTTTTCCTTTTTTTTTTTTTTACATAGGCATCACCACATTATCAAGGCCAAGAGACCACTCAAGGATAAGGGTTAAAGAGTGTACAGTAGAAATTGGACAATATAGTAATCATTAGTAATGAAAATTTGGTTAATTTGATAACTTATATGGAACGGCTCATCAAGAACTTATTTACGTTAGACTTGAAGATAACCATATTGTAGTCAGCCGGAAAGCAGGAAAACGGAAGACAATTCCACAGGCGTGCAGTTCTAAGAAAGAAGCTTTGTTCATGGAATCTACGTTTAGGTTTAGGCACAGATAAAGAGTGGGGGGAATTATTGATAGTGTTTACAGCTAGACGAGTGTTTCTTGTGAAAGTTTGGCGAGGGGGGACCATAGATTGAAGCTCAGTCGAACACTTTCCATGAAAATAACGATACATCAGAGACAAATACGCAACATCTCTTCTGTGAGATAGAGGTTGCAAGGAAGAGAAAAGGACATCTCCTACGAGGCTACGAAGTCTATTTTGAACTCTATCAAGGCAGGCCAAGTCCTTTCTAGCAGCTCCTGCCCAGATGTGGCAACAGTATTCCATCCTTGGACGTACTTGGCTCTTATATAGATAGAGAATAGCATCAGCAGTGAGATATCTACCGGATCGATAGAAAGATTCCACCATTTTTCCAGCGGTAGATATCGCTTTGTCTTTCTGGGGTGTCCAGTCACTCCAGCTGGCTAACGTAGGTATGATTTCATGATTTATATATTTTTGCATTTTTCCAGTGGGAATGAAACTTTGTAGATATAAGTATATATTATGTATCATAAAGCTACTCTGTAATATTTAATATGAAATTAGTTTGTTTTGGTATTTTCTTTATTATAAGTTTTGATGGGATTACTATTTTATTTACAATTTATTACTCTTTCAGTCTTGTAATTATGAGCTTAGATAATGTGATATCTTAATTTTTCCTTAGTTTTATAATTTGCTTTATTGTATTATTTTATATTAATATCAACAAGCTACAAGTGGATAGAGACGTCGAGTCTCTATGGTTACAGGTGAGAATTGTCTGAAGATAGCGGTTTCAATCCTACCCAAAGCCGGCCAGAGGTTTACTTAGCCAAAAACGTAGCCAGACGGCAACAACTATGGATGGCAGTAATTGCTGAGATTCGGAGTTCCTATCTCGTCGCGGTTACCACTTGATGAAGGCCAGAGGAATAGTTGGCCGAATCGGTGTGAAACGGCAACTAAAATAAAAAGAGGATAATTGTCCCTAATAAATAAAAATTAAGCTACCAGTGATTCAAACTATTCAACAGGAACTGTAGATATATCCTGAACCATCAGGATAACTATATTTTACAAAATAATTACACTTAAAACATTTTTGTATTGGGGTGAATAAACCCCTCATGAGACTAAACATGTTTGCACCACCCAGGTGACTAACGCAGGGTTAAGACCACTTTGTTTTTAAGTAATTTTTAGAGTTTTCATCAAAAACAGACGCCAAATCTTCATTATAACAAGATTCGTGCCTTATAGCCTTGAAATAACCAGTTTTATCAATGAATAATGTGTAAATCTAACCCGGTATTTAATTCTCTTCCATCGTGAGAAATGTGATATAAGAGTAAGAAAAATGAAATTAAACAATCAGCATTCCTCAGCAGAGGCGCCTCAGGCGATTAATAATAAAACAACACCTTCTCAAAGAGGGGACTTTGCTGTTTTCTTGTGTTTTATCGATTCTTGCTTTGATATGGTTGGTTCTTATCGAGTTATCGTGCTGCAGTTATTAGAGATTCAGTTTCTCGGTTCATATGTCCTTTTCGCATCCATGTCCAGGTGTTTTCGCTATTCTCATCTTTTGTCATTCTTATGAATCTTCAGTGGAGTTGTTTCTCTTCCCACTTCTCTTTTCTCGTTTTGTCGTTTGTCTCTCTGTTTTCTGTTTTGTGTTTTTTTTTTCATAATTGCCATAATTATCCTTTCAGTGTTTTGCATTATGTATTTTTCTAGTTCTTTTTTCGTGTCCTTCACACAGTCTTCTATACAGATCAGTCCTCTCCCGTCGTCTTTCCTTTTCACGTAGAGCCTGTCAATATCGTCCTTTGGGTGTAGTGCATTATGCATAGTTATGAGTTTCCTGGTTTTCTGGTCGAGTTGTCTCAGTTCTTCTGACGTGATCTACTATTTTGTTATCTAATTTACATACGTGTTTACGGTATGTATGCACTATGTAAATGAGCTAGAAAGAGAAAGTCACTCGTTCTCGTGTTGACGCGTTCTCGTGTTGGTGGGGAGAGGGAAAGGGAGGAGAGAGAGAGAGGGGGAGGAGGAGGGGAAGGAGGAATAGGCACGTTTCAATTTTGGTGTACCAGTTCTTTTGATTGCGTCTTTTTGTTTTATTTCTGTTGCAGTTTATATATGCCCGATTAGAATTTGTCACTTATATCGACTAGTTTCTGCACTCAAGGGGTTTCCTTAAGATTTCATCTATTATTATTATTATTTTTTTTTTTTTATTATTTTACCAGTCTAATCAGAGATAGTGAATCATAATAAATGAAGGGATTTTTATTGATTTATGAAAAACGCACGGTGTTCCCCGAGGGGTTGATTGACAAATCCCATATGTGAAATAAGTTTAAAAAGCTTACCTGAAATCCCGGGTATTTTTCTCTGCTTCCGGCAAACTATCGCCAGAATCAGAATCCTCAACAGTTTTCCTTTGTCGACTGCCGCTTTCCTGGGACCTATATGTACGGGTCGAGCTACTACTGGAAGGTTCTACTCTCCTACTGTTTCGCGTCGACGTTGGGGTGCTGGTGGTGTCTAACGAACGACCCGACGACGACCGGCGTGTGTAGTCGGTACCAAAGTCCACAGCTCGGCTCGAAGAGGGTTTGGGATCTGCGTTGCTCGAGCGGCTCCGACGTGTGTAGTCGGTGCCAAAATCCAGAGATGCGGAAGACTGGCGTTCGATCTTTCTTGTGCTTGGGGAGACATCGGAGCTGCTTCGATAGGAAGAAAGCGAAGAATATGGCGAGGCACTACTGCTGTAGTCGTATCTGTGGAAAAAATATATGGAAACATATTAGTTGTTATACTCTGTCACATATATATTTTATATACGCGCTAGACTTTTTAGTCCGTTAAAAACAAGTAAAAGTTACAGTCATTGATGTAAAATGAATGTTTCATGACAAATTGATGGTTGTCTATGGTTTTTGCATTAAATATCGATATATTAACCCACATTAATCCCCACTTGTGCATCGAGCGGATACAATAATACTAGCACACTTTATTATATCTTAACAAATCTTACTACAAAGTAAAATACCAGGTTGAGAAACTGGCGCGGTCTATCCTTCTCTATAGGGTAGATGGGACTCTCTTAAGCCGTAGTGAGCACCCCATCTAGTGATGGCGTCACGATCAAAAAAAATATACCCTTGATAGCCCTGGCGAAGCATCAAGTATTCAGCTACCGACAAGAATTGAATTACACTACAAACTCGTGTAGCGAGTTCAATCTCGGCCACGGCTGCGCTCGATGATTGGAACAAAGATCCATATAAAATTACAGCCAGATTGGCCACGTAGTTTCCGATTAAAAGTGGAACAGACGGCCAAACAAACAGACTAAGAGAAATCTGTACTGTTATATAAAAGGAAATTTGTCTGCGTGTATGTCTGGGTCGATTTTTATAAAATTTCACACGAAGATACTTAGTGTGCCTGGCAGTGTTCTTAGATAGGATTTGTATCGGAATGTCTTCGATAAATATCGATAATCGATATTCGAAATAATGAAAGGAGGAGCATGTGATTTTAAACAAAGTTACCACTTTACACAGCCTAATATTACAAGTGAATTTGAGAAGTTTAATTGACGCACAAGCCGAAAGGCCCGACTTATAAAATCAACAGTACATTCTTTGATATGACAGTGGCGCGTTCAAAATGAATGTTTCTGTTTAGAGCACAATTGAAGCATGATACTTGACTTTTGCATTTCAAACGTGAATTCAAGTTATTATCTCTATATATATAAAAGCGAAAATGTATGTTCGCTTTTTGCGTATGTCCAAGAAAGGCTTTTTTCAGAGAAGCAGTCGGTCGCCTAACAACTTTTTAAAACTTTTTATATCACATGTAAATCGTAATATCTCAGATTTAACAACGAAGCTCGCCTGTCTATTTAATTTGCTCGACTTCGGGAAGATAAATATTCAACAGTTTTCGCTCGCCGCATGTAGGTTAGGCCTTTTCCTATAATGTTTCTTGGGGGGGAGCATTCCCGCACTAAATGAAATGCTACCCCGCAGTCAAAAGTTGACCTCATTAAGTCATTAAAACGTGCACCTGCCAAATCCAAGTAATTAAATAAATTCAAACGTTATTCCGTTAGCATCTCGCGGTGGCCCAATGGTTAAAACCGTCGCACTCTTTATTTACAATTTTTGCCTCAAAGGTTCGGGTTCGATCCTCATACTTACCTACCAAAACATTTTTTTTATTTTACCCCCCCCCCTGGAGTTTTGATTTACCCAAAACCACACACACCTTCAAACACCCGGGCGACGCCGGGTACCCCTCGCTAGTATATATATAAAATATAAAATCAACACTCAGTTCTCTACAGTGCAATGCCGACTACAATGTATTGTGGACTAAGTTGTTGTGGGGAGGTGTGTGAAGCTTTCTTTCGGTACCCCGCGATGGATCCTCAACTATAGCAGGCAATCAATTGATTTGATCAAAACACGGGTGATTTCATAGAATTCGATGACAGTAAAAATATGGGTTGCTGCTTGTTTTTGTTTTACGGCATATCAACCCTTTTAAGGTTATTTAATGCCGAATCCAAAGCTTTTGAAGACATTTTTTTTAATAGAATGGATTTGTTGTTTTCAAGTCGGTTTCTATTTAACCCGTAGTTGGAACCCTAACAGGTACTACCACTCCGGGTCAGACTGGACCTGGGAGCAATGGCAATTAAAGGGTGGCTCCACACTTCCCAAAGCCCGCAAGCTGGGGCCTCACCACTGGATATAGTTTAAGGTCATATCCAGGACCAAAACTATGGGGGTGTGAAACATACGTTGATCATCATTCAACCTCGGGCAATGTCGGGTCTCCTTGCTAGTATAATATATAGAGAGTAAACATTAAAATTTCCCGCTTTTCGAGCGACCACCCTATATATATATATATATATATATATATATATATATATAGAGAGAGAGAGAGAGAGAGAGAGAGAGAGAGATAAAGAGAGAGAGATTATATATAGTCTTGGACGCTTTTTAACCTTATTTTTTTTATTCAATTTTCACCCCAAACAAGGCATAGTGCCAATTTGAAGCAGAGGGCTACTATCAGGGACTTAATTAGCAGGGTCATTATGAAGGTAGATGAGTAGAAAGATGTTTGTTAACATTACACTTGAACTTCTGCATATCAGTGCAGTTGGGAAAGCAGAACCCCGGAAGGGAGTTCCAAAGACACGCAGTTCTGGGGAAGAAACTATTGGAGTAAAAGGCTTTCTTGCACCTAGGGATCTCTACTGTAAAGGGATGAGACTTAGTAGCTTGTCGGGTTTGTCGGGGGTAGTTTCGTCGGGGAGGTACAAGTGTTTGCAGTTCGTCAGAGCATTCACCATTAAAGTATTTGTAGAACAGGCAGAGAGAGCAACATCTCGTCGATAGGACTGAGGCTGAAGCCTAGATGACAGTTCAGGACCTATCAGGTTGGCAACTCTCTTTTGAACCCTGTCCAGGAGCGAGAGACAAGCAGCAGATGCACCAGCCCAGATGTGACAGCAGTACTCCATACATGGGCGAATGGTGGCCTTATAGAGGTAAAAACTATATAAAAAATTTTTATGCAAATTTAATTTTTAGTCATTGGAAAATTATTTGATTTTTCAGCAATCGCTGAACAAACATGCTTTCTTGAACTCACAATAGTCCTACGGTTTTAGGGATCATCAGTTGTTTACCATGAAACACTGTTTCGGGGATTTATAGATAGTCAGGGGGATCCCCAGCGTTTCAAGAGTGTGGAGAGCTGGTGTAGTAAGGATATTGAGCAAGGGCAAGGCGTCAAAAAAATAGCATGGAAAAATAAAAGAAGCGATAAAAAAGGAAAATAAAGAAAAACAAACGAAAAAATCAAGTATTACTCTGTTTATATGTTAAAACAAAAGCAATCACTTACATGGGTGCAGACGTGAAATGCGGAGCTAACGATGCAGCCCCGACATCCACTGCTCCACGTCATCGAAATAACATTGTGTTTTTTCTATTTAAACAATTCAAGAAAGAACGGTAAACGCACATATGTGGTTGCCGAAATCGGTTAAAAAGAAACGATTTTTTGCGACCCTCCCTCCCTTTTAAACGATCATATCTATACGAAATAATTGGCCGTTTTTTCTAATGTTCACATATTATTCGACCGAGACATCGCTCTTTCAGATACTACCAGGTTCGATCCGATCCGATGCCAGTGAAAATTTCTTTTAGAAGACACACACACATACATTTTGCTTTTTATATATTAGACTAGCGGAGGGTACCTGGCGTTGCCCGGGTGTTTAGAGGTGTGTGGGCTCGGGCGCTGGGGTGGATTCAAAACATAAGAATAAGCGAAGTAAATATTTTTAAATAAAAAAAGTTAAAACTTAAAAAATCGAAAAAAACACAAAAAAACTTACGTAAGTCAAACGAACGATGTTAAATGTAAAAATCGGAAAAAAGAAAACAGAAAAACGAACGTTAAAACTTCTTTAAAAAATCTGATAAATACCCCCCCCAAAAAAAAACCTTGAAAAATGGATTAAATAACCCTGTTTCAATATCAAAATTTAAAAAAATCGGTGGGCACCCGGCGTTTCCCGGGTGTTTTTGGATGTGTGTGGTCGGGCGAGGATTGGAGTGTTAATGAAAACGTAAGAATAAGCGAAGTAAAAAAAAAAAACGTTATAAAATCTGAAAACACGTGAAAAATGGTTTAAATAACCCTGCTTCAATATTAAAATTTAAAAAATCGAAAAAAAAAGAAGACATCTCATACCACGATTCGAACCCAAAACCTTTAGATAATGACCCAGCGCTCTAACCAACTGACCTAAGTCGACGCATATGAAATTGTGTCAGTTTTTCAAATATTTAAACTAAATCAGGTTACGACGTCATATGAAGCACGCGTAGAAGCGGAATCGTTATGATAGGACGGTTTTTGCTGCCCCCACTATAGAAAACTGATCATTTTAGGATAAAGAAATTAACGTTTTTGGCCAATTTTTCGATATTTGTCGGGCGAAAGATCGAGCTTAAAAATGATACGGATCTGACGAAAATCCGTGACCCGTGTCGAAAGTTTTTGCGAGACATACAAACACACAAACATACATACACATATTTTCGCTTTTATATATATAGAAGACTAGTAGGACCCCCCCCTGGCATTGCCCGGGTGTCTGTAGGTTGTGTAGTAAGGAACCCCGAAAAAAAGTGGTAGGAGCAGTGAGGGGGGAATAAAAAACAGGATGCATTATTTATTTTAATTTTTTTACATAGGAATCGCCACTTATCAAAGACCAGAGACAACTCGAGGATAAGAGTTAATGGGTGTACATAAGTCAATGGGATTGTAGTGTAGTAATCGTTAGTAGTGGAAATTTTGTAAATTGGATTACTTAGGGGGACGGTTTATCAAGAACTTGTTTACATTGGACTTGAAGACAATCAAATTGTAGTCAGCTGGAAAGCAGGCAAACGGAAGAGAGTTCCATAGATGTGCAGCTCTAAGAAAATAGCCTTGTTCATGAAAAAAACTTTGTTCATGGAATCTACATTTAGGTTTAGGCACAGATAAAGTGTGGGGGAAATTATTGATAGTGGTTTTGGCGAGATGAGTGTTTTTCGTGAATGTTTGGCGAGGGGTAGGACCATAGATTGAAGCTCAGACGAGCACTTGCCATGATAATAGCGATAAAGCAGAAATAGGCTTGCAGCGTCTCTTCCGTGGGAAAGAGGTTGCAGGGAAGAATAAAGGGCACCACTCACTAAGTAACGAAGTCTATTTTGAATTCTGTCAAAGCAGGATAAGCTGCTTCTAGCAGCTCCTGTCAGATGTGGAAATAGTACTCCATATCTGGCCAAACCGGAAGTAGCGAAGGTTTAAATTAAGGCTGGTCAATCAAAAAGAGGGGATAACTTTCGAAAATATCGACGAAAAAAAAAGCAACCCCTCCTTGTAAAACAGTGCCCAGGTAAAGGTGAGGAATTCATGTTTTGAATCAATTTTTCGGTATTTGTTGTCCGAAGGGTCGAGCTTCAAAACGATACCAATATCATAAAAATTCGTCGCCTCTGTCTAAAGTTTTATGCAGACATACATACATACATACATACATACATTTAAACAGAGAGGTGAGCTTTATATTATAGATGTTGTGAATATTTTAATAGTTAAATAATTTTTTACCCAAGTTTCACTACTTATCAAGGCCCAAAGGCCACTCGAGGAAAAGGTTTAATGAATGTAAGCGGGTGGTGTAGTAATCTATATATATGAAAGCGAAAATGTATGTATGTATGTATGTATGTATGTATGTGTGTATGTTTGTGTGTCTGCTAAAAACTTTCGACAGACACAGCAAAAATTCACAAATTTGGTCTCATATGAAATCCCCGTCCTTCGCCCGACAAATATCGAAAAATTGGCTAAAAACGTTAATGTTTTCACCCTGAAATCAACACTTTTCTACAGGGGGGTCAGCAAAAACCGTCCTCTCATGACGAGATCAGTTCTACGCATGCGTCAGACGACGTTATGACATGATTTAGTTTAAATATTTGAAGAACTGAGAGAATTTCATGTGTGTCGTGTTAGCTCAATTGTTAAAGCGTTGGGTCATTATCTAAACTTTTTTGGTTTGAATCGTGGTGTGAGATTTTTTTTTTTCGATTTTTGAAATTTTAATATTGAAGCAGTGTTATTTAAGCCATTTTTCACGTAACGTTCGTTTTTCTGTTTTTTTTTTTACTTCGCTTATTCTTAGGTTTTCATTAACGCCCCAACCCCAACCGACCACACACACAAAAACACCCGCGTACCCACCGATTTTTTAAATTTTAATATTGAAAAAGGCTTATTTAAGCCATTTTTCACATGTTTTTTTTTTCCGTTGTTATTTTTCAGATTTTTTAAAGCAGTTTTAACGTTCGTTTTTCTGTTTTCTTTTTTGTTTTTGTTTTTTTTGATTTTTACATTTAACATCGTCCGTTTGCCTTACGTTCGTTTTTTCTGTGTTTATGTATATATATGTATATATATGTGCATATATATGTGCATATATATGTATATGTGTATATATATGTTTATATATATATGTATATATATATATGTATATATATATGTATATGAATATATATGTATATGAATATATATATATGCATATGAATATATATATATGCATATGAATATATATATATGCATATGAATATGTATATATGCATATGAATATATATATATATATATATATATATGCATATGAATATATATATAATATAAAGCTGAACGTCTCTGTGTGTGTCTGGTCACGAATAGTCTCATATATGGTTGACTATTATAGAAAACTGATCACATATAATGATAGAAGATGTATCGAGAAACAGGAATGGGTATGTTTGATCTGGCATAATGATGATTCATTGAAATTGTGGTGTCTGCGTACGCGCCTGGTCCACAAAGTGTGGAAATAAAAAAAATTAAAAATTAAAAAAAAAAAAACGTTTACATGTGTTTTTGATATAGATGTACATAATAATACTTTGATAAGTATGTTTTAATTTAAATAGGGATGGTATAATAAAATTGTGGGGTCTGCGTTCGTGCCTGGCCTCCATGGAATGGGAATAGGCACAAACTTGCGTAAGTATACTTTGATAATTATGCTTCAGTTTGAAGAAATATGGTATAATAAAATTATGGGGTGTTCGTACGCGCCTGACCTCCATAGAATGGAAATATGTCACAAAGTTTAACAAGGTTTTTTTAATATAGATCCACAGAATATTGTGATAAGTGTTTCAGTGTGAACAGGTATGGTATAATTATGGGGTTTATTTATTTTATTTTTACTTTCATCATATTTTGCTTTGGTTTTGATACCCGCAAATTCGAAGCACTCTCTTTACAACCCTTTCTTTTCATAACCTATCATAGTTTCATAAATCGGAGTCCATTTTCTGTAGGCTGTTCTTGAACCCAGTCAACAACGGGTACTTTTGCTAGTATATATATATATATATATATATATATATATAGATAGATAGATAGATAGATAGATAGAGAGAGAGAGAGAGAGAGATGATGTAAAGATTGGGTTAGGATTATTATATAATATAGATTCCTGTAAACATTTGTTTATTGTTGGACGGTGGGACGTGAAAATTCTACCCGTCTTAAGACTTGTACTCTTCTAGTATAATATTTATATAAGAATCTGATTGTTCGTTTCTTATTCGTATGTTACGCTTTGAAAAAGACCAAATACAATGCTTTGAGGCCACACTGCTTAAAAAAAATGCAAAATCCGCAAAATTTTGCTTTAAGAGTCCAATCTGGAAAATTTGAATACGAATATGGGAGTAATCTCCCTTATATGGAGTCTCATTTTCGAATGAGGCTAGGGCTAGGACAACAGCATATTTTTTTCCTTGTTTTGACTCTCAGGTATATATCCATTGATATCTTTTATGTTTTTATATAGAGTGATGTAGTTAATTAATTGTGACTGTATCGGACTCGAGAGTAAAAACAATGAAAAGAATATGCTGTTGTCCTATCCCTTGTACTGGGGTCCTGGATTGAAGAAGTAATTTAAAAATTGCCCCTTACAATGTGATTTTATAATTAGTATTCAGCTATGTAGCACAATATTACTTTCTAAGTATGTATTAGTACTTATTAATTTATCTCATTTGGGCCAGTTTTATATTCAAAATAAAATGGACACTATTTTCAGAGAAATTATAACAAACTCATATTTGCTGCATTGTTAATTGCTTTTCTGCTTTAAAACTAATTTTTTGTGCTATCCAAAAATATCTACTTTATCAAAAAAGATTTGTTCATCTGATAAATTTCTCAATTCGCGGAATTCTCACGTGTCCTGTTACTATTATAGACATAAAAAACAATAAAATAAACAAAGATAATAAAATACTTCGCAATTAAATCAGTTATATATCCTCAGGCAACGCCGAGAAACAGGTCCTGCTAGTATTAAATGCTTTCGCTAATGTGATTTTTTTTTTTTTTTTTGTCCGGTCATATTATTTTCTTTCTTTTTAATTTAACATTGGTTGTCTCAATTAAATCAGTTATATATCCTCAGGCAACGCCGAGAAACAGGTCCTGCTAGTATTAAATGCTTGTGCTAATGTTTTTTTTTTTTTTTTTTTTTTGTCCGGCCATATTATTTTCTTTCTTTTTAATTTAACATTGGTTGTCTCAAATGAAATGTTCTGGTAAATATTAGGGTCTGTAAAAAGGAGGAAAACCCTCGACTATTTCTCAAATCAAACGAAACAAGCCGAACTACTTTTTTTCTCTCTCTGGGAACGAATTTTTAAATGATGTGCACGAATATCCGGTCTTTCTATCTTTGTTATCAGCGGAAGAAGGTGTCGACTTACAACTTCCGATGTGAAAAAAAGTCCCCCTACCCGATTCGTTACATAGAATCCCCTCCCTTGAATTCCCTTTGAAATTAAAAGCTAAGAATATACTATCAGCAAAAGGTGATCCAATGCCCCCCCCCTATATATATATATATATATATATATACTAGCGGTAACTGGAAATTCCACAGCGAACTCTTTCATGTAAAATAATATTGATGTTGGCATTCTGTGAATGTTCAGCGTAAATGGAGACACCCTGATATTATTGTAGCTCTTTTGTTAAAACTGCAAAACTATTTATCTAAGCTGCAACGACGCCCTGCGTAGCCCTGTCATAAGATGCGCTTGAATATGATATTTTAATTCATGCGGATTTCGTATATATTATTACAGAGTCAATTTTCTATCGAGCTGTGGTGTCAAAAATAAAAAAAAAATATATATCTATATTACTTGGGTGCATCAGCTTAAATCGAAACCGAAACCAAAACTTATGAAGAATTTTTTCTTGGTAAAATTATTTATTACAAGAAATGGAAGTCCATAACAATTAAACGATAGTCACTCGGGAGAAAAAAGATGTAAGAGTGACACAAAAGAACACACACTATCTTATTAATATATAGGTTTATAATATATTCTCATAAAATTTCAGCCAGATCGACCAAGTATTTTCCAAGAAACCTTCTAGAGTAAATGTGATATTGTAGTGACTAATCCCTGTGAATCACTATAAATCTCTGTGCATCGAACGGATACCCTAATTCCAAATTCATTGGACCTTATAATAACAAAAGTTGATGCAAATTTTCAGTCAGATCGGCCCATAGTTTTCGAGAAGAGCAATGGACAGACTGACACACATGCATAAAGACAGATAGGCAGACAAACTAAGAGAAATCTATATATTTATAAAAGTGATCTTGTCTGTCTGAGGAACGGTCACTATCAAAGTACTGTCAATTTTTTATCTATAAACTTATAGACTTGAAACTTGATATATAAGGTATTTGGACCCGCGGAACAAATTCGATTTGGTCTTTATAAAAAATAGCTGCTAAGGAGTTATAATTGAAAAAAAACCATAGAACATGACAAGCACTAGTCTACTTAAAGTGCTCCTCTACCCATGCGCAAATATACATTTATAGGTTAAACAACGTTATTTTTTTAGTTTCTGTATGCGCATGGACGTGACTCAGAAGATAACAAATAAGGTTGAAGAGTTATATGTTTTGATTTCGATTCCAGCAAATGTCATCAAGCCCATATATATATATATATATATATATATATATATATATATATATATATATATATATATATATATATGCTTTTAACAATGTGTGCTTGAATATATATATATATATATATATATATATATATATATATATATGCTTTTAACAATGTGTGCTTGAATATATATATATATATATATATGTATATATATATGCTTTTAACAATGTGTGCTTGAATATATATATATATATATATATATATATATATATATGCTTTTAACAATGTGTGCTTGAATATATATATATGCTTTTAACAATGTGTTCTTGAATATATATATATATATATATATATATATGCTTTTAACAATGTGTGCTTGAATATACACAGATATATATATATATGTGCTTTTAACAATGTGTTCTTGAATATATATATATATATATATATACATATGTTCAAGCACACATTGTTAAAAGTAACAAAAAGCTTCTGCTTAGTAAAACCTTCTTTATTTTTAATTTTTCGTATTATCTTTCTTGTATACACATCAAACATATGGATGTATGGTCCAAAATATTTTTATCTTCTCGAAGTATCCACGGTTTTAACTTTTCGTGAAATAGCCTTCACATCATCAGGAAAGTGCGTTAGTTTCGGTAAGGAATTATGGGAAGATTTATATAAATAGTAGTTGAGGTACGAGCGAAGCTCATTGTTACTGCTTACAGCGGTGGGGGCGTTTGTAGAAAAGTGAGGAGCGCATGCCTGTTCTAGGGTCAGTAGCAGGAACGGGTGAGTGTAGGAGAGGGGAGGGAGTCACCACGCAGTCTATTCACTAACAAAAGTCCTATATGACGTCATTAGCCCATATCTACCAAGTAAATATAATGTAAAATCTTCACAAAAACTTACAAATACTTAAATCTAAACAATCTCATAACAAAATAATAGCCTCTCTTGATGTTGAAAGCTTATTTACAAACGTTCCCGTAAGAAAAAAATATTGATATAATCCCTAACCACAATACAAAAACCCATCTCCCCCTTAAATTAACGAAAAAATACTTAAAAAATTACTTCTAGTCTGCACCACTGGAGTTATCATTCTACGATCACATATGGAACATTTACACCCAAGTCTAAAGTAAATAAGTTCTTGATGAGCCTACCTACTATAATTCTTGCCTTCTAAATTTCAAGAGTGAATGCCCTCACCAATACAAAATAGCCATCATCAAAAACCTCCTCAACCGAGTAAAACTTACCTGTTTCAACAAAAAATACTTATCATTTAAATAAAATAATTAAGAAAGTCCTCATAAACTTTCCCAACACAAAGTTTTCCAAATTATATTGTTGATCAACACATAAACTCCATGCTCCAGAAGTTAAACAATACTCTCACTAACAATAACACTCTCAACACCACAACTCCAATACAATGAACCTATTCTATTGCAATCAAATGCATCCGGACTTTAAGTTAGAAGAAATTGCTATAAAAAACATCATCCATAGACAACAATAACATTAGATTCATCATTTACTATAAAAAATTAAAACCTAAAACTTATTTATTAAAAACAACCCCTCCTCTCCTCTTAAACCACTAGAATGGACCAACGTCATCTATAAGTTGAAATTCCCCTTGGGAGAATGTAACTCATATAACAAGAATGCAGCTAACAGTTACATTGGACGTACGAGCATAACATTATCATGCCGCCTCATCTGTGATAATGTCGAATATAATGCAATCTTCCAAAATTTACATAAAACCATCAATGCCCCCTTAAATTTCAGATAAATTCTAATTAACAACACTAAAATACTACACCATGAAATTAACGTAAAAAAAACTTGACATCCTTAAAGCTATTTATATCAAAACGCAAAAACCTAGCCTAAATCAGGTTACATTTCAGAATAGTACCAATACGCTCAAATGCCTAACATAACTCCCCTCTCCCCACCACACACCCGTTCCTACTACTGACCCTAGAACAGGCATGCTCTTCTCATTTTCTCTTACCACACAAACAATACCCCCGCTGTTAGCAGTAACAATGAACTTCGCGTATACCCAAACAACTATTTAAATAAATCTTCCCATAATTCCTTACCGAAACCAGCACACATTCCTGATGATGTGAAGACGATTTCACGAAAAGTTAAAACCGCAGACACTTCGAGAAGAAAAAATGCTTGAACCTTACATCCATATAAAAAGATAATACAAAAAATCGAAAAAACAAAAAAAGGTATTAATAAACAGAAGCTTTCTGTTATTTTTAACAATATCTGCCTGAATGAAAAAATACTGCCTAAATTCACTCTATATAATATATAGTAATTTATAAAAAATATATGGCAATTAAGCTACACAAAATATTCCGCGTTTCATTACCGTGAGCTTAATTGTCATATATATTTTCATAACTTACTACCTAGCTCTAGTTATGTATTGAGCACTGTTTAAGTAAATACTGAAAATTTACGCACAAAATTATATTTTCATATATTAATTCATGTGATTAAATAAGTATATATATATACTTACATAAATTATAATATATGTATATATATGTATATATCCTTATATAAATAAGTATATATAGAGAGTCATCCACATACAGTACTGTTTCGCTATTTCACAGCTAATCAGTGTGGCTCGATAGAAACCTGGCCGCTTAAATGACAGTCAAGGCTTCTCACCGTTACGCTATACGCCTGCTGCTGTGTGGGTAATGAATTAACAATGTTTTGACATCGTCCAAATGCCTCTGCTCGATTTGTTTACACAAAGAGCGTCGGTTTATACGCTAATGGCGATTTGTATATCACTTCCAAAAATGCTCAACCCAAGATAGGGAGCATTATAGTCATCCACATAGAGTACTGTTTCGCTGTTTCACAGCTCATCTGTGCGGCTAGACAGGCAACTGCCTCAAGCCAGGATCGAAACCTCACCGCCCAAATGACAGTCTCACCATTACGCTATACGGATGCTGCTGTGTGGGTAATGCATTTAACGATGTTTAGTTTTGACATCGTCCGAATGCCTCCGCTCGATTTGTTTGCACAAAGAGCGTCGCTTTATACGCTAAGGGCATATATATATATATGTGTGTGTGTGTGTGTGTGTGTGTGTGTGTGTGCGTGTGTGTGCATATACGTATGTATTTGAAATTACTACTATATGTATTAGGTACAATATAATAATCAATAGTGTATTGGCTCTATAATAATAAATACGAAATCTGCATGAATTTAAATATCATATTTAAGAGTATTTTACGACCGGGCAAGGTCGGGCGGCCAGCTAGTATAATATAAAATTGTGTTTATATTACTAATGCACAAATCTGTTCCACATAGTATCCACCTACTTTTCGACCAGCATGTGTATGACAGATCATGAAATGTATTACGATTACGTTTAACATATATTTTTTTACTCCCTTGTCAGCAATTAAGACTCAAGATCAGATGTAGTTTTGAGAAAGAAACGCATTGATAAGCGCATTCTGGCCTACAAAAAAAAAAAAAATGCCACAGTAGTGCTGCCGACATTCCCTCGGTAGGGGCGCATTAGCAAAACTCTAACTCCTCTTCAGAGAGAAGACAATGTTTGTGAGGATGGACCCTCTAGGACTGAATCATTCCATAATTCGGTTGCAACAAAGTCAGGAGAGTGACGATGGCCAAGCGGTTAACGCTATGGACTGACAACCTGGGCGTGCCAAGTTCGAATCCATTTCGTTTCACAGAAGCAGTTCGACTTCGTGATGTTGGCAACCTTCACGTGGTCCTCCAGTAAATGCCAAATATCCTTCTAGAAAGAATCGCTACAATTATATAAAAGGAAATTTGTCAGTTTGTGTGCTTGGCGCTATAATAATAAATAGTTTACTTTAACTTAATTATGTTGGCAACTGTCATACGCTTCCGCATTTAAATGTTCGATGTCTTACTTGAGATGCTTCCAACTAGAAAGATACCCGGGAAACGAATGCCAACAATAATCACCTGATTGATACGGAAATGTACGAATAGCAATCATCATCATCATCATCATCATCATCATCATTATCAACATCATCACCATCACAATTATCATCATCATCATCATCATCATCATCAGTATCATCATCACAATTAGCCACATCACCATCATCATCAACATCATTCTCAACAATATCATCAGCATCAACATCATTAATCATCGTCAGCATCATCACTCATCACCACCAATATCATCATCATCATCATCATCATCATCATCATCATCATCATCATCACAAGCATCATCACAAGCATCATCATCATCATCACCATCACCATCACAATTAGCCACATCATCATCATCATCATCATCATCACAATTAGCCACATCACCATCATTATCATTCTCAACAATATCATCATCATCATCATCATCATCATCATCAACTTCACTAATCATCATCAACATCATCACTCATCAACAACAACAATTTGTTATTTTACTAGAAACGTGTTTATAGTAATCTTAGACAAGACAGTTACACAGATGGGCAAGCTTTAGCCTATCCCATGCAGATGGTTATTGGAGATTTATTTCAGCATCCTAATTAGCATTCTTAACGTTATCACATATGGCATCCTGTACGTCGTATTTGGTGTATTTTTAATGATCAACCTTTTAATGTTTATTAGCAAAGTTTCAGCCAATGTTGATTCAAACCTTGATCATGCGCATCTCTTTCAGAATTGGGAATCTTGTTGTCGAACTTGAGAACCTTTATGTTGAACTTGGGAATCTTGACAGAATTTTGAACTGAAACTCTTTTTTTTAATTCACAAGAGTTGATTGTTCTTATGCCGCCAGCCATCGTTTGTATTAATGTTATGTTATTCTTAGATAACAATGGTTCTCACAGTAGACCTCATAATATCGATCTATAGATCGATATCAATCCGTAGTAATAACTATTGATCTATAGTGATAAGTATTAAGATTATATATCTAAAACAAAATTAGACTTAAGTTTTTCAAAATTCATACTAAAATTGTTCGCAAGAACATGTGACGTAACGGATAAAGTACTTAGTGAAATTCACTTGTAATGACACTCCTCTTGTGAATTACGTAGGACTTCTGCTCAGTCATGACGGAAAGAGAGTATGCCATATTCATGGATTAAATAAAGGAATCCTTTCAAAATTCTGTGCAGATTCTTGAATCTGTCAGAAAGATTCCCGAGTTCAACAAGATGCACTGAAGAAGATCGGCCGAAACTTTAAGAAAATAACACTCAAGAAAAGTAGTTTGAATAATCTAAATCAAGGATCGGCAACCTATATCCTACAAGCTGGATCTGGCCCGCAAAGGCATTTTGACCAGCCCACGAGCCTGATATCCAATGACTATATTTTTAACATGTGAGATCAAATTTGAATTCTATGACCGCAAAAAATCACAATCAAAATCCAACCACTTTTATTGCTGCGTAAAAAAAAAAAAAAAAAAATTAAGAAATAGATATTTAAAAAAACTCAGAGCGAATTTGACCGACCGAGCAGCAACAGACAGTCGGGGACAATTTCAAAGGGCAAATGTCGGTTTTCTGTTTCACTTCTTTAACAGCGACCCCTCATAACCCTAACCCGCCTATCCTTGCCATCTATCCCATTTAAGTTGTTGAACTCTTTCAATCGGCCATGTTTTTATCTTTTAAATACCAGTTTCAAACATACACATCATAATTTCATCCATTTCGCTCCGGGTGATTTTTTTTTCACTTTGAAGTATTTTGACGTTTCTTGAGAAAAACTATCTTTTGTTAGTTGCATTTTAATTTGTTTTTGTGATTTTTCAATGTTTATTTTCATTATGTTTTTTAATATTTAGGTTGATAGGGGTTTACATATGTAATGTTTCTTAATTTTTCATTAATTACCTTAGTCTGGCCCGCGACTCGTCATTGTAACATGATCCGGCTCGCGGGGTCGAATGAGTTGCCGACTCCTCATCTAAATAATACCTCACACAGAATTAGAATAACTATACAAAGTAGATTAGAACGGAAATGTAAAATATCGCAATATGTGTTATAGTAAAAAAAAAATAAATAAATAACAACAGGTAAGTATTTTTAATTCTTTATTTAATATCTGCCACGCTGTTATGCAATGTACAAAAAAAAATTTTTTCCTGTTTGTATTATACTAAAAAAATGGCTAGTAAATTTTCGTCTACTTAACGTTTATAGAGAGATCATTTCACGATGAAGGAAAAGGAAAAAAAGACAAAAACAGTTTCTTGGCCTGATGATTATGTATATCGTCGAAACAGTTGCTGAACATTTTTAAAATAAAAATAAAATAATAAATAAATTGATGAACATTTTTTCAAATAAATAAAAGTTCGTTTAAAAAAATCTGTGTTTTATTGGCTTCTTAAATTTGCACATTTTAATTCAAATTTAAACAACGTTTGCATCGAGAAAAAAAATATATCCAACTCATTTCACTTGAAAACCCAAAGGAGATAAGTTGGTTCTTCTTCGTTATTGTAGCGAAATTCGAAAATTGAAATATTGAATTTCAAGTGAAACTAATGGTATCTA
>NC_136499.1:116497125-116512125 GCF_053919585.1 Euprymna scolopes | reverse complement strand
TATATATATATATAAATATACATGCATATGAATATATATATATAAATATACATACATATGAATATATATATAAATATATATATATACATATGAATATATATATAAATATATATATACATATGAAGATATATATAAATATATATATACATATGAATATATATATAAATATATATATGCATATGAATATATATATATATAAATATATACATACATATGAATATATATATAAATATATATATACATATGAATATATATATAAATATATATATACATATGAATATATATATAAATATATATATATGCATATGAATATATATATATATAAATATATACATACATATGAATATATATATAAATATATATATGCATATGAATATATATATAAATATATATATAAATACTTAATTTACTAACATAAAATTAATATACGAAAATATAGATTCCTTCGTAACCTTTAAGTATTTACTTCAAAGGTGCTCAATACGTAGGTAGAGCTAGTTAGTGATTTATAAAATATATATGGCGATCAAGCTACATTGTGGACTGGTAAGCTACGCTATTGGTTGGACATTTATTTTGAAGTGGGCAGTGTGTGCGGTGTCTACAGTTGCATTTATCTTGTTCGGTATTACTTTTTTATTTATAGTATGGTTGTTCTTGTCCGGTGTTGGTTTATTATTATTATTATTATTATTATTATTATTATTATTATTATTATTATTATTATTATTATTATTATTTCTTCTAGTGTTAGTTTTATTTTTTCATGGTGTCTACTTTTTTATTGTTTATTTTGTTGCTGTTTACATTGTTTTTACAATAAAAAAACACTAACCTAGTTTTAAAACAGACCAAGAAACTAAATAGAGCAGACAAAAGGAACAGGTAAACCAGAGGCCAAATAGGCATTTGAACGAAAAAATACATGCTCATTGGCTGATAGGACGGGCGAAGTGGATACTAGAAAGCTGATTGGCTAACTAAAATCTCAATAGAAGAGGAGCATAGAAAAACGATAAACAACCACAGAATTCGCGCACAAGAGTCCTAGAGTGTATGAAACGCGGGATATTCAGTGTAGCTATTTCGCCATGTATATTTTATAAACTACTAAATATATATATATATATACATATGAATATATATATATATATATAAATAAATATATATATATATAGATATGAATATATATATACATATGAATATATATATATATAAATATATATATAGATATGAATATATATATAAATATATATATATAAATATATATATAGATATGAATATATATATATATAAATATATATATAGATATGAATATATATATAAATATATATATATAAATATATATATAGATATGAATATATATATATATAAATATATATATAGATAGATATGAATATATATATAGATAGATATGAATATATATATATATAAATATATATATATAGATATGAATATATATATATATAAATATATATATAGATATGAATATATATATACATATATATAGATATGAAAATATATATACATATATATATGTATGAATAATATATATATATATATGTATATATGAATATATATATAGATAAATATATATCTATATAAAAAATATATATGAATATATATATATATGAATATATATAAATAAATATATATATGAATATATATATATGAATATACATATATGAATATATATATATATAAATATGAATATATATATATGAATATATATATATAAATATATATATATATAAATATATATATATATATATAAATATATATATATAAATATATATATATATAAATATATATATATAAATATATATATGAATATTTATATATATGTCAATATATATAAATATATATATGAATATATATATATATATGTCAATATATATATAAATATATATATGAATATATATATATATATGAATATATATATATAAATAAATATATATATGAATATTTATATATATGTCAATGTATATATAAATATATATGAATATATATATATATATATAAATATATATATACTAGCGGGGGTACCCGGCGTTGCCCGAGTGTTTGTTTCCGGGACGGGGGGGGAGTTTTAAAATATGTTATGGTAGGTAAGTAGGAAGGATCAAACCCGGAGTCATGAGTAAAAGTAGGAAAATAAAGTGTGAAAAAAAGAAAAACAAACATCTGCAACGTTAACAGTTCGGCCACCAAGAAAAGTCCATTCCAGTTGTTTAGGAAAAAAAAAAAAACGACTACGGTAGGTCGGCGCGAACGTGAAAATATAATGTGAATTGTCCAGCACGCTAACCACTACGCCACAGAGCACTGCAGCTTAGTTTAGTGATTTTAAATAACTTTACATGAAAGAACTACGAAGCCAAACCGGTGTTCTCATCTCAACTGTTCCTTGTGAACGATCCCCAAACGGTGTTAAGTGGTGGCAGGGGGAGGATGAATTTATTAGAGAGAAAATATTTTACCACTTCCATTGATCTTAACCGATTTTGGCCGTGACTTCTCAGCAGAAAAAGTATAGAAATCTAAGATTATCGAGGAATTTGAGAAATAATAAGCCTATAACACACCTCAGATATTGTTCTGCCGTTTGTGCATATTATATTTGCATGAAATATCTTGATTTTTAATCCTATTAAGGTCAAAATCAGACGGGGAAAATGAGTTCATTTTATTTATATAGAGATATAAATAAATAAATATATATATACATATGAATGTATATGAATGTGTATATATATAAATATATATGAATATATAAATATATAAATATATGAATGTATATATATAAATATATTAATATATATATATACATATAAATATATATATATATACATATAAAATGTATATATATATGAATATATATATATATATATATATATATATATATATATATATATATATATATATATAAATATTTATTTTTGTTAAGTGTGATTAAATTATCGGATCGTTAACACAATTCGGTAATTGAAGCAGTTGTATTAAATAAAAAAATATTTTGCACTATAGCAATATTGAGTTCTTTATCCGGGATTTTTAAACCTTTACCACTTACTAATTACATATATATATATATATATATATATATATATATATATATATATATATATATATATATATATATATATATATATAAATGTATCCTCAGTTTTCGTTAAGACATGCATCTAGGAGAAGGAAACTGTGATGTAAAAACCTGCGGTCTACTGTTTGCTCCGTTCTGTGGGAGTCATCTGCACCGACAAAGGTAAGCAGTGATACCAAAAATGGGTGGTTCTGCACAAAGCCTTCACCACTATATACAAATAATCTCGGTTGATTTCCGAGCTACTTAGGTGTTGTTGCAGAAACATCATATGTCGAAATGGACGGAAAGTCCATCATCTAATATATAAAAGGCTACATGTTTGTGTGTCTGTTTGCCCTGTCTATATTTTCAATCTATCTCTACCGAAACTAAAAGTCGCAAAGCGGCGGTAGGGGCCTCAATTAATGGGATTTTTTACCGACCATTTTTTTTATGGGTGTTTAGCCGGTTAAAGTAGTTTTTAAGAGGTCCACAACGGGTCAAAATTGAAAAAAAAATCCTTACACATTTTATACATAATTTTTAATCAGTTCTTATTCGTGTCATGTTGGTACAGTGGTAACGTTACCAGCTTTGAATGCTAAAGTTCCGGTTTCGATTGTAGCTAATGGAACCCAAATATGTTTCTTTTAAAAAATTTTTTTACTAAATAATATATACGAAATATGGGCAAATTAAAATATCATAGTGAAGCGAATTTTACGCTCGGGAAAATCCGGGCGCCCCCTCCCGTTCTTTATATTTATATATATATATATATATATATATATATATATATATATATATATATATATTCGATGCCTCCGTTTAGTCTCGAAAGACAAAGGATACCCTTTGTAGGGGCAGCCGTGCGTGTAATTGTGAGGCAAGGGTTGCGCAATCTACAACCGCACCTCTCCTGAATCGGCATTGTTTGAGTCTGGTGGCAAGAAGAAGTCTAGGACGACTGGAAACAATGCTGTGATAAGCGGAGAGCACATTCAGCACCTGGAAGACCCAAATGGTCATCCATTTAGTACTGACCAGGTTCAACGTTGCTTAACCTCAGTGATCCAGGGGGAACCGGCGTGTCGTACACACACACACACACACACACACACACACACACACACACACACACAGATATATATGTACTATATAATAAAATAGTTGCAGAAATTTCATTCTGGACCAAATTACGGTAGGTTTTCAATACTAGATGCCACCTACACATTTATTATGCATAAACTATTACTCACCGTCTTGTGTAACTTTTGAACAATGTTTCGTTATAATAAAATCCTACCTTACTTCCTTCAAGTGACATCATCACGATTGCCAAGATCTTTAGACGAAGTAGTTCGTATTTACCCCTCTTACTCCAAAGTCCTCCCACCGCTCACAGTCAATACTGAGTACATATATAAACATTATAACTATATTTTCCTTACACCCTTATAAACTGGATGAAAGACTCATACACATACAACTACCTTTACACTTCGCTATTCGAAAATAATATTTCCCCATTAACATTTCGGCTATTCTTATTGGCTGAGAACATAAAATTCTATTCGGGATTACACACATTCTTACAAAACCTTAAACAATATCGCCGCTTAATATACACGAATTACAACTTTTTATACATAACAAACAAAACAATTCTACCACGCTCATATTCATAAATTTACGTAGTTATGCCCTCACCTTTAACTACACACACATTACCGCCACGCATGGTTTTAAATCAATTATACTTTCCTAACGTCACCTTTCCGCGATTTTACAGACGAATGTTTACAAAAACTTACCAGATCATTTAGTTTTCAATTACACATACAAATAGTCGTAAATTTAGTACAAATAAGTTACCTCAGCTTCTTCTGGTAATGTTTAAATCTAATGTAAATACCGTTGCTTCGTTGGTTTCAGCGTTGTAAATTTTGCCATATTGCATTATTTAGATTATCATTATTTATATATTGTTATAATAAACAAATTTCGTCGCAGCTTTCTTTATATCTTGTTCTGGTTTAGCGTTCTAAATTATGCAATGATAAAATGAACTAATCTCTTAGTAAACGAATACAAACTGTCTATCAAACGAGGACCAACGAACTAACGATACTTTCGTTACATTAAAACATTTACAAAAGAAGCGGCTGCATCTTTTCCTTTGATTTATAAGTAAGTGATATGGTACGGTTTTTACAAAAAAACATTAACGAACCAACAATATTTCCGTTAGATGAAAACATTTACAAAATAAGCTGCGGCAACTATTTCTTTTATTTTTTTAACATTAAAAAAATCGTCCCAGCTTTCTCCCTTTTATGTTTTGATTGAACATACAATATCGTTGGATCGAGCGTCCGAACTTATGAGATGCAAATATGAACGTATAGTTGTTTCTATCTGCAAAGTAAACTATTGTAAAACAGAGCAAAATGTACTGTAAACAGACATCTTTCTGCTCTACTCAATACATACTACATTTATTTACCAGATAGTAGCCTACTTCCCTACATCAAAGCAGTACCAAGCCTGTATCGGGGTGATTAGGCAAAAAAAAAAAATATTTCTTGATTTTGGAGTATATTGTAAACCCTTACAATATCCTATTTTCCTTTTGGGGGTTTGTTTTCCTTTGTTTTAAGAGGTCGTTTTGGATTCTATTTTTCTGCTCATTTAAATCATTTTCTACTACTATGGATGCTTCGTTTGTTGACAAACTAATCTCTATATAAATAAAATGAACTCATTTTTTCCCGTCTGATTTTGACATTAATAAAATAAAAATCAAGATATTTCATGCAAATATAATATGCACAAACGGCAGAACAATATCTGAGGTGTGTTATAGGCTTATTATTTCTCAAATTCCTCGATAATCTTAGATTTCTATACTTTTTCTGCTGAGAAGTCTCGGTCAAAATCGGTTAAGATCAATGGAAGTGGTAAAATATTTTCTCTCTAATAAATTCCTCCTCCCCCTGCCACCACTTAACACCGTTTGGGGATCGTTCACAAGGAACAGTTGAGAAGAGAACACCGGTTTGGCTTCGTAGTTCTTTCATGTGAAGTTATTTAAAATCACTATACTAAGCTGCAGTGCTCTGTGGCGTAGTGGTTAGCGTGCTGGACAATTCACATTATATTTTCACGTTCGCGCCGACCTACCGTAGTCGTTTTTTTTTTCCTAAACAACTAGAATGGACTTTTCTTGGTGGCCGAACTGTTAACGTTGCAGATGTTTTTTTTTCACACTTTATTTTCCTACTTTTACTCATGACTCCGGGTTTGATCCTTCCTACTTACCGACCATAACATTTTTTAAAACTCCCCCCCCCCGTCCCGGAGACAAACACTCGGGCAACGCCGGGTACCCCCGCTAGTAAATCATAAAACTATTTCTTTTTATATAAAACACATTTTTTACATTCAGAACCCGAATCCTCATTTTCATTACTTTTGATGTAGTTTGTATTTGACTACATTTACGCCAGTTTCTATCAGATAATTTACCTTTAATTACATTGCCTACAGATAGACTTATTTGTAATGTATTTGTTTTTTGCTTAGTATATTTGTTTCACTAGTTTCTTAAATCTTTTTGTCTATCAAATAATTTACGCCGCCAATGTACAAATTTACTCTTTATCACATTGCCTACGGATAGATTTATTTGTTATATATTTGCTTTTTGTCTAGTATATTTGTTTTTGTTGTTTACTTCTTTTTTCACGGCTCATTACCGATATTGCTCAGACATGAACTTTTTTAGGTAATTTGTTATCTTAGCAAAATGACGACTTTTATGGATTTAGACTATGCTGAATAAGACAATCCCTTTTTACTTTGGCGCAGACAAGTACTTTTCGAGATATAATAACATGTATTATGCATTGCCATTTACTATTCTACACACGCGCGATAAACAAGTCTACTTCACTGCCCCCCATTCTTCTCTGGTTTATAGTCCTTGTGGATGGGTATGCGGACAACGCACATCAAGGTTAAATTTGGAGCAAATACATTGACAAACCATCCTCATAACATGAGGTGTCTATTTCAAAAGCCGTTCTTACCAGGGCAAGGTTGGGCGTGTCTATTCAATACAATAGTCTTAACATGAGGATGTTGAGGGTGTCTATTCTGAAAGCAGGTCTTAACATTAATATGTTGAGGATTTTCCACCACCACCACCACCACCACCACCAACAACAACAACAACAACAACAACAACATCAACAACCGTAGTATCACTTTTAACGAGAGGGGGGTGCTTCCACCTGGCAACGCTGGTTTACGAGTCCTGCTAGTATATGTATAAGTTTGTGTTACAGAAAATCAAAACAAAATTGGAACTGTCGTTTTAAATCTAAAGAAATGGGACCTAAAATTAGTTTCCTTGACTGGATTCACTTAAGCCACTATTTATGGCAAAGGAGAACAATTATAAATAACATTTGCTGGATTTGAAACCAACAGCATCGGCGTTCTTCTGATCTTCTGTAACGCATGTTTTAATATCACGCTGCTATATTTGAGTTTTCTTAATAGTCTTGCACAAATCTTATATATATATATATGTGATTTTCAGAATGTGAGAGATTATATATAATACAATTTATTATATACAATCTCTCACATTCTGAAAATCCTTTTATAAGTTGCTCGTTGGGTAGGCATTGCTGGATTGCGTCGTCCTTTCGAGTTAAAAACTCCTACTTTTGAGACACCGGCAAGGGTTATTGACTGGTTGAATGGCCGCGTCCCTTGTCGAGACAAAGTAGGTTCATTTCACAGTCGGATTTCGGCGCGGTTTGCTTGATCTGTGTTGGTTAATAGAAATTCTTGCGTGCGGGGCGTTTGCTCAGTTGGTAGAGTGCTTGCCTCGCATGCAAGGGGCTCGGGTTTCAAATACTGAGTTCGCATGTGTCTAACTGATGAGGGCGAAACTCGAGTCTTGGACTTCCGGTTCGTTGACTGTCATGGCTCTTGCGAGCTGCGACGTTGTTTGGCTGTGAATTTGTTATATATATATATATATATATATATATATATATATATGAATGGAAATGTATAAAAAAGATTACGAAAAGTATAAAAGCTTATAACTTTTCTTTATTCGTTTTCAATTGGTCACGTGCAGGAATACAAAATAATATTATGAAAAAAAAATTAAAAAACTTTTTTTTTCGACCGATCCTTCAGTCTTCATCAGTGTAGTGAAAGTATGAGCGTACACGGGGAAAAGGGGAATGGAAAAGGAAGGAAGGAAGGAAGGAGGAGGAGGAGAAGGGGAGAAGGAGGTATAACCAATGAGAAGGTGCCACGTCAGTCTTAAATATATACACATATAAATACACACATGCACAAAGTACATATAAATATATAAACGAAAAATTAAAAATTAAAAAGTAAATAAAAATGAAGAAACGCGCCTTTAACTGTCCAATCTTTTGAATTCTAACGATATTATTTATTCCAAGAGGGAATAAAAATTCAAAGGATATAAGACGTTATGAGGAGAAACACTATGATGTTCATTTGTAAATCAACGGATATTTCTCGTTCGAAAAAGAACGAAAACGTCGTTTCCAAATTGAACCGTTTAAAGACAGAAACGAAACGCTACTTTTTTATTAATTTATATATTAATATGTACATACACATACGTATACAAACAAATACTCACATGTACAAATATATACATATATATGCATATATACACACATAAATGTATGCATATATACACATATATAACAACAAATACACATGCACATACATAAATGTTTGCGCATATATTTACATGTAGAGACAGCTATACATATATACACAAGTTTGCATAAAAGGATGTAGGGAGAGAGGGGGAGAGGGGAAGAGAGGGACGGGAAAAGAAGTATAGGTGTGCGAGAAATACATACATATATATACATATACGGTAATATGAAGGAAATTAACACACACACATACATACATGCACACACGTACACATATATCCACATATACATACAGATACATATATACACATATACTGACGTGTGCATACACCTTCAGGTAACAAATACACACGCATAAATACATACATATCTGCGTACATAATATCCACACACTTACACATACATAGACCAATGTGTATGAGAGTATAAAGAAAAAAATATTAGGGAAAATGTGAAGGTTTCGGAAAGAGTTAGAAAAAAATTAAAAAGTTTACCCCATCTCACCGTGCATTTTAGTCCTAAGGAAAATGTTTATGGAAAATTTTTGTATATATATATATATATATATATATATATATATATATATATATATATATATACTGTAATTATGAAGGGAAGATATTTTTTATTGATATACATGATTAAAAGCACAGAAAAAAAAAATAAAAATGAAAGGCTACCTGATCGGTTTCGCCTTTACTCTTCTAGAGCTAGATCGAGGGATTTTTCTTTATAAAAGCAAAAGAAACCCACGAGGATAAATTTAAAATAAAGTGAGGTTATAGTGCACAAACTGGGAGGAAAAACCCAAGGGAAAGACTATATCTATAATATAAATCTCACCTGTCTGTTTTAACGCATGTATGTATGTATGCCTAAAACTTTCGACAGAAGCGACGGATTTTCACGATAGCGGTACCGTTTTTAAGCTCAACCCTTCGGACGCCAAATATCGCAAAATTCGCTAAAAACATTAATTCGTTCACTCTCAACTAGGCACTTTTCTACAAGGACAATCGGTGTTTTTGCGTCGCAATTTTTGGAAGCTATCGTATCGGTTGGAATGACTTTACTTTATTCCAACGTTTCGAACTTCCGGTCGTGTCATGGAGTAGCGGTAAGACGTCACATTTTTTTCACTTTCTCTTCCGCCTTCGCGTCACAAATGCGAGCCTGCCTGCCTGCCTACTACATTTTTTTTTCGCTCAACACCAGGCACACAGACTAGAAGATATCTAAAATAAAGTTACGGGTGATTTATGTATGATAGAATCTCTTCGAGATGAATCACGTTCAAATTAAAGAAACATTCCTTCTGTTTACAAACGATCTCCAATATTTTCAGAATAAGAACAACTCAAGATGATAAATTAGTCAATGCTGAAGTTCGTAGCACATAACGGGATACATACATATATACATAAACACATAAATATATACATACATATACATATATATATATATACATATATATACACGCATATATATACACACATATATATACATATATGCATACATATACACATACATATATATACATATACACATTTTTTTTACACAGTGATTACCACTTATCAAGGCCCGGAAGCCACTCAGGGATAAGGGTTATTGCAAGTACATTACGTTAGTGTGGAGATTTGATGAAGTGTTTACTTAAGGGGGCGGTTCATTAGGAATTTGTTAACGTTGGACTTGAACACATCCAAGTTGTAGTTCGGTGGGAAGCAGGCAGACGGAACAGAGTTCCACAGGCGTGCAGTACTAAGAAAGAAGCTTTGTTCATGGAATCCACGTTTTGATTTAGGCACACATATAGAGTGGGGGAAATTTTTCACAGTGGATTCAGCTAGACGGGTGTTTTTCGTGAAAGATTGGCGAGGGGGGACCAGAGATTGGAGTTCAGACGAGCACCTGCCATGGAAATAACGATAAAACAAGGATAGGCTCGCAACGTCTCTTCTGTAGGAGAGAGGTTGCAGGGTAAAGAAAAGGGCATCCCCCTACTAAGCCACGAAGTCTATTTTGTACTCTGTCAAGGCAGGATAGGTTGATTTTAGCAGTTCCTGCCCAGATATGGCAACAGTATTCCATCCTTGGACGTACTTGGCTTTTATATAGATAGAGAATTGCATCAGTAGTGAGATATCTTCTGGGGCGGTAGAAGGATCCCACCATCTTTCCAGCGACCTTGGCAACAGACTTGATGTACGTGTTCCATTTCAGATCAGGAGTAAAGGTCAAACCCAGAAGCTTGTCAAAACACGGGGCCTCACCCAGACGAGAGCCATCCACACAATTGATGCCAGATGGGGATCAGAACGTTGATGATGTAAGGATAGGAGTTTGGTTTTGGATGCATTAAACGTAATCAGCCACATCTTCCCCCACTGAACCACGCGCTCCAGATCAGAGGAGAGAGAATAAGAGAAAACTTTGTCATTTACAGCCTTTGATACACACACACACACACATATATATATATATATATATATATATATATATATATATATATATATATATACATATACACATAAATATATATATATATATACATATATACATACATATATACATATATACATGCATATATATACATATATACATACATATATATACATATATACATACATATATATACATATATACACATATATACATACATATATATACATATATACATACATATATATACATATATACATACATATATATACATATATATACATATATACATACATAGATATATACATATATATACATAGATATATACATATATATACATAGATATATACATATATACATACATAGATATATACATATATATACATAGATATATACATATATATACATAGATATATACATATATACATACATATATACATATATACATACATAGATATATACATATATACATACATACATATATACATATATACATACATACATATATACATATATACATACATACATATATACATTTATACATACATACATATATACATACATATATACATACATATATACATACATATATAGATGCATATATATACACATATACATATATATACATATATACAGATACATATATACACATACATATATATATACATACATATACATATACACATATGCATATATATATACACATCTATATACATATATATACATATATATTCATATATACATATACATATATATTCATATATATACATATATATTCATATATATACTTATATATTCATACATATATACATATATATACATATATATTCATATATACATATACATATATATACATATATATTCATATATACATATACATACATATATATTCATATATACATATATATATATATTCATATATATACTTATATATTCATATATATACTTATATATTCATATATACATATACATATATATACATATACATATATATACATATATATATATATACATATACATACTTATATATTCATATATATACTTATATATTCATATATACATATACATATATATACATATACATATATATACATATATATATATATACATATACATATACATATATACAGTGATGATCATATTTATTGGCACGGTAAAATAAAAGTTAAATTTTGTCTAATAAATTCTAAAAAAGGGATTAAATTAAAGAAAATAACAAAGTATATTATGTATTTTTAACTGGCCTTTCCGATGCAGCAATCGGATTTTAGAAAAAATAAATAACAAAGGAACAACAAACATAATTGCAAAAAGCCCTTGTTCAAAATTATTGGCACGGCTTTGTTTTTCTTTTAGTATCAGTATAATATCAATCAATTTCCGGTTTACGTGCTTTCTGAACTTTTTTATAGCCATATTATGCTTGTTTAACGCTAATTCAGTGAATAATTTTTTTCAGATAATTTTTAGATAGCGATTTATTTAAACTATTATAAGTGACTAAATTATAATTTTCAATCGCCATGGTTAAAACTAAGGAACACAGCGAAGACGTCAGGAAGCTTGTTGTAGCATGCCATACCAATGGGGAGGGCTATGATAAGATTTCAAAGAAGCTAAACCTTCCCAAATCCACTGTTAGAGCCATAATAAACAAGTTCAAATCGCAAGGCCACGTTATGAGTTTAGAGGGTAGAGGGAGAAAAAGGATTCTTTCCCCAAGAGATGAACGGAAAATTGTTCGACAAGTAAAACAAAACCCAAGGATCTCTGTTGGGGAGATTGTTGATGAACAGAGCACCTCTGGAGTGAATGTATCTCGACATACAGTTGGTAGAGTTTTGAAGAGAGCTGGTTTAAAAGCATGTCGTCCGAGAAAGACTCCCTTATTGAAGCCTATGCACCTGAAACCAAGGCTAGCCTTTGCAAAACGTCATATTGATAAAGATGTTGCAGTCTGGAAACGTGTTCTATGGACTGACGAAACGAAAATAGAGTTATTTGGCCATAATAAAGTGTCTTATATTTACAGAAAATCTGGCGAAGCTTTCCTGCCTAAGAACACCATACCCACAGTGAAGCACGGTGGAGGCAGTTTGATGTTTTGGGGATCCTTTGCTGCCTCTGGACCAGGGCGACTTGTTAAGGTCACAGGTAGCATAAAAAGGAAGATTATGTTAAAATATTGGATGAAAACCTGAAAGACTCTGCTAAAGAGCTCTCACTTGGTCGTCGTTGGTGGTTCATGCAAGATAATGACCCAAAGCATTCGGCTAAACTGACTAAGAAATGGCTTGAGGACAATCATATTAATGTTTTGGAGTGGCCATCACAAAGCCCAGACCTTAATCCAATTGAAAATTTATGGAGAACATTAAAATTGAGGGTAATGCAAAGGAAGCCTAAGAATCTTATTCAATTGGAGGATTATTGTCAGGAAGAGTGGACTAAAATTACTACTGAAGAGTGCAACAACTTGGTTGTAAACTATGAAAAGCGACTGAGGAAGGTAATCAAGGCCAAAGGCTATACAATTGATTATTAAATAAATCGTGCCAATAATTTTGAACAAGGGTTTTTTGCAATTATGTTTGTTGTTCCTTTGTTATTTATTTTTTCTAAAATCCGATTGCTGCATCGGAAAGGCCAGTTAAAAATACATAATATACTTTGTTATTTTCTTTAATTTAATCCCTTTTTTAGAATTTATTAGACAAAATTTAACTTTTATTTTACCGTGCCAATAAATATGATCATCACTGTACATATTCATATATATACATATAGACATATATACACATATCCATATACACATACATACATATATATACATACATATGCATACATACATATATACATATATATACATACATATATTTACATACATATACACATATGTATACATACATATGCATATATATACATATGCATATATATTTATACATAAACCTCTATATATACATATACATATATATATATACATAAACATATATATATATACATAAGCACATATATACATATATATACATATATATATATACATAAGCATATATATACATATATATACATATATATATACATAAGCATATATATACATATATATATACATAAGTATATATATACATATATATACATAAGTATATATGTATACATATATATATACATAAGTATATATACATATATATACATAAGTATATATGTATACATATATATATACATAAGTATATATACATATATATATACATAAGTATATATATACATAAGCATATATATATATATAAACATATATATATATAAACATATAAACACACATATATATATAAACATACATATATATAAACATACATATATATACATATATAAAAATACATATATATAAACATACATATATATATATTTAAACATACATATATACATTAATATATTATTATTGTTTGTTTGTTACATGCTGATCTTATATTATATATATATATATATATATAATATCTGATCTGTTTAAAAGATGTTTACATTGCTGACATTCATCTAGTGTTGTATGATAGCGCAGCTTGAATAATTTGCTTGACTTGCTGCACTCACTAATGAACTGTAAACAGCAAAAGAGTACTGTCTGCATATATATATATATATATATATATATATATATATATATTCTCTATGTCTCTTGATACAAACACACTTACAAAGACACGCACATACATATATAAAGAAAAAGGAAGAAGATAAAGGTTAGTATAAGTGTCC
>NC_136499.1:116474625-116492125 GCF_053919585.1 Euprymna scolopes | reverse complement strand
ACTATTTCAGTGTTTGAGAGATAAAGAACTTTAATGACACATTCGAATATCTATATATCTCATATAGAGATCAAGTGTTAGTCGCAGGTAAGGGGTCCCTTGTGTTTTGAGAACTTCAACTCAATAAAAAGAAAACAAAAGAAAAAAGGTCTTATGTATAACACAAAAAGAAACTGGAATCTTAGATTCCAGTACTCTACTATTAACACCTATATATATCTATAATGAGTGGAATGGTAGGAATCTTCCTAAGATTCCAGTATCCTACTATTAACATCTCGCCCCACTAAAAAGAATATAGACTTCTAATGAAAAGGATTCCACCAGACTTTGAATTATTATCGCTGGACCACAAACACATTTATACAAGCACTTGCCCGATTCGGATATCTACACAGCTATGCAGATTACCCAATATATAACTTGGACCTTATTACCAAACGGACGTAAAGAACGTATAACATGGATTTTACCAAGCAAGCTGGATTTTAAAAAAAACATTCATATCCTTTTTCTGCAAATCCTCCTGCTACAGGACTTCTGATAAATTTATTATGTTGACTTTGACTTTCCATGTCTCACTGACTTTAGAAAATAGGGTGCATACCTTTATAAGTATTTGCTAATATTTTCTCTCCTTCGATGAGATGGTAGACATCGAAACCCTATAGGTTAAGGAGATTAATTTTCTAAAGCATTCTTTGTCTTGCTTAGAATAATAAAAATTCTTTGATATGAAACTCAACCACTTCATTTCATTTCAATGAGAGTTTTTTTAAATTCATTGAATCACAATTTAATATATATATATATATATATATATATATATATATATATATATATATATTGGTATCTATCCGTAATAAGTTGAAAGTATTCTATTACTTTTATTAAATTACACTTTTGTACTATTTTAAAATGCTCAATTTGGAGTGTGTATTTTCCGCTCTCTTGTCGCGAGAATATACTGCCAAGCATTAACTCCTTAAAATGGATAAATTGCGGGATTGTTTATCTTGTTGGTATCAGATGAATCACTCGTTTTCTTTTTAGTGTACGTGAAAGATTATCACGTACGTAGCGTATTATTAGTAGTAAATGATACAGATGTTATCACAACTGTTGTTTTGATCAGCTATGGTTCTCATGCAATCAAAATGTTAATCTTGTCAGTGCTTAGCACGAAGAATGACACGTGCGTAACGGGAAATACATTAGGATGCAGAACTATTTTTTTTTACATAGGCGTCACCACTTACCAAGGCCGATAGGCCACTCAAGGATAAGAGTTAAAGAGTGTAGAGTAGTCAAAAGGACAATATAGTAATCGATAGTAATGGAAGTTCGGTAAATTTGTTAACTTAAGTGGAACGGCTCATCAGAAACTTGTTCACGTTGGACTTGAAGACAACCATATTATAGACAGCTGGAAAGCAGGAAAACGGAAGACAATTCCACAGACGTGTGCAGTTCTAAGAAAGAAGCTTTGATCATGGAATCTATGTTTAGGTTTAGGCACAAATAAAGAGTGGGGAGAATTATTGATAATGTTTTCAGCTAGTCTAGTGTTTCTTGTGAAAGTTTGGCGAGGGGGGGACCATAGATTAGAAGCTCAGTCGAACACTTTCCATGAAAATAAAGATAAAGCAGAGACAGACTCGCAACATCCCTTCTGTGAGATAGAGGTTGCAGCGAAGAGAAAAGGACATCTCCCACCAGGCCACGAAGTCTATTTTGAACCATATTAAGGCAGGACAAGTCTTTTCTAGCAGCTCCTTCCCATATGTGGCAACAGTATTCCATACTTGGACGTATATATTTCCACATCTGGACAGAAGCTGCTCGGAGCACCCTATTCTGCCTTGATCCACAATTCCAAACCAACTCTTCCCTGCAACTTCTTTCCCATAGAAAAGACGTTGCGAGACTCTCTCTACTCTATCATTATTTTCATTGCAAATACTCGTCTGAGCTCCAATCTATAGCCCTTCATTTCCAAACTATCACAAAAACACTCGTCTACCTAAAACCATTATCTATAGTTTCCCCCACTCTCTATCGTATTAGCTGTAAAGCAAAAGAAGCTAGCTAAAGATAAAAAAATGGCATTACTCAGATCTGTGCTAAGCTGGTAAAAACTGATATGTATATTTTGTGTAACATAGTCGTTACATGTCCACTCTCGGGAGCCACACGTTGTAAACACATTCACAAGGTAAAAAAGACAAGGAAAGAATTCGTCTCACTTTTTTAAGTGAAACAACAGACATTTATTTACAGGTACTTCCAGAATAACGCCTTGTCGCTGGTTCAAAAGTCTTCTCGTATTCCAATGTGCGTATCAAGACTCTGCTGTAGCGAACACGTGGTATTCTGTCTTTGTCCGACCATGTTTTGGACGCGTTTTTGCCTGTGACTCTCAGACCACGTGTGTAACACGTCTATTGCTGTCCGCCTCTAACGCAAGGATCATTATTTTTCTCTTTTTAAAGTCTATTTCTTTCCCTCTTCCTCGACGTAATGTCACCTTACACACGGCTCGGTCATTTGCATATAGTTGCTATTGCCACTGCTGTCATATGCGCGCTTGTGCTTTCTTAATTTAGTATTATTTGCAAGTACATTCACTTCAAATCAACTCACTTTCCCTTTCTCTCATTATTTCTTTCGCTTTGTCAATTATATTTTTCTTCCGTTTGAAAACATTCTTGTTTTGGATTTTTATTGATCTAAAGAAAGTTTGTAATGCATTGAAACGTCATTTGAAATTTTTAAAAAAGTACATTTTTGCATGAAATGATTTCATAATCAGTTTTATAACGGACGAGATTAATAGTCTGTTTACAATACTGAACACCTGCCACATATCGATGTTGAGAAGAAACGGAAGAGTGTGTTGGCTACACGAACTATGTACGTTGTCCAAAACCGTGTTTTTATAAGTTTTTTAAAGGTAGACATCTGATGAATACGTGACGAAATATGCAGCAATAACATAATTTTGTAGATTTGTTAGTCGCAATACGGAACAATATTGTGATGTATACTTTTAGAAAAGTAATAAATGACTAACTGAGAAAACTAAATATTTGGAACGTGTAAAATTATTATCTTACACTATATATATATATATATATATATATATATATATATATATATATATATATATCATATAAAGCTGTGTGTGTGTGTCTGGTCACGAATAGGCTCCTATATGGTTGACTATTATAGAAAACTGATCACATATAATGATAGAAGCTGTATCGAGACACAGGAATGGGTATGTTTGATCTGGCAGAACGGCGGTTCCTTAAAATTGTGGTGTCTGCGTTTGCGCCTGGTTCACAAAGTATGTAAATAAAAAAATTAAAAATTAAAAAAAAAAAGTTTACAAGTGATTTTGATATAGATGTACATAATAATACTTTGATAAGTATGTTTTAACTTAAATAGGGATGGTATAATGAAATTGTGGCTCTGCGTTCGCGTCTGGCCCCCCCCCCATAGAATGGAAATAGGCACAAACTTTAATAAAGACTTTTCATATCTATCTGCGTAAGTATACTATGATAATTATGTTTCAGTTTGAAGAAATATGATATAATAAAATTATGGGGTGTTCGTTCGCGCCTGACCGCCATAGAATGGAAATATGTCACAAAGTTTAACAAGGTTTTATAATATAGATCCACAGAATATTGTGATAAGTGTTTCAGTGTGAACAGGTATGGTATAATAAATTATGGTGTTTATCAATTTTATTTTTACTTTCATCATATTTTGCTTTGGTTTTGATACCCCCAAATTCGAAGCTATCTCTTTACAACCCTTCCTTTTCATAATCTATCATACTTTCATAAATCAGAGTTCATTTTCTGTAGGCTGTTTTTGAATACAGTCAACGACAGGTACATTTGCTAGTATATATATATATATATATATCCTATATTCGGCCCCTTCCCCCTGACTTAAAAACTCGTGTGATGTACACATTTGCGTTTGATAATATGATAGCTGTAAATAAGTGGCATATATGTATTTTTTTTAGGATTTTGCACAACATTACCGACTAACTTTAGTAAAGCCCCAAAGATAAAGAGAGAGAGAGAGAGAGAGAGAGAGAGAGAGAGAGAGAGAGAGAGAGAGAGAGAAAAGAGGAGTGAGCGTGCGAGGGGGTGGCGTAGTGTCTATCTGTTTGTGACTGCACTTCTATCGGCTCGACTTGAAAACGGAACAATTTTAGACACCCACTCGCTAGCAGATCAGATTACAACAGTGCCACCTTCACCCCTCGGGTGCCGCCATTGCATATATGGGCAATACCCGTGCCAAACATATTGGGTCGGTTGGATGATTGCCGGCATCGTCATTGCTACGACCGAGAAAGATAGCGCAGAATACAAGGAGATGCAAGGAGTTGGGGCAGCAAGTAGGTTACGAGAAAAAAAAACATTATATATATATATATATATATATATATATATATATATATATATATATATATATATATATATATATATATAGAGAGAGAGAGAGAGAGAGAGTTAATATGAAAAGATAGATATTTATCCAGAGATAAAGCCAACCAATTTAGATAGATGAAGCTCTGCCTGATTTTAAGGAAAAATTCATAAGAAAAGATATATATATATATATATATATATATATATATATATATATATATATATATATATATATATATATACCTATCTTTTCTTATAAATTTTAAACAGACATCTTTTCATTCCCACCCACAATAAAAATACAAAAACCTACGACACTTTTAATAGACTTGGTTTTCACTTGATACAAACAAATTCCACGACAATAAAACAGACATTAAAAACTACCAAGCACTCTCCCAAAACCCTCACATCCGACGCCGGTATATATTCCATCTCATGTAACAATTACCAACAAGCATACATAGGTGAGACACAGCGTAAATTGAAACTAAGACTTTACGAACACAGAAGAGATATAAGGAATGGTAACGCCCTAAATGCACTCTTTTGTCATTGTGCAGAACACGATCATTCATTTAATTTAGATCATGCGAAAATTATAAAATACGTGATAGATAGAACTAAAAGAAGACTTTTAGAGTCAGCACTAATATTAAATACTAATACTATTACGCAAAGAAAGGGCTTCTACCATTTAAGCCCTAGTATAGGGAAAATAATAATCAAAGAATAAAATATCAAAACAGATCCTGGTTAATCGTTTTTTCTTAATCCTTAAATAATTCAACAAAATGAATAAGTTTAGAGAAAAAAAGTGTACATATTTATTTAACGTATTTTTAAAAGTGCATATATAAACATTGAACAACCCAACCTTCCCATACGTACACATAGTTTCCTTCCCGATTTGGGTAGGATTCTAACACGGTTTCCTTTTCATTTTCATATGATCTATGATCATTTTCTTTTTTTTACATTTTTCCTTTAAATATCCTAAAGATGTCCTCTGCAATAGGGACGAAACGTTGATCATTTCATAAATTCATTCGGTTTTTCTTTTTTCAAAACAATATATATAGCTTTAGATAAAAGGAAATTTGTGTGTGTGTGTGTCTGAGCATGAGTTCGTTCCCTATGAAGTCGAGTGTCTGAGATTGTTCTCATGTAGGCTTTGTAACGGAATGCGCTTGACAGGTATCGAAAAAAGTTCGAGCAGACAAAGAAATCTGATTCTGAGCAAAGTTAACACTTTTATACAACCTAACATAACATTCGAATGTGCTCTTCGGTCTGTGCATACGTTTATTTTATACTCTTTTTTATTTTTTCTACTATGATTTCATTTTGCACACGTCTCGGCATTGACATACACCCGTCCGCGCTGTACTGATGTACACTTTCGGCCAACAATAACGAAAAGAAAATGCTTCGCCAGTGTTCGCACTCGCTATTTATGTAGACATATTTACTAAAATGTTTTCGAATTCACTTCAAGCGGTGGAATGAATTAAAGATTGTTTTCTTACTTGCTATTTGCATTCTCGCTTCCCCGTTACAATTTGAATTGGTTCATGTGAGGACTAGAAAAATGTCCATCATTTTGTACGTGGTCAGATGGAAACACACACACAATATATATATATATATATATATATATATATATATATGTGTGTGTGTGTGTGTGTGTCCGATTTATATTCGTTTACCGTGGTTAGGATCAGTTAATGAGAAGTTTGCCAAACAAATCAACTCAACAGTGGACAGATGCTATTTTGCTTCAAATGTACGTATTGTGCTCTATACAAAACCGTTAATGGTATCCTGTCACAAAGACGTTCTACTTTCCCACCATAATAATAATAATAATAATAATGCAATTTATAAATTTAAATGTAGTTGCAGTGCTGACTAGGTAGGCCGGACGTCGTTAAGAATTGATAGCAGAATTCAACAACACGTACCTAGCAAAATCAGGAATGGGACTTACATTTGCTTAACAACCCGGAATGTGTCACGAACTTTAAAACTGGCTGATTCACTGTTCTGAGTCATGCTCATTCGATCTATCACCTGAAGATTTTGGAGACTATTCACGTTCGCTTGAAGACGCCTTCTCTCTGCAACCAAAGGGAATGTCTCTAACGTTTGAACGTGATCAGTCTTTATGTGCTATCATACGTATCCTTATTTTAGGCATATAGTGTATGCCGCTTTTTTTCTTTTCAAATACAATGTATCGCTATTTTTTTTAACATATCGTCTCCCATTTTATTTTAAACACATCGTTTCCCATTTCACTCAATTTTATTAATAAAAAAATGAAATCCCTCGATCCAGCTTACGAAAAGTGAGGGCGAAACCGGTTATCTTGCCTCCCTCATTATTTTTTTTTGTTTACCACTTTTAATCATGAACAACAAAACGGGTCTTCCGATCATGATTGCAATACGGAAATTTTGTACCCCGTATAAAATTCTTTCTCTCTCTCTCTCTCTCTCTCTCTATATATATATATATATATATATATATATATATAGAGAGAGAGAGAGAGAGAGAGAGACTTATATACAGATGCTAAACTTCTGATTGACAAACAATATGGATTTAGACAAGCCCGTTCCACAGCTGACATCCTCACTGTAATCTCTGAACGTATATACCATTCACTGGACAAAGTGGGGAGGGCAGAGCGGTAGCTCTAGATATATCTAAGGCTTTTGACAGGGTATAGCACAAGGGTCTCCCCAGGAAAATTAAATCATACGGTATCACTGGTAGAATACTTAACATAATTAAATCCTTCGTAGGTAAGAGAAAAATCCAGGTTGTCCTCGACGGTCGTACATCTAAACAGTGTGATATAAATGCGGGAGTGCCTCAGGGGTCTATCTTTGGACCTCTATTGTTTCTAATATTTATTAATGACCTCTCCGACAAAACTGCCTCTGAGATGGGTATATATGCTGATGACACCACACTCTATAACAGGCATGACAGGAAAACAAATGAACATATATCTAAAGAAATGGCAAAAACACTAGAGTATGACTTCTAATCTGTAGTGGAATGGGGACATAAATGGATGGTCACATTCAATGCTGCCAAGACTAAACTGGTTTCCTTCAATAATTACAAGAAACCTTCTCTGCCACCAATAGTAATGGCCAGTGACTCCCTGTCTGAGAGTACATCTTTCAAACTGCTTGGCCTAACGTTCACAGGAAACATGAGTTGGAACACTTATATTGAAAACATTGCCAGGGCGGCTGCGAGGAAGGTGGGCTCTCTCTACCGTGCTAGAAAACTACTGACACCTGAAAGTATCCTGTACCTCTATAATGCCACCATTCGCCCATGTATAGAGTATTGTTGTCACATTTGGGCTGGTGCATCTGCTACTAGTCTCTCGCTCCTAGACAAGGTTCAAAAGAGAGTCGCCAATCTGATAGGCCCTGAACTGGCATCTAAGCTTCAGCCTCTGTCCCATCGACGAAACGTTGAATCCCTCTGCGTATCCTATAAGTATTTTAATGGTGAATGCTCTGACGAACTGCAGACACTTGTGCCCCCACGACGTAGACACCCTCGACAAACCCGACAGACAGCTAAATCCCACCCCCACACAGTAGAGATCCTAAGATGTAAAAGATCTTTCTACTCCAGCAGTTTCTTCCCCAGAACCGCTAGACTCTGGAATTCCATTCCAGGTTCCTGCTTCCCTAACTGTACTGACATGCAGAAGTTCAAGTGTAACGTGAACTGACATCTTGCTGCCCAAATCACAACATAGTGCCCCAGTAGTTGCTGCCCCTGATAGTAGCTCCCTACACCAAAGTGGCAATGTACCTTGTTTGGGGTGAAAATGTAATAAAAAAAAATACTGAGTTCGTGTAATTCAGTAATTTTTCATATACCAATAGGCTTTAAGCCAAAAAAGGTTGACTTAAGGATTAAGCTACAAAATTATCACCTTTCATAATTGAGCATTAATATATTGTGTGTGCAAAATCAAGGCTTCAAGACAAGGTGTTGATGGCAGCAAAAAGTGTATTTCATTTTACGTTACAATTGTTTCAATTTGGTAATCGTTCATATACCAATAAATTTTAAGTCAGAATAAGGTGACTTAAATTGTAAGCTTCAAAATTACCATCTTTTGTAATTGTAACAAACATTAAAAATACACTATTTGTTGCTGTAAATCCAATCTTTGTTGTCTTGATTTTGTTAAAACAATATATATATATATATATATATATATATATATATATATATATATATATATATATATATCGTACGTTATAATCCGGCATAATCAGACTTACACACCGGTTCCCGTCAGATCACCGAAGTTAAACAACGTTGAGACTGGTTGGTACTAAAATAGGTGACCATTTGGGAATCCAGGTGCTGTGTGAGCATTGTTTCTAGTCGGCCTTGACTTCTCCTTGCAACTGGAATCAAGCAGTGCCGATTCAGGAGATGTGTGGTTGGTGATTACGTAACTCTTGCCTCACAATTACACGCGCAACCATCCCTTACTTTAGGGGGTAGCCATTGTCTTTCGAGACTGAACGTTTAAGTAATAAGTTATGAAAATATATGAGCACTGTTGAAGTATTTGTTGGCTGCTTGTTTTACGGCATATTAATTCTTTTTTTTATTTTAAATTTTTTTCCTTTGACGATTGTAACGCTCGGTATGGGGCAGCTAAACCAACTGCCAACATTGCCCTGCTTTTATTAAAACGAACCGAGAGCTCTTTTTAGTATCCTCGTTGTTCCCTTAATATATAATTTTTAAAAACAGTAATCTACGGACATGCGTGTTTTGGAGCCCTACTCCTCTTCAGTGTAGCTTGATTGTTGTTGGGATTCGAACCCAGGAGCTTATGTATTTCAGTCCAGTGCCCTAACCCCTTAGACAATTTACTACATAGTTGTTATCGTTTATCTGTTTACGTAGTTTTTTGTTGATTTTTTAAACGATATTAAGAAACATCGAATATATATATATATCTAATTTTCTTTCTTTGAAGATTGTAACGTTGGGTATGGGGCAGCCAACCCAGCTGCCAACATTGCCCAGATTTTTATTGAATCCAACCGAGAGCTCTTTTTAGTATCCTCGCCGTCCCCATAAGTGCAATTGTTTGAATCTCTTTTGCACTTGGTTCACCAGGAATATTAGTTAGGACTTCAGGTTCTTCTTCATAAGCCCCGTGGAATCTATAATAACTCGTATGATTGATATCTTCCTAAGATTCCAGTTTCTTTTCATATCATACATGAGACCTTGATATTTGGTCTGTTTCTCCTTTTTAGCTCTGTTCAGACCTCCATCATTAGGGACACTCACTTCAACCAAGGTTGCTACTGTCTCTGACTTATTCCATATAACTATGTCAGGTTTGACAGCAGCATTTTCAAGGTAGGTGGCTGTAGGGATAACATGGTCGTAATATATGGTATATAAGTCATTTCCAACTGTTCTTTCAGGTTGATGTTCCCAGAACTTGCTGCTACATTGGATGCTTAATTCTTTACAGATGGTCTAGTGGAGGTACTTACATACTCCATCATGTTTCGCCGTATAAGTAGCCATCCCCCAAAAGAACCTTGCAATTTGATACCAAATGGCTCACACTTTCCAATTCCGTCTGGCAGAATCTGCATGTGTTATTTTATGTCCAATGCAGCCATTTTGGTAAAAGTTTTTTTTATGATTCCAGTGTTTTCCGAGGCTAAATACTAAAGAATGTCAGTTAAGCGATGATCGTCATCACGAAAGGATTAGAAACGAAGAGTGTCAAGGCAGAAAATTACTTTAGAAAAATTGATTATCCGAGAGGGAAGCTCAACCAGTATTTGTTTACATTAAACTTGAAAACGACTATGTTGTAGTCGGTTGGGAAGCAGCATCGGGACTATTCCATTGTGTTATTATATATCTTCTTTATTACCTCCGACTGCTAATAAATAAAGATATATAAACAAACACACAGAGAAAGAGAGAAGAAGGAGGAAAAAGATAGATAGATAGATAGATAGATAGATAGATAGAGAGAGAGAGATAGAGATAGATAGATAGAGAGAGAGAGAGAGAGAGAGAGAGAGAGAGAAAGATTTTTTTTTAATTTTGTCGTATAAATTTTAAATATTTAAGTTTGTTTTCAAACAAACTTGTTATATAGGGACCATAAATTATAAAGAATAGATAAAGATACAGTTTGTATATAAATACAAGCATTTAATAAAATATGTTGAAAAATATTTAGCAAGAGTTAAAATCACATTTATTTGTCGTAAATGAAAACACAAATAAAATGGAGCGTACAGGGTGGCCCATTTAAAAGTAGCCTGACCTTTCTAATCTTTCTCTTATCGACCAACTGACACCACATGACAAAATGCAATTCTTTTTCCAACAAGATGGCGCAACATGCCACACATCTCACAAATCATTGACACGAGTTTATAAAATGCTTACGTAAGAGAGAACAATAAGCAAAGGATAATGGCCACCACGTTCCCCGGACTTGTCATCATGTGATTTTTATATAATTGGGGACTTTTAAAGAAAAAGTTTCCGCAAATAATCCTCACAATCTAGACCAACTAAACGGAGAACATTAATAACGCTATCAGGAGAACCACCAGAGAAGAACTATAGGCATTATCTGCAAACGTTATTAAACATGTCCTGAAATGCATAGATGTAAACGGAGAGCACTTCCAGCATCTTTTATAACACTACAGGAAATTACAACCAACACAACAGAAAATTACAAACAACACTACAGGAAATTACAAACAACACTACAGAATATTACAAACAACACTACAGAAAATTACAAACAACACTACAGGAAATTACAAACAACACTACAGGAAATTACAAACAACACTACAGGAAATTACAACCAACACAACAGAAAATTACAAACAACACTACAGGAAATTACAAACAACACTACAGAATATTACAAACAACACTACAGAAAATTACAAACAACACTACAGGAAATTACAAACAACACTACAGGAAATTACAAACAACACTACAGAAAATTACAAACAACACTACAGGAAATTACAAACAACACTACAGGAAATTACAAACAACACTACAGAAAATTACAAACAACACTACAGAAATTACAAACAACGCTACAGGAAATTACAAACAACACTACAGAAAATTACAAACAACACTACAGAAAATTACAAACAACACTACAGGAAATTACAAACAACGCTACAGGAAATTACAAACAACACTACAGGAAATTACAAACAACGCTACAGGAAATTACAAACAACACTACAGGATATTACAAACAACACTACAGGAAATTACAAACAACACTACAGGAAATTACAAACAACGCTACAGGAAATTACAACCAACGCTACAGGAAATTACAAACAACACTACAGAAAATTACAAACAACACTACAGGAAATTACAAACAACACTACAGGAAATTACAAACAACGCTACAGGAAATTACAAACAACACTACAGGAAATTACAAACAACACTACAGGAAATTACAAACAACACTACAGGAAATTACAAACAACACTACAGAAAATTACAAACAACACTACAGAAAATTACAAACAACACTACAGGAAATTACAAACAACACTACAGGAAATTACAAACAACGCTACAGGAAATTACAAACAACACTACAGGAAATTACAAACAACGCTACAGGAAATTACAACCAACGCTACAGGAAATTACAAACAACACTACAGGAAATTACAACCAACGCTACAGGAAATTACAACCAACGCTACAGGAAATTACAAAAAACACTACAGGAAATTACAAACAACACTACAGGAAATTACAACCAACACTACAGGAAATTACAACCAACACTACAGGAAATTACAAACAACGCTACAGGTAATTTAAACAATAAAAGAATGTTCCTCCTCTCTACTACATTTTCTGTACATCTCCAGGGTGGGCCACTTAAAAGTACCCCACCCTGTAGATGTCGCCCCCTACCGTCCTCAAAAAAAAAAAAAAGAGAAAAATCCATGGGGGAGCGTCAAATCCGGTGAGCGTGGACAGTACTCGTTACTTCCTCTTCGTCCTAACTATCTGTTCCGCAGGTGACTATCAAGATATACACTTACGTCATAATGATAGTGGGGAAGTGCTCCATCCTGCTGGAAGTGCCATTTTTTATTCCTAAACATCTCTTGGGAACATAATATAGCGTATTCATGTAGCAAGTTGAGATAATTTAAAGAGTGCATACGTTTTATTGGGACACTCTGTATTATCTAACTCATGAAAATACGAGTCGTATATATATATATATATATATATATATATATATATATATATATATATATATATTATGCTGTAATAAATAGCATATATACATTAATACTAGCCTGGATGCTCGGCGTTGCCCGGGTGTTTGGAGGTGTGTGTTGAGCAAAAAAAAAAAAAAAAAAAAAAAACTGGTAGTAGGCAGGCAGGCTCGAATCCGTACCGCGAAGGAGGAAAAGAATGTGAAAAACAAAAAAACAAAAAACAAAACAAAACAAACAAAAAAACATGACCTCTTTGCCGTTGCATCCATCACCAACCCGGAAGTGGCGAAGGGTTAAATTAAGGCTAGTCAATCGAAAAAAAGGGATGGCTTTCGAAAATATCAGCAAAAAAAAAAGCGGCCCAACTCCTTGTAGAAAAGTGCCCAGTTGGGGGTTGAAGGAATTAAAGTGTTTAGCCAATTTTGCGATATTTGTCGTCCGAAAAATCCAGCTTCAAAATAATACCGATTTCGTGAAAATCCGTCGCCTCTGTCGAAAGTTTTAGACATACATACATACATACATACATACATTTAAACAGAGAGGTGAGATTTATATTATAGATGATGATGTAATAAATAGTAATGTATACTGGTAAGTAGTAAGAATATACATCTAAAAACGAGAATTGTTCGCAACGTGGCGCAACGGATAAAGTAGTTATGCGGCGCAACGGATAAAATAGTTAAGTGGTGCAACGGGTAAAGTACTTCAAATGTAAGTGACAATCTTCTAGAGGATGAACGTTTAATCCTCAGTGTGTGCGATATTCAGAATACATTTGCGAATTACTTAAGACTTCTACTCGACCATGGCTGACGGAACGAGAGCATACTACCCACGTTGAATAAATAAAGGGTCCTGCTCAAAATTTCGTGCAGGTTCCCGAGTTCGACAGAAAGATTCCCGAGTTCGACAAAAAGATTCCCGAGTTCGATAAGATACACCAGAAGAAGGTCGGAGGTTACATCGACTGAAACGTTATGTATGTATGTGTGTTTGTGAAACAGCACGTACCCTATTTGGGTTTAACCGGCTTCCTCCAAAGTAGGAAATTCCATGGGAGTATGAAATTCACAAGCGGTCCCCAGTCGCATGTATATCCTCGTTAGGGGAGATGACAACATTAGGTTTTTGCAACTTTTTGCAGAGAGGTACCGAGGTCTTCCTACATACAGCGCCTGGAATTCCCAAATTTGTCACCTGTTTTTGTAATGATCAGGTTCAATGTTGCTTAACTTCGGTGGTCTGACGGGAATCGGTGTGTCAACGTGATTATGCCGCATATTGAATGAATAAAACATTGTGAAAATGACACTTCAGATGAGAAGACTGACCCGAATCATTCAAATGATATTTTTTCCTAATTTAAATAATTCAATAGATGACCCAACGGGGCAGAATTATTTCAAATAAATAAAAAATATATTCTTACTTGGAGGATCGACTGCTGTAAGGTGAACCTTCTCTGCTCGGGTTGGACACACCACCGTAGCTTCGGCCGGAACGATTGGAAGTACGGTCCCACGAATTGTATGACGATCGCGTACTGCCCCCATAGTCGGACATGTACCCGGATTTTCCATAAGGGTCAGAGGCGTTGCTTTTGGCTGTGTAACTTGTGCTGCGATCTAGGGACGGGTATCGGTCGCGCCCACCGCCGGAGGAACCTGTTCCGTAGTTGTTATCGTAGTTTGAGAACTTCATCACCTTGTCTTTCACCACACTGCCGTAGTTGCTCCGGGGAGACGAACCGTAGGAGGACGAACCAAGGCCCGAACTCGAGCCATAGCTGTATGCACCTGCCGACGAACTGCCATAACTTTTACCTGTTCCCACATCATAAGCCTGCAACAGAAAATAAAATACAAAATGGGATTATTTAAAAAGTGACTCTATATTGATATCATGACGCGTAACACTGCAAAAGAAAATTTTTTACCCGCAAATAAAAACAACTGAATTTCAAATTAAAACAACTGAATTTCAAATTAAAACAAATATCAAAGATGTAAGAAAATACATTTTACTTAAAACCAAACCAAACTGGGATTATATATATTATGAGGTTTTCCAGGGGTTAAGTAACACCAATGAAGCGTAACGAGGTTAATGCACGAGTGCCCAATACGGAAGTAGAGCAGGGTATACTCTTTATTTGTTTTTACATAAGCAGTGATATGTTGCTACACAGTCATGAGCATGTTCCGATCAGCTAGCTACTAGTAACTAGAGAACTCTGCAGGCGATACGGCTTATACGAAAGCAGAGTTTGCATATATATATATATATATATATATATATATATATATATATATATATATATATATATATATATATAGTAAGGAGTGTACGCGGTTCGATCAATGTTTTAAAATTTTTTCATATCTTGGATTAAATCTCAATCTATGTTTATATAATTTTATTCATATAAAAGCTCTACACTCGTATGGAGCACTTTTAAAAGGAATATTGATTTTATTTCATTCGTACTAACACGTTATATTAATTGAGAGATATTCTGCCAAAAACGCATTTAATAATTAGTAAATTTCTTAATTTTAATTATAAATTCTTAATTTTAATTATAAAGATTAGAATTATTTATGTTATTTTCAAAAGTATGCAGACATTAATTAGATTTAATACATACATAACAGATTGATGCATAATATATTATACTACCTTATAACATTTTATGTAAACACATGTTATATATATATATATATATATATATATATGTATATATATATATATATATATATATATATATATATATATATATATATATATATATATAGAGAGAGAGAGAGAGAGAGAGAGAGAGAGAGATGGTTGGTTGGTTGGTTGGTTGTTTTATCAAGACATTTAAGGTGATTTAATGCCGAATCCAAAGATTTTGAAGAAAATTTTTTTAATAGAATATATGTGTTGTTTTCAAGTTGGTTTCTATTTAACACATACTTGGGACCCTAACAGGTACTGCCACTACGGATCTGAATGGACCTGGGAGCGATGGCAATTAAACGGTGGCTCCACACTCCCCAAAGCCCGGAAGCTGGGGCCTCATCACTGGATATAGTTTAAGGTCATATCCAGGACCTGTAATATATATATATATATATATATATATATATATATATATATATATATATATAGAGAGAGAGAGAGAGAGAGGTGTTAGTCTAACCGCACTGATGAGTGTGATACAATGAAACAGTACGGTATGTGGATGACTACACACACACACACACGCATACACACACAGACACACACACACGCCTGTATTTTTATTTATTTATACTCCCCCTCTCTCTCTCTTATATATATATATATATATATATATATATATATATATATATCGCTCCTCATCTAGTGGTATCACAGGAATAAGGGAAAATTATGCTCAATTAATATTAAAATAAGATATTCAACTCGTAATATTTTACTCTTTGTGTATACCTATCATTTTTTTTATATTAGAAGCTCTATGCTTTTTAAATATGATCAGATTGTATGTGTGTATAATATATATATATATATATATATATATATATATATATATATATCTTTTGCTAACATTGGCAAATTTTCAAAGGTTCAATGGCGCAGCGAATCATTGCTGTGTAATTATATATGTAATAAATCTATCCTCTTACAAGTGTTATTAAACATTCTGGTTTTACTTTAATAAAGTGAAGGATGATTATATATGCATGTATATATATATATATATATATGTATGTATGTATATATTAATAGGAAACCCCTTCAACCTCCAGAGGAAGTCAACGCGATGGAAATTGCTCAATTTGTACGTCACATCGGCTTCAAGATGTGCAAATCTGCGGCGGGAGTGCACAGTATTCTGACGTGGCATGGACGACAAGATTGGGAGAACTCTATCTTACGGCGATCATCTGGATCATCTGGAAAGATGCAGCAATCATCATCATATATATCTCTAATATAAAGCTGAACGTCTGTGTGTGTGTCTGGTCACGAATAGGCTCCTATATGGTTGACTATTATAGAAAACTAATCACATATAATGATAGAAGCTGTATCGAGACACAGGAATGGGTATGTTTGATCTGGCATAATGATGATTCATTAAAATTATGGGGGTTGCGTACGCGCCTGGCCCACAAAATATGTAAATAAAAAACTTAAAAATTAAAAAAAAAAGGATTTACAAGTGTTTTTGATATAGATGTACATAATAATACTTTGATAAGTATGTTTTAACTTAAATAGGGATTGTATAATAAAATTTTGGGGTCTGCGTTCGCGCCTGGCCTCCATAGAATGGAAATAGGCACACACTTTAATACAGATTTTTCATATCTATCTGCGTAAGTATACTTTGATAATTATGCTTCAGTTTGAAGAAATATGGTATAATAAAATTATGGGGTGTTCGTTCGCACCTGACCTCCATAGAATGGAAATATGTCACAAAGTTTAACACGGTATTTTAATATAGATCCACAGAATATTGTGATAAGTGTTTCAGTGTGAACAGGTATGGTATAATGAATTATGGGGTTTATCTATTTTATTTTTACTTTCATCATATTTTGCTTTTCATAACCTATCATACTTTCATAAATCAGAGTCCATTTTCTGTAGGCTGTTTTTGAATCTAGTCAACGACGGGTATATATATATATATATATATATATATAT
>NC_136499.1:116452125-116469625 GCF_053919585.1 Euprymna scolopes | reverse complement strand
GCATATCTCTTAAAAAGGTGGCGCCTCGATATATCTAAAAAAAAATGGCGCCTCTCTATATTTAAAAACTGGCATTTCTGTATATCTTAAAAACACGGCGTCTCCATATATATTAAAAATGGCGTCTCTACAGATTTTAGAAATAGGCGAGGCTGATTACCTTGAATACTGATATTACAAGGAGAATAAAAGTAAAGCCCCGTTTTTCCTTTCTTTTAGCCCCCCCCTCTTTTACTTAAAGAAAGAAAAAGCAATTTGGGATTTCAAGCATCCTTTTATATCCATTTATTGTCACTTTGTTTTGTGACATTCGAGACAACTTGATGTATAAGTTTAGATAAACATATTTTACTGATTATAATTTCCCTCGCCCCCGACTGGAGAACGAACTAAATACAAAATGTAAAGAATTACGTCCGTGTACATAATGTAATATGCGTATACGAACGCATGTCTCGTTAATGTGGAGATATTTAGGTGAAAATAAAGGAAGGCTGAAGTTGGAATTTATTTTTGGATACAAAATTGGAAAATACTAGACGAGTCTGAGTCAGCATCTTGTGGCAGCCATCTTGAAATTTTTATCTGTGAAAAATATATTTTTATATTCGGTTGTTTATTGATTTGTTTTTTTTTTATTAGCCATTTTATATGTATACTGCGACGTTGTTAGATTTTGAAAATAATTATATATCATCTCACATTCGATGATAATAATAATAATAATAATAATAATAATAATAATAATAATAATAATAATAAATATATACATGTAACAAGTCGATTCAAAGCATGCTTTGAATCGACCTGTTACGAACACCATTTAAAAAGGGAAAATTTTTCCGAAATTAATAATGGAATACGTCGGATACGCTTACAAGTAAGACATTTTACCATACAACTGAATAAATATATATATATATATATATATAATATATATATATATATATATATGTACTTATTGATTTGTAAATCGCCACTTGTTCTCGTCTCCTCTTACCAACAGCGACTATAATTCATTCCTCGCATTGTGACAGCCTTCTAAATGTCTTTTACACACCTATCCCACACAATGCTTCAAGCAAACTACATATCAATATATATATATATATATATATATATATATATATATATATATATTTACACTTCAGAATAATGAAATGCAATAGATCTACTGGTATGGGAATCCAGCGATTATCGGTTATTGGATCCCTTTACCTCACTGTTACCAAAGACTTTCACTTCAGAATTTACCATACAATTTGGATACGAAATTCAATATCCTTTTCATTTTGAACCAATATATATTTTCCCTTACTCTATGATTTAAAAGCTTTAAAACTTTTAATTATGATTTTCTATGTTTATTGTATTTAGCAAATTAGGTATAAACCATTATAATATTTGCTAATATTTTCTCCTCTGAGGAGATTGGTAAACATCGAAAACCTATTTGTTAAGGAGATATACTTATTGAAATATATTCTTTGTCTTGCATTAATAAAAATCGATTGGTTTCTTGGATGTAAATCCAATGAAATTATCGTGATTATTAAAGGATGCTCAATGCAGGACAGAGCTGGTACACAGTCTGTTTATTATATAAAAAACACCCTTTATTGGTAACATATGCTGGATATAAAATGGACAACAAACGTCCATACATATAACCGCGATAAGCAGCCCCTGGTTGTCTGAATAAAAAAATATATAAATTTTGGTCCACAATTTTTCAAGAAATCTGTTCACACTTCATTGAAGGCTTGAAGAAGGGAATGGATCCCGAAATATTTCAAAACGAATATCCCAACACGAAATAAAAATTTGAATTTAATTATTACTTTGTTTTTAAAACTATCCAATGAACTCATTTGTGGATTAATATTATTTAGGATCGTCTACCTTTTTATATGTTTTCGCGGACGTCAAAGCGTAGAATGATTCGGCAATTTCCTGTATTGTATATATATATATATATATATATATATATATATATATATATATATATATATATATAAGATATAAAAATATATGTGAAAATCAAGCTGCACAGAATAAGCCTGACTAATCCTAGCGTAGAAAAACGAGGAATATTCTGTGTAGCTTAATTGCCATATATATTTTTATAAGTTACTACCTAGCTCTACCTATGTATTGAGCACTGCTGAAGTAAATGCTTAAAGTTTACGCATAAAATTATACTTTCGTATATTAATTTATGTGATTAAATGAAGAAGTCATATCTCTCTCTCTCTCTCTCTCTATATATATATATATATATATATATATATATATATATATATATATATATATATATATATATATACAGTAGTTTGTAAATAGGCACATAAATTTGTGAAATAAGAAAGGGAGGACACGGTAAGAAATATTTTTAAAGGACATGAATTGATTAGCCTAAATTTATCTAGAGGAAAAAAACTCGATCCAGTATTAAAAATTATTTTGTTACTGAGTCTCAAAGGAGGTGGTGTTTGATCAACACTGCTGGGGAGCTATGATTTAATATACTATTTTGTTTTCAAATCCCCGAAACAGTGTTTCATGGTAAGCAACTGATGATCCCTTTAAGAAGATTGGTACTCTTGTTTGTTCATGTAAGTAAAAATATTCAACGATATGGGAGATTAATTGACTTACTGACAAAATAATGTTCCAATAGAGGACAATAGTTTTAAATGTTTTAAAGAAGCTTCAAAGACCATAGTTCGTGTTTCGTTGAATGGTATCGGTAGATGAAACCACTCATCAAAGACCCACATCAATCCATAAAAGAATTAAAAAAAAAATTCTTCTAAGGGTTTCTGATGAGTTGTTCCGTCTACCTCTATCTTCTAACGAAACACGTGTAAGACGTACCATATATTAAATAAAACGATATGAATGTAATTTATATATACTTGTGGCGTTTGAATTGTTTACAAATAATATGCGTGCTCTGTCAATTAAAAAAAATCTTTATGGTCTATATATATACTAACAAGTGTTTTCGATATATATGTACATAATAATACTTTGATAAGTATGTTTTACCTTAAATGGGGATGGTATAATAAAATTGTGGGGTCTGGGTTCGTGTCTGGCCTCCATAGAATGGAAATAGGCACAAACTTTATTAAAGACTTTTCATATCTATCTTCGTAAGTATACTTTGATAATTATATTCCAGTTTGAAGAAATATGGTATAATAAAATTATGGGGTGTTCGTTCGACCCCGACCTCCATAGAGTGGAAATATGTCACAAAGTTTAACAAGTTTATTTTTTAATATAGATTTACAGAATATTGTGATAAGTGCTTCAGTGTGAACAGTTATGGTATAATAAAATATGTGGTTTATCTATTTTATTTTTACTTTCATCATATTTTGCTTTGGTTTTGATACCCCCGAATTCGAAGATATCTCATTACAACCCTTCCTTTTCATAACCTATCATACTTTCATAAATCAGAGTCCATTTTCTGTAGGCTGTTTTTGAACCCAGTCAACGACGGGTACTTTTGCTAGTATATATATTAGTGTTGGGACGCTTAATCAGAATCGGAAAGATCGGAATATTTGAGGGAATCAGAAAAATTTGTACCGATTTTCCGATGTCGAAACACTTCTTTTAATTATCTTTTTTATTTGATTTTTTTTAAAGCAAAATCTTCCATTGATGGTAATAATGATAAAATAATACATATTTATTGATTTTAAATTACCAGTGAAGTTAAAATCGATAGATTGTCCCTATGAGTATTCTTCTATGTTCTGCACATTTAACATGTGTGTTTTTATGGTAATCGGAGAAAAAATACAACTATATAGTTAAATATTTAGACATTTATAAAGAATCGGCATCGGTAAGTGTACTGGAATCGGGAAAAATATTGGAATTGTCCCATCACTAATATATATAGATATATATATATATATATATATATATATATATATATATATGTATTATTAGTAATAACGACTTAATTTAATATTAACTTGTTCATTACTAATAACAACTTAACGTATTATTACTAATAGCGACGTAATTAACGTATTATTACTAATAACAACTTAATTACAGCATTATTACTAATCACGACTTCATTTACGTATTCTTACTAATAATGACTTAATTAATGTATTATTACTAATTACCGCTTAACGTATTATTACTAATAACGACTTAATTACCGTATATTTCGGCGTATAAGACGACTGTTAAAGTTAAAAAATCCTATTTATAAACCAATATTTCAAAAGATACCGGATGTTCCAATCTCTAGCCTAGGCTAAACAAACATTGTTTCATGATCTAGCAGTCGTCTTATACAACCGATTAATTTATTAAAATTTGCTCCAATTTTGTACTTTCGTCTTATCTGACGGTCGTCTTATACGCCGAAATATGCAATAACTGCAATCGCGCCGACGACAAATTTGACGTACTGAAATTACTAAAATATTACTATTACAAATTATTATTATATTATTAAAAAGATTAGAACTAACGTATTAACTGAAGAATTTTCGTGGCGATCTTTTTCTTCTTTTTTTTTTACTGAACTTTGGCATTTCGTTCAAAAAAGAGAAAAAGAAGAAAGAGTAGAAAAAGTCTAAATATGAGAAAAAGACGATTCAAAAGAGGACGATCGTGACGAAGAAGGAAAAGGAGAATACGAAGACAAAGAAGAAGAAGAAGAAGAAGAAGAATAAATAAAAGAATACGAAAAAGATGATGATGAAGAAAAAGAAAAAAAGAAAATAATGAAGAAGACTAAGAAGAAGCAAAAGACGAAGATGACGACGAAGAAGAAAATGAAGACGAAAAATACGAACAAAGAAAAAGAAGCAAAAGAAGAAGACGAAGAAGATGGCGATGAAGAAAAAGAACAAAAAAGAAAAAGAAAAAAGAAAAAGAAAAGAAGAAAAGAAAAAGAAAAATAAGATGACGATCAAAAAGAAGAAAAAAGAAATGAAAGGAAACGAAGAAAATGATGATGATGATGATGATGATGTAAAAAAAAAAAAAACGCAGAAAAAGAGAAGCCGAAGAAGAAGCAAAAAAAAAAAAAGTAAAAAGAAAAAGACAATGATGATGAAGAGAAAAAATGGAGGCGACGAAGAAGATGAGGAAAAAAAAAAGAAGAAAAAGATGAATAAGAATAAAAAGCAAAATGATAAGATGACGACCAAGAACAAGAAAAAAAAAGAAATAAAGAGACAAAAGAATGATGATGATGATGATGGTGATGATGGAGCAAAATAAGAAAACGAAGAAAGAAGAAAAAAGAAAGAAAAAAACGTTATCTGTTCTATTTTGATAATCGCTCATTCCAAACTGATGAGCTTAGTCGAATAACTTATTTCCGTCACTAAAACTGCGTAGTGAGCGACCAACTTAACTAAAATACCTGCCAACCGATTCTGTGTTTATTTATTTGCCCATCCTCTCTCTTACCTTCTCCTTATCCCCCCTCTCTCTCTCTCTCTTATTATCATTCTCTCTCTCTCCCTTTCTCTCTCTCACCTTTCTGGTTTCTTAAATTCTCTTTTTTCTTTTTTTATTACTTAAATATCTACCTCATGGCGGCCATTTTTAGTTTCAGCACGAGAAGGCAATTTAGCGCAGGCGCACCCGCGCTGATTTTTTTTTCTACGTTTCTTTTTTAGCATCATCATCACCACCCCCACCGTCTTTTATACCTATTGATACGCCATCATCATCATCACCATCGTCTTTTATACCTATTGATACGTCATCATCATCATCACCATCACCACTGTCTTTTATACCTGTTGCTACGTCATCATCATCATCACCATCATGATTACCACCATCATCATCGCCACGATGATGATGATGATGATGTACCTTTTATACCTATTGGTACGTCAATAAGTCTACTTCTATCTTTAAAATATATCATTTACATGTCATATATACCATTGAATTTAACCTCTCTTTAGAAAAAAATGGAGTGATTTTTCTCCATCCAAAGAAAATGATGAATAAATAAATAAATAAATGAATAAAAAGCTTTGAAAATTGATATTAAAGCTCTTAGAAGCATCACTAGGTCTTTAAAAACGTTGAATAAACAGATAAAACCGCTTTTAGAACACGTTAAAGATGCAAACATATTTTATTATTAAAAGAGAAAAGAAAAACACGATCCAATTTCTTTCTTTCTTTCTTTTCTCTTTTTCAACTTAAAAAGAAGAGAAAAAAAAGACAGGAATTCGATCCTATTTTTCTTCCTCGTGTTAATAAAAAATTTTTTTTTCCATCTTTAACGTATTTCTAAAAACAGTTTTATCTGTTTATTCAACGTTTTTGAATGAAAGCTAGTACATGGCGATCGAAAAGTTTGAGATGGAAATTTTTGCGCAGGCGCACCACCTTTTTTTCTCTACGTCTATTTTTCATCATCATCATCATCATCATCATAACGACAACGATGATGAAGATAATGAGCACTCTTACCCACACAATTGTACCTTGTATACTTATTGCTACGTCAACTAGCCTACCTCTATATCAAAATATATCATTTCCATGTATTAGTATTATGCACTTGCTCATTGAATTTAACCCCTCTTCAAAAAAAAAAAAAATGCGGAGGTCGCCCCCCCCCCCAAACTCCCACCCCAAAGAAAGTAATAAATGAAATAAAGCAAATAAATAAAAGCTAATATACGGCGATGGAAGATGCGTCTAAAGAAAATTTAATACATCCTTGTCGGATATTTTTCACGTGATATAGACATTAGTCACTGACTTTCGGTCCATTTTATTGACTTCTCTCCATTTCTAATCAGATTTAGGGAGTGGTATCTAAAAAAAATAATTATATGATTAATAATATTCCCAACGGGAGATTATGTACGGTATAATCACGTTGATACATCGGTTCCCGTTAGATCACCGAAGTTAAGCAACGTTGAATCTGGTCATTACTAAATGGCTGACCATTTGGGTCTTCCGAGTGCTGTATGCGCTCTCCGCTTATCTCGGCATTGTTCCCAGTCGTCCTGGACTTCTCCTTTCCACTGGATCCAAACAGTTCCGATTCAGGAGAGGTGTGGTTGCTGATTGCGCAACCCTTGCCTCACAGTTACACGCGCAGCTAACACATACAGAGCGTATCCTTTGTCTTTCGAGACTAAATGAAGTCATCGACTCTCAACGATTAATGATACACGTATAGAGGGTTTGATAAAATTTTTGTCGAATATTTTTTCACGTGATATCCATATGAAGCCACGTGCTCCACGTAGAGGGGACCATGGCTTCATCTTGTTTGAAAACACGTTTCCGTATTAGCTTTGAATGGCGAGTGCGAAAGATTTGCATTGGAATGGCCTCTTTGGTTTGTTATAGTGTCGTTGGTTAGTCGTGAGAAACGTTATCATTTTATTATATATAGAGATAACATAGTATTAGTAGCTCAAATAAGGTCTAGTCTCATAACTGCGTGAAACGTTTGAATGTGTTATGGCTATGAAATCACCGGAAGACTGGCTATGAAATCACCGGAAGACTGGCTATGAAATCACCGTAAGACTGCCTAAGAAATCACCGTAAGACTGCCTAAGAAATCACCGTAAGACTGGCTATGAAATAAGCGTAAGACTGGCTATGAAATAAGCGTAAGACTGGCTATGAAATAAGCGTAAGACTGGCTATGAAATAAGCGTAAGACTGCCTAAGAAATCACCGTAAGACTGGCTATGAAATAAGCGTAAGACTGGCTATGAAATAAGCGTAAGACTGGCTATGAAATAAGCGTAAGACTGGCTATGAAATAAGCGTAAGACTGGCTATGAAATAAGCGTAAGACTGGCTATGAAATAAGCGTAAGACTGGCTATGAAATAAGCGTAAGACTGGCTATGAAATCACCGTAAGACTGGCTATGAAATAAGCGTAAGACTGGCTATGAAATAAGCGTAAGACTGGCTATGAAATAAGCGTAAGACTGCCTAAGAAATCACCGTAAGACTGGCTATGAAATAAGCGTAAGACTGGCTATGAAATAAGCGTAAGACTGGCTATGAAATAAGCGTAAGACTGGCTATGAAATAAGCGTAAGACTGGCTATGAAATAAGCGTAAGACTGGCTATGAAATCACCGTAAGACTGGCTATGAAATAAGCGTAAGACTGGCTATGAAATAAGCGTAAGACTGGCTATGAAATAAGCGTAAGACTGGCTATGAAATAAGCGTAAGACTGGCTATGAAATCACCGTAAGACTGGCTATGAAATCACCGTAAGACTGGCTATGAAATCACCGTAAGACTGGCTATGAAATCACCGTAAGACTGGCTATAAAAATTATGTTACATTTATATACTTTAAATTACATCAAATTTTACATAAACGCGATGATGTACATGAAAAAAAAACAATATATTATTTTAACCATATTTGAGTCGAGAGATAGAGAATAACCTCAAGTGTGAGAAAGTATTTAGAGAGAAAGAGAGAGAGAGAGAGAGAGAGAGAGAGAAAGAGAAAGGGAGAGAAGAGAAAGAGAGAAAGAAAGTGAGAGAGGAGAGAAAGTGAGAGAGAAGGAAAATGAGGGAGGAGAGAGGGAGAGGAGAGAGAGAGAGGGGAGAGATAGAGAAAGAAAGAGAAAAAGTGGGAGAGATAGTGTGTGAGAAAAAGAAAGAGAAAGAGAAAGAGTATCAGAGAGAGAGAAAGAAAGAGAGAGAGAAAGAAATAAAGAGAGAGAGGAGAGCAAGTGAGAGAGAAGGAAAAAGAGGGAGGAGAAAGAGAAAGAGAGAGAAAGAGAAAGAAAGAGAAAGAGTGGCAGAAATAGTGTGTGAGAGAAAGAAATAGTGTGTGAGAGATAGAGAAAGGAAGAGAGAGAGAAAGAAAGAAAGAAAGAGAGAGTTAAAATAAGGTCGTAGTATCGTTAACGAAGAAGAAGAAAATATTAATACGAATAAAACAAACAAAAGATGGGTGCTTGTTTAGAATTACACATATTTACAAAGCAAAATTTTGTTTGCATTCAAAATAAAAAATTTTAATCGCTAAAAATCGTAAAATTGTGTTTCCTTAATAAAAAAACAAAACTATTTTATCAATTTATGTGATTTTTAGAATATGATATATTCGATCCGTAACTAGTACGTACATTATAAAGAGGTTTTCTGTACTTTTTTTTAAACAAGTGCAATTCTTAATAAGCACCAAAATGTTGACATGTGACAGTGACTCAATCGCTAACGACATGGACTTACAGCCTGAGTGTATCGAGAACCCTTAAATGGGAGAGAAATACACCAACCCAAATGTGACAACTGTACTTCATATACTCGTTTGACAGATTTGTTAGGATAGAGAAATAGCCTCAGGTGCGAGAAAGTGTTTAGCACGATAGATAGAACGACTTTCACAAGAAAGGGGGAAAAATAAAATGGAGTTAAGATATGAACTCCAAGAAAGATTTGATGCAAAATAAAGACCAAGCAGTTTCAGAATCCGTTTCACCTCAAGAGCAAAGCTATCCATAAAAATCTCAGGAATACTACAGTCTATGCTAAAATATGTTACGACAGTTTTGTCACTTCCGGTAAAGAGATTAGTAAATACGATTTTTTTTATGTAAATATTTTTTTAATGCATTTATACGTGCGCTATATATTAACCACCAACGTCGCTTATTTGAATCTACGTTAACTGAGTCCGGCGGTCAAAATAGAAGAACAGGTGATATTGTTAGGGGTTCGGTATTTTAGACTAGCTTTCCGAAATTCTAGCCTGTAATTTCTCTCATCCAAAATATCCGCGATACAAACAATCATTAGGTATGTTTTATTCTTTTGAAACCCAGACAAACACATGCCACTTTGATCGTAAAAGGCGACTATTTGGGATCGTGTCTAACAGAGGACTGAGGGGAGTTGAGGAGCAAGATGTCTGTTCGCATTACGTTGAAACTTCTTCAGGTTAGTACAAGCAGGAAACAGGGGGTAATTCCAATGTCTAGCAGCCCAAAGAAAGAAACTATTAGTGTCGAAGGCTTTCCGGCATCTAGGGATTTCAATAGTGAAGGGGTGGAATTTTGCTGCTTGTCGGATGATATAAGTTATGAGTTCATCGGAGCACATTCCATTAAAATACTTGGAAACCGTACATCTGGATGCAACATTGCGGCGATGGGACAGAGGTTGGAGCTTGGCCGATAGTGGTGGACCTATTAGATTCGAGACTCTTCTCTGAGTTGTAGACTAATGGTAGATATGCCAGCCCAGACGTGGCAACAGTACTCCATACATGGGTGAATTGTCCCAGAATTTTGAATCCTTCCCAGGATGGATAGATATTTACTTGCTAGCAACCTTAGCATGTTGTGACACAAGGTCTGTATATGGGGATTCTAGCCAGGGGAACTCTAGCGTAGCAAAAATTGCCTGGGTATACCCATCAGCATTGTCCGGTAGGGGCGTCACAAGCAATAATGTTGCCCCACTCGAAAACCGGGTGGCAAGGCCTGGGAGAGTTTATCTCCTATGTAATACCCAGGTGGCGTACCTCAGTCTGACAGGTACTAGATTAGTTCCTGGGCCCCGCATCTGTCAGGCTGATTCTTGACAGGTACTGAGCTAATTTTTGACCCCGCATTTGTCAGGCTGATTCTTGAATTGTACTTTATATCCAAGTCTCCAAGCCGCCCAAAACAGCAAAGAGACACGTCCTCGACGATATAATGAAACAACGAGGATAAATAATACAGGTAAAGGTTACGAAAATAGCGAAGTAGTGATGTTTAAAATTGGGCAAGCGAGTTCTAATCATCGTTGGGAACTACTTTCGCAAAAATACACCTGGAAATGGCAAGACTCCAATTCTTTTGGCGTTTGACCAAATTATTACTAGTCAACCTGGCGATTTGCTGTTTTTCCATTGGGAAGATAACGTATGGGGTTTGTTATGTTAAAACATGCCATAACAACTCCATATCAAAAACTAGCCTGGGTGCCCGGCGTTGTCCGGGTGTTTGGAGGTGTGTGTTGAGAGCAAGCACACAAAAAAAGTGGTAATAGAAAGGCAGGTTCGAACTCGTACCGCGAAGGAGAAAAAGGACGTAAAAAAAACAAATAAAAAAAACCAAAAGACGTGACGTCTCTGCTGTTGCACCCACCGCCAAACCGGAAGTGACGTAGGTTAAAATTAAGGCTAGTAAATCGAAAAGAGGGGATGAGTTTCGAAAATATTCGCGAAAAAAGCGACCCCTTCCTGTAGAAAAGTGCCCAGTTGAGGGTGAAGGAATCAATGTTTTTAGCTAATTTTGTAATATTTGTCGTCCGAAGGGCCGAGCTTCAAAACGATCCCGATCTCGTGAAAATTCGTCGCCTCTGCCGAAAGTTTTCGGTAGAAATACATACATACATTTAAATAGACAGGTAAGCTTTATATTATAGATTAATAACAAAACCGACAAGGAACATTTAACGTTGGATAGCTTTTATGCACAATACAAGTTTGATTAAAATTTTAGTGTTAAAAAGTACTTGGAAGGAAAGAAAAAAGACAGAACTGAAAGACGAATATTTTTAAAAGTTCTTATTTCTTTTTGCTGGAGGAATATCTTGTCTTTAGATTTTCATGGTTTTGTTGTAATTTTTAGCAGAGAACTTTAACTTCTAAAGCGGACCCCTTTTTCGCTTGACACTGTGTCTGTCTTGCTTGCTTGCTTGCTTGCCCCTTCTTCCTTCTATTTTTTTTTCACTCAGTTCACAAAACTCGGCTATTGATTTCTCCCAACTGGCCCCCGCAACGTGCCGGATGTTCATACTTTATTTTAAGCGCGTGCGCTCCTCATTCGTCCGATTAATTTCTATTTTTTCCCCCCAGCAGAAAGGTACGTATGAAGCAGCCGACGAGTCAACATTAGGTTTAAAGTTTTATTATTTTATTTACAGATATCCACAAACGATGATAGTAAGATGTCTGTATTATTAAATTGTGATAAATCAAAAATAGAATATATCTTAACAAAGGATTAGAATATATGATGTGCCATACAAAAGAACGAACGTCAAGATTACCCCAAGCCAAAGTTAACGTCAAAAGAAGAAACACAATAAAGAGTTCGACTAAAGGGAAGTAATTCATATGACAATTACCCAATTTTTATCTATAATATAAATCTCACCTGTCTGTTAAAACTTTCGACAAAGGCAACGGATTTTCACGAGATCTATATCGTTTTGAAGCTCCGCCATTCGGACGTAAAATATCGAACAATTAGCTAAAAATATTAATTCCTTCACCCTCAACTGGGCATTTTTCTACAGGGAGAGGTCGCTTTTTTGCCGATATTTTCAAAAGTCATCCTCTCTTTTCGATTGACTAGCCTTAATTTAAACCTTCGTCACTTCCAGTTTGGCGATGGATGCAACAGCAAAGACGTCACGTTTTTTGTTTTCACGTTCTTTTCCTACTACCACATTTTGCTTTTTTTGTTTAACATACACATTCTAATCCCCGGTCACGCTGGGAACCCAGGCTAGTTTAATATAAATTCAAATTAAAAAAAGAATATTACTTAATAATTAATTGACACTCACCAGAACGCGAGCGGACAATAAAATACCACTTATACCATTGTGTCCTACGAGCAGTCTTACTACATTGATATATTGTACATACATTTTTTTTTATCGTAAATATTCAATTTATTAAACAAATTAAATTTTCGATTACACTTAAAATGAGATACACCAAAACGGGGAAAAAATTAAGGGAGATAACTGATAATAAAAAAATTGGAAACTGTTCAACGCCAATAGAATTTTAAGAATGTAACAGCAAACATTAAATAATTGTTAACTTAAAAAAATAGAAGAAAAATGAGGACGCAAATAATAATTAATTAAAGCAATTAGTCTTCCTGAGATCAGCATGCAAATATCATGAAGTTCCAGATGTTTCTATGTCTTGGCAGGCTGAGAGCAGGAATAAGTGTTAGATGGAATAGATTCTGGCACAGGTCAGGTTAAACCAAAGGCTTATTGATGCCTTCTTGTTAAAATACTTAGGATTATAAACTGAGGATCAAGTGTAAGTCAAGTTATCCTGTTAAAATAGTGCCGCTCTCCCCTACATCACTGTGTAGTAGCTAATGAAAAGGGAACCTTCAGGTCGCGATTGATTTAGTTTCCTTTTTTTTATTATTATAATAAATTAATAAGAGTTCATTTTGTGAATTATTAACTGATTGCCGAGTACGTATCTTAACCTATACAAGTTGAAATCAATCTAAGTCTTACAATGCTGTATTTTCTAGCTTTCATAAAGACGGTTTGGCTGTGTCGTTTTACGGCATATCAACCCTTTTTCAGGTTATTTAATGCCAAAATCCAGTAATTTTGAAATAAAAGGTTTTTATGCTTCAAGTTCTTTATGTTTCCAAATATTTATTCATGGTGTTTGGTTTGGTTGTTTTGTAATTTTGGAAAAAGATTTTATGCTTCAAGTTTTTTATATCTTGAAATGGAACATTGCTTGGCTATTTTGAAGAGGATAATTGTTGTACTTGTTTTTGAAGTCGCAGAACATGATTGAGTTTTGCAAAGGGAAAGTACCCCCCCCCCAAAAAAAAACCCCCAAAAACAACAACAAGACAATAATACCAACGTTTGGCGCATTTTAGGTCAGGAAACTGGATATCTTAAAATGCCTTAATCTGGTAGCACCAAACTTCATAAATAAGTGACTTTTGCGTCGTCTTTTTTCATAACAGCAAATAAGTTGTTGTGGGTCCACACAGCTTTACCCGAGGGTGGGCAGGTACCCCGAGGGGCAAAAAAAAAAAAAAAAACATCGTAACCATCGGCGCCTTCAAGCCGGGGCATGTTTAGATATACCCGCCGGGTATATAAGATGAGGATACCGGTGCGTTCATTGTAGAGACGGAGATGATTGTATTTATAACTCGGGTGCGTCTCAGATTACGCCTACGACAACAAATGCACCCGGTAAATGGAGCTTAGGGGTGGCTGGATAGACACCCGAAGCAAACTATGTATTTTTAGCGAGCTACACCAAAAATTAAACGTCTCGTTTTTTAAAAACATTTTTCTATTTTTTAGGGAGGGGGGGTGTTGTTGTTGCTGTTGTTGTTTTAACATTTGGGAAATTGCTTTTTTCGAAAAGGTTGCCCCAAATAAGGATCTGCGCTTTTGCGGTCTTCAGGAACCTTTTTTCTTATAGCATTCATTTGTTAGATTTTTTTTATTAACTAGTGGGCGCCCCTTTTCCTGATCGTAAAAAAAAAAAAAAAAAAAACACAACACACACACACACACACACACACTAATTCAAGTAGATTTTGTATTTATCATTACAGAGCCAATATTGAACATTATATTGTACCTAATATATAGTAGTAATTTAAAAAAAAAAAAAAAATGACCTGGGTGCGATCATCTGGAATTGAAACCAAAATATTTAGCGCGCTAGCCGCGCTCTCAACCATTTAAGCTACCGCAAGATGGACAAAAAAGATTTAAAATTAAACTACTTCGAATTATGTTTGAATTTGCGCATGCGCACAACTAATAGAAATATGTCGACAAGTTAAAAATTAAAATTTTGCATTTCAACTTGCCGACATATTTCTGTATGCGTTATTCATCCATCCAAACAAAGATTTTAATCGTTCTAAACCGTTCTTGGTGTATAATTACTATTTCCTGTTAATTTCAGTGTTATGTGATTAGTAGTTTAATAATTTATCGGTTAAATATTTACACAAAAACAAACACACACATACAAACATGTGTTTTATTTATATAGAAAAACTGGAGAAAAAAGGGAATTTCAAAAGATAGCTGTGAAACGAGCTCGTGATGTCAGATAGACCCCGGGGACACGTTTTCATATTGTTTCAGGAGAAACGTTGACAATTTAAATTCCGTGATGCTGGATAGACTTCGCGTTATAGGAAAAACTTACATTATGCTAAGCATTTAAAATATTATTACTGGTTTGATAGGCGATATTATTAATTCGAAATTATTTTTTTTGTACAAGCATTTAAAATTGTCGTAGACACTTGAAAATTCAGTGTGTTATTGCTATACATCTTATGTGATGACTGACCAATTTTTATGATTTCAAATTCAAATCAACAAAATTAAAAATATAGTCTGGACGTGAGAAGACTTTAGAAGAGCGATATGCAATAAAATTCTGTTTTAAACTTGGAAAAATGCCACAGAAACGTATGGAATGCTTCAGACTGTTGTTGGACCATCTTACATGAACCGAACATCAGTTTCTGCGTTGCGTAAGACATTCAAGGAAAGTAGGGAGTCTGTGAGGGATGATGAGAGATGGGGGGGGGGTCAGGAAGTCAGAATACCAGAGTTGATTGGCCAAATAATGAATTGTAGGTTATTGAGTGTTTTTATTTTTATTTTATTTTGGAATTTACTATTTTTATGCTATTAAGTAGGATTTGCCATTTTTTTTCATTTGCCTTTTCACCTGCTGATGATTCGAGGAAGAATCGAAAACGTTCGTGATTATATATATATATATATACATTCTCCAGTGCTTTTTCTGTGCACATTTGAACTTTTCTTTTAATTATTTTGAACTCATTCCATTTGTGATTTTTTCCAAGGAATTCTGCCTTTTGGATCATTTTGGACCATTTGGAACTTACCTGTTGGATTGGAAGTTTTTAATTCGACCATGTTTGGATTTTCCATTCTTGGATTTTTACCCTGCACCGGACTATCCATTCATGTGAAATCTTTTTATCATTTTTTTCTTTTACCTCCTATTCCCCTTACCTCACCCTTTTTTAACCAAGTAAGATCTGTGACTTATTTGTGGTTTCATTAAATACTTTTACATGCAAAATCCGATCCCGTATTTTGCTAATTCCTGCCCTCTGATGAGAAGGAGAGTATTTCTTCGAAACTCCGCGGATTAAGGACTATCCACTCATCTTGTGCTTCCTTTTTAAAATCAAATATGTTTTTAACTCTTTTTCAAGATGTTTTTTTAACATTTTTTATTAATCATTTGTTCATATTATAAGCTCTATTTCCTTTTCGGTTTTATTGAGCTTTTACATCTGGTTGAGATTACTTTACTTGTAAATATTAACTCTTTAATATTTATAATATATTTTAGGTTTACCATTTTGATTACCTTGGTAAACTTATTGTAATTTTTATTTCTAAATATATATATATATATATATATATATATATATATATATATATATATATATATATATATATATAACTTATATTATTTTGTATTTTAACACAAAAAGATCATAAAATCGAAAAAACGTATAATTGTTTTTTACTTGGAAGTCATCACTTATGAAGGTCCTAAATGCCACTCGAGGATAAGGGTTAGTAAATGTAAGATGATGGTGTAGTAATCGCTAATAATGTAAATTGGGTGGAATTTGATTATTTATGTAGACAGCTCAACAGGAATTTGTTTACATTGGGTTTGAAGGCTACCATGTTGTATTCAACCAGGGAGCATGCCAATGGCACAGAGAGTGGGGAAATTCGTATGTAGTTGTTGTAGCTAGTCGAGTGTTTTTTGTGAAAGTTTTGCAAGGGGAAACCATAGATTGGAGTTCAGTCGAGCACTTGTCATGAAACTAACGATAGAGCAGAAAACGACTCGCGACGTCTCTTCGTGTGGGAAAGAGGTTTCGAGGCCAGTTTTGAACTCTATCAATTGCCGGATAGGGCGTGCCGAGCAGCTCCTGCCCAGATGTGGCAACTGTACTCCATTTTAGGGCGTACCTGGCTTTCATACAGAAGCAATTATTTTTAACAATGTTTATTTCATATACAATAATTGTTAACATTAATTAGAAAAATATTTGAATTATATATATATATATATATATATATATATATATATATATATATATTTAAATATAGAAAAATATTTAAATTATATATATATATATATAATTTAAATATTTTTCTAATTAATGTTAATAATTATTGTTATATCGACAGACACTAGTGTTTCATGCTTATGCAATATTCAGTGTAGGAAGTGATAATTACTGCTGGTCGGCAGGTACGAGCCCAATCCACAAAGACACCCTTGAATTCGCAGGCTAGTATATTTCCTCTAGGCCACCGGCAACTAATACGTGAATAGAAGGGGATTAAGTAGCTTCGAACGCTGCGTCGGCGGGCGTTCATAGTAGGCAGTACAACAGAGTATTCAACCAGAGGAAGTTGAAATTTTGCATATTAGCTACTCATGGCAAGTGAATTACGCAAAAGAGTTTGTGTTCTGTTTTTACTAAAGAAATGACCACTTATCAAGGCCAAGTAGCCCATCGAGGAAAGAATTTATTAGTTTATGAGGTAGACAGTGAAACAATACGGCGATGATCCGGAACGATAGTCAGATGGAGCCACAATTAGACTGAATAGGGTGGATGTGACAGAATCTGAACACTGTCAAATTCTTCAATCGTAT